>NC_137604.1:57916754-58516754 GCF_963280865.1 Gymnoscopelus braueri
ACAGCCACTTCAGCTGCCTCTCAGTAGACATAATGAATGTCCTCAGTGAGCATTGCAGGCCACTCACAAGGCTTTATCAAACTGTTACCTAGATGAGAGAACATTAATCCATTAAGACCAGGAACGCATCTGTGTCATTTTAAGTTTTCTTTGGCTATTCAAAAATAGCAGATCTACTGTACAGCTCATAGCGTTGCACCGAGTGCCGCGCTATGAGCTTGTAGATTTTTTGAAAAATCGTGAAAATGTTTTGCAAAACTTTGAATATATATATTTTTTAAAGCGAACATTTTTAACTCCGATCGGTGCTTCTGGGGGTCCCTGGAACAACATATTTTGAGATGGGGGTCCGTGGCCAAATACATCATTTTGGGGGTCCTTCTTGACATGGAAAAGTTGATATAGCAACAAAAGATTAGTTACAAATGTTCGCTTTAAAACATATATTCAAAGATTTGCAAAAATGTTTTTCCCCAAAAAATCAGATATACAAGCTCATAGCGCTAATTCAAAGATTTGCACTCTGTGCCGCGCTATGAGCTTGTATATCTGCTATTTTTGTAAAGCCAAAGAAATCTTAAAATGACACAGATGCGTTCCCGGATTTAATGGGTTAATGAGCGCCAGGCTTGATAGAATTGTCAGTGTTGAGTCAGGCTACTTACAAGGCTGCTGAATGCCTTGTCATAGGTCTATTATCATTGATTAATGGCACAGTAATAAGGCCTAATAAATGACAGCCCTTGTTGGATCGATTTTCAGGTTTTGTCATATAACACATTCAGCCATGCTGTCAGATAACATTAATAAATCCCGAAAAGAAAATAGAAACTAGTCTGGAGTCAGGATCCAATTAAGAGAGAAACTTTTTTATGAGTTGAGCCGTGATGCGATTGCGAGATTCAGTATAACTGTATCATTGACAAATTACAGCACAAGAGACCATGAAACTTCATATATCGTCTCATAAACCTCATATGTCCAATACTGTTTTCAGGATGTTTTCTTTTTAGGATTCAAATTCAAAAATAGGAAAAGTAGCAGATCTACAAGCTCAAAACTTGTCGCTTCGAGCTTGTAGATCTTCTATTTTTGATGCGTTTGTGTGACGCTGTAGTATGATCAAGTAGTAGGGCATTCATTCATTTTACGAAAAAAAAACACAAAAAGTTAATATATGGAGATAAGAGGTTTCTGCCCGACAGCGACAATATGCTAAATCTCAATATCAGACATAGAATATCAGATGTTGAGTTATAGAGATTAGAGACCATATTATGGTGCAAATTGGTAGTGAACAGTCACGGTCAAGAAGGTCAATTACGATTAGCACATTGTCATACATAACGTCTGTACTGTTGAAGAAGGATGTGACTGATAATTGCATTTGTAATCTTGTCTAAAAACATACCACTTTCTTGCTTAAAGTTTTCTCTTAGAAACGTTTTGGTTTCCTGCGAAACGCCCACCCAGTGCTTAGGGTCAGATCGGTCTGCAGAAGACACATGATAATGTGAATTCACGCGATGGTTTACCAGGCTAGGGGTCCGTGGTAGCCTGGAATCCAGACTGATCTTCTCTGTTCTGCACATTAGTTATTTTCTCACTTCGCTTCTCAGTCTGGTTAACCTCCTATTTCCAAGGGGCGGGACGGCCACAAAGGAGCCGCGGCTTCTGTTTGGTCTGTGGTGTGGGGGCGGGACCAGTGGCTTCCAATGTAAAAGTCTGTGGGCGGGGCGGGGCGGGACAGAGACTTCCAATGTGAAATTCGAGTCACTCCCTCACTTGCCTACATAATTGGTGTTGTTTTGGAAATCCAGCTCAAACAGGATGATAGCCAGCAGATTGAGAAGCTAAGTGAAAAAAAACAAAACGCTGAACGAGCGCCAACGTCTGGATTTCAGGCAATCAAAAAGATTGAGGGAATCACTGCCTTTAATTGCACAAGATCATGTTCTAAATCGACATCGAAGTTTGGCATTTCACCTCTTAACTAGGGCCACGTCCACGCTGCCTCCGTCCAGTGATGTGCAGTAGGCTACACGGTGTTAACTCTCATTCACTCAGTCCTCCTCAGCAGGAGGACAGTGGTGTGTGGGGCGTTGTCATCCTCTGTCCGAGTGTCCGTCCTCGGTTCGGTCGGGGGACAGTGTGTGTGTGTGTGTGACATAGTGAGCGTTCCATGCTATCGGATGTGGCCGACAGGCATTAGCATGTATCAAACAACCCAGCAGCAACCCTATTGCGTTACCCAGTTACCGTAACTTGTCGTCACGGCCACTAGATCGCCGGGGTGATTTCCCCCCGCGCCCAGCCCGGGCGACGCAAGGGATCCGCTTACGTGGTGGTTGGAACTGACACTCTGCTGGCGAAATGAAGGGCTTTACTCTTTAATGAGACAACATGGCAGACATGCAGATGCACACGGACACTAGAAAAAGCCCCGATTTACACTGCGTCGCATGATGGCGTGATGAAAATAGCATTATTGCCAGATTTTGCAAGAGAAACAAGCAACCAGGTATATGAAGAAGTCCAATAGAAACGACTATCATAGGCCACGTGAGCACTTTAAACCTATATCCATCGGATATTTGTATCTACAAGCCCACATCGCAGATTTAAGTGGGGAAAAAAAGAAAATTTGAAATACACAAATCTGAGACGGGGGTCTGTGAAAAAATACATATTAATTTGGGGGTCCTTGATTTGAAAATGTTTGAGAATTACTTGTTTAAACAACATTTAGGAAACAAGCCTAAATAAGCAACTACACTTTAGAAACAAGCCCAAAAAAACCCTGCAACTACAAATATTTAATACGCTTTGATTGATGTTCTTTATTTAGTAAGACATAAGAAACAGTACATGGAAGTACAATTCACAATACAAGGTCTACTAAACTGGATAACTCATAAAAGCACTAAGCTTGTTTAAAATGAGTTCCCACGCACACAAATCATGATGTATTTATCAAGCAGACATGGCAACACTGGTCGTGAGCTTGTAGGTCGGCTATTTTCGCCGTGCATATAACGGACACACAGGGAGGACGTGTGTGTGTGTGTGTGTGTGTGTGTGTGTGTGTGTGTGTGTGTGTGTGTGTGTGTGTGTGTGTGTGTGTGTGTGTGTGTGTGTGAGACACCGGGTGATTTCTGACGGAAGGATCTGATCACTTGAGAGGCCTTTTCCTCTGAGTGATCAGACAGTTAAAAAAGTGTGTTGATTACACTTTAATTAATTATTCAAATAATCAGCTATGCACCACACTGCTTCTTCATTGTCTGACATATGCACAGGTGTGCACGCATACACACACACACACACACACACACACACACACACACACACACACACACACACACACACACACACACACACACACACACATACACACACACACACACACGTCCAAAAGCCCACATGCAGTGATTAATGTCTTTTGATTTTGCATCCATATTGTGATGCCATATGTAGCTCTATATGGCATATGTGTTGCTCAGAAGCTGTCAGAACCTTATCTAAAACATCCGGGACAACGCTCCACACGTCCCAGACTATTCTCCCTATTCTAAAACTGCAGACTCACTCCCAATCTTCCGCCGGAATCTGAAGACTCACCTCTTCAGACTCCACCTTAGCCCGTAGCACTTGCCCTAGCCTTGACAACCTAGCAGTCTTATGCAACGGTTAAGATTTGTATAGTTTCAATATACATAATTATAAATTATTTTTGTAATTATAATCTTTACACTGATGATAGGTTCTTGGTTTACCTATAAATTACTGTATGCATTTGATGTATTACCTCGTGTTTACCTTGCTTGCTTGCCTGGCTCTGGAATAAGGGTGTCTGCTAAATGCTTGTCTGTCTGTCTGTCTGTCTGTCTGTCTGTCTGTCTGTCTGTCTGTCTGTCTGTCTGTCTGTCTGTCTGTCTGTCTGTCTGTTTGTCTGTTTGTCTGTTTGTCTGTTTGTCTTGTCTTGTCTTGTCTTGTCTTGTCTTGTCTTGTCTTGTCTGTCCATCCCAGGACGTGGACCCTGCCTCCGGGTTGACCAGCAGGCTGCGGGGGGCCGGTGGTGTTGGACGAGGCTCAGGGGACGGACAGCCGGGGGGACCGAGCCCCTACTCCCCCCCGCCCCCACCTGGAGGTTAGTTCTGAATACACCTGAACACTCTCTGGGTTTACATTCACCTTTACTTTACTGTAGTATTTCCAATTGTCTATACTTTTACTTCTACTCCACTACATCTCTGAGGCAAATATTGTACTTTTACTCCACTACAGTTATTTGAAAACTTTAGTTACTAGTTACTTTGCAGATATGAATGATTACATTATAAAACATACATTAACCACTTTAGCCTTATTTTATGCCAAGGCTATTTGAAAAGAGCAGATCTACAAGCTCACAACGGCGTTTGTGAGCTTGTAGATCTGCTATTTTCAAACATTTTAGTACTCTTACTTTTGGTACTTTAAGTACATTTTGATAGCAATACGTTTGTACTTTTACTCAAGTAAATTTTGAATTCCGGAGTTTCACTTGTAACGGAGTATTTCTATATTGCAGTATTGATACTTTTGGGGTGTTCTCTGTTCCAGCTGTGAGAGTCCTGCCTATAGACGGGGTGATGTCGCCGCCAAATGGAGAGCTGATGATGTCACCGCCTGCGTCGCGGGTGGCGTCGCCACCTGCGTCACGGGTGCATTCACGGGTGACGTCACCACCTCCGGGAGGTGTCCGG
This sequence comes from Gymnoscopelus braueri, assembly GCF_963280865.1. Taxonomy (NCBI): domain Eukaryota; kingdom Metazoa; phylum Chordata; class Actinopteri; order Myctophiformes; family Myctophidae; genus Gymnoscopelus; species Gymnoscopelus braueri. Next base: position 57,921,503 of record NC_137604.1, read on the forward strand.
GTGATGTCACCACCTCCGGGAGGTGTCCGGGTGATGTCACCACCTGACGGAGGAGCGGTGACATCACCGCCGACAGGACGGGTGATGTCACCACCTGTGGGAGGAGTCGCACCAGCAGGTGTGTAACGTAACAACAAGCAGGGAGGGGCCGGATTCACAAACAGTTTCTTTAAGAAGCATCTTAAAGGGATACTTCACCCAAAACAATTCTTTTTTTTCTATCTATTACTCACCCCATGGAGACTTCCATGGGGTGAGTAATGTAATTCCACTTCAATAATTTGATGACCAGCGGACTGGTAGGCAGCGGTTCCGGTAGATACAAAGGAGACTCTTTGTGTCTCCTACCGGAACCGCTGTCGGTCATCAAATTATTTGGTTAGGAATGCGACAAAAAAAATATATATATATCCATGAATTCAAGTCTCCATGGGATGACTAATGGATAGAAAAAAAGTCATTTTGGGGGTGAACTATTCCTTTAAGAAGTTGCTTAAAATTTTGTTTTAAGAAGTTCAGAGTTTTTTTTTTTTATTGCAATTCTTCTCCAACAAACAGTGTGAATTTCCTAAATATCTTCTTAAGAACATTGTAAATGTCATCTAAGGAGCTTATGAAAAATAATTGAACCCTTGCTATAGATGTGGTGTATGTACTGTATATAGTTAGCAGAAACCTCCTATCTCCATATTTTATCATTTTATGTTTTTTTTGTAAATTAACGCCCTACTCATACTACAGTGTCACAAAAAAGCATCAAAAGTAGCAGATATACAAGCGATTAAGTAACATTAACCTCCAGCCAAAATAACATTAGCCCCCAGCTGCTAGCATTTAAACAACAGATTAGCCCCCAGCTGCTAGCATAAAACAACAGTAAACAATCAAATATTTACATGATATTGGCACAGTTAATCATTGTCTGAGTTTCTCTGCGACAAATGGCCAATTAATAATTATCTCTTGTTTAGGCTATAGAAAGCAAACTGTAATTAAGATATATTCTAGAAATTTAAGACCTGCAACACATTGATAGAAAATACGTACTTTTTTGAGTGAACTTCTCCTTCACAGAAATGTGTTAGGTGATCTTAAAGAAAATAAGAATGAATCTGAGAGCTTTGCTTTCAGGAATTGATCAAGTTTTAATCTTAAAACTTGATTAATCTAAACCTCTCTTAACCTTTATTTATAACCTTTATAGAAGACATTTCTTCTTAAGAGAGTCTCATATATCCGGCCCTATAGTTCTTGAACTCTTCCTGCCTGAAATCCTCTAATTGTCTTCTTGTGTGTCCCTCTCCCTCCCCAAAGATCCTCAGCAGATGATGCTGGCACACCAGCAGCAGACTATCGCCACACAGCAGGCTGTCATCATGGTACGTAACGTCCTCCACTGACCGTTCACCATGTAGTGGCCATTAATTTTTGTGTACCTTTTATGTCATCAGAGGAAGTTTTGATATATTCAGTCCTTCACTCAAGTCAGGCCCCTCGCCCGTACAGAAAGTCGTCCGTGTGCAGCTTGTGGGAAAAGTGGAGATTTTACTAAACACTTGTTTTCTGGCAGAACTTTCAAATGGATATGAAACTAGAGGACAATATCTGACTCCAAGTCTTAGGAATTAAATATTGGGTGAGTACACACGCAGTTTAGAGCACTTTAATGCCGCGCAGATCGTGCTGCTAACCGCGAGTGGGTGAGACCGATCTATGGCTGTGTATTTAAAATACATGAAACGTATGTAAGATCACAGACATTCTAGGGCTAGACCCAGGGTTGTCAAGCTGTGTACATTAGAAACCTGAAAGTGTATCCAAAAGGAAATATGTTCCAATATATTAATCATATTAAGAAAACAGATAAGCTGTCAGGATACAAAGGGTTAAACATTTATGATTATGCACAGTGAGAAAACTAAACAGAGAAACGTCAACTAAGTAGACTACTTATTCTGAAAAGGAATACTCTTATTCTGAACATGTCACTTCCTGTTAACATCAGCCAAGTCCTGTGTGCCCGGCATGTTACTTCCAGTTGAGCCACAGGAGAGACTGAGCAGCTACTGTGTGCAGTATCAGTATCAGTAACAAAAGCTACAGAAGTTGATTAAAGTCAAGCTATAGAAGCAGTCCAGCAACTACAGAGTCCTGACTTAGATGTTTGATGTCAGAGGAGAAATACCAGCATTGGGTGAGTTGCCTGTTCACTGCTAATGCTAACATTAGCTGGGAAACACAGGGAAATGACATTGACTTATGCTACAAATGCTAGCATGCTAACTTTGAAGTGGTCATTTGTAATGAATGAACTCAGTTGATGTTAAATTGTATCATTGCACAGCTGGTACATGCTGAACGTTTATGGGAGTAGTGTTAAACACTTAGCCTGTGCTTTTTGTACACCGAGATGCACTTTGGTGTAAAGGCAAATTTTGCTCATGTTGTGCAAGTGTGTCACCACATAATGAAACTACAGCACCAAACAAATCCATTTCACCATTCTGTGTTTGGATTTTGACACCATTATACAGCAACTGTATGTCTTCATCAAGTCTTTTTGATATAACATCAACACCACCATACACCGTTTGAGACATCGCTATCTCTTCTGGTTCAACTGGGTTAAAAAGCTTCTTAATGGTGCTGTCTTGCAAGTAGTGGCCATGGTGGAGAAAGGTGTCAAATGTCGCTAGTAGTCTCCTCTTTAACATGTTCCATGCTGTCTGAATGTCTTTGGAAGATCCTCTGCATTGTGTCCCTCGTGTGCAGAATAGCATTTTGGTCATCTAATTGCACTTCAAAAATATCTTTAAATCACTTGTGATCCATAATCAGCTATTTGATTTTTGTCAAAATGGAACGGAATGGAATGGAACCCATTTTAGTACATAATGATAACAAACTTAAAACGATCCTCTGGGCAAATGCGGATATTGTTAAAGATCATTGGGAAATTCAGTACTTTGTTTTGTTATTAACATTTACTGTAAATGCCTTTCTGATTTTGAGATAGAAAAGCTCATGACAACCCCTAGAATGGAGAAGAATCACATTACATAGCTCTTGTTTTAAGATCTTTTCACCTTTGTTAAGAAAGACACTACCTGACAAGCTAGTTTTGAGTGTATTTGAATTAATACAGTGCTTGGAATGATGTTTTACCACTTATTTGAAGAGATGTACAAGCTAGTTATGAGTCTATTTAACCTAATACAGTGCTTGAAATGAGGTTGTACCACTAATTTGAAGAGATTTATAAGCTAGTTATGAGTCTATATGTGACTTAATACACTGAATAGAATGAGGTTTTACCACTCATTTGAATAGATTTACAAGCTAGTTATGAGTCTATTTGACTTAATGCAGTGCTTGGAATGAGTGTTTACCACTTATTTGAGTTCATACATTTGACATGTTGTTGTGTTGTTGTTGTTGTTTTTTCCAGGCCCAGCAGGCCACCATGCACGCCATGACCACGATGACCAGCCCCCCCACGTCGCCCATCACCAGCCCCCCTACCAGCCCTCTGATGGGCTACGGTTCCAGTCCCTACCCCTACTCCCCCATCCCGCCCAGTCCCTACGCAAACATCCCCCCCAGCCCCTACGCCAACATCCCTCCCAGCCCCTACCCTACGGGCGACCTGCCTCCTAGCCCCTACCCTCCTGCTGCAGCGGCCCACCCCCAGGGTCAGCAGCCTCATCAGCATCAAACCCCCCAACAACCCATTAATAATACCCAGTCTGTAAAACCTCAACCGAACCCCAGCAGTCCTGCAGCCCAGCAGCCCAGTGCCACCAAACCCAGCAAAATCAAGTCGGAGCAACACAAGGATAACCCACAGGTCAGTAACTTACCGTCTAATATTTACAGTAATATATGACTCTAAGTCAAGGGTTCCTCCCAAGTGTGACCTCCCAAAATAATCAAATTACAACTGGGGACCCCCCACCCTGACAAGCACTTGTAATTGTAGTCATTACATTTAGTTTGACTCGGTTTCACCGATATTGTGAAAATAGCCGAACTACAAGCCAGTGCGAGGCGTTGTGAGCTTGGAGTTCGGCTATTTTCACAACGTTTGGCTCTTTCTTAGGTAATATTTGAAAATGTGGCCAATGTTTGATCATTTTTATAGCATAGTTTGTTGGTTACTTTTGACGTAGTATTGGTCTTGTTATTAGTTTAATTAGTTTGTTTTTTAATTTGAGAGGAATTAAAAAGTCCTTAAATTGTAACTTTAGAAATGTGACGATACTCTGTGCACTTATACTGTATGTTGGTTTGTGGTTACTAATCATTTGGGGACCCCCCCCAAAAAATATTTTGGGACCCCCCTGGGGGTCCTCACCCACAGTTTGGGAACCACTGCTCTAAGTCAGAGGTTCCCAACCTTTTCTGGATCAGGGCCCACTTGAAAATCTCGAAAGCGTTCGCGGCCCACAGGCTGGAAATCGTTATTACACAAGTAACTGGAGTAGATGCTATAGCATTTAATCAGCATCCTCTTACAGTGTGTTATACTGTCTGACATTGACTTGGCATTGGTGGTACAATGTACAAACTTGCACAATGGTAAATGGATCAATACTGTTGTCATTGTAATGCTATTCCTCTGTGTGGCTTTAATTCCCATGCAGGCCAAGTATGGTCAGGACAGCGTTCCCAGGAAGAAGGCTCCAGCCATACCCATAAACAAGGAACCAGCCAAGAAGTTTGGTAAGGTGGCAGTGTGAGGGGAAGACAGACAGACAGACTGACTGACTGACTGACTGACTGACTGACTGACTGACTGACTGACTGACTGACTGACTGACTGACTGACTGACTGACTGACTGACTGACTGACTGACTGACTGACACATAGATACATAGATGGAAGAGACATAGATGGATCTTTATCTGTTGTGTGTGTGTGTGTGTGTGTGTGTGTGTGTGTGTGTGTGTGTGTGTGTGTGTGTGTGTGTGTGTGTGTGTGTGTGTGTGTGTGTGTGTGTGTGTGTGTGTGTGTGTGTGTGTGTGTGTGCATTCCAGCCCCGGTGGTAACGTCGCCACTGCCCCCTACTGGTGATGTAGTGAAGTGTTCAGTTGTCCCTTCAGACCCCATCCTCCACAGCAGCCAGGACATCAAGGGTAAGAGGCTGTGTTGATTGAAAATTATTATTTTTTTGTATTATATTCTGACCTCAACTGTGACTGTGTTGTGTGTGGATAATAAGAGTGTATAATATTATAACTGCTGTTTCAAGCGCCCACGCCTTCACTCAATCTGAACACATGAGGAAGATGCAGAACAATGCAAGCTTGAGAATACTCAGCCTGTATTATATGGATTTAGTCTCCTCACTTAATCTTGGCTCCACTGACAACCTCAATCGGCTGTTCCTTATTGTGGGTTAAAGTGTAAAGTGACAGAGAATGCCTTAAACCTGATTAATAATACGTTGTAATACAACGTTGTTGCACAGCAAAAAGATATCGAATCTACAAGCTCACAAAAAAAAAAGACGGCAGGTTGAAGGAGTTGACAATGTGTCAACCACTTAAACCCTATGCTTATTGCTGATTTTCTTTGGGGGGGTGACATACAAAGTTCTGCCCAACAGCGACGATGTATAATAATATACAATATGGGGGCAGTCGTTAGCACTGTTCCCTCTCAGCTAGAACGTCCTGGGTTCAATTCCCGCCGGGGACGCTGTGGGCGCTGGGGGCGTGTCCTCTCCTCCGCGTCATCATTGCCCATACCCTAGGTGGGGCTGGAGAAAGGGCCTTTCTGTGTGGAGTTTGCATGTTCTCCCCGTGTCCCCTAGGGTAGGTACCCTCACAAAAAACATGCAGTAATCCTTGTCTCTATACTGCCTCCCCCTGGTCAGCCGAGGCGTCTGATAGAGGGGACAGGAACTGGTTGGAATATGTGTTCCTTCCACGCGCTACGTCCTACCGGGGAAACTCCCCCCTGTCAAGCGATAAGAAGCGGCCTGCTCACTCCTCATGCATTGAAGGAGGCATGAGCTCAGTTCTGGGCTCTCCCTAGGCTGCCAGAGGGAGCGTAGTGCCCAGGATTACATAGGAAATTGGCATTGGGTGAAATGGGTTACAAAATAGTGGGATAAAAATTTGTTTAAAAAAATTATAATATACAATATAGCCTACATATAGCATAAGTATAATATGATAATAATAATAATATGTTGTTGTTTAATGTGCTTCCTTACATGTTGACCTTCTTTTGAAGAAATCATCACCAGATATAACTCACCACCTCCACCAGCGGATGTTCTGCCAGCTGGAAAGATGTGAGCTCAACTACAATTATATACTCAACTACAATTATATACTCAACTACAATTATATACTCAACTACAATTATTTACTCAACTACAATTATATACTCAACTACAATTATAATACTCAACTACAATTATATACTCAACTACAATTATTTACTCAACTACAATTATAATACTCAACTACAATTATTTACTCAACTACAATTATAATACTCAACTACAAAAGCGAAAAGTTGCTCAGTCAAATTGTGTGCTAGAGTTAAAGTACTGGAGTACTTGCCTTGTACTATATCATAAGGCCTAGGACAAACAGACTTGGTATATGGTTGCTATAGGATTACTGTACATGATTCTTGTGTTGTGTACCAAACGTAGGTCACAGTCACCTTGAAAACGCCAGTTCCACTTTTGTAACTTATTGCTTCTGGGGGTCCCTGGAACAAAATATTTTCAGATGGGGGTCCGCGACCAAATACATATAATTTTGGCGGTCCTTGTCATGAAAGAGTTTGAGAACCACCGATATTATAGCAACATACGGCGAAAAAAGATTTAGAAGACATTTGTAGATGTGTTCCCGGATTGAATAGGCTAAAGGTGTTAAACGTGTGTTAATCTGTACAGGAGACCAGAGGGCAAGTTTAAGAAAAAGCAGACCCCTCGTGATGAAGCCTTAAAGATTCTGAAACCTCAGATGGACAACCCTCCTGCTCCACAGGTACACACACGTACACACATACACACACACATGCACGCACACGCACGCACAGACACACACACTTCATACATGAGGACCAGAACACACGGTCATATGAATCCACTGCATACGGATTACAGGTATGAATGGATGCAAAATGGATGAATGACTGCTACTGTGTTTTGTTTGTTCAGGCATTTTACATTATACCCTAGCATCCCTATTCTGGGCATGTCATAATAGGGGACCATTAAAGGAATAGTTCACCAAAAAAATCACTTTGTTTCTATTGTTTACCTACCCAGTGTTGTCTTTCACTCATGCAGTTATAGTTTGTAAAACATTCTGTGGACTACCCTACAATACGTTTCCTTGTTATAAAAAACCCTCATAAGTTAGCATTCACATTGACCAATCTCCCAGCTCCAGGTCACTCAGATCTGACAGTCAGCTGTATATGAAGACTCCACGGTCTAGCACAGTTAGACCCTCCAGAAAAACGTGGGCTAAAATCCTTGATTACACACACAACCATTGATCTGTTTAGCCTCTATTCTCTCCTGTTGTGACTAGCCTCGGGTACCCATGCGTTGTTGTTTTTTGTTTCATTGTGACTAACTGACAATGTGATTGAGTTTTTTTGGTCCTAGTCTAGTCTTCTTTGTCTTCTCCTATGTTTCCGAACGAAGTGAATCAGGCTGGATCCCAGGCTAGGGTGCACTACAAATCCTGAATCTATGAACCTATGATGGCTTTAAAAACAAGGGCACCGCCTTTTTTTTACATGAAACCCTGTGATAAAATACCTAAAGGCAGCTAACTGCATACCGGCTACAAAAAAAAAGCTTTGAAAAGCTGATAATAGTTTAATATTTTAAGAAATGTGCTTTCCAAATGAAACGCTTTTTATCAGCTGATGGACCATGTCTCTATGCACCCACACTCCACTACTACAGGGTCCCTCCCTGGCACCTCTCCTGTCTAACAAAAACACTATATCAAGCCTATTATTAACTAATACAATTATATCGTTTTCGCTATATTCAACGTGGAGTTGTTATTTTCTTAAAGGCTTGCCTATTAATCTATCACAATTAATAAGTGAGGCGACTCAAAGCGTGGCCGGGCAGCGCTGTTGAATGAGGAGGAGAAACAGACCTCGTCTCTGGAAGCTGCTATATTAAATATTGATATATTTGACATGATGAATGTGCCATACAGTTGCTCAATCTTGATTACGTCCACATATCGTCAGAAACCTCTTATGTCCGTATTTAAACTTTTTGCGTTTTTTCGTAAATGAATGCCCTACTTCAGGGGTTGTCAACCGGTGGTCCGTGGACCACTGGTGGTCCGCGGAGGTATTGCAGGTGGTCCCTGGCCATGCATTAAAATATAAATAATAATAATAATATTTTTTTACTTTTAATAACTTACAGGAGTTCTTACTGTATGGTGTGTGTGTGTGTGTGTGTGTGTGTGTGTGTGTGTGTGTGTGTGTGTGTGTGTGTGTGTGTGTGTGTGTGATATGAAATGTGAGCTTACCATAATCACAGTAATCCTTAATCATATTCCATCATATTCAAACAAAATGTGTATTTTATTAGATATTATATTAATATTATAGCTATTTTAGCTATTTTCTCCAGCTCCCTGTGGTGCATGAACCCCCCACCACTAGTGTGTGGGGTGGGTCTATGATGGACCCACCACGCACAATAGTGGTGGTCCCCAGGTTGCTCTTAGTCGGGATGGTGGTCCCTGGGTCAAAATCAGTTGAAAACCCCTGCCCTACTTGATAAATACTACCGTGCCACAAAAGCATCAAAAGTAGCAGCGTTTTGAGCTTGTAGATCTGCTACTTTTGCCGTTTTTGAATTTGAATCCTGAAAAGTAACAGTTTTGGACATGAGGTTTCCACCCGACAGAGACGAACATTATTTCCCCTCGTCATTTTTTCATGTGTTGTTTTTTTTGTGTGTGAAATTCTTTTTGCGAGTGTGTGCAAACTTAAAGGTAAGGTAAGTGATATTTTTTGGTTATCTTTTTTTTGTTTGTTAAAAGGTTAAAGTACTATATTCTGATAGTAATCATTGCTACAGAGCGTTTGTTGGGTCACAGGGGTCTCTCCAGCTCTTTAGTAAACAGAATATATGTACATTTTCAGGCAGGTGACAACATTTAAGCCAATCAGGGGAGAGCACTGAAAATGCATTTTCTGTTTCATAAAGAGCTGGAGAGACAAGGAGACTCCTTTTACTGAACAAACACTCTATAGCAATGAGTACTATCAGAATATAGAGCTATTTAACACTTATTTTAACCAAAGAAAATCACTTACCCTACTTTTAAGCCTGATTTATACAGTGTGAGCCAAGCCGTGGGGGCATGGCTAGTACATTTAGTACATGGCTAGTACTATTAGCCATGATCCACTGCTTGGCTCACACTGTATTACATTATAGGCTTTACTTTGTCATCAGAACTAGTACACAGTTCTGGTGGATTGTCCTCTGAGTGACTAACAGTATAACCGTGTCTCTGTTTGCAGCCCAAACGTCCTACACAACCTCCTCCCCCCAAACCTGCCGCCAAACCTGCCGCCAAACCTGCCGCGAGACAGATGACACAGTTCAAAACCCAGACTCCCAAGAAGAAAGGACCTGATCGCCCCGTCCCTATACCTCCTCCAGGTACGCACACACACATTGCACTGCGATGCTTTGTGAGCTTGTAGATCGCTATTGTCTTTTTTTTTATTATTATTATAAAATAGGGCTTAGTGGTTATTGTTGCAGGTTTATGCAGTTTAAACATTTTAGGCCATACATTACTCTGAATAAAGCACTTCAATAATATGCATTATTTCAAATTATTAGCTTTAAAGGGATAGTTCACCCCCAAAATGACTTTCCTTTCTATCGATTAGTCACCCCAAGGATATTTTTTTGTTTTTGTATTCCTAAGCCAATAATTTGATGGCAGCGGTTCCGGTAGGAGACACAAAGAGTCACCTTTGTGCTGGTCATCAAATTATTGGCTAACAAAAACATATCCATGAATTCAAGTCTCCATGGGGTGACTAATCGATAGAGGGTGGGTGAACTATCCCTTTAAATCTCTGCATACTTTGCCACACATATTTGTCCTACTTGATTCCACATTCAAAGGCATTCAGATACATTGCTTTCTCCTGCATATTAATGCAGACATTGCACAGTAAATATATATATATATGAATGGAGATGTTTATGAATATTAATGTGATCAATGGGCTTACATGCAGTTCCCAGAGAGCTCCCGGTGGAGACGGAGAGCGTCCAGACACAACTCCACCAGAGCACCAACGAGGAGCATTACACCTACACCAACGTTCCCTGGAAGATCCTCCTCAGGAAGGAGGTATACCGTGCGCGCACACACACACACACACACACACACACACACACACACACACACACACACACACACACACACACCCGCACACATACACATACACACACACACACACACACACACACACACACACACACACACACACACACACACACACACACACACACACACACACACACACACACACACACACATTTAATCATTTATTTATGTCCACATAAGAGATACAATACTAGGACACAGATATTTACAAGGTTTACAAGGTGCTGTAAAAATGTACAGTCAGCTAATCTTGGACAATTACCCAAACACCCCTCAGGGGTACAAGTAGCAGCGTCTTCTGTGCCATATTTGTCGGCTACCAATAATAGAACACACACACACACACACACACTAGGGCATTCACGAATAGTGATTTTTAGCATTCAAATTATTCAACCTATAAGTATTCGAATACTCAATTAATCGATTTGATTATAAAAAATAATAATAATAATAAAAAAAGGCCAATGGCATTGACGACTCGACTCAAGGAATGACGTCAGGCTCCTCGCCCGACGCGTCCAAGCAAGTAGGGGACAGCCCTACTTGCTTGGTTGTGCCGCACAACCTCACATACAGTATGAAATGATTTGACAACAATCAACCATTTTGGTTGATTGTTGTTGTTGTTTCCCCGAATAATCGGCTTTGATGTACAGTGGTCGAATAGTGGTTTGATAGTCGAATATTCGAATAGTCGATTATTCTGTTAATGCCCTAACACACACACACACACACACACACACACACACGATCGTCACGCTATACAGTAAAGTGACTGTATCTTCTTCTTCCAGGTGTTTTATCCAAAAGACAGTTTCAACCATCCTCTGGTGCTTGACCTCATTTTCAAACAGGTACATTATTAAGGGGGTAAAAAAAGGAATATGATATGAATGGATAAAGGTGGATGGATGGATACACCTACATGTATTCATCACTTATCTTTCATTCGCTTTCTAGATGGTTTAATGTATTCTTATTGTACTGCAAGGCTACACTGGGTCACGGAAACAGTAATGTCTCATCATCTCCTCTCCTCCAGATAGTGAACGACACTCTATCGGCGGCATGTGTTCGCATCACCCAGGATGAAAGGCAGAAGATGAAGACTTTGTTCGGTAGGTCAAAAGATCTTTGTACACGTACGTTTCAAGAGGCGTCTTCACCTCATGTCTAAGCACGACATTTAACCCTTTGAGACCTGGAACGCATCTGTGTCACTTTTAGATTTCTTTAGGCTATTCAAAAATAGCAGATATACAAGCTCATAGCGCGGCACCGAGTGCCGCGCTATGAGCTTGTAGATTGCTATTTTTGTAAAATTGTGAAAATTTGTGCAATTAATCGGCCTCAGGTCTGGGTTAAACATGGTATGACGTACGTGTGTGTGCGTGTGCGCGCGTCAAGGGGCGTTTCTAGGCTTTCTACTGGTTATACCGAGTGAAGACTGCGGTTGCAACCAATAGCATCAACTTCCGGTTGCATTTTGGACCGGATATAGAAAGATGGCGATTCTTTCAAAAAATAGGCTTCTATTACGGTCTGTAGAAAGCAATGGCGTAACGTTGTCCATATTGTTTTACGGTCTATGGTGTGCATGTGTGTGCGTGTGTGTGTGTGTGTGTGTGTGTGTGTGTGTGTGCGTGTGTTAGCTAAGCACGGAGTTGAACAGAACACAGAGCCGGTGGAGGAGGTGAAGAAGATCATCGTCACCGCGGCCAGAGAGACCTGGGAGATCTACTTCTCTCGTCTGTTTCCTGCCTCGGTGAGCATTGTTCACAGCTGTCCCTCTTTGCAAAACACACGTTACTTGTGAGAGTGAGAAATATTCAGGTCTGGGGGTATAGGGTTAAGGTTAAGGATGATTTATACTTGTTGTTGTCCACTGAAAAAAGTAGCTGATCTACAAGCTCACAGCGTGTTACATTTGCGAGTCTTTTGTGACACGTTGTGAGCTTGTTGATCAAGCTTTAAAGGAGTAGTTCACCCAAAAAAGTACTTATTGTCTATCAATTACACACCCCATGAAGCCTTGAATTCATGGAGATTTTTTTTTTTTTTGTTGCATTCCTAAGCCAATAATTTGATGACAGGTGGAGTCTCCTGTAGGAGTAGAGACTCAAAGAGTCTCCTACTGAGTCTCGTATTGACTGATGATCTGGTCATCAGATTATTGGCTCAGGAACGCGACACAAACTAAGAAATCTCCATGAATTCAAGGGCTTCATGGGGTGTGTAATTGATAGAAAACAAGTACTTTTTTTGGGGTGAACCACTCCTTTAATGTCACGAAAGGCAACAACAAAATAGAATTGTAAGAATGGCATTCATAAAATCACTGTCCTAAAACGTTAAGTAATATTACAAGTACTGTATAGTAATACGTGTGTGTGTGTGTGTGTGTGTGTGTGTGTGTGTGTGTGTGTGTGTGTGTGTGTGTGTGTGTGTGTGTGTGTGTGTGTGTGTGTGTGTGTGTGTGTGTGTGTGTGTGTGTGTGTGTGTGTGTGCGCGCGCGCGTGCGTGCGCGCAGGGCAGTGTGGGAACAGGTGTCCAGGTCCTGTCCGTGTCTCACAGTGGCATCAAGCTGCTGAAGACAGTAAAGAGCAGCGCCGCCGCCTCAGACTACTTCAGAGTGCTGCGGGCTTATACGTATGTACACTGTTTTATACATATGTACACCGTTCTCTGTTTTATGCGTATGTACACTGTTCTGTGTTCTATACTGTACCTATGAACACTGTTTTCTGTTCATATACGTACAGTATGTACTAGGCATGTAGCTCTGGTCCATAGCGTTAGAAGGAGTTCTCCTTAACACTATGGTACTTTCGATTCTTTCCCCTCGCACCGCGGTAGCGCAGCCTCTCGTCTGTAGTAAAAAATACGCTTGTGCTACTCACCAAAATAAAGACGGTTTTATGGAGTTGAAAGCCTACTCTACTACGTGGGAACACTCCTACGTGGGAACAGTCCCCCACCTCACGTCTAAAATACACTTTTTGGCCAGAAAAGAAAATATTTCACCGGAAGAAAAAACGTTTTTTGCTCCACTGCGCCCTCTACAGATCTGGTCAATGGAATTTTCCTATAGACCAGATTCTTCCTTCCGGTGAAATATTTTCTTTTCTGGTAAAAAAGTGTATTTTAGACATGAGGTGGGGGGGTCAGAGTGTTCCCACTTAGTAGAGTAGGCTTTCAACTCCATAAAACCGTCTTTGTTTTGGTGAGTAGCACAAGTGTATTTTTTATTTTTACTAAAGACGAGAGGCTGCGCTACCGCGGTGCGAGGGGAAAGAATCGAAAGTACCATAGCGTTAAGGAGAACTCCTTCTAACGCTATGGACCAGAGCTGCTAGGCATGTAACGATTCACTCAACTCACGATACGATTCGAATGACGATGCTAGGTTCACAATAAGATTTTTCAAGATTTTTTTAAATACAAAAGTATTTTCTTCTCTTTTTTTTTTTTTTTTTTTACTGTACTGTGTTTTCTCTTATCCTCTTTTCAATACAGTAGTAGCAAATTACTGAAAGCTTATCAATTCTCTTAAAAGGATCCTGTATTTTCTTTTTTTCTCTGCTTTTTGCATCGTGATATATTTTTTATTAAATCGATTTAAATTGCCACCAGTTTGAATTGATTTTGATCGATTTACGATAAATCGATACATGCCTAGTATGTACGCTGTTCTCTATTTAATGTGCTTTTTTGTTTGTTTGTTTTATGGCTCTCAGAGAGCTTTTATGGCTATCTGAGAGCTCTCTGAGTTACAGTTATCTGATCTAGATTAAGGACTCTGTCTGTCTGTCTGTCTGTCTCTGTGTCCGGAGCTAATCTCACAAACCGCTGGACCGATCAGCGCATTTCCACTTAATAGGCCGATGCCCGTTGGGAACACGTTGATTGATTGATTTAATTGAATACAGAGATACAGTTATACAATAATTGTAAAAGGATAACATGGCCAGACTAATATCACTGCGTAGATATTAAATTAAATTATTAAAGAAATCTTCCGAGGGCTTTTTTTGCAATGGCAGATTCGTCTAGTGGTTTCCAGGCTATTGTTTCCATTGTGGTCCTATGTATTCAATTCATCAAGACATATAAAGACATACAATACTATACAAAAGATCATCAATACTAGGAGCAGTAAAAGTATATTTACAGAAAAACATGTTTGTGTTCCATATTTTGGTGGCATAATAGTAGAATGAATTCATTCCCATGTTTTGTGCCGAATCTGGGGGGAATGAGATCAGTGGAGTGTCGGTGGGCGTTTCTCAGTCTTTTGCAGTAGTTTGACAGTACCTGTAGACAGCTAGGGTTGCCAGATCTGCTTATTATAATTTCCCCGCAATATTTTATTTGAAAATAGCCATCTACAAGCTCACAACGCGTCGCATCGCGACGCGTTGTGAGCTTTCAAATAGCTGATGTATATGTTAAAGTGCTCATGTGGCCCATAGTCGATTCTTTTGGGCTGGTTTTCCTAGACCTGGTTGCTTGTTTCTCTCACAGAATCCGGCAACACTGCCTGTAGACACTGGTCACTTGAGTATCTTGGCCCATTACAAGTTGCTGTACTCTGTCTTCGGCCGGTTATGCAATACCCGTTGTACCCATTATCACTGTTGTTAGACTACCCGTTGTACCCGTGTGACTGTCTGTGTCCCTTTTTCCCATGAATGGGGAATCTCTGTATCTGTCTGTCTGCCTGCGTTCCTTTTATGTCCATATATGTAGTTCCGTGTCAGCCATGACCAAATATGGAGTCCAGGCTATTCTATGATGTCACAAATACCTATAAATCCTCAAATCCCTATATATGGAGAACCGCTGGCTTCACACAGTTGGGCGGGCGGTTCTTGAGATGCACACCCACACACACACACACACACACACACACACACTGACGTCACAGGTTGGCCACATGAAGTATGAGATCCCTATGGGGCTCCCGAGATATCTACATGATTAGATATTTTTTTGTGTGAGTGTGCCTCTGCTTTTATTCTTAGAGTAATGTAATTTATCCAATCCTTTAGTGTTTTTCCAGTACATCAGGTGTACATATATGATGGTGAATGTGAGTCTTATTGGCAAAGATGAAGAAAAATACTCTGCAGGAGCAGACATAAGAGGGTCTGTTTTTGTCTGTGTGTCAGAGACAATCTCACAAACCACAGGACTAATTAGCACCAGATTTCTTTTGTGCACTAATTATTTTATTTTTCATCATTTTACATTAACTTTAATTTAACCAATTTTGATATACTTAACACATTCACTGCCAGGTATTATATTAATTAATTAATTCATCACTGTCAGCGTTTTACCTTATTTTGTGTCTTTTAGATGAGGCACCAATCTTTTTTTCAACCCGGATGTAAACAAACAATGTCTCCATGGAAACACAAGCCTCTCTGCTTTCCACTGGAACAAAAATGGTGTAACCGCGATCGTCCGTTCTGTTGCAGTTGAATATGGCTAGTTTTCACCAAAAACGTAGTCTGAGAAGAAATCCGAGCTACACGTGTTTTTCTAAATTTAAACTTTTTTTGGGATCCGGTTCTTCTCTCAGTCGAAGGATCATTCATAGGTGGGTGAAGAGTGCCCTGTACTGTAATCACTGAAAAGACATTTTTAAAACGTCCGTGGCAGGCAAGTGTTGGATTTGAAAGGACGTTTTAAAACGTCCTTGGCAGGCAATGCGTTTACAATTGTTTTTTAATCATTCTAATTTGGCTAGGTGGTTTATTAACATTATTCTGTGGTCTGACAAAATTTGAATACTCTGCTTATAGGCCTACTCATACTGGGTTACCTGTCTTTCATTTCAATTTACACTCACTTTGTAGCCCTGTCACTGCTGACGCCCCCCATGGTGTCGGGGTCGTCGTCATCAGTGTCGATGTCATCTGAGTGAGGCTCTGAGTCTTCTATCCGGAAGTCCGGGTTGGTCATGAAGCTATGGATGGAGGTCCGTCGCTCACGTTTCCCCGTCCTCTCATAGGTACGGAATGCGTTCACCACCCGGATCTGGGTCCGGATGCGACCTAGACCTCTGAACCAGAGGATCTGACCGTGGCGGAGCTCTCGCTCGGAGTGGTCGATCTCCTGCATGTCGTCCATATCCTCCAGTTCCTCATCGGGGATCTCCTCCTTCTTGGTGCCGTGGCCTGCCGTCTTGAGGAACTTCAGACAACCGGTGGGGATGGAAGTGAGCACCTGGCCCCACAGCAGACTTCCGAAGCCCAGGAGCGTGCACCACAGCCACTGAGTGATAGACAAGCCCACACAGCTGAACCATTTCCCTCCCCACTGCACGATGACCACCTGGATGACCACCTGGCCAAGGAGGATGGAGCAGAACATCAAGTTGTTGAAGATTCCCGCAAAGACGTTTCTCTCGCCTTTGATCTTGCGGGCGTTGATCTCGTTGAAGAGCTGCATCCACACGAAGGTGTTGAAGACAATGGTGTAGTGCTGCGTGGGCGGGGCGTGGAGAGGCGCGTCCCTCCCGCTTTTGATGCCAAAGAGCTTGTCGCCGGCGAAGAGCAGTGTGAAGATGACAACGAGCTGGTAGACCGCATGTCCCAGGATGTTCTTCATCATTCTGCGGGAGATGAGGGGCTTGTTGCGACCGTAGGGCTTCCTCAGCAGCAGGGCCTCCGTAGGGGGTTCAGTGGCCAGGGCCATGGACCCGCATGTATCCATGATCATGTTGACCCACAACATCTGGGTCGCTTTTAGTGGAGAGTCCTGTATGACGCAGGCTCCGACGAAGGCTACGATGACAGCAACCACATTCACAGTGAGCTGAAACTGAAGGAACTTGGAGATGCTGTCATAGACGTTCCGCCCCCACATGACGGCCTTGACGATACTGTTGAAGTTGTCATCGGTCAGGATGATGTCAGAGGCCTCTTTTGCCACATCAGTGCCAGCCAAGCCCATGGCAAACCCAACATCAGCTTTCTTCAAGGCAGGTGCATCGTTTGTACCATCACCTGTTACTGCCACCACCTGCCGCTGTTCCAACACTGTGCTGTCGATGATCCCTTTGACTAAAGTGTGCTTGTCCGTAGGAGAGGAACGTGCTAGTACTCGTAGCTTGGGCCAGATATTGTCTATGCGGTGCTGTTCAATCTCTCCTTTTTTGTTACGTATCCTCCGGTTGAAGTCGTTACCCTCCAGACACAAGAAGTCATCACCAACCTGCAGGATGCCACATTTGATGGCGATGGCTCGGGCTGTATTGATGTTGTCCCCCGTGACCATCCTGACCGTGATGCCGGCCGACTGGCACTTCTTGATGGCGTCTGGGACTTCTGGTCGGACAGGGTCTTCAATGCCAACAACACAGATGCAGGTGAGGTCAGTCAGTATGTCGTTCTCATTGTCCCAGTCGGGCTCTCCCTCCGAGGCAGGGAAGTCCCTGTACGCCATGCAGATGGTTCTCAGGCCCTCGGAGGCCATGGGCTCGATCACATTCTTCACCATGTCGTCTCTGTCCTGCGGCTGTAACACCTTGGAGTCCCCATTGGCAGTCAGGATCGTAGAGCACTTCTTGAGCAGGATCTCTGAGGCTCCCTTGCTGAACATGCGATAGCTGCCATCAGCTTCGTTCTTCAGAACGGTGCTCATCGATTTGCGTGCAGAGTTAAATGTGTATACCTTATACAGCTTCTCCTCTGGGATCTCGTTGCGGATGGCCTGGTAGTCAAGCTCTAGGTTGGTGACAAAGCCCAGCAACGCACATTCGGTCGTGTTACCCACCTGCCGCGGCAGACCGCCTTCCTTTTCTGGAGCCATAATCTTGGAAGTGTAGGCGCAATTGACCGCTATGCCCCGGGCCAGGAGATCTGAGGTGGAGGTTGGCAAGTTCTCAGGTTCAGGGACGTTCTTGTGGTGTTCCTCTGCAATGTAGACCTGTACCACAGCCATGCGGTTCATGGTGAGTGTGCCCGTCTTGTCAGAACAGATGGCAGTGGCATTGCCCATGGTTTCACATGCATCCAGGTGACGCACCAAATTGTTGTCCTTCATCATTTTCCTGACGGAGTAAGCCAGGGAGATGGTGACAGCCAGAGGCAGACCCTCTGGTATGGCCACCACCAGGACAGTTACACCGATGATGAGGAACTTGACAAAGAGCTGGACATAGATTGGTGTGCAGCCCTTCACCCATGGTAAGCCCTGGATCCAGAAGGTGTCCACCAAAAAACGCACCACCAGGATGATGACAGTGATGGCTGACATGAACAGACCTGCTTTGCCAATCTGGACAGCTAGTTTGGTCAGCTTGCCCTGGAGAACAGACTTCTCCTTTTTTGGCAGGTTGGCTTTCTTCTTGTCCTCTGCTTCATCACTGATCAGAGTCTTTGTCATCACGGCACCACCATCCTGGGTGGCTTCGCCTTTCTTGTGATATTCCACTGATCCATCCCATTTGTTGTTCTTCTTTTTTTTCTTTTTCTCTTTCTCGTCATTGTCATCGTCACCCTCAGCACCAGCACCTCCGAGTAAGGTAAAGATGATTCCACTCTGAGAGTTGACCCCAATGGCAGTGACCACCATTTTTCCTGAGCCCTCCATTACCTGGGTTCCTGACAGCAGCATGGGATCTTTTTCCTGGGTTTTCTTGACATGGTCTGACTCCCCAGTGAGAGAGCTCTCGTCTATCTTTAGGTCGTTCCCTTGGATGAGGATGCCATCGGCAGGTAAGAGGTCACCGTATTTAACGTGTGCAATGTCACCAACCACGATCTCAGCAACAGGGATCTGGAGGACTATTCCGTGACGGACGACAGTAAACTTCTGCTCTCGCTCGATGCGACTCTGGAGCCCCCGGAACTGTCTCTCTTTCTTCCAGTCGCTGAGAGCGGTCACAGACACCACAACCGCGACGGATAAGAGGATGGCAGCGCCCTCAATCCAATCCACTGACTCGCCTTCATCCTCCACGCCACCAGCTGCTTTTCCACAATTTTCTGTATTAGAACCTGGAGCTTTGTAAAAAGAAAGTCCTAATGAAATTATGGCTGCCACCTGAAGGATTATCAGAGTTACGTCTTGAAGTGCTTCCCACACTAATCGGAAAAACGATTCTGGCTTCTTCGGTGGTATTAGATTCCGCCCAAACACTTTTTTCCTCTTCTCCATGTCTGCGGGCTGCCCACTAAGACCATCTGTAGGTGATGTCTTCAACCGGTTGCAGAGTTCGGGAACGTCCCCATACGTTTCCTCGACTTTGCTTAGAGCCTCGGCACCCCGGAGCTCCATGAGCGAGCGCAGCTCTGTGAGTGTGCAGCCAAACTCTCCGGCATGGCTGGCCTCCATCGTGAGGTCTTCACATAGAATGTGTTTGAGTCAATAGGTTGTTGATAGCAATCAACTTAAGGGTATCAGAACACTACTACTAACACTGTATGCCAAGCCTCAAGGAAAGCTGTATGTGATATAGTCTGCGTTCCTTTTAATACAGTTTTTGCTGTGACATCACCGTGATGTAGACATCCATATCTAGGCCTTTTGCTGTGATGTCACCGTGTTGTAGCCATCCATATTTAGGAATGTGGTGGACAATGTCCATATTTGGACATCTCATTTGGCAACAGGGGGTAACATGCACAGACAGACTGCATGACCTTTTTTACGCCATTGTACGAGATGTTCGCCCTTGTCTCACTGCCTTGTCACGGCGGTAGCCTACTATGTAGCAACACCGCTTTGGCTAAATGGTGGAAGGAAACATCTTCCTGAAAAAAAGCTTCAATCTTTGAGAGAGCAGCCATGATGGTAGTTCCCATAGACAGGTGCATGCGGATGCCAGGTAGCGGGACTGGGATAGATGGGGGAAAAAAGCCACTTGCAGCTCCTGCAGAGCTCTTTTGCTCCTACAATTAATGCAATAAAATTAAGGTGCACAATGAGGATCGTCACTTGGAACATAAACGGCATCAGGACGTTTAAAGGAGGAATTAAAAGAGCTCTCGATTCACTGGATGCAGATATTGTCTGCTTACAGGAGACCAAGGTGACAAGAGACCAACTGGACGAAAGAAGTGCCATTGTTGATGGATACAGCTCCTATTTCAGCTTCAGTCGTGGACGCAGCGGCTATTCGGGCGTGGCTACGTACTGTAAGGACGGCGCCACGCCCTTCGCCGCTGAAGAGGGTCTCAGCGGCTTGCTGACCAACCGTGAAGGTTCCGTTGGTTGCTACGGTGACCATCACGAGTTCTCCACAGAGGAGCTGCAGCTCTTGGACAACGAAGGGCGAGCCGTCATCACACGGCACACAACCACGTATCAAAACCAAACACAAACGGTTACGGTAGTCAATGTGTACTGCCCACGAGGCAACCCCGAAAAGCCGGAGCGGAAGCATTTCAAAATGCGTTTCTACAAGTTGCTTCAGTGTCGTGCTGAAGCTTTGCTGAAGTCTGGAAGCCACGTGATCGTGTTAGGAGACATGAACATAGCTCACCGACCGATAGACCACTGTGACCCCGATGACCCTGGTGATTTTGGAAAGAACCCCGCGAGAAAATGGCTGAATGGCTTTTTACACGATGACTGTAAACACAACATAAGTGTGAAGGATGAGGAGTCGGGGGAGACTTCATCAGATTCGAGCCATGGTGGAAGATTTGTGGACACATTTCGTCATTTCCACCCGACGCGCTCCGACTCTTTCACACACTGGTGCACGCTTACCGGAGCGCGGCAGACCAACTACGGCACCCGCATCGACTATATATTCGCCGACCGCTCGCTGGCCCTGGAGCGGTTTTCGGCAGCAGACATCATGCCTGAGGTGGAGGGTTCGGACCACTGTCCGGTCTGGGCGGAGCTCAGCTGCACGCTTCTGCCCAGCTCCACAACCCCTCCCCTGTGCACTCGACACCTGCCAGAGTTTGCGGGAAAGCAGCAGAAGCTCTCCCGCTTTCTGGCGAAGGTGGGCCGACGAGCAGCTAAAACCGAGGCCATAAGTGATCCGTTGCCCGTATCACAAGAGGCTGAAGAGAGGAGGAGAGAGAACACGAACCCGCTCGGAGCAGCGAGGAGCCCCAACGGAAAGAAGAGAACATTAACGTTGGAGTCCGCCATACCGAAGGGGAAGAAAAGCAAAACGACAAAACCTCTAGCAAAGCCACAGGGCAGCCTGCTCGCCTTCTTTAAACCCAAGCCTACCGACACAGCTGTCAGTCATCGAGTGACCCCTTCACGGAACACCCAGACAGTCCTCCACACCGCTCAACGGAACGTCCCCTCAATCACAGGCGTGGACGCCTGTGACGTCGCAGAGCGTTCCTGTGGTGACGCGTCTCTGCGTTTGTCAGCCGACAGCAGCACAGAAAAGGAGAGTGACAAACAAACAGAGAAAAAGACAACAACAGAGTGTGTGACCTCTGTGTCCACCGCCGGTCCCACAAACTGTTCATCGCTGGCGTTCTGGAAGTCGGTGCTTCGCGGGCCCCCGCCGCCGCCGTCCTGTAAGGTTCACGGGGAACCGTGCGTCCTCCGTACCGTCAAGAAGGAGGGGCCTAACATGGGCAGGCAGTTCTTTGTGTGTGCCCGTCCTCAGGGCCACGCCTCCAACCCTGAGGCTCGCTGTAACTTTTTCAGGTGGGTCGGCAAGGGGAAACGATGACGTTTTATTTCTGAACAACTGTACCAGTTTCTGTCCGGACGGACACACGGATATCGCGAGAATCATCTGACCGATTGACTTCAAACTTGGCATGCGTATCTCTGGGACCAAAGTTAACGATGTGCCGAGTGGAAAGTCGGTCGAACCGGCCGTTGTCCATAAAATATCAATAAATCTGCAAACCCCATATACTGTACTAGAAGTTCTGGGCCCTCACACCTACGTTGTACCTTTGTTAGAGTACCATTGTGTTTGTGTCCCTTTTATGCCCATATATGGAGATCTCTGTATCTTGCCTGTCTATCAATGTCCATTGTATGCCCATATATGGAGGTCTCTGTATATATGTACCTGTGTCCCTTTTATGCCCATATATGGAGATCTCTGTATCTGTCAGTCCTTGTCGGTCCTAGAGAGATCTCTAAAAGGGACACAGGCAGATTGATGGGTACTATGGGTACTCTGACAATGGGTACGATGAGGACAACAGGCAATCGTCCCCAACGGGTTTCAGCCCAGTTAGCTAGTAAACCTCAAAAGGCAGCAAACTGTCTTTTCATTGTTTGGAACAGCTAGAAGGGTAGAAGAGTAAACAGCTCAGCTCTCCATCTCCATGTGCCGAGGGGCATGAGGGAGAGAACACAGTTAAAGCCCCGAAATAACAATCACTCTGACACAACACTCAATACACACTGAGATGGAGTCAACAGATCATTACTATCCTTCTATAAATTATGCAAATCTGTGTGTGTGTGTGTGTGTGTGTGTGTGTGTGTGTGTGTGTGTGTGTGTGTGTGTGTGTGTGTGTGTGTGTGTGTGTGTGTGTGTGTGTGTGTGTGTGTGTGTGTGTGTGTGTGTGTGCGCGTGCGTGTGTGTGTGAATCTGTCCTTCACGTATCTCGCGAATCGACCGACCGCTCGACTTCAAACTCGCCCTGCTTACACTGAGGACCCGAGGGAGTGCAGTGCCCGCCGTCAAGTCAGTCAGATAGGTGGTTCTGCAGAACCGCTGATCCGACCAATATGGCCATATATGGGCATATACTGGTGACATCATGGTTTTCCATATATGGGAATAAAAAGGGACATGGACAGACTCATATGGGCATAAAAGGGAGCATGCATGACATGCACGCACGCACGCATGTAGAGATTCTGTGCATTTATAGCAGTGGTGGAAAAAGTACTAAAATGTTTTACTTAAGTAAAATTATCAATACTGCAATGTAGAAGTACTCTGTCACAAGTAAAAATCTGGAATGCAAAATTTACTTTACTTTACTTTTAGTAAAAGTACAAAAGTATTGGTATCAAAATGTACTTAATGTACCAAAAGTAAAAGTACTAAAATGTCTGAAAATAGTAGATCTGCTATTTTCAAATAGCTCAGGTATAAAATAAAGTGGTTAATGTATGTTTTATAATATAATAATTTATATCAGCAAAGTAACTAGTAACTAAAGTTTTCAAATAATTGTAGTGGAGTAAAAGTACAATATTTACAATATAGTAAAAGTATAGACATTTGGAAATACTCCGGTAAAGGTCTCGCATAATCGCGCAGGGCATGCATTCCCAACTTGCCTCGTTCCCTACTTGCATCACAATTGTAATCACAATTAATTTGTTCTTTTTCAATTCCAACATCCCAAACTATGACTGGAAAGTATTTCTCTTGCTCTGGCATCTGCATTTATGAACTTTCAAATCAATTTTTATCCACTTCTGATGTGGTAAATGGTGCATTTATATAGCGCTTTTATCCAAAGCGCTTTACATAGATTGTGCATTACATTCACCCATTCACACACACATTCATACACCGATGACGGAGGAAATCATGCAAGGCACTGGGGTATTGTCTCTGTCGGTGGAAACCTCATTATGTCCAAAACTGTGACTTTTCAGGATTCAAATAAAAAAAATATCAAAAGTAGCAGATCTACAAGCTCAAAACGCGTTTTGATGCTTTTGTGTGACGCTGTAGTATGATCAAGTAGGGCGTTAATATATCAACAATTTTAAATATGGAGATAAGAGGTTTCTGCCCTAAAGCGACGTTATGCATTGTTGTGCCTTCTCCCTGATAGTTGCTTCCCATATATTGTGTTTCCATAGTTACGCAGACATCCTGTTTGTGACCATCCCGTCGGAGAACATGCTGGAGTTCAACCTGACCAACGAGAAGCTCATCCTGTTCTCGGCCAAGGCTCCGCAGGTCAAACACCTCATCGACACCTTCATCAATGAGATCAAGAAGGTACGTTCAAACAGTTTGAACACATTTTGTCTTCTTCACACACTACCGTCTGGTTCTTTACCCATTAAGACCGGGAACGCATCTGTGTCATTTTTAGATTTCTTTGGCTATTCAAAAATAGCAGATATACAAGCTCATAGCGTGCACTATGAGCTTGTAGATCTGCTATTTCTGAAAATGTTTGCAAATGTGTGCAAATCTTTGAATATATATATTTTTGAAGTGAACATTTGTAACTCAAATCTTTGCTCCTGGGAGGTCCCTGGAACAGCATATTTTGAGATGGGGGGGGGTCCGCATCGCAAGGTCCCCCAAAATTATGTTTTTGGCCGCCGACCCCCATCAAAATATGTTGTTCCAGGGCCCCCCCCCCAGAAGCAAAGACCTGAGTTAAAAAATATGTTTTCAAATATTTGCACAAATGACTAAGATTTTTTTTGAATAGCAGATCTACAAGCTCAAATCTATGAGCTATGAGCTTGCAGATCTGCTATTATTTAATAGCCCAAAAATATGAAAAATGACACAGATGCGTTCCCGGTTCCCTTAATGGGTTAAAGGATGTGTAACACTGGTTTATTTCAAAATCGGACTGAAAACATCATCTATCAGGAGACCACAAGGGGAGGTGAATGTAAATTCCCATTGAAAGGAGGTGTCATTCACTGCCATAGTTTTTCCTTTTTCCTCCTTCATACATAACAGTGTTCTGTATGTGTTGATGACATGTATTATTGTGGACATTTTGTTACTGCATGCTATGTTGATCAATTGAGTACATATAGGACCACAATGGAAACACGTCCCTGGGAAATGTAATTAACTAATTAAGTACTCAAATCAATCAATCAATAACGACAACATTGTATTTGTTTCTGCAGGACTCTAACTACGTGGTAGCGGAGCGTCACTTTGTGACAGACGATCGCTCGTTTCTCACTTTCCACAAAGGAGACATCATCAGCCTGAAGGTCATGGACGGCTTGGAGAAAGGTGAGAGGTCGCCGCCGTGCGCGCACACCAGTGGTGTAAAGTAACTAAGTACATTTACTCAAGTACTGTATTAAAATCTTGAGGTATTTTTACTTTACTGGAGTATTTCCAATTTTCAGTACTTTTACTCCACTACATCTCAGAGGGAAATATTGTACTTTTACTCCACTACAATTATTTGAAAACTTCAGTACTATAGTACTTTGCAGATATAAAGTATTACTTTATAAAACATACATTAACCACTTTAGCCCTATTTTATACATAGGCTATTTGAAAATAGCCTATCTACAAGCTCACGACGCGTTGTGAGCTTGTAGATCTGCTATTTTCAAACATTTTTGTACTTTTACTTTTGGTAAATATACTTATATACTTAAAGGGATATTTCACTTTCAAATAAAATAAACATTTAAAAAATATATTAAAAATAAATGAAAAAAGTAATGGAAAAATCACGGCCCCCTCACGCATTAGAGTGTCCTACTAATGTGTGAGGGGGCCGTGATTTTGCCATAACTTTTTTCATTTTTTAAAAATATGTATTTTTAATGTTTATTTTATTTGAAAGTGAAATATCCCTTTAAGTATATTTTGAAGCCAATACTTTTGTACTTTTACTTAAGTAACACAGGCCTTTTACTTGTAACAGAGTATTTGTATATTGTGGTATTGCTACTTTTACTTAAGTAAAATATCTGAGTACTTCTTCCACCACTGGCGCACACTGATGACATCACACACAATACTATAATAATTCTTCAGAGTCTACAGTACAGGAACCAACAGGTCTATTTCGTTGTTGTTAGGCAGAAACCTCTTATCTCCATATTTTAACCTTTTGTCGTTTTCTTTTAGTAAATGAATGCCCTATTGCTCATATCACAGCGTCACGGTCACGCGAAAGCATCAAAAGTAGCAGATTTGCAAGGTCAAAACACGGCGCGAAGCGACGCATTTAAAAAAGAACAGTTTTTGAAATGCGACATTGTTCCTATTTTCACTCTGTGTGTGTGTGTGTGTGTGTGTGTGCGTGTGCGTGTGCGTGTGCGTGTGCGTGTGCGTGTGCGTGTGCGCGTGTGTGTGTGTGTGTGTGTGTGCTTGCGTGTGCTTGCGTGTGCGTGCGCGCTTGTGTGTTCCAGGATATAACTATGGCTGTGTGGTGAGGAAGAAGGTGGTGTTCCTGGAAGACCTGAAGAGGGACACGCCAGACTTCGGTGAGTTGTAGCAAAGTTTAAAACACCTGTTCCCATTAGGGAGAGAGACAGGGAGGGAGGGAGACAGAGAGAGTGAGAGAGAAAGAGACAGACAGACAGACAGACAGACAGACAGACAGACAGGCAGGCAGGCAGGCAGGCAGGCAGGCAGGCAGACAGACAGACAGACAGACAGACAGACAGACAGACAGACAGACAGACAGACAGACAGACAGACAGACAGACAGACAGACAGACAGACAGACAGACAGACAGACAGACAGACAGACAGACAGACAGACAGAGAGAGGGAGGATTTGACCGTTTCAGAACTACAGACAGAGACGCAGTGATAACATCAGCTACAGTACATCAACAAGCTGTTGAAAAAGCATTTTTTTCCGGTAACAACAAAGTCATATTATTCCCGGATTCTTACATCAAAGTGCAACTCATTGCATTGCTCTCTCTGTAGTGTCTTGTTAACAAGAAGAAGAGCTTTCTCTTTGAAGCAGACCTTCCTTTGAACGGGGTTGACCAGGCTGTGATGCCTCAACCCAGACGTGCCAGGATCTGTGCCCGTTGTTGTAGATTAGTACTTTTGTGCATTTGTAGCGACTAACAAAGCCCAATTTGTTTCCATCTTTGTATCCAAATGTATCCAAATGGCAGGCTTGTGTCCAGGCTTTGATTTTTTAATCGTAATGGCCTTGCTTTGATCTTCTTTCTTTTCAACATAATGTGTCTACCGCAGGCTTCTGGTTAGCATAAAATCTCCAGACAGTTTACTTTTTGACCGTCCGCTCCCGCCTGCAGCAAATTAACCACTTAAAGAAGGGGTATTTCACTTTAAACCCCTTCTGGGGTCATTTTAACGTCTACTCTGGCTTTCGTGTGTTTTTAAAAGCTGCTTGATCAATTATTTTCATATTTCATATTCTTTTTGTTAGACTCTATATAAACCCATTGATCTTCAAACTCATTTTGAGCATGTTAGACTAATTCATTGAAAACACACATCCCTGGTTCTGGTGACTGATATGTTCCTTCTAATGCATCAGGGGGTCATGTGTTTGGAATAACCTTTTAAAATATATATTCTTTTGTATTTCGTTGCTGTCGGGCGGAAACCTCTTATCTCCATATTTTAACTTAAATTTTTTTTCCGTAAATTAATGCCCTACTTGATCATCCTACAGCATCACACGAAATAATGCTATTATTATTTTTTTAATGCTGAAAAGTAACAGTTTTAGACATTTCCACCCGAAAGAGACGATTACAAAAAAAAGGTTTTAAAATGTTCAATGAATAATAATGTGTGTGTGTGTGTGTCTGTGTGTGTGTACGCGCGTGTGTGTGTGTCAGGATGGAAGTTCGGCGCAGTGTGCGGCCGCTCCGGGGTGTTCCCGATGGACTGCGTCCGTCCGGTAGATGCTCCTGACTTCCTGTCTCTGCCACTGGACCGCACAGCCGAGCCCCGCCCAGGGGCGGGGCAAGTGGCCGTGTCATCAGCGGTCGCCGCGGCCGTGGGTTTCCCCATGGGCGCACATGAGATAGACCAGACTATAGAGGTAAACACACACACACATGGTTTGTATTACTATACTCGTGAGGACATTAACATTTTACATCAACAATTCTATGAATGCCATTCTTAAAAATGTTTGGCATCTTTAAACGTAAGCCTAGAGCCGAAAAATAGCAGATCTACAAGCTCACAACGCGTTGCGCTGCAACGTGTTGTGAGTTAGTAGATCGGCAATTTTCCGATGCACGACACTGGCACGCAACTAGGGACCAGAGGAGCAGAGATCATTTTATATTTGGTTGCACACGGGTTGCACACGGGTGTCACACTCCGAAAATAGCAGATATGCAAGCTCACAACGCGTCTGCGATGCGTCGTGAGGTATTTTCAACACACAGCTATGTATAAATCAGACATGCCATCAAGGCCCGCCATAATAAATCTTAGTCGACTAAACTGTAGATCTAGTTGACTTCATACTTGATATTTAGTCAACTAAAACTACATACTAAAAGTAAAACATTTCAGATGACCAAAATGTGACTAAAACTAAATGGAATTTTATTCAAATGACTAAAACAAAATTTTGACAACAAAATGCTGTCAAAATGAACACTGGGCTTTACCCTATAACCTTAATTCTAACCAAACATAAACACTCCTAATCCCCAAATCTTCAATATCTCCTAGTACCAAAAGCTAAAATGTCTTCACTTCTTTACATGCATATATGCTCATATTTAGAAGTAGACTCACATTTCCGTGCTTTGTGAGGATGTTTGTTGATTGATGTTTGTGCTGTAGAGAGTCTCTCTGGACGGCTTCGACGCTCTGGGTGACGGAGAGGTGGACGAGACCTTTCTACAGGACACCACATATGACATGATGGAGTTCGCCAAGAAGTACTTCAGACAGGGGACCAATGGAAAGGGGTGAGAGGCACACACATGCACGCACACACGCACACACGCACACACGCACACGTACACAGTTGGATCCTCACCTGTAGCTGTGCATTGTTGTTGTAAAATCTTCCTGTTTGTGGTTTTGCCTCTCAGGGATTCACTGGGGAAGACCAAGGGCAAGACCAAGGAATTCAAAGATCCATCTGAAATGATCAAGTTCTCTAAGGTGCCGTATACCTTCCCTGTCTACTATCTCAGTGATTCTCAACCTGTGGGTCGGGAATGGGATCCCCAGGGGGGGGTCCCCCAAATGATGTTGTGGGGGTCCCCAGATGATTAGCTTAATGTGCAACATTGTTTTCTCACTCAACAGTAAACAAATGCTTGAAGCCGGTATATAATGAGGGGGGGGGGGGCAATTCATACACGTTATTTACGCTTAATTAAATGATGAATTAATGATGAACTCACATGATTTCATCAGGAATTTTCTCATAAACGCATCATTACATTCCTAGTTCTCACCATTAACAAGGAGCGGTTAGGAGCTTCATTCAGAAACGGACCCTCCTCATCCTGGGCATAGAAGTGGAGCTGTGGAATAACGTCCTTAACTAAATGATATATTACACTTGTATAAGTTCACCATTAGGTAATGGCGAGGACCAGGTATGAATTATGAGTTCATGATAAATGTATGATGAATTAATGTATGAGTTCATCATTAATTCATCATTAAATAATTTGCGCCCCTCAAGTAATGTGTTGTTTGTCCAGCGCCAGAAGAACATCACGGAATCCCCCCTTTGGGTCCTTCTGACCCCCTACTGCTAGTGCCCCCCCCCCCCCCCCATCCAGTTATTACACTGACTGGCCCGAGGCGCAGTCCGAAGAAAGACAAAAGAAAGAGAAAAAAACCGCACACACGCACACACAGACGCACGCACGCACGCACACACACAACCCACAAAACACAAAACAACAAGTGAACCTATGAGTCCCTAGGGTGGGGGGGGGGCAGCTTTGATCCTCAAAGGGAGTTTGTTCCACAACTCAATGAATAAAGCAAAGGCCAACAAAGCAAAGGCATGGTCCGTCGCCCGCTCTTACTCTGCTAGACCTGACCTGACCTGTGCTACAACTGACTGACAGATCTGAGTGACTTGGAGCTGGGAGATCCATTATGAACGCAGTATTACACACATTTCTGTCACCACATCCATCTTGGAGTTCCATGTACATTCATATGCTTTTTGGGGGGTTTCGTCCCTTGTTGTTGTTGTCGTTCACAGACGCCTCTGCAGGAGTCACTCATCGAGTTCCACGACCAGATCATGAACAGAGTGGCGGCAGACCTCTTCCTGTGTACGTTGTTATCTGTGTCTCCTCCTCCACGCTCTCATTCATGTGTTTTATGTTGTTAGTATGGTAACAGGAAGAGTGGTCAAATTGGCTATTTGGTCCAAAATGTAAAATATATATATATATTTGGAAAACTTAAGCAATGAAAACTTAAGCAATGTAAAGTATACATGATTAGAACATGATAGAACATGATAGAACATGATTGAACATTCGACAATTAAGGTCTTATATTTCTACAATTGCTACAAATTGCTACAAAACCTGTAGGCCTATATCAGTCATTTTTTGTAAAAAAATATCTGATAATGTTCAAATCATGCATACTTTACATAACTCAAGACCATTTTTCTGCCCACTCTTCTTTAGTGCCCACTCTTAAGTGATTCTCATAAGTGATTCTTTCTCAACCTTTTTCAGTTCAGCGGTCTCAGTTTGAGGCCATTTAATTAAAAAAATACTATCCCAATCTAGCACTGTAAATTCCTCAGTGTTTATTTAACACAAATGTAGAAATTGAATCAAATGCACCCGTCCGGGTCCATTTGGTTCCATTTGTTACACTCTCAGACTTATAGCCCCCGTAAATGGTCCATTTTGGACCCCTCATGGTCCCCGGGACCCGACTTTGAGAAATTCAGTGATGTTTATATCGCGAGCTCTCATTCATGCTATTTAGTAACGAAATGTGAAAAGTGTTGAATGAGATGGTTTTGATCCTCTGTGTCTCTAAACATCCAATCTGGGAACCCATCGCCAAATGAAAAGGAGTATCCTTCAATGGATCTTTCTGTTTGAATTCAATTTACTATTATGATGTTGACCTGTGTGTGTGTGTGTGTGTGTGTGTGTGTGTGTGTGTGTGTGTGTGTGTGTGTGTGTGTGTGTGTGTGTGTGTGTGTGTGTGTGTGTGTGTGTGTGTGTGTGTGCGCGTGCGCGTGTGTGTTTATGTGTGTTCAGCGGTGATGCGCTTCATGGGTGACCATCCCACAAGGGGACTGACAGAGCAGGAAGTGGTCAGCACCTTTCTGAAGGTAAACACTGCACAAACACACACACACACACACACACACACACACACACACACACACACACGTGCGGTCTCGCATACTCAAACTTAATCTTTCATGAGTCAATTTCAGTCAGTCATTTTGTTGGGGTTGTGTGTTCTGTTTGATAACTCCTGAACCTAATTCCAACGCACTTTGCTAGTCTGGGATGGCTCAGGTTAGAAGACAGGGTTGAGCAAATATCACTGGGATTGGTATTTAAGATAGTCAAAGAGACATCGCCCTCAGTGCCCTCAATACCCTCATGCCTGTCTATCTACTTCTTTAAAATGAGTGACAGTCACCCACAGCCACAACACTAGAGGAAGCGACCATGATCTGGTAGCACCCACATTTAGAACAAACATGGGAAAGTTCTCATGCTACTGCTCTGCCACCAAAATGTGTAATGCCTTGACACCATCCATTAAAGGATGTGTAACACTGGTCTCTTTCAAAATTGGCCTGGAAAAAAACATCTATCAGGAGACCACAAGGGGAGGTGAATGTTATTTTCCCATCTCCTCCTTTGTAGATATATAATAGCGTTTGTATTGTATTT
Organism: Gymnoscopelus braueri; assembly: GCF_963280865.1. NCBI lineage: Eukaryota > Metazoa > Chordata > Actinopteri > Myctophiformes > Myctophidae > Gymnoscopelus > Gymnoscopelus braueri. The sequence goes on from NC_137604.1 coordinate 57,953,459, forward strand.
GTTGATGACATGTATTATGGTAGATATATAATAGTGTTTGTATTGTATTTGTTGATGACATGTATTATTGTGTTAATTTTTGTATGCGTTGAAAGGTTGAATACATAGGACTACAATGGAAACAAGTCCCCAGGACTTTTAGTATTATCCTTTTAGCTTTAATGTCTAATTTCTGACTAATAAAGTATTCAATCAATCAAAAACCGGAAGCTGCGTCTGTGTTTGTTTGTTTCCAGTTAATAGGAGAGTTCAGCCTGATGAAAGATGAAGCGTACTGTCAGCTCCTCAAACAGCTCACCGCCAACACCAGCTCCAAGGCGTAAGTTTAACCACATTATAACCCTATATGATTGATTTGACGATTTAGATGTTTTCATTATTAAAGTGTCATGCTTCTAAGGAAGCCCAGCCCATGTGGACTTACAGGACGCTTTTACATTTCATTTGACATGAACAATGAACCGACATGATAATTCACAAACAATGATCAAACGAATAACAAACTAAAACACTCAAGCTTCATACTGTACATGGCAGATTATAAATACAACTTAACCTTATGAGGCGCAGTTTACGGAGCTAGTTCAGGCCAGGCAACTCAAGGGATTGGGGCAACCGATCAGGTGACTAGTCACATGCACTTTCCTCCTGATCGGGTGGTTATAGGTACTGCGTTGTTACCTGCTCACTCTGGCTGCCCTGTCTTGCTGAGCTGACGTGTGTCGCTGCTGCTGCTGCTGTTGCTGAGATCCTGCTACCGCTGCTTACCTGCTGCTGCCCATGAAGTCATCCCACCCGCCTCCCCGGCATCCACCTGTAGGCTCTGTTTCTAGATCCCCTTGGGGGTTTAATTCATTCCCTGTAAATGCTAATTGGCATGTAACATTCATTAAAATGTTATCCTTACAGGGAATGAATGGATTCAGAGGCCTGAAGCCAAACTATGCTTCCTCTTGTTTTCTATACCATGCTCAAGCTTGCAAATATATATTGCTAATAAATATATATTCTAATCCAATCTAAGAGTTGTCTGACTGAAATGACTTTATTAAAGTCATTCAAGCAGGGAAACAGCACCAGCGGTGGTGCTGTTTTCGGCTCTTCCACAGCTGTTTTTTTCCCCCAACAGCTGGGAGTCCACAGGCATGGGTTTAGGCAATGCTAGGCATTGCAGTAGCAACAAAACAAAGTGTCCACGATCACGTTCGGTGGAACGTGATCGTCATTGTAGATATTCGCAGGCAGTAAGCAGCAGAATTCCAGGCCAACTATCTGTGTGTCGGTTTATTTTGTGTACAGTGTAGCCTATGTGAGGACGTAAGTCAACACATATTCGAGTAGCCTATAGGGTTATGCATAGCAGCCAGGTAGAGGGCTATTGCTCTAGGTGTTGACGGCGCGTTGACAGCTCTCTCGCACCTTCAGAGCTATATGGGAGCTGAGCTCCACTTGGCTCCACTGGCAGTGCACCCCTGGTGTTATATGTATGTATGTATATATGTATATGTATGTGTTATGTATGTACTGTGTGCAGTGGTGTAAAGTAACTAAGTACATTTACTCAAGTACTGTACTTAAGTACAATTTTGAGGTACTTTTACTTTACTGGAGTATTTCCAATTGTCTATACTTTTACTTCTACTCCACTACATCTCAGAGCCAAATATTGTACTTTTACTCCACTACAATTATTAGAAAACTTTAGTTACTGGTTACTTTGCAAATACAAATTATTATATTATAAAACATACATTAAGCCCTTCAGCACTATTTTATACATAGGCTATTTGAAAATAGCCGATCTACAAGCTCACAACGCGTCGCGATGCGACGCGTTGTGAGCTTGTAGATCTGCTATTTTCAAACATTTTAGTACTTTTACTTTTGGTACTGTAAGTACATTTTGATACCAATACTTTTGTACTTTTACTCAAGTAACATTTTGAATTCCAGACTTTTACTTGTAACAGAGTATTTTTACATTGCAGTATTGATACTTTTACTTAAGTAAAACATTTGAGTACTTTTTCCACCACTGACTGTGTGTGTGTGTGTGTGTGTGTGTGTGTGTGTGTGATGCAGGGACAGCTGCCAGCGGGGCTGGAGGTTGCTGTACATCCTGACAGCCTTCCATCGCTGCACGGAGGTCCTGAAGCCCTTCCTGCTGAAGTTCCTGGCCCAGGCCTTCCGTGGAGGTGGCGCGCTCTTTCAGGGTAGGAACCCCACCCACAATTATTTGACAGCTGTGCGATGCGAGAGTGCGGAAAGATATGCCAGGGTCCCCCATAAGAGAAGATTTTTTACAGCTATTGCAGTGATTCTCAGACTTTTTCATTTCAAGGACCCCCCATTTGATATGCATTAGGGCCACGGACCTGAATTTGATGGATTCTTTATTTTTTATCTCTGGGAGCCCAATCTACACTGTAAAATCAATGTTAATGTAGCTCAGTAAGTGTACAAATGATCTATCTGATCTCTGAGTTGCAGACCCATAAGGTAGCACACATTTGGTTCCTTGCTAGCTCTCATTTAACTGGGGACCACTGACTTATGTGATGTCAACCATAACTGTGTGCAGGAATCGCGAAAGCATGTGAGCAAAACCTGAAGAAAACGTTCCAATATGGTGGCCGCATTGTCGCTCCCAACAGCATGGAACTGCAGGCTATGCTGGTGAGTAATACCACTCCACTACAACAATCTCTTTTATATCTTTTAATAAAAATGTTTAGGCTTTCCCATTTGTACCTGGCCCCTGGACGACATATCCTGTGTGTGTGTGTGTGTGTGTGTGTGTGTGTGTGTGTGTGTGTGTGTGTGTGTGTGTGTGTGTGTGTGTGTGTGTGTGTGTGTGTGTGTGTGTGTGTGTGTGTGTGTGTGTGTGTGTGTGTGTGTGTGTGTCCAGGCGGGACGGAGCTCCAAGCGGCAGCTGTTCCTCTTCCCTGGAGGCATCGAGCGTCACCTGAAAGTCAAAACATGTTCCGTAAGTCTATACGGATAGGACGATACGATATTACTTTATTATCAGCTCTCACTGAAATTTGTATTGCGGAGACTCAGCAGCCATGTATGCAACACATAATACACATATTTGACCTAACACACAGAAACAAAACAAAACAAATTACATACATAGAAACATAAAGACAAGAGTAATGTCCACCGCTCAGCCTACCCCTAGCCTGGTAAACCCTCCCTCCGGAAATCTCATTTGTAATTTATTTCAGGAGTGAGTCTGGCATGATCGCCCATTCTGCAATTTTGGCTGTGGGCTGGAGTTGGGCGGGAGTAATACCGTTGACTGACAACCCCTTCAGCCAATCAGCTGTTTCCCACTTCAGCCAGTGCATTTTTACCACTTCCAGACTAATGTGACGCAACGGGACTTTTGAGACGGCCATGCCCAAAATAGGTTGCCTTATTCGGATACATGCGTGTCACTGCCCGCCCCTGCCGGTTCTCTAAAAAAATAAAATAAAATAGGCTCTGTCATGATTAATTGACCACATATATGAAGTTAAACAACTAAATTCTATCCAAACGATATCTTATAAGTAAATTCCGTGCCTCAAAATATCACAGAACGATGAGCGACGACGCTGATAGGCTCGTTTTTTTGTTAATGCGCTAGAAACGCCCATACAAGCCTTCAGGCCAGACTCCTTCCTGAAATCAAATGGAAATGAGATTTTCCGGAGGGAGGGTTTACCAGGCTAGCCTACCCCTGGCCAGATTCTAAATTAAGCATCAACATTGGCACAGGGGAGGGTGATCACTGGCACACTGGCATAGTGTGAGAGAGAGGTTTTTTATTTTCAAATAAAATATTCAAAAAAGTTCAGTCAGTTAAATTAAGTCCACTCACATCTATATACAAATTACATCCTGCACATAATTCTACATCCATTCAAACTGATAACTCTGACTGGGGAGGGATTCTGGGAGATAGGTGGGTTATTGCTGTTATTGAGTCTAATGATCATTACATCCTGATGTGAAAGAAAATATTACAAAAGAAGAAGAAGAAAGAAATAAACGTTATTATATAGCCTATGGACAATCAAAAACAATTAAATTTAATGTTGATATGGCACACTGACTATCAAGAAAATGAAAACATGGCACTTCATGTCAAAAAGGTTGCCGACCCCTGCTTTAAGGCATAATAACTCATAATAACAGAAGTGAAAACAAAAGAAGAATCTGTCTACTTTTACTAAATGTTTTGCTTTGTTTTCCTATACCACATATAGTGGAGCGCTTGTGCATGCTGTCGTGTTAATGTTACACTATAAAGAGTGTGTAAGTTGCTGTGCGTTGCTCTGCTAACGTTGTCCTGCTGTTCAGGTCGCTCTGGACGTGATCGAGGAACTATGTTACGAGATGAGCACACAGAAACTGGAGGCTATGGACGAATACACCATCTTTCTGGTCACCAACAGAGGTCATTCTCTACATATTGTTTTCTCTTCATAGTCATCTTTCGATAAAATGCAATAAAACACATGCACACACAAACACACTTGACTTTGACTTTCACCTCTTTTGATAATAAACAAAGCCAGCGGCTTATTTCTATTGCGGTCCTTCCATATGTATGTGCAAATTATGTCGTGTTGCATGGTGTGATGTGTGTATTTGCCCTTAAGTCCACGCACCCAATGATGCAAAAAGTGCCCTTGTGCATGTCAGTCCAATTAAGCACCCATAGGTGCAGGAAAATGTCCTTGTGGGCATAGTGTGTGTGTGCCTTCCACACTAGGGGCTAGGGAATAGGGATGTACACATGACACATACTTCATCATACAGTGAATTGGAAAGAATTGGAGAGCCTGCTGTGACTCTAATAGCCAGGCCACATTTTTCAGATTTCAAGCTGAGAGCAACGGAAACATTTCTAAAGTGCAAAGATCAGTTCTATTGACTGTACAGTCAATCCCCTACACATCTATCTATGTCACACAACAGACGTGGTTCTATGGCTTTGTACAGATTCACACATGTTACAGTATATAGGCCAACATGAATCAGCTGCCAGAATGGTGTGTGTGTGTGTGTGTGTGTGTGTGTGTGTGTGTGTGTGTGTGTGTGTGTGTGTGTGTGTGTGTGTGTGTGTGTGTGTGTGTGTGTGTGTGTGTGTGTGTGTGTGTGTGTGCATGCGTGCATATTCCTGTGTGCATGTCTGCTTTGTGCATGAATTCTGTTCCAAGGTTTGCATTTTTCATTAGTTTAAAATTTTTAGTAACTTTTTAGTGAAGTTTTAATTAGTTTGCAGTGGATTTCTTTTAGTTTTTGAATAGGCTTAGTTTTGTTTTGTTTTCATTAGTTTTAGTGTTGGTTTTTAGGTTTTTATCTTGGCAATTTGTCATGTGTGAAATTCAAAAAGTAAAAACAAATAGCACAATTAGCCGATCTACAAGTTCAACGGTCTACAAGTGAACTTGTAGATCTGCGATTTGCTCCCACTAAAACTAAGGATGTATGATTTTAGTTTGTTTTGTGAACACACAATACAATTCTCAATTAGTTATAGTTTAGTTAGTTCGTTTTTTTAAACCCTTTATTATTATTATTATTTTTATTATGCAACTAAAATGTTTTGTCAATTTCAGTTTTTATCATTTGGTTAGTAGCTTTAGTTACCTATAACCTTGTTGTGTCCAGGTCAGAATGTGCGTCCGCTGAACAAGAACGAGTACATCCTGGACATCGCTACGGAGGCTGAGCCTCTGGACAGCAGCTACAGCTTCTGGTTCCGGAGGGTCGTCTGGAACCAGGTCCTCAAGTTCGACAACGAGCTCTGTGTCGCAATGCACTTCAACCAGGTGCAGTTAATGGAACCAATCGGTTTAGAAACTTAGAAATGTTCTTCTTTTGTTAAATTTATTTTTGTGTATGACTTTTGTACGGCTAAGAATATAATAGAGCATAGGACGGTTATTGAGATTAATCTATTTTTTGATCGATTATAAAAATAATAATCGTAATCGCTAAGCAAATAATCGACAGTTGCAGCTTTACCATTACTCCGTCACAAGTAATCAACACATTATACTATTAAGAAAAGGTCAAACATTGATCTGGTCTGTGAAAATAACCGATCTGCAAGGCAAGCTCACAACCCCTCTGCGTTGTGAGCCTGCAGATCTGCTATTTTCACAATATTTATCTGTGGAACCCAGTCAAGCTAAATGTAATGCCTCAACTCCTGCCATTCCAAGTGCTTGTCAGAGTGGGGGGGGGGGGTCCCCAGTTCAAATATGAGTATTTTTGGGGGTCGCGGCACTGAAAAGGTTGAGAACCATCGCAGTACAGTTACAGTATGTACAGTACATCTTCACACACAGCTACAGTCAAATCATCCTCCGTGTTAAAGGTGCAATAGACAACATTCAGCCACTAGATGTCACACTTGCAACATCTTTTGCAATGGGTTCTTTAGCACTGACACTGACAGCTGTCTACAGCTGCCTGCAATAAATAATAATGCCAGCCGTCAGCTTCAGAGGTAAACATAAAAACAATCATTTTGGACCCGGCAAAATTATTGAAATGATTGTTTCACAATCATGATTTTATTTATTTTAGTCAACATGAAAATTGTATCAAAATTACCTTTTAATTTAACTCTGAGAGTGTATACATGTTACAGTAGCAGTGTTTGTAAACGGTCAGTTACAGATGGATAAATGAACACTGAGGATTTGACCTTGAGCACTAATATTTCGAAGACACTCTTTGATGAAACGTCAGTGTTAGAATAAACTGGATGCTGCTGAGCAAGAGCATATTTTATTAATTAATGGTCATTAGATACTGTCCAACACACTGCCGTAATCTGAAGACTCACCTCTTCAGACCCCACTTTAGCCAGTAGCCCTAGCCTTGACGACCATGCAGGCTTATGCAAAGGTTAAAATGTAATTTAGATAGCATGTTATGTTGACAGATGCCAGGTTCATGTGTTGACCTGGCATCCTATAGTTTGTATAGTACAGATTATTTATGTTGATATTATAATGTTTAGAGTTAGACTGATGATAGGTTCTTGGTTTACCTATAATCCTAGATTACAGAGGCACTACACTGTCTCTATGCATAAATCGCTCTGGAAAATGCCTTAAATTGTAAATAGCATCTGAGCTAAGTGGATGAGTGAATATTTCCTTAGCAAAGACCTTTAGTGTTATATAATTACACTGCAAGTCTGCGATGATGGACAGCTTGTCAGTCTGACATTCTACTGTGTGTGTCTGTGTGTGCGTGCCTACGTGTGTGTGTGTGTGTGTGTGTGTGTGTGTGTGTGTGTGTGTGCGCGTGTATTGTGCGTGCGTGCACGTGTGTGTGTGTGTGTGTGTGTGTGTGTGTGCGCGTGTATTGTGCGTGTGTGTGTGCGTGTATTGTGCGTGTGTGTGTGTGTGTGTGTGTGTGTGTGTGTGTGTGTGTGCGTGCATGTACACCTAGATCCTCCCTGACTACCGTAAGGGCCTTCTGAATGTGCTTCCTCGGGGGGAGGTGAGTGATAAACGCTTCCACCAGATCTCCAAGCTAGCAGCCCTGCAGCACCGAGCCAATGACATCGCCTTCAACCCCAGCATGTGAGTGTTGTACAACATCCACCTGGAGACCTGGGTTCAGTGCTGGAACAAGTACTCACATATTTCACTTAAAGGGATATTTCAATTTCAAATTTTCATGTTTGGGGTCAGTTTGATCTAGTCTGGTGGAAAAACTTAATTGAAAGAACACGGCCCCCTCACGTATTAGAAGGACAATATCAGTCACCAGAACCAAGGACGTGTGTTTTCAAAGAGTCTATCATGGTTAAAATGGAGTTTGAAGTTACAATGCGTTTGTAGCGTGTCTGATAAAATGAATATCAAATATCTAAATTCTGAATGAAGCATCTTGAAAACTGTCTGGTGTGCTCACAAACGCCAGGGTGAACGTGAAAGTTACCCCAAACATGTTTGAAAGTGAAATATCCCTTTATGTAAAAGTAGAAGTGGCACAAGAACATTAAAAAAATATTGTCTTTTACTGTAAAAATTGAGAAAAGGGCATGAGATGGACTGGATCATATCTCACATTAAGTTAACTTAATAACTTTCTTAATTAACCTCTGGATTTATATTTGTATTTTTGCTCCCTCTTTCCCCCCGCTCACCCCTCCTCTCCAGCCATGAATTGTCGGAGTACATCTCCCCGCCTCTGTTCAAGAAGCAGCCACCACAGCAGTGGGCCAACATGGTGACACAGCACATGCAGCAAGTGCAGACCCTGAGCCCCCACCAGGCCAGAGCACAGTTCCTAGGTAGGACCCCCCCCCCCCAACTTGTTTCATTTGATATGCATTAGGCCACAGACCCCAATTTGATAAAAAGAAAAAAGAGGAAAAAAAGCCAAAATAGCCCAAAAGTTCAAAAATGTTTTATTTTTTAATCGCTTTACTCTGCTGACAGATGTGAGCTTTTCAGAAGGCTTTTCTGTGCTTTCTTACATTTTGCATGGCAATTGTGTATAAGTGAAAAATATTCAGGTTGGAATTAGAATAAAACATAGAGGTTAGGTTTAGGGATCAGATATAGTGATAAGCCTGATTTACACTTAGTTGCACGCTGGTGCTGTGCACCGAAAAATTGCTGATCTACAAGCTCACAACGTGTCGCGGCGCGTCACGTTGTGAGCTTGTAGATCAGCCATTTTTCGGCTTTAGGCTTACGGTTAAAAATGCCCAAACAAATATAAAAATGGCATTATTAAAATTGCTGTCCCAAAATGTTGATGTCCTCACAAGTATAGTAATACAACGTGTGTGTGTGTGTGTGTGTGTGTGTGTGTGTGTGTGTGTGTGTGTGTGTGTGTGTGTGTGTGTGTGTGTGTGTGTGTGTGTGTGTGTGTGTGTGTGTGTGTGTGTGTGTGTGTGTGTGCAGGTCTGGTCAGTGCGTTCCCCATGTTCGGCTCCTCCTTCTTCTACATCCACAGCAGCAGCTCCACCACCTACTACGCCCCCTCCATCCTCTCTGTCAACCAGAATGGTCTGCACTTCCTGCACAAGGAGACACACGTGAGGAAACACTGCACAAACGCACACCCACACACACACCATCTTAGCTGTCCATCATGTACGATGATGACGCTTGCTCCAGTGCAGTGTTGATTTTGACAGCACATTTTGATTTAGTTTTAGTCATAGTCTTTTGAATTAAATTCCATTTAGTTTTAGTCATATTTTAGTCCTCTGAAATGTTTGTTTTTGTCTAGTTTTAGTCGACTAAATATCATAAGATTATAGTCGACTAAATCTACAGTTGATTTAGTGTGTCGTGATGGCGTCGTAATGGCTGATTTTACACCTGGTTGCATGCTGAAAATAGCAGATCTATAAGCTCACAACGCGTCGCAGCTGCGACGCGTTGTGAGCTTATAGATCTGCTATTTTCAGAGTGCAACACCCGAGCACACACACACACACACACACACACACACACACACACACACACACACACACACACACACACACACACACACACACACAAAACAGGTGTATCATGTCTTTTACATCATTAACGTACAGTCGTACAGTTGTGTCTCTCTATAGGGCATAGCAGTGGCGGCCCTTTTGCGGTCCCACAGATAGTGGTGCCATACATTTTTCCCATCGAGATTTGCCAAAATATTTATATTCATTATTTTAAGCCTGGAACCAAGCCATCCAGGCTCCTGACCATAAAATTCTGTGTCAAAACATATTTGAATATTTAATTATTCCCAGGGAGCACCAGGGGATCCCCAGCTGAATTAGTTCATATAGCGTTTTTACCACCCATATTTTATACTTCGGCTATCGAAAAAGTGACGCGCTATGAGCTTGTAGATCTGCTATTTTTGAAAAATCTTAAAGATTTGTGCAAATCTTTGATTTTTTTTTTAAAGCGAACACAAATCTTTGCTGCTGGGGGTCCCTGGCTGGCACAAGCTCTTTTCAGATGGGGTGTCCACTGTCCGCGGCCAAATACATATCAATTTGGGGGTCCTTGACTTGAAAAAGTTTGAGAAGCACTGGGTTAATCGCAATTATTAATGAATGGTTAACTAAAATGTGATGATGGTGACTGCAGGAGGTGATGGCAGTGATCCCTCTGGTGGAGGTGCAGTCCAGCCGCACACAGAGGCCCTCCGCTGGGTCTAGCTACCCCTACGTCGACCTCACCCTGGGAGACGTCACCACACAGAAGGTCGTTCAGCTGCAGCTAGAGCAGGTAATGGACGCATGCGCGCACACACGCGCGCACGCACGCACGCACACGCACACGCACACGCACACGCACATACACATACACATACACACACACACACACACACACACACACACACACACACACACACACACACACACACAGTTTAGTGTAGTGTATTACTATACATCAAACTTTCAGGGCAGGAATCTTATAAATATAATTTTACCTTTTCTTTGCCATTTTAGACCTGGAACACCTATACAGTACGTTGTTATACCTTTCAAGCGGGGAACACCTCTGTGTGTAGTTGTTGCTACAGTATATGCAGTATAGCAACATTAATTAAAAGAAATAAATATTTAATACAAATTAGATTTTTTTCAGAAAACTTAGGTCAGGATTTAGAAGGCGTTTCGGCCTCAGGTCTAACTGGGTTCAACCTGACCCTAAAGCCTGAGATATACCTCGTTGCGCGCTGAAAATAGCCGACCTACTAGCTCACAATGTGTCGCGCTGTGACGCGTTGTACTTGTAGATATGCTATTTCTGGTGCATGACAGCGCCACACAAGTATACAGTACATCAGACATAACTCTAACCCAACCCCCAACCCTAACCTCTAAATGCTTAATCCTAACTTTAAACCCAACCCTTTAACCGCATCTTTTCCTAAAGCCTAACTCTAGGACAATTGTCCAATGTTGATTTCTCAAATTCTACAAGACTTGTGGGAACATACAGTATGGCGCTGGTAACAAGAAGAATGGGCACCTATAAACATTGTAGGCACCTCAATTTTATTTTGGCAGTTTTTATTTTAAAATAGAAAAATTACGAATTTGGAAAATGGTCCTATAAAGTACATGATTTGAACATGCACGGTACGTAAGTATCAGAACAAAATTTACCCTTCAACATCTTGTTTATGACCCTAATAACTGGCTAGCCAGAGGTTTGTAGCAGTTACAGAAATATTAGGCCTTAAATGTCAAATGTTCAACCATGTTCAAATCATGTATGTATACTATATGTATACTTTATTACTTCAGACCATTTTCGAATTATTTCTTTGTTACATTTTGGAAACGATAGCCAATTTAACATTGTGGTGCATAGCCTGGTTCCAGACGAATCTGCCATTGCAAAAGAAAATTGCCCTCGGCAGATATCTACGCAGTGATATTGTCTGGCCATGCCAGGCTATGTGGTGCCCACAATGTTTAGTTCCCCACTCCCCCACCTGTATCCTTGGTGCTCACAATTATAGTAATACAAGCGTCAAGCACACACGCACGCACGCACGCACGCACGCACGCACGCACGCACGCGCACACAATTCTAATGACTTTCATGATTAGCATTTTGGCAGTAGTTATCTTGTGGCTGTTTTCTCCATTCATTCATTCATTCATTAATTTGTGTGTGTGTGTGTGTGTGTGTGTGTGTGTGTGTGTGTGTGTGTGTGTGTGTGTGTGTGTGTGTGTGTGTGTGTGTGTGTGCATGGGCACAGGGCCTGGAGTTGTGTAGAGTCGTTGCCATGCACGTGGAGAACATGATGTCGGCCAGAGAGAAGAAACTGACCCTGCCTCCCAGCGAGATCACCATGCTGTAGATTTGTTCATACAAAAAGACTGTCAGTTTGGTATGCATTAGGCCACGGACCCCCATAACTCTGATGCCCCTTTTCCACCGGGGTTAAACCGGTTCCGTTCTTTTTCCCCGTCTAATTTTGAACCAGTTCAGAGTGTTTCCACTGAAAATGAATTGGTTCAGAACCCTTAAAGGTGTTTCGGAACTGGAGCGCTGAACTGGGAACCAAAGTGATTGTGTCACTATTCTACAGGTTGGAAGATGCCGATGTGATGGTAAATGGCAAAAGCAAGCGAAACAAATCAAACATCATTAAAAAAAGGGAAACCAGATCTACCTGCCATTGACGATTGAATTTCCCCCGTGAAATGGACACTTCGACCGGTCATATTCGACACAATGCTGGCCAGGCCTGGAATCAAACCTGGGGCAACTGGGTACTCCTGCTCCCCAGGCAGGCTCTCTAACCATTCAGCTATGGCCGCCCCCAATTACAATGGTTCTGCTTCGGCCGTGAAAGCACCAAGGTTCCAAGAATCTAGAATGGAAGCAGAGAGAACCAAAGTTATTTTGATGGAAAAGGGGCCTCAGCGTTATACAGACCTGTAAGGGTCCATTTGGTTCCTCAATTATCAATCATTTTGCTGGGGACAAGGGTTCATTTGGTTCCACTTGTCCTCTCTCTATAGTTACAAACCTGTCCATTTGGTTCCCAACTATCAGTCCTGTTGCTAGTGAGAACCCCTTGGAACCGCCTCAAGGACCTGTGGGGGTCCCTGGACCCCACTTTGAGAACCGCTGCTGTAGCAAAATAGTCGCATCATCTAATTTAAGTTCTCTCTCTCTCACACACACACACACACACACACACACACACACACACACACACACACACACACACACACACACACACACACACACACACACACACACACACACACACACACACACAGAATAACCTACCTCCTCTCATCTTCAGGTGTTTATTGTTTGTAGCTAATATTATATGTAAAGTATATACATATACCTGAAGTCATGTTAGTTATACACTGTAGTTATATTATGATATGTAAAGTATACGTATCTGAAGTCAGTTGCTCCATATTTGGGGGGATTATGCAACATCACTACCAATATAATAGATTGCACAGTTTAGCATTGATGGTGTAGCTATTATAATCTATTGTCAGGGCGACTGTATAATTGCACTTATATTATGCTAGTATGTTTAATGCTAGTTTTGATGGATCACAATGAGGATGGTTGCTTTATTAGAAATGCTGTTTTTACTGTCAAATGAAGAGGAAAAAATCTTGTAAATGTATGTCTTTGTTACGACAAACTTTTTATAAGTGACCTGTGATCAGTTTTTATTTTTCTACTGATGTTGTTTAACCGTTTGTAAAGCTTAAGACATGTTAATATTATAAACAAGTGCTGTTTTCATGTATGTGTTGTTACCGCATTCATTTGTTTATTTTGTATAGGAGATTTTTATCACAATGAAATAAAGCATAATTTAAAAGAGTGAGTCATGTCCGCCCCAAATGTAATGCTGACTGCTAATATAAATATTTTTGGGGACATTTTGGACGACTTCGTCGTGCGACGAACGGACGAAGCATACATAAACCTAGACCTGAAACATGACTGTCACATCATGACAGTCATGACAAAACTTCAACCTGGTATTTACACGTTCTTCATTTACAATCCGTACATCTACATAAACGTTCAAATTTAAAATATAAAGTGCTTAACCCATGGCCACAGATGTTACAATTGACTTTGGTTGGTTATAAGTACACGTATCTTCCGTATTGTTTTATAAAAAGCATTGTAATTCAATCGGCGGCCATTTTCTCAAATAGTTATAATGTATCAGGGTGCAAAACACACTTCCCAACCGATAGGATCGCGTTGAAAGCATCTGGAGAAAATTCGAAGAAAATGTCCACCAATCGGATTAAAATACTTTTTATTGAACGATACGGAAGATACGGGTACTTATGTGGGCCCGAGTAGAATTGTAACATCTGTGGGTAACATCTGTGGCCATGGGGTAAGCACTTTATATTTGAAATCTGAACGTTAATGTAGATGTACGGGTTGTAAATGGAGGAAGTGCAAACAAACCAGTTGAAGTTCAGCCATGATGACGCTCTTGACGGACGAGCGTCGTGTGCTCCATGGCTAACATAAACCAGCGTGATATAACTCTGACATAAACCGGGCTTCGTCGCGTCAGTCGGCTTCGGATTCCCCCAAGACAGATTGACGTGTCTTCAAGCCAATGAGCGATCAGGAAACACGATAGCGCCCACCCACCCCTCAGGCATGACAGACAGCGTTGCCATGTCTGCTTAATATAAGCGACTTTTGGGCTTGTTTTTCTGTAAAGTTGATTGTAAATAATTGGTAGTAGTAGTAGCATTGGTAGGATTTTTTTGGGCTTATTTCTAAAGTGTAGTTGCTTATTTTGGGCTTGTTTCTTATAATTTTGTTTAAACCAGTGGTTCTCAAACAGTTTCATGTCAAGGTCTCAAGGGCCCCCAAATTAATAGGTTTTTGTCCACGGCCAGATTTGTGTAGTTAAAATGTTTAAAAAATATTTCAAATGTTTCACTTTTTTTCCAAGTTTTTTTAGAAAATTAGCAGATCTACAAATTCACAACGCATCTTGGCTTGTTTTCACAGACCCGGTTAGCTTGTTCCAATTCTCTCGCCAAAATCTGGCAACGCTGAGGACAGACAGGCTGCGCATGCGCCCGGACCTCTGGCAGGTTACACGAGTAGTTTATTTCCAGCCTGGTTTGGGTTTCCATCCAGGAGGAGAAGAGAGAGACGTGTTGTAACTGTCCTTATTATTAATATAAACATTCTGCATGGACTCCCAATGAACGCATAGTGTCTCCGGTGGCGGTGGGACAAAGTACGGAGGTTTGTGCGCCCGAGGTTTGACACATAAACGCTACAATAAACATGGAAAACGTTGGGTTTGTCCGGCGTTACCACCAACAGGCAGGCAGCTCGGGCTAATGCTAACCGTTAGCCACCGTGTGTGTGTGCGTGCGTGTATGTGTGTGTGAGTGTGTGTTAGCAGTGTGCATAGTGTGTGTGTGTGTGGTGTCCGTGTGAGGTCTGACAATTTTATATAACTAATTTTTCGGGAGCGTTAAGCGGCTAGTCAGAGTGGCCGGTTAGCGCTGCTAATGTCATTTATTGGCTTTGTCGGTGCGTTTCTCCGGGTGTTGTTGCGTATTGACTTGTTGGCTCTTCCAAGCTAACGGTTAGTTAGCAGCATCAGCATCCTCCAGCACACCGGCAGAGAGCAGCCAGCAGCGTCTTTGGTCCTTTGACAGCTGGCCAACCCACACCGCCGGGTTAGATTGCACGTTCAACCCACAGTAGCTGCCATGTCGCCCTGATCTCATCAGAACCCGTGTTTGTTTACCTAACCCAGCCAAGCTTATTGCCCCCCCCCCCCCCCTCCAAACACCACCCCCCTGAACTGTTTTTACATATCTACCCGTGGGTGGCACTGGGATGGCAGCGAGCAGTGGATACTCTGACCTGAGGGACAAACTGAAGTCCATGACCCCTCACAGAGACGAGCATAAAAACAAATACCCAGAAGGAGGAGCGAATGGCAATGGGAGAAACGGCCGGAAACGCAAGTTCCGGGAGTCCGATGACGACAATGACGAGGCGGAGCACAGTGGCGGTGACGACAGCAACAACAACGGGGCGGAACCCCGCGAGCACGGGGAGCAGGAGGCCCGGAGGGTGAAGAGCGGCATCGAGCAGAAGAGCATCTTCACGCCGGAGGAGTGCGCCTCCATCGAGGAGAAGATCGACGAGGTGGTGGCCAGCGCGGAAGCCGGGCAGTACCGGGAGCACACCGTGGACCGGGCGCCCCTGCGGAACAAGTACTTCTTCGGGGAAGGGTACACGTACGGCGCTCAGCTGGAGAAGCGAGGGCCGGGCCAGGAGAGGCTGTACCGCAAAGGCGAGGTGGATGACATCCCGGACTGGGTGCACGAGCTGGTGATCAAGCGCTTGGTGTCCAACGGGGTCGTCCCGGAGGGCTTCGTGAACAGCGCGGTCATCAACGACTACCAGCCGGGGGGCTGCATCGTGTCGCACGTCGACCCCCTGCACATCTTCGCTCGCCCCATCGTGTCGGTGTCCTTCTTCAGCGACAGCGCCCTCTGCTTCGGCTGCCGCTTCCAGTTCAAGCCCATCCGCGTGTCGGAGCCGGTGCACATCCTGCCGGTGAAGAGAGGCAGCGTCACGGTACTCAGGTAGGTGTGTGTGTGTCTGGGCCGGCCCCCTGCTGGGTGACCTGTTGATTAGGGTTGGGATCCGGAATCGGAGGAACGTTGAGGAATCGGAGGAACGTTGAGGAACCGGAATCGGTTCCGTCACATTTGGAACCGTTTCCGGGACCAGGTTTTATCACACTGTCAGAGCTACTGTATATGTGGAGTCTGTGGACTTAATGTCTGCTATACAATGCCAGTAGACTTCAAACTTTTTTGATTAACTGATTCACTGCCAATCACGTAGATCTACGCGAACCTATTTAAAGCCGCCACGTGCCAATCGCGTAGATCTACGTGAAAAAAAAAAAAAAAAAAAACCAAAGACCAAGGAGATATGATTTTTCGAAGATCTAGACTCCTATCCACTTCCTTGTTAACTTAAAACTTAAAAAATCTGTATCTCGGCTCCTGAATACTTTTTTTTTTCAATGAAAAATCTCTGGCACTGGCTAAAAAAATATGAAAATACCTCTGGCAGTTAATGGGTTAAAAGGACCACCATAACTCTGACCGTGTACAAATGTACATTTGTACACTCAGAGTTACAGACCTGTAAGGGTCCATTTGTAACCCCCTTATAGGAATCGTTAAAGGGAACCGTTAAAATCCCAAAGGATCCCAACCCTAGTGTTGATAGAATGAGGTGAGGACTGCAGGAACAAAGTAAGTTAAAGGCCAGGGTAACTCTCAAACTTTTTTAATTTCAAGGACCCCTAGTTTGGTATGTAATAGGCCACGGGTACCCCATAACTCTTGGCGTGTACAAATGGTACGGGTCCATTTGACTCCAGTTGTGTACACTCAGAGTTGCAGACTGTACAGGTTGATATTTAACTTCCTATTCCTAACCTATCAATAATTTAGCTGGCGACCCCCTGGAACCTCCTCAAGCCACTTAGAGAACCACTGACTTACAGAGCCTATCTTCTCTCCTAGTGGCTACGCTGCTGACGACATCACCCACTGTATCCGACCCCAGGACATCAAGGAGAGGCGTGCGGTCATCATCCTCAGGAAGTGAGTCAATGCTGCAGTCAGTTATTTAGCGTAGCCAGACTAACTATTCCACAATCTCTGAATGCCATATAGAGTCTGGAACTACACCTTCCCGAAAGCCGAGAAAGGACGCTGTCATCTGTCTGATTCCGTTCAAATATAATAAAAAAATTCTTTAAATCATATTTTTGAATTCCCATTTCTCCCAAGCATTAAGTTATATAATACTTTTGACTAATTTGATTTACATTAGGACAAATTTACGCGGTGTGGCATCCGCTTTACCCCCGGATCATTTTCAGCTCTTCCGTGCTCCAGACTTGTCTGACGGAAGCATTTGAAAATTGAGGGAGGCAACAGTCTGGCTCGTGAGACTAGTTATGTAATGAAGAATAAAACGTTGTCCTCTGGTTCTAAAAGAAAAATAAACCCACACACTCATCTGCTCCAATGTAATGACAACGTTTTCGAAACTTTATTATCCTTAAATTATATTGGAGCAGATGAGTGTGCAGGTTTATTTATTTTTCTTCATGATCTTTTCCTACCCGGCACCTCAGCTGAGTGCTGTGCGTATTCTATTAGTTTTTCTCCTCTGGTTCTAACCCTTGCTCCCTCTTGTGTTTGTCAGGACGAGGCCCGACGCACCTCGTGTTGACTCAGACAGCCCTCTACGTTCCTCTCCACCGGAGAGACCTGCTCCTCTAAAAGCAAAGCGTTCTCATCGCAGGGCAGATGCCGATGCCGCTCACAGGTACTTTAGTGGCTTTGTTTTAGGTCAAGGGTTCCCAGACTTTTCAGGCCATGCATGACCCACCCAAAATAATCATATTTGAACTGGGGACCCCCCACCCTGACAAGCACTTGGAATTGTAGGAGTTCAGGCATTACATTTTGTTTGACTCGGTTCCACAGATACTGTATATATTATATTATTACAAACTCACAACGCCTCGCAATGTGAGCCGTTGTGAGCTTGTAGATCTAATAAATTCGAAAAGACTTATTTGATTAACGTTTATATTTGATTTGATATCATTTAACTTATACGCAAAAATAAAGATAAACACACTTAAGGGCCTATTCAAAACTTTTCAGAAATAGATGATCTGCTATTTCACGAAAGTGGTTAAAAATTTTGGACACATGAGCTGCACAAGTGCACATACCAATGTTACCCAAAAAGTCAAAATAATTGCCGATATTGAGGTGCGTGTAGTGCATAACAAAGGTGATGGTGTGTGCAGTGAGTGGACACATTTGTGATGTACAGTTTATGATTATTACTCACTCTGCAATGCCTAATTATCTCGATGGACTTCTCTTGTGTATGTGTCTGTCTGCCCCTCCCTCCGTCCCTCTCTCTCCACCAGGCCCAGGGTTCTAGAGATGGATAAGGAGGAGAACAGACGCCCATCCCTCTCCGGCCGTCACCGTCGCCATAGCAACAGCTCAGAGAATTATTGGCGACGCGGCGGCCAAGAGCACGACAAACACAGAGAAAGTTCAGGACGCAAAGTCAAAATGAGACGTCACTGAGGACTTTGCACACGCATACATACATACACACACACATACACACCAGTCCCTGCATGTTTTACACCTCAGATTATTTTTGCCACTTTCTCGCTCCAGTGTTAGTCTGCCGTGAGGAGAACTATCATCACCTTTAGTGTTTTTGATTTGAATCTAAATCAGTTTGTGGCCGTGTGTTTTCTCTCTGGCAGACTTAAAGCCAGCACTTACTTATAACTGCAGTTATACTCTGTTGTTATACTGTAAAAGATTCTCCACGATATGCTTTTTTTTTGGCTTTGTTTTGTTTCTGTGTTCATAGAAATCAAAATGGCATGTATTTTTTGTAACTTAAGATGTACAGACCTCCAGAGCTAATGGGAAAAAAAGATGTATGTATGGACTTGTACAAAGGAGACACAAACAAAAAAAGAATTGTTATGTAAGTTGTTATAATGTTGAGCGTGTATACACTTTGATTGGGGGGGAACGTTTGTGCAAACAGAAACCTGTACTGTTTTTTTCACACAGCTCTGACTGGCACACATACGTTTCCAGACCGATTATCCCTTGTTACCTTCCCGTAGCTCAGTTCCAGATACAGAAACTGTAGCTGCAGCTGTAGCAACAGTGGGGATGCACGATAATGGCATTTTTGCGTATAACCTATTATTCCCATGGTCATTACAGCTGATAATGATACCTATTTATTTTTCACTATTAGAGTTTTATACTTAACTGTGATTCTTGGTGCAGACAAAAACGCCCCAAAACAAAACTACTGTTCTGTTTTATTTCTAAACACTACGCTGTCTGCATTTACAGAAGGACGTGAGCACAAATTAGTTCAGCTTAAATGTAGATTAAACAGCAAGTCTTTGCACACCCACAAAGGCGACAGGTGCGTAGGAGAAGACCAGACGAGGGCCCCAACGCACTGAAAGAAACAAACTCCCGCTCACCGTCTTCAAATGCAAGAAAACATTTTTTCTTTCATTTCAAGACGGTGTGCTGGAGTTATTGTCTTTTAGCTTAAATGTAGGGAAAAAAACATTTAGGCTAACACACCTGTCATCGCAGCATTAGTAATGTCATATTTGTGGCAACATTGTGCATAGTTTTGATATAGGTATAAGCAATGGCCGGTAGCGATGAGCTGACTGATATATCGTGCATCCCTAATAAACATGTTTTTGGGTTGAATCTATCTGCGACACCAGTCATATCTTGAATAAGTTGTATCACAAATTACCGCTGTATGGGGTTCTGGAAAAAACACTAAGGGCTTTTTTACACTAACCCCTCAATTTAAACTCATTTTCTTTCGACTTAGTGCCACGGGTATATTTTTTCATTTCTACCTAAATCAGGAAAACAAATTGAATCTTTCTAATTTGGTATTGGATGATGAAAAAAACAAAACACCCATAGCATGTCCTGATGGCTTAGCCCGTACTCCACTCTGAACAGTGTTCTTGTTTTAAAGGGATTGCCATTTTAAAACAGAATTCACATTTTAATTAACCAATTTCACCCTGGTGTACCTATTTTGTAGCCTGGTAAACCCTCCCTCCGGAAATCTCATTTCCATTTGATTCCAGGAGTGAGTCTGGCCTGCAGACCTATATGGGCAATTTGGCTGTGGGCTGGAGCTGGGCGGGAGTAATGTAGCTTTGATGTCCAAGTGGCCCTTTGATGTCCAATTAAGCCACTTTAGGCTGCAGTGATTATCACCAGGAGTAATTGGTTTGTCTCTGATGTTAATGAGCAGCTTGTATGAAAGGTGTATTGATTAATGACGTGTGAACCACTCGGGTTCCACCTGATTGGCCTACCTCCGCTGTCAATCACAAAACAATGAGCGAGGACGCTGATTGGCTCGGTTATTTGGTAATGCACTAGAAACGCCCATACAAGCCTTCATGCCAGACTCACTCCTGGAATCAAATGGAAATGAGATTTCCGGAGGGAGGGTTTACCAGGCTACCTATTTTGAGCATGTCGGGTGCGAAATTTCAGCAAATGCTAAATTTCACAATGCCTTACACCATGAATTGAGCTATTTTTTGTGGTTAAGAAATTAGAAGTCAAGGTTTGTGAAGGTTAACAAAACTCACCCAAAGCTCCAAATGTAAAGATATGTATTGTCAAAACTCACCAATGGTAAACGTCAGGAGGCAGTTGACCTGGAATTCAAAGTTGTGGATGCATAAACAAGTCATTAGGATGGTTTCATAAGGATGTGGTCACATTTTCTGATTCAGAGCATTTAGCAGGTCAGTGAAGATAATCCCAAATGTTCATGAATTAGGGCCCACATTCATTGGCCATATTCCATTACAAAGGGCTCATCTCCAAACTCAACTGTATACTCAGGTATCTGGGAATGAATAAAACACAGTTATGCTCACTTCTAAATTGAATTATAACCGCACAAACCGATCTGGCCGCCACAAATTGGTAACAATTATGATAATTAGCTTTACATGAATGAGGTTGTAAAACTCATTGAGAAATTGAATTTCTCACTTATAAAGGCATTTTTACCTACCACAAATTGGTAACAATTATGATAATTAGCTTTACATGAATGAGGTTGTAAAACTCTTTGAGAAATTGAATTTCTCACTTATGAAGGCATTTTTTACCTTGTGGTACATGAGGTGATGTAATAAATCAAAGCTGATCAACTTTAAAATGTTTCTGCAGTATAAACCATATTTTCTGAACAAGAAAATGTCTTACCTCTCCTTTCTCAATGGTCATGTTGGACAACGAATGTAGTAAACACAAAAACAGATCTATGGTCAGTTAAGGCAGTGGTTCTCAAGCTTTTTAGTCCGTGACCCCCCAAAATAATCATATTCGAATTTTCCCTCCCACCCTGACAAGCACATGGAATTGTACGAGTTGAGGCATTCCATTTAGTTTGACTCGGTTCCACAGATAAATATTGTGAAAATGTTTGACTGAACTGCTTCTTAGGTATTATTTGACAATTTGGCCAATGTTTGACAATTTCTATAGTATATATAGTTTCTGTTCATTACTTTTGACGCAGTAATTGTCACAATCAATGTGCAGATACCCTGTACACTTAAACTGTATGTTGGTTTGTTTACTGTTGTTGCACAAAAAAAAAAAAAAAAACAATTAGCTTAATATTAAGCTAATCATCTGGCAATCATCTGGCATTAAGCTAATCATCTGGGCTAATCATCTGGGGACCCCCCAAAATCATTTGGGGACCCGGACCCACGGGTTGAGAACCACTTAAAGGGATATTTCACTTTCAAAAAAACTTTGGGTCATTTTATTGTCTACTCAGGCTTTTGAGAGCCCCCCAGACCGTTTTTAATTTGCTTGATTCAGTATTTAGATATTTGAACTCCATTTTTGCCAGACCCAAGGGGTCGGGCTTACATGAGGCTTTGTACCTGTTTCGTCCATACATGGGCATGGTCACTTTGTCCTCCGGCCCCAGCCAAAAAAAAATCTGTCACTTTGTCCTCCGGCCCCAGCCAAAAAAAAATCTGTCCCCCTTTCGTCCCCTTTCGTCACGAACTATTCATGACATCATTATTATGTCACAAGTATGTAATTAAGTAAAGCTCATCATACTAGAACTTCATTCTGGGTCTGGCAGAACCAGGTCTCCTGGTCTTGTTAACATGTTAGATTCATCAAAAACACCCGTCCTTGCTTCTGGTGACTCACCCTGCCCTCCTAATACGTGAGGGGGCCGTGTTTTTTTTATTACTTTTTTCATTTATTTTATTTTATTTTTTTATTGTATTGAATTTATTTCAATTTCCCCCAAAAATATAAAAAATAAATGAAAAAAGTAATCGAAAAAACACGGCCCCCTCGCGTATTAGGAGGGCAGGGTGAGTCACCATAACCAAGGACGGGTGTTTTTGATGAATCTAACATGTTAAAAATGGAGTTTGAAGTTATAATGGGTTTGTATAGGAAGGGGGCGTGTCTGACAAAATGAAAATCAAATATCTAAATACTGAATCAAGCAACTTAAAAACGGTCCGGGGGGCTCTCAAAAGCCTGAGTAGACAATAAAATGACCCAAAGTTTTTTTGAAAGTGAAATATCCCTTTAAGTTAAGAATTGGGGTTGGGTTATTGGTAATTCGGATCACATCTTCATCCTCATAATTATGTTCACTTCAGACAGGCCCTGCCAAAAGCCTTTTCCAAAGATCAAATTGGTTTGATCAGAAATGCCAGAGTTTCAAGCTCTTAAACAGGTATGTGTATATTTACTGTTGTTACCCCACAACTCATTAGGAACTAGGCTACATTTACCACATACTTTTTTCAGTTACTTTCGTTTGGTTTTTCCCACGCTTTGTTTTGATGTCCCACTTCCCAAAGTGATTGATTGATTAGCTCCTGCTGTGTGTCTGCTCATTGCCTTTAATTTATTTCAGGTGTGTGTCTCAGGCAGCTGGACATTCAGTGAGAGAATGGGGGTGAGCTAGGCTCAATATTTTCTGTTGACAATATTGTAGCGATTCCAAGCTGTAAGTTCTCTGTCAGCCAGTGCTTTTATTTTTCCCAAAGATTATACAATTGAACTTTGTATGGTTTTAATGTTTGGACAGAATTGTTGGGACAATTATTTGGACAGTTTTTATTCGATGATCATTTATTTATTATTATTTAGTTATATACAGTATATGCCCACGTATTCTGCGGTTAATAATAATAATACATGTTATTTGTAATGCACTTTAAATTTGACACAAATCTCAAAATGCTATATGGGCATAAAAATTCAAGAAAATAGATTTAAAATAAAATAAAATACCCCCTCCCCAACTATATACAGCTAAGAAAAGGCATCAATAAGTCCATCAGAAAGTCCATAAGAAAAAGTGTCAATGTTAAAAACACACAAAGGCATCATGTCCATCTACTGTAGGCTAAATGTCTTTGTTATTAAAATAAAGTTACTATTGACTCTTGTTTTAGGCATCCTACCCCTGGGGGTAATTAAATGAGATACCTGGGGGGCTCTTGTGTCTCTTCCCATAGGATCCCACTGTAACAGGTGTGTGTTGGGGAGACACAGAGCACAGGATGTCCTAGGCTGCATTTCAGGTCCTAGTAGCTCCTCTATGCTCACTCGCTCCTACAAGAGGTAGGCTATATGTAAAGAAGGAAATGACATCTACAGTATAGGCTACATGATGGTAGCAAAATTACAGATCTTGTAGATTTGATGTGAGCCACTCAAACACACTGAAATGTGAACCTGTAACCTGTGATCCTGCACACACACACACACACACACACACACACACACATACACACACACACACACACACACACACACACACACACACACACACACACACACACACACACACACACACACACACACACACACACGTAATTTGAATTTGAAGTCACAAAACAAAAAGAAAGTCACAGAAAGAACACACACGTGTAGATAGACGTTTGCAACAAGACTTGTTTGTTCTTTGTGACTTCAAATGTCAATTTATATATAATTTTATCATATAATTTATATATGTATGAATATTTTATGTGCAAATTATAATGTGCATATTTTATGAGTGCTCAAATCAAATCGACAAGCTATCAAATTGGTAAACCACCATACATATACTGAAGTACCAGATGTACTTTCCTTCTTTACATAGATGTACTTTCCTTCTTTACATAACCTTGCAGGAGTGATGATAGAGGAGGGCAGAGCACATACAGTAAGGCTCATGCTGTTCTCTTCTCTCCTCTCTGGGGAAAAAAAACTCCATCAAAACAGAGGGACTCAGGCCAGCAGGTGTATGGGGAAAATTAAGGCCTGTCTCTGGGATAAGATTAGTGGCCTAGGTGGGATACCCATGGTACCTGCCTGGGGTATAGGAGGAGGCTCAAAACAATAGCAACAGCAGCAGAACAAGCTGTTTGGCACTGGCACTGCCAGAGCTTTTCATTTTGCATGGGCGCAACCCACATACTCAACTGCACTGCTGCTCATCCCACAAATGCATGTTCCTTACACATGGGCTACCATTTAAAAGGGAACTAAACAGGCTTTTTTAATTGCAGAGAAACATTGCTACAATACAGGAAAAAATACACAATTAATCACATATTTATTTATTTTAGCCATTTGGCCTATACTCGTTAGTTTAGGACACAGTTCTCATATCTCTGTGAGCATGCTCCTTGTTGCTGGTATGTGTTGTGGACTTCCATGGTCATTGTAGATGTTACAGTACCATTTACTGTTGTTACCCCACAACTCATTAGGAACTAGGCTACATTTACCACATACTTTTTTCAGTTACTTTCGTTTGGTTTTTCCCACGCTTTGTTTTGATGTCCCACTTCCCAAAGTGATTGATTGATTAGCTCCTGCTGTGTGTCTGCTCATTGCCTTTAATTTATTTCAGGTGTGTGTCTCAGGCAGCTGGACATTCAGTGAGAGAATGGGGGTGAGCTAGGCTCAATATTTTCTGTTGACAATATTGTAGCGACTACTTCTTAGCAATACTTCTAAATGGTTTTGAATATTGGGAAGAAGTATAGTCGCTACAATAACAGTACTCACATTAAACAAGTACATTTAGCAGATCATTATCATCTACTGCAGCCTGTTTTTATGCTAATGCAGTAGGCCTACCATTTGAAAGTTTCTTTGGGGTTTTTAATTGATTTCCAATAATAAATAAACATGCTTTTGCATAAAGCAAGCATATTTTTCCACTCCCAGTCCCATGTTAATAGGGTTATAAAAGACTTGAAAAATATCCCCCCAAGGTATGTGTTTTGTAGGTAGAGCTCTCTGTCTTCCTATTGGTCGGATGGAGTGTCAATCCCCTATGTTGTGTAGGAGGGTTCCTGCTTCCCCATTGGTCGGATGGAGAGTCAATCAGCTGCATTGCGTAGGAAGCTTCCTGCCTTCCTATTGGTCGGATGGAGTGTCGATCAGCTATGTTTCGTAGGAGGATTGTTCCTGTCACAACAGCTGCTACAGCAGACAGACGTTAGTTAGCTTAGCATTGTTAGCTGCTGTTAGCTACAGGATGCGGTGGTGGGCGAGATATGTGAGGCTGAAGTACACATTTTAATGCTTCTGGGGTCGTAGTATTACTTTACAATCCTTACTGAGTGGTAAGTAAGGCCTAATATACCTCTAAATACATCCACTTACATCATTATCACTATGGTGAGGGTTGGGGTTTGGGAAAACATCTGACTGAGCTAGTATAACTTAGCAAACTTGCTAGTTAGCCAGTACGTAGTCACCAAAAGAACAAAACAATAACTTTTGTTTAGTTCCTCTTATCAATTGTTTGTATCGGATACCGTGATATCCAGACTCTTTAATGTTTAAATGGATACCTTTGGTTTGTGTTGTTGTTCATTGACAATGCCTCAAAACAATCAGCTTGCCCCGCCCCCTCTGACTCGACTCATAACAAAGATCTGAAGAGCCTGAGTCTGACTGTCACTCAGTAGTAGTTCACTATTTAATGATACTTAAATTAATGGTTTATTACAATCCGACCCAAATTGAACCCATCCGATTCCTAACTACAAGGATCAGCGGTGCGGGGCAGGCAGTGCAGCCATGTAGCACTGCAGTGCCCGGGGACCAGCAGCCATATGTGCCTTGATCAGATCAAGGTCACTGCATGCGTTCTAAACATGCATGTTTTGTGGCGTGGGAGTAGACCCACATGTAGGATATACTCTCCAGTCTCCACACAGAAAGAAAGGCCCCTAGGTTTAAAGTTTAAACCCAGTAACCTCTGCAGAGGACCACCAGTGCTAACCCCTGAGCTACCGTATCATGTCTTAGCTGTGATATGAGTGTGACCTACATTTTAGAGCAGTAGTTCTCAAACATTTTCATGCCAAGAACCTCCAAATTGATATATTTGGCCGCGGACCCCCCCCCCCCATCTGATTTTTTTTTGTGCCAGGGACCCCCAGAAGAAAAGATTTGTGTTCAAAATGTTCACACATTTTTTTTTCAAAGAATCTTCAAGATTTTTGAATAGCTGTCAAAGTATAAAATATAGTTAAAGTGGTTAAAATGATTGTGTCGCTATATTAACCAATTTTTCTGGGGACACCCTGGCTGGTACCTCCCCAAGGACTCCTGGAGGTCCCCGGACCCCACTTTGAGAACCAATGTTTTTAGAGAGTCTGTTTTACTTGGCTGCATCTCAGTATTGTCTAGCTAAATGTTAACCAGTGACAGATGGCTTTGTGACTGTGTTCCCTTGCTTTGTCTGGTTTTTCACACCAGTTAAAGGGCAAGACCACTTTGGTAGAGATTTGGATTGTTGTTACCTTGCCATGATGTAACTCCAAAGGTGGACAAGAAATCAAAAATAATTGCTGAGTTACATCATGGCAAGTTAACACAACCCAAACCGTATTTGGTTGTTGTTGTGCTGTCCTCCTCGAGAGCAAGGATTCAACGGTGGCACGTATGCATTCTATAAGGAGGACAATGCGTGCGTCGCTGCATCCATAAATAGCATCACAGACGGATGCCAGTCCGAAACGGGTATATGTCATGACAGCGTTGTGCCCTCTCACCCCTCTTGTGCCAAAAGGGAGCCTTGCTGCTCCAGAGTGGAAAAACTTAACAGTGATACTATTACTATTTCTGGCTCCCAGGTGATCAGGGCTTCGATATTATAAGCACAGCGCACGTCATATTCGGCTTTGGGCAAGTTGACCAAGTGTATTTCTGTTGCAGTCGCGTACACCCCCGCCTAGGCCTGTCACAATTATTACATAATCGCAATTATTTGAGATAATCGCAATTATCTTTTGCATAATCGTCATCATCGTTTCCATGTTGAAAAAGGTTCATACATTTTCAAAATAGCAGAAATATCAGATCTACAAGCTTACAACACGTCACTTTGCGACGTGTTGTAAGTGCCAGTGTCGGAAAAGCTGCCGATACTGCATAAAATGCTGGTGTCGACGAGTTTGCCAGTCTATGCCATTCCGATAACCATGTAATTTATCACACAATGAGATTTAATTTACAGTAATATTTTGAAATGATGTCGCTGTTACTGTTTTATATTCTTTACTGTATACAATTTACGTTATTATTTTACTAACTTATGTATTTATTCCTAGATCAGTCGTTCTCAAACTTTTACATTTCAAGAACCCCCATAATATGAAACTAATCCAGTGAATAGCACATACATTAAATAGGCCTAATAGTGTGCACACCCCCTCAAAAAGAGTGATAGATAAGATAGCTACAGTACAGTAGGTGATTGATCGGGTCATGGGTGTCATCAAAGATCAAAAGCTCCTGTGTGTGTGTGTGTGTGTCCATTTCCTAATCAGACGACGTCTCCTCTCTACCCCACATATTCCACTCCTCTCTCACTGCGGAAAACAATGTCAAGGACTTTCTTATTCTGTAGCAGAGATTAGACATGTTCCACTACCATTTTCTCCTTCCCGATTCCGATCCCCATAACTTGCCTATCGGTTCGATACCAAGTATACCGATCCGATACCATTGTGTAATAAAAACAAATCTAGGTCTACTCTACAGTGGTTCTCAAAGTGGGGTCCAGGGACCCTCAGGGTCTGAGATTGTACAAATGGAACCAAATGGACCCCTTAAGGTCCATCTTATCTATCACTCTTTTTGAGGGGGTGTGCACACTATTAGGCCTATTTAATGTATGTGCTATTCACTGGATTAGTTTCATACTAACATTTGTGTTGATGTGCATTCCAGGCCTTCTGTTGTTTACATAAAGCCATTATATTACAATGCAGGCATGTTGTGTTTAGTCTGCACTTTGCATTACAGCTGCTGGGAGATTAGGACTGTTACAATTACACATTTAAGTTGACGATTAATTGTCATACAAATAATTGTGGTTAACGATTTAATTGTGTTTTTGGCATTGAACATTGGGACATAAACACTTAATTTCTGTTTCCTTTCCTTTTAGGCTTCATAATCACATTGCACGGGGCAGACGTGGCAAATGACTTAAATATACAAAGAAATTACTGACATATTTAATCATTTTATACTTAGCAGAAACGGCACATACAGGCTTACAACGCGTCACTTCTTTTTAATATTTAAAAATCGCAAAAATAATTGCGATTAGACTATTATGTAATTGTGACAGGCCTATGGGAGATACGGACAAAATCAAATATCACTGTTGTTTTTCTTTACCAAAACCCCCCCAAAAAAACAGTATTGTGCGGATGACAATGGAGGTTTCACTAATGTGTAATAATCGCAATCATTTGAGATGATCGTGATTATTTTGCATAATCTTCATTATCATTTCCATGTTAAAATGTTTTCATACATTTCCAAACATTTTCCAAAAATAGCGGAAATATCAGATCTACAGGCTTACAACATGTCACTTCGTGACTCGTAAGCTTGTAGATCAGCTTGTAGATTTATTTTGGAAAGTATAACATTATTATAAATGTGTCAACATCAAACGGAAATAAAAATTGTATTCATATGTTCCAATGTTCAATGCCAAAAACACGTCAACGTTAATCGCAATTATTTGTGCGACAATTAATCGTCAACTTAAATTTGTAATCGTGACAGCCCTAATTACAATATCCAAAACCCCAGATGATGTCTAATCTCTAGAGGTGTAACGATATAGTAACTGCATCGAAAAATCGTTTAGAATTTTCAACGATCTACTATATCGATATGCAAACAGCTAAATATCGTATCGTTTGACTTTGTATCGTATCGAATCGTTTTGCAATGCAAATAATCGTATCGAATCGTTCTGCAATGCAAATAATAAATTTTCTCAATACTAAGTACTTTTAAGAAGAAAAAAAGAGAGGGGTTTATATCCAGTATCCAGGTATTTATTTTTCACACAGAATTTTTGGGTAAAAAATAGTTACTATATCGATTTTAAATCATTGAATCGAATCGTATCGTTCTAAATTAACCTGTCCTGTATCGTTCATGTATCGTATCGACTAAATCACTGAATCGAAACGTTTCGTATCGTTCTAAATTAACCTGTATCGTTCATGTATCGTATCGACAACCAAGTATCGTGATACGTATCGAATCGTTGTTAAAAAAACGTATCGTTACACCCCTACTAATCTCATATCGCAGTATTTTTTTTACAGCCTTACTTTGCATTAGTCAACTTTGACTTTTCCTTCTCTCCCTCAAGGCTAACTCCAAGAACAGGAAGTGATGTACTTCCAAGGCAGCAGCAGAAGGGGGCGAGGAGAGGATGGCATCGCCATGGTGGTCGACTTCCTGCTGTCTAACGCCCGATTGGTGCTGGGAGTGGGCGGGGCTGCAATTTTGGGCATCGCTACGCTGGCTGTCAAACGGGTGAGTTCTTTCATCTTTTCATTGGTCAAGGAGAGACTGTCCTTTTCAGGGGCAGTAGTTCCCCAACCTTTTCTGGACAAGGGCCCACATGAAAATCGTGAAATCGTTCTCGGACCCACCCATCTAACCACTATCAATAAGTGGGCTGATTGGGTGGGCCGCGTGCATATTCAGAGTTTATTTTAATTCATTAAGACCGGGAAGGCATCTGTGTCATTTTAAGATTTCTTTGGCTATTCAAAAATAGCAGATATACAAGCTCATAGCGTGGCACGAGTGCTGTGCTATGAGCTTGTTGATCTGTTTTTTTTTTTGTGCAAATCTTTGAATATATGTTTTAAAGCGAAATTGTTTAACTCCGATCTGTGCTTCTGGGGGTCCCTGGAACAACATATTTTGAAATATGCCAAATACATATCATTTTGGGGGGTCCTTGACATGGAAAAGTTGGAGCACCACTGATATAGCAACATACTGTTAGGATTTAGAAAACATTTTTAGTTTTAGTTATGTATTTGGCCGCGGACCCCAGGGACCCCCCCCCCCCCCCCAGAAGCAAAGATTTGAGTTACAAATATTTGCTTTAAAGAATATATGTATTCAAAGATTTGCAAAAATGTTCAAGTTTTATTTATTTTTTGTATAGATCTACAAGCTCATAGCATATCTGCTATTTTTGAATAGCCAAAGAAATCTGTTAGTGGCAGATGTTTCCTTTTCCCACCATGGTTCAAATCTCGGACATGACACGTGCAAGCACTCGCAGACAGCAACGCAAACACTCAGAGAGAGACCGCAGCACCTACTAAAACATGTCGCGAGTAGAAATTAAGCACTTACCATGCTTACTTTGTGGGTGTAAATTGAATTTTCATGCCTTAAGTAATTCCATTGGCCTCCATTAGAGAGAGGAATGCAAACAGCTGTTCATAGCGGCCACTTTTCCCTGGTTGTAGAAGGTGTAATTTCATTTGCCAACACGTTGCCCACAAGTGGCACATTGTATTATGTCTTTAGAGGTGTGTGTGTGTGTGTGTGTGCGTGGAGTTCTCAGTCGCCTCGACTGATTTCAGTCATTTGGATTCCATGCATGTTGCGCACCAAAAATAGCAGATCTACAAGCTCACAACACGTCGCACTGCAAGGTGTTGTGAGCTTGTAGATCGGCTATATTCGGTCATTAGTTATATTAATATTTGAAGTGGTCAAACTAATAATAGAATACAAGTTTAGAAGTATCTTCCATTAACATGAATGGTTGAGTTAAAGCATAGAATCATGCCCATAACACATTTGATTCTGTGAAAACATAATTTTTGAAAACCGCAAAACAAAATATTCAATTTTTTTCTTCTTCACAGAATCAAATGTTTTATGGTCATGGGCTAGGTAAGGCTTCATACTGTGGCCACATTGTGTTTTCCAGCTCATATACTGTATGATAATAGCCGTGTTATAAAGGCATCTATTTATAGAAAATATTTAGGCGAGAATTAAAAACCTTCTCTTCCAGTAAGTTCAAACTTGTATCACTCAATGTCAGTTGCACATAGAGTTGATTATTTTTGTTGGGGAAACACTTCAAAGTGTTACCTTCAAAATGAGACCATGACCATGCATTTATTCCAAATGGTTCAAGAACAACAATCAATTTACTTTGGGTATACTATGTATAGGCATTTTTGCAAATTACAGTGTACAGGATTGTTAACAGGTTAAAATGAGGATACCTAAAACATCATCATTACATTTTCAGTCATGAGATTTTATTTAGCTTTATTCCGTGTGTGTGTGTGTGTGTGCGTGTGTGTTTGTGTGCTCGCGTGTGTGTGTGTGACGTCTCCAGCTGATCGAGCGAGCGGGACGCGCCGCAGAGGACGAGAAGGTGGAGCAGAAGATGAAGGAGAGCTGGGAGGAGCTGGGTTTAGTCTCCGCCTCCCCCACCATGATCAGGAAGGGCCTGGAGGGCGTGGTCATGAAGCACGTGGCCAAGGCGGCCAAACAGGCCAAACAGAAGAAAGGTGCTGAAAATGTTCTTCAACAGGGGGTCTGGGACCGCTGGGGGGCACGGGGGGTCCTCAGAGTTGCTACAGGGGGTCCTCCAAATCTTTGTGTAATAGGGGAACTTTACCCCCAAAAATAACAGATCTACAAGCTCACATGTAGATCGGCTTTTTTCGGCAAAGAGGTTTGGTGTAGAGGTACCAAGTACAGAGTGCATGGTCAGGTATTGACGGTCTAAGACTTGGTTAGATGTCTGAAATTACACTTTAAAGGGATAGTTCACCCCCAAAAGGATTTTTTTCCTATCTATTAGTCACCCCTGTTTTTGTCAGTTTTGTTCCTATGCCAATAATTTGATGACCGGCAGCGGTTCCGGTAGGAGACACAAAGAGTCTCCTTTGTGTCTCCTACTGAAACCGCTGCCTACCGGTCGGCTGGTCATCACATTATTGGCTTAGGAATGCAACAAAAACAAATTAATTCAAGTTTCCACGGTGTATAAAAAAAAAGAAGGTTTCTGCCGGACAGCAACGATTTGCAAATAAAACATTTATTTATAAGCTTGCAACGTGTCGCAATGCGAAGCACTGTGATCTTTCACATCTGCTATTTTCACTATTTTTGTGTGATATTCGACAACAACAATATTCTGGTTTAACCCATTAAATCCTGAAGAAGCATCTGTGTCATTTTTAGATTTGAGCTAAAAAGCATTATTTTACACTTAGGCTATAAAAAAATAGCAGATATACAAGCTCGTAGCGCGGCACCGAGTGCCGCGCTACGAGCTTGTAGATCTGCTATTTTTGAAAAATCGAGAACATTTGTGCAAATCTTTGAATATATATATATATTATTAAAGCAAACATTTATAACTCAAATCTTTGTTTCTGGGGGTCCCTGGAACAAAATATTTTGAGATGGGGGTCCGCGGCCAAATACATATACATTTTGGGGTCCTTGACATGAAAACGTTTGAGAACCACTGATGTAGAACAAAATGTCTTCTAATTTCCGATTCTACAAAATGTCTTCTAAATCCTAACAGTTTTTAGAAAAAACTGTTAGGATTTAGAAGACATTTTGTAGAATCGGGACCTCATGCCTTAATGGGTTAATTAATTGTGTTGGTGTGTGTGTGAGATTTGACAGCTGTTTTATATCTCTGTCCCATCAGGTGATCTGTGCCAACAGCAGCAGGTGTCCAACGCTCTGGAAGCACCACCAGCACTCGAACCCAAACCCAAGAAAATCCAAATGTGTGTCCTCACCCTGCAAGTATGTTCTGATGGCACCCTCTATTTTAACCCATTCAAGCAGAGAATGCATCTGTGTCACTTTTAGATTTCTTGTGGCTATTCAAAAATAGCAGATATTATACAACCTCATAGCGTGGTACCGAGTGCCATGCTATGAGCTTGTAGATCTACAATTTTTAAATCGTGAAAATCTTTGCAAATCTTTGAATATATATATTCAAAGAAAAAGGGGGGGGGGGGGGGGGTCCACAGACAAATACATATCATTTTGGGGGTCCTTGACGTGAAAAAATTTTGAGAACCACTAATATTATATCAACATAATTTTTTTTAGTATTCAGAAGACATTTGTAGAATACTCAGAAGCAAAGATCTGAGTTGAAAATGTTCGCTTTAAAAAACAAATAGGCTTACATTAAAATATTTGCTAAAATAGATAAATATCTTCGCTGAAAAATCCCGATCTGCAAGTTATCAAAGCGTCACGTTGTATAATAAGTTTAATACGTTTAATATGTTTTTTATTATGGACACAGAGACAGAAAAGTCACCAACATTTCGGACAGACTGAGCTTCTGTCTCTGTGTCCACGATAAAAACGGCAGCTACGAGTGTGCATCTATACTCCTTCATTATTTAGAGTTTAATCCGTTGGCTGGCACCTCACAAGGACCCGGTGTGCTGTGCACCCTTGGTAACCATAATACAATGAAACCCATACTTTTGCAAGAGCTAAAAAGTGGTGATAGCAGTGTTGATTTCGTTGACTAAAACTGACGAAAAATTTTCGTCTACTACATTTTTCACTGACAAAAACCAAGCTACGATGACTAAAACTAGACTAAATATATTGACAATTTCGTCAACGTCAACAAATAAAAAATAGACAAAAATGTTAGGGAGGGAGATCCAGTAGAACTAAAAGACAAGTCATTTTATGTTTGGTTGTGCTTGGGTGTTGCGCTCTCGCAGCGCGACGCGTTGTGAGCTTGTAGATCGGCTATTTTCAGCATGCAACCAAGTGTCCAAATAAGCCAATGCGACGCCGCCAAGGCACCGCCAAAATACATTCTAGTCGACTAAATCAACTGTAGATTTAGCCGACTATAATTTTATGATATTTAGTCGACTAAAACTAGACAAAAATTAAAACATTTCAGATGACTAAAATATGACAAACTAAATTGAAATGTATTCAAAATTTGCTGTCAAAATCAACACTGGGTAACAGTCGTGACCCGGCATTGCTCTTCTGCTTCACTCCGTTAACTGAATTGGTGTCAGTTCCTTCCCTGCAGCTGTTCGTTCCATTAAGCTAAAACACATTCCATCGAATGCTATTAACCACTTAAGCCACTAATTTACACTCGGTTGTGAAAATAGCCGATCTACAAGCTCCCGGCGCATCGCAATCGTGAAGCGTTGTGAGCTTGTAGATTGCCTGTTTTCGCCATTTTTTAAAAAAATCGTCAGGTCGTTTTGGGAAAATTGTCGAAAATCTTCGCCCGTAAATGGCATGCCCAAAATAGGGACGCTATGTTGAAAGTTGTAAAAAATATAAACTACATTATCCAGTTAGACAGTTGGAAAACAACGTTCTATATATAACATAATCCAAAAGTATGTGCATATCCTTTGAAAGTACAAAAGTAAAGAAAAGGCCGCACACTCACAGCCACGATGCAGGATTTATTTAAAGAAATACCAAACGTTTCGACCTGGAAAGGTCTTCTTCAGGGATTAACGCAGCAGAAAAACAACCTCACAGGGGAGCTCCATTGGAGGTATGCTCAAGTACTGTACTTAAAGGTAGGGTAAGGGATTTTCTTTGGTTAAAATAAGTGTTAAATAGCTCTATATTCTGATAGTACTCATTGCTATAGAGTGTTTGTTCAGTAAAAGGAGTCTCCTTGACTCTCCAGCTCTTTATAAAACAGAAAATGCATTTTCATTTCAGTTTCAGTTTAATTTCCAATTTTATCCAATCAGGATAGAGAACTCAATCAGGATAGAGATTAAACAAGTGAAATTGGAAGTGATGACACTAAGAAATGAGTAGGGAAAATTGGAACTGGAACACTGGAACTGGAACTGGAAAAAATGAAGCTTAAAAATGGGTACTTTGACTTGGGTACTTGATTGGCTGAGATTTTGACACCTACCGGAAAATGTATTTTCTGTTTATTAAAGAGCTGGAGAGACAGGGAGACTCCTGTTACTGAACAAACACTCTATAGCAATGATTACTATCACAATATAGTGCTTTAACCTTTTAACGAAATACTTGTTGTTTTAACCAAAAAATATCACTTACCCTACCTTTAAGTACAATTTTGAGGTACTTTTACTTTACTGGAGTATTTCCAATTGTCTATACTTTTACTTCTACTCCACTACACCTCTCAGAGGCAAATATTGTACTTTTACTCTACTACAATTATTTGAAAACTTTAGTTACTTTACAGATAGCAATTATTACATTATAAAACATACATTAACCACTTTAGCCCTATTTTATACCTAGGCTATTTTCAAACATTTTAGTACTTTTACTTTTGGTACTTTAAGTACATTTTGATACCAATACTTTTGTACTTTTACTCAAGTACATTTTTAATTCGAAACTTTTACTTGTAACAGAGTACTTCTACATTACAGTATTGATACTTCTTGTTTGCACTTTCAAAATCCTTTGAAAGTGCAAACAAAACTGTCACTTGACTGAACGTTGGAACACAAGTGTTGTGCAACCCATGATAAACCATGATAAACAAAGGGAAATAGGTCCTCCTAACATATCGGTGCTGTCGAGCAGAAGCCTCTTATCTCAATATTCTAACTTTTTGTGTTTTTTCATAAATTAACGCCTTACTTGATCATACTACAGCGTCACACAAAAGCAGCAAGCTTGAAACGCGGCGCAAAGCGTGACGTTTTGAGCTTGTAGATCTGCTACTTTGCCGTTTTTACATTTGAGCCCTGAAATGTAACTGTTTTGAACATATGAGGTTTTTCCACCCAACAGAGACGATATAACAACCTTTGACAGCTCTTATCTGTAAGGCGTTTGTTCAACAATTAGGTCTGTGTGATAAATCGTCAAAACAGAAGTTGAACATATATACAGTATATGAGTAAAAAAAACACTGGAGTCCCAGCTCTCTCTCTGTGTGTGTGTGTGTGTGTGCGTGTACTTGTATTACTATGCCTGTGGGCTCAAATTTCCCCACACGTGTATATAGTAGAATTGGAGAAATGGACATTGTGAGGACAATTTTCTTGGTCCTTATACAAGAGAAATGCTGTTTTATGTTTAATATATTTGTAGAGTTAGGCCTTACAATTAGAATAACAGCGCAACTCGTTGTGAGCTTGCAGATCGGCTATTTTCGGCCCAATGTTTCCTCCCCAGAATAAGGATGCTAGGTTTCAAGTGGTCTATGTAAAATAAAAATAAAAAATCCTATCACACAAACATTACACTACAGCTCCCCCTGTAGTAACTCTGTGGACCCCCTAGGGCAGTGGTTCCCAAACTGGGTGTCGGGCAGGCGCGTATGGTGGGTTCTAACGTGGACCGGGCCAGATTCTTAACCCCGCCCACCCCACTCGCGGGGGGCGGGGGCGGGTGGGGGCTCGCGCAACGATGGACCCGCTTTATACTGTTTACCTGGCAAGAGAACCGGTTTGACGGGGAAACCGGTTTTTAATGGCCACCCATTAACAATTCGGCCGAATGCAAATAAGCCCGACTTGAAAACAAAGGCGAATTTC
Organism: Gymnoscopelus braueri; assembly: GCF_963280865.1. Lineage (NCBI taxonomy): Eukaryota > Metazoa > Chordata > Actinopteri > Myctophiformes > Myctophidae > Gymnoscopelus > Gymnoscopelus braueri. The sequence continues at coordinate 57,990,566 of NC_137604.1, forward strand.
TGTGGTTGGCTACAAGAGAATAGGGTGAGGGGGTGCTAATGTTGTTATGTTGATTTTTTTGTTTTTTTCCCCCTGGGGGAGCAGAGTTTTCCAGACCGGGCCATGGCCCCATTGGCCTCTATGACGATACGCCCTTGGGGTCGGGACCCCCAAATAATTTTGGGGGTTCCCCAGAGGATTAGCTTAATGTGCGACATATTGTTTTCTCACTCAACAGTAAACAAACCAACAGACAGTATAAGTGTATACAGGGCATCTGCACATTTCTAAAGTTACATTTTAACCTTTTTAATACTGTTAGATTTAAGAGCTGAACCTATGACACCATAAAAGTAAATCATAAATAAACAAGGTACTTGGTTCAGTGGTTCTATAGAGTGAGGGGTACCCCTTGAGTAAAAATCGCTACACAGGTGATTACAATTGTGGTGGAATTCAAAATGATTTTTATTATCCTTTAGTCTAAGTTTACAATTATTTATGAGCCTATTAAACAATCAGAATGAATTATCAAACAAACAGAAATTATACAATACCAATCATTAGTACAGAGCTCTGGAACAAAATTCTCGCCCTCTGCACATGTAAGTCCGGCAGCAGTTCAAGAAGTCTGTCTGCCTTCTCTGTCCCTCAGAGCAGTTTTAATAATACCAATATTAGATCATAGTGAAACATTAATAACATTTATCCACAGGAGTCGCTGTTGATCCATCGTAGGGGAGAAGCGATGGCTTCCTCCCTGCCGTCTCACGCTTGACAGTGGCCTTCGCTTCCCAGGCCTCCCGTAGAAGGCATCTGGATTGCTCTCCTCCCTAATTTTTTAACGCTGATAAGCTTCTATGAGGTTTATTGTCTAACATAAGTTGGCCAAGGCATCTGGCATTTTTAGTTTTCTACATACTGGGAACTAACACACTGGTCTTTGTCAGTCATGTCTTTGTGTATTTAAGTTATTTTTTGTGTCATACTATATCTGGCCTAAAAGCCACACAATTAAATTGTTAATCGCAATCATTCATCAGACAATTAATCGTCAAGTAAAATGTCATAATTGTGACAGCCCTACTTGTAGTTCATCTATTTTCACAATATTTATCTGTGGAACCGAGTCAAACTAAATGTAACGCCTACAATTCCAAGTGCTTGTCAGGGTGGGGGGGGGGGGTTTCCCCAGTTCAAATATGATTATTTTGGGGGGTCGCAGCCTGAAAAGTTTGGGAGCCCTTTCCCCTTACGGGGCAGGGAAGACTCCTGTACTAATACTAATGTGTGTGTGTGTGTGTGTGTGGTGTGTGTGCGCGCCTAGGAGCGTCTGCAGCAGTACTATGACTCGCGGGCAGCGCTGGGGGCCGAGGAGGTGAGCCGGGCCCAGCGTCTGGCCCTGGACATCTGCACAGAGATCCAGAGCTTCCTCCACACACGCCACCCTGACATGCCCCTGGAGGAGCTGAGTCTGGGAGGCTCTCTGCTGGATGACCTACAGGTGGCGCTACACGCACGCACGCACGCACGCACGCACGCACGCACGCACGCACGCACGCACGCACGCACGCACGCACGCACGCACGCACGCACGCACGCACGCACGCACGCACGCACGCACGCACGCACGCACACAAACATTCATTTTACTTCTATATAACAGACTTGGCCACACAGTTCTTCATTGTATGTGGTTATTTACATGTAACACTGACATATCTGCAAATTGTTGCTGTCGGGCAACAGAAACCTTTTATCTTCATATTTCAACTTTTTGTGGGTCTCGTGTCAAAAGTAGCGAAAATAGCCGACCGACAAGCTCACAATTGCTATTTTTGAAAACTTTTGAAAGTGACAGTGGTTAAGTCTGTCTTTGGGTGTTCAAAATATGCGCTCACACGCACAATATGTGCGTGTGAGTGTGTGTGCACGACGTGCACATCTCCACGCACGTACCTAAGCGCGTGAGGGGTGGCCCAGTCTCTGTCGTCTTTCCAGGTCCATGTCGTCGTTCAAGAGGATCCGAATGGCAAACAACTGTATCAATGCTTGCTGCTATTCCTTCCCCTGTGTGTGTGTGTGTGTGTGTGTGTGTGTGTGTGTATAGGTCGTGAGTGCGGACCATGCGTGTCTTCTAGTTCCTCTGCAGCTGGAGTCCTCTCTGTGGCGTCTGGTTCCAGGGGAAGAGACCCTCCTGACCCACCCCCTCCACTGGATGGTCCGGAGGGTCAACCTGGAGTACTTCCCTCGAGGACGCAGCTATTGGGACAGGTACGTGTGAAACCAGCCCCGTCTGTCTGTAAACAGTAACACCGCTCTGTCATGAAGCACGGTTTGTTGTAACCGTTGCCCTTGGAAACTGGTAACTACATACTATCAGAGAAACAGTTCAGTGTTATTATATCATTCATATTGTTGTCGTTGTCAAGGCAGAAACCTAGCTCCATATTTAAATGCATTATTAAACGGGTTATTTTTTTTCCATTTCCTGACAAGTATGTATTTTTTACATGAAAGGTTTCTACCCAACAGAGACGATGTATGTTGTCGCTGTCGGGCAGGAACCTCCAAAATCCATATTCCAACCTTTTTTGTTTCTTTTCGTCAAACATCAAAAGCAGCAGATCTACAAGCTCGAAACGCAGAGCGTTTCGAGCTTGTAGATCTGCTACTTTTGCCATTTTTTTTTTATTTGAATCCCGAAAAGTTACGGTTTTGGACATGAGGTTCCCACCCAACAGACAATATATATCTGCTAGTGGATGTTGAAACAAGGATGTTTGCATGTCTCCTAGCAACAGATGAATCCCTAAAAATCCAAAATGTGGTGTACAGTAGCGGCCCAAAAAGTTGAGCTTCACTGAGATTCTCTTGTGTATTTCCTCTGCGTTTTGTTGTGTGTTGCGTACAGATTCCTGGTGGGGGGTTACCTGTCTTCAGAGGCCCTGGTGAACATGTTGAACAAGGCTATCATACAGACCATGAACTGGCCGTGTATCAGCAGCACCATGGACTGTCTGGTCAGACCCGTACCTGGAGTGCCAGAGCTTCACCTTGAGATACAGTATGTATTATTATTAATGTGCTTCTGTTTGTGTTGTCAGAGGTAGGCAAGTAACAATTTATCGTAAATCGATTCAAATCAATTCAAATTGGTGACAATTTAAATCGATTTAATTAAAAAAATATCGCGATGCAAACAGCAGAGGACATGTAAAAAAGAGAAGAAAATATAGGATCTTTGTAAGAGAATTGATAAAAAAAAAAATGTCAGTCATTTGCTACTGTATTTAAAAGAGGATATGAGAACACAGTATTGTCAAGAAATAAAAGAGAAGAAAATACTGGATTTGTGTAAGAGAAATAATAATTCAATTGTCTGGAAAATAATTTAGTGTTTTAATCATATTGAAAAATTGTATCATGAACCTAGTATTGTGATTCGCATCGTATCGTTGGGTGACTCGTTACATGCCTAGTCAGAGGGGAGTGCATTTGGCTTGTTTTACATGCCTAACAAAATACCTCTCAGAGTTATGATGGTCCTTGAAATTAAAAATATATACCCACAGGTATTGCATTTGTGTAGTCCACATACCAGCTCTGACAGTGTAGATAAAACCGCTTCCAGAAACGTCTTTTTTTTTTGGGATGGAACAGATTCCGTGTTCTTAACTGCCAGAGTAATAGTGTTACACTACTGTCAGCGAAAACGAGCGATTTTATCAACCTTTGATGAAAAATCATGGAATATTTTCTGTGAATGCTATCCGCACGGTGATCCCCTCATTACACACACAGGGGTCTCGTAGAATGGGGGAAAGATTTTCCGATAACGGTAATCCGTTCCATAGTTGTGGCAAGTTGAAAATAGCAGGTTTTGCCAAAAAATATATACCGGTAGTGTAAAAAAAAAGTACACAGGAGCCGTTTTTTAGGAGCAATTTTAAGCAATAAGTTAACCAGGGAGTGAATGGAGCAGCACATCTTTGGATTGTGTTATCTCTGGTTCTGTGTGAAAATAAATAAATAAAAATAAAAAAAGCAGAATTTGACGAATTAATTTGTACATGGCAGGCAATGAGTTAATGTTGGGATCCAGTTCCGGATCCCAACCCTAAGCCGTACTGTACTCATGGGTTAAAGTTCTCAGTCGCCACGACTGATTTCAGTCATTTGGATTCCATAGAAGCCAGCATGTCTTCTATGGAAGCATGTTGCGCAGCGAAAATAGCCGATCTACAAGCTCTCAATGCGCTTGTTGATAGGCTATTTTCAGTTATAATTTTAAGAGAGCATTTGAAGTGGTCAAACTAGCAATATGTTCAGAAACATCTTTCATAAAAAATTAATAGTCTCGCTTTTATATTTAATATAAAAGCAAAGGTTAAAGCCTCAATCTGTGATTTCTTCACCTGGTTGGCAGTATGTAGAACAGCAAGAACAATATTACTAAAACATCATCATTTTACATATTGTGTTAACCCATTTTGGGCGGTAACTCCTATACGTAACTATACCTTTCAAGACGGGAACCGCTTTTCGGGTTGTTGCTATGTACAGTATATAGCAACATAATATTTTATTTTTTTTGAATAAATATTTGTGTTTTTCAGAAAAGTTAGGTCAGGATTTAGAAGGCGTTTTTAGAATTGGCCTCAGGTCTAAATGGGTTAATTGTTAACACATCCACCGCCAGAGGTTAATCTCATAATGTACTCACCAGTGCCAAGGTGTTTTTGTTGTTTTTTTGTTTTTTTCATGTCGCCATAGATCTTGTTAAAATCCTTAAGATTGAGCCGTGAACGGTCTGTTTACATCCGCGAGATCTCCCTGTATCTCCCAGTGAAGACCGCATGTCAAACGGACTTCCATGACTGTAGTTAGAGCGGATTACGTTAAACAGTGAAATGCGAGGAGAAAAAACTACAGGAAGAGAATTGAGTTTCAGTTTCGTCTGTAGAATGGGAGCGGGCGTGATCGTCGAAACCGGATCCCAAATAATTCTATTTCCTGTCATCAAACCGGAAACGGAAGTGGATCAAAAAAATTCCGAAAGTGCACCCGGACCGCGCATGCGCGAAAAGACCGCAGCCCGTAGGACTACGGGCTCGGCGCTTAACCGTTGGATTTAACGGCCCGTAGAACTACGGGCCCGGCGGTAAAGGTGTTAAGGAATCGGCGCTCATACAAACATTTTCAGTCGTGAGATTTTATTTTGCTTAGTTTAATGATCCATGTTATGGGGCGGCCATAGCTGAGTGGTTAGTGAGCCCGCCTAGGGAGCCAGAGGCCCTGGTTGCCCCAGGTACGATTCCAGGCCAGGCCAGCAAATGTGTCGATGAAATGAAATTTGTCCCTGAGCAAGACTCTTAACCCCTAATTGCTCACAGGCCCCCATTGGAAACAAGACCGCGAGGACTTTCATGAACGGACCTGTTAAAGGAATTATCCTTATCCTTGTTGTATACTGTGGTTTGTCTTCTAGGCCCGGAGAGGAAGGGAGCGGCGAGCAGCCACTGTTCATCTCCATCCTGCCCCTGATCAGAGAGGGTGACGTGGTGCTGACGGGCCAGCCCGAGCTCACCTCGCCCTGGGTCAACGCGTGGCACCTGTCCCTCTACCCGTGGGAGACCCAGCGCCTGGCCCAGCTGGACGCCGCCGACGACCACAGCGGCTGCCGCCAGCACGTGCTCAAAACCCTCAAAGCGGTGTGCCGCCTGAACCCCGCGCTGCGCCCGCTCCCCGCCGCTCCACTGGCCAACCTCATCCTGCACCTCAGCGACAGCGAGAGCGACTGGTCCCGCGGCGCCGTGGACGTGCGCTTCCAGCAGTGCATCACGGAGCTGATTGGCTACCTGGAGCAAGGCGCCATGCACAGCTACTTCAAGCCGGCCGTCAATCTGTTGAGCGGCCTCTCGGAAGAGCAGGTGGACCAGATAGGCTTTATGCTCTACTGCGCCGTGTCGGAGCCCGAAGTACTGCTCATATAAACACATACACAACACACACACACACACACACATCAACATATCACGCAAAGTAACGTGTACACACACACACCTGAGATCAAGTAAAAAAGGGAGTTTTGTGTTAACCACTTTCAAGTTAAACCTGGTGTCCATATTTTGGGACACCCTTAAGTGGTAAATAAGTGTCATCAGAAGATTTGTGTTAAACAAAATTATTCAATATTTTTCAAAACTTCTCAAAAATAGATGATTTACAAGTGACGCGCTTCAAGCTTGTAGATTTGCTATTTCTGAATAGCCAACACATAAATGGATAAAGTGGTTAAAATGATTGTGGGGACTGAAGATTGCATATTTGCTATATACCAGAAGAGACGTGACTCTCTTCTTATTAAAGACACTTGAATGTGGTTTTTATTTTCTCTATGCTTTTCGATGGCCTCCTCCTTGCTTTTCCTTCTCCCCTCCCACTCTGATCTGAGGGTGCAGGATGCAGCAAGGTTATAAAAGGGTGAGAAGAGAATGGCAGTCGCACCGTGCACTTTACTCTACCCTCCCAGTTGGAGGAGGGGAACACAAGGGAGACCGGGAAGGCATTTTATTTTACCTAATAATATTGGGATACAGCTCGAGGTTGGTGACACTGATAAGCAAACTGGACTGAGGAAAGTCAAACACGTGCCAATGGGAAGGAGGTGAGGAAGGGTTTATTATATAACCCAAGTTGTTGGAAATGCTGTCTTTTTGTTTCTTCTTTTTTTTTTCTTCTGCAGGATGTGCAAAATGATAATTCCTCCCACACACACACGGACAACCTTCTGGGTCTGTTTTATACGGACTGTGGTGAGAAGAAGAACACTTGTGTGGGATTATTGTGATGGATATAATATATAGTGTATTGATTGCTAGCGGGTAAATGTTTTTGCGTGGAGTTCATTGAAGGTCCACAAGGCCATATTACTGTATGTACTTGCAAATGGAAGCGGATAAGTAACAGAATTTGATGATGCAAAATAAAGTTCTCGCACCAGCCAACAAGTTTGTCTCAAGCCTATTACAGTATACTCTGTGTGTGTGTGTGTGTATGGGGGGGAAATGGGGAGGGCGCATGCTGGTGCCCAATACCGCAATACTAACCTTGTGTCACCAGCCTTTCAACCGCGCAGGAAAGCCTGGTATTTGTTGTAAATTGGCCTGTGTGATCCGGTTTAGAAAAAAGGAAAAAAATTATAATGTTCCGGTTGGCGTCGCATTATTTTTGTTCCCCACATAATGCGAATCAATTAGTTCAGTCTCGCTATAGTCGTGCCACGAGTTAGAATAAAAGATGGACATACCAAACGATTATTTTACCAAACGAAACGATTATACCAAACTAAATGCATTTTAAACTACTGGCGAATCATTTTGGAGGTGCACGGCACCGCAGGTTCCGGTCGTCGGTTCCGGCCGCCTGATGACGTAAAGTTATTTCCACTCCAACCGGATCAGAAACCCAAAAATGGTATTGATCCCCAGGCTACCACAATACTTCTGATTCCTTCTCTTCTTGGAGTTTCAGCACCTCGGTTTTATTTAGTAATTACGGGGGCAATTTTTTTTGATTTTTTTTTTATCAACAGCAGCTGAAGTCCTTGTCATGTCTGTCTATCAGTCCCACCTGGTACACTCAACACCACTGACCACTCTCTTAACACGCTGAGGAAGGCTTGACGCCGAAATGCTATTAACTCATTCACTGCCACGGTCGACTTTTAAGGCTTTTTTTCCCCAAAGGCCCAGACTGCCAAATACTAAGGTAAGGAAAACCAAAAATGGCTGTAGGTGGGTAATTTATTTATTTATTCTGGCAGTGAAAGAGTTTATTAAAAAGTACCAGAAGTTTTTTTTTTTTAAACTGGCAGTCTTGACTTAGGGGCTGAGAAGGTGCCGCCCGTGACGCCGGGCCTGGACTGAGAACGTGAGTGGTTGACTACTAGGTGGGCCCTGCTGGTGATTGGCTCCTGTGACCAGGCTGTGGACTATAAAGCAGTGGTTCTCAAACTTTTTCATGTCAAGGACCCCCAAATTGATACTTATTAGCCCGCGGACCCCCATTTGAAAAGATATGCCAGGACCCCCATAAGAGAAGAGTTATTATGGCTCTAGCAGTGATTCTCAATCATTGTAATTTAGGACCCCCCCCAGTTTGACATGCATTAGGCTACGGACCCCCATTTAATGGCATTTCTATCTCTGGGACCCCAATTCATATTGTAAAATCAATGTTAATTTAACTCTGAGAGTGTACAAATGGAACCAAATTGACCCTCTCAGAGTTACAGACCCATAAGGGTCCATTTGGTTCCTATAAATCATTTAGCTGGGGACCCCCTGGTATCCCCTCAAGTACCCCTGGGGGTCCCCGGACCCCACTTTGAGAACCAATGCTATAAAGAAGGCTGTCACCAGTCCTCAGACGTCTTCCTCCTAGCAGCCAGCCTCCAACCACACCAGTTATCACTGTGTGCCACGGCCCACGGTTTTTAGATTTGATAGTTTGATGTCAGTGTTAACATGGGTTACAGTCCTGGTTGGGTAGGGGTGGGTGGCCTTTCTTTTGTTCATTACATTACATTACATTACAGTCATTTAGCAGACGCTTTTATCCAAAGCGACTTACAATAAGTGTATTCAACATAGGTAGGGAACGAAAACTACTAATCACCAGAAGTCTTTAGTGCATTATCTGCAAAAACAAGCAACCAAGAGTATACCTAGCGCTAAGGTAAAAGTGCAATATATCAGCTACCTATTTCCTTAAACAGATGAGACAAAATAGCTAAATCAAATGAGCATGAGCTAAAACAAATAAGTGAATCGACTAAACAAGATCCAATAAACAATCCAATAATCCAATAAACAATACAGCAATAGAAAACAAGCGTTCGTACAACTAGTTAACAACAAGTAGGTCAGGCAGAGAGGAAGGGTAGTGTTTCCTGAAGAGGTGAGTTTTCAGCCTGCGGCGAAATATGGGCAGTGACTCTGCTGTCCTAACATCAGTAGGAAGTTCATTCCACCACTGTGGGGCCAGAACAGAAAAGAGTCGTGACCGTGTGGATCGGCCAGAAGGACCCTTGAGTGACGAGGCAATCAGTCGCCCCGAGGTGGCAGACCGAAGTGGTCGGGCAGGGGTGTAGGCATCGACCATAGCCCGGAGGTAGGAAGGAGCTGTTCCTTTCACTGCCCTATAGGCTAGCACCAGGGTTTTGAACTGGATGCGAGCCGCTACGGGGAGCCAGTGTAGAGAGCGGAGAAGGATGGTTGTGTGGGAGAACTTGGGGCGGTTGAACACCAGACGAGCCGCAGCTTTCTGAACAAGCTCCAGGGGTTTGATGGCAGATGCCGGAGCACCAGCAAGGAGGGAGTTGCAGTAGTCCAGGCGGGAGATGACGAGAGCCTGGATGAGCACCTGGGCTGCCTTCTCCGTGAGGAAGGGGCGAATCCTCCTGATGTTGTAGAGCATGTTGTTCGTGTTGTCCTTTAGTTAAGAATAGGTAAGATCTATGTACTATTATTTGTGTTAAAATTAGGTAATTTTTTACATGAATGTTCTCTTCTGGGGGTCCCTGCCTGGCACAAAACCTTTTCAGATGGTTGTCCTCGGCCTTAATTTATATATTAATTTGGGGGTCCTTGACTTGAAAAAGTTTCATAACCACTGCTCTAGACTTGGTGAACTGGACCCTGAGTTGGCTCTGTAATGCGTTGTACCAAAGTGTCGCTCTCTACTGGAAATAGTGATGCACTGTATGTGAGCTTGCTTGTATATCGGCTGTGAGCTTAATAATAGATAGGCTATATTCGGCACCACGTGTGACACCGTGGTACGTGGATGTATAGCCTAAGCATAATCTTGGAAAGATGCCCAGACTTACACACACAACAGGACATGTGATGCTGTGAGGCAGCAGCCAGACTTAAATCAATGCATAGTCACAGATCAGCTGATGCAATGGATTTACAGTGCTAGTAGAAATGAAAGGATTGTTGATTCCCTTTTCTCATTGCTTTTTGATATCAAGTGTTATTAACACTAAAATCCTACATTTTCAGCGTGTAGTGTCAGGAACCCACAAGTTAAAACAGTCTCATATTCTTTAATGTTGGCTGACGATACAATCAGTGACATTTCATTACACAACAACTGCTATTTAAAAAATAATAATCATTATGATAATATTAATATATATTAATATAATAACAATAATACAAGTTCATGCATGTTTCTCTTTACGTAATGCACGGCACATTAGCTATAGTTTATAATTGTAATGGCATTTTTACCATGTGTTTTACTTAAGTAAAAGTATCAATAATGCAATGTAGAAGTACTGTTTAAGTAAAAGTCCTGAATTCAAAATGAGTAAAAGTACAAAAGTATTGGTATCAAAATGTACTTAAAGTAACAAAAGTAGAAAGTACTCATTATGCAGAATGTTAAAATACAAAATGTATAAGATCTTTTGAAAATAGCAGATCTACAAGCTCACAATTGCATCACAACACATTGTGAGCTTGTAGATCATATTTTCAAATGGCCTATAGGCTGAAGTGGTTAATGTATGTTTTGTAATAATAATCAAAATACCTCAATTGTACTTAAGTACAGTACTTGAGTAAATGTACTTAGTTACTTTACACCACTGCGTTTATCACTAAATAACCGTGACGGTAGTTTACTGACGGCTGAGGAATTCATTCATAACTTAACCCGCCCACTTTGGTTGTAGAGCGAACTGTTACACCCAGATCGGTGACCTATCTAATACTGTGGAGTCAAGTTTAGTTTAGTTTAGTTTAATTGTTACAAGGTAACTATTGGCTGAAAAGGTATGGGCTGAAGCCAAATCTTATTATGCCATCCTTGTTATTTAAATTCATTGTCACAATAGAAATAAGGAAACAAAGAGCAAAATTCAAGAAAACCAAGTATCAACGAAGCTGCAATTAAGTCTTAAACTTCAGAACAAACTAAACAGAATGAATAGAAACATTTGGCTTTGCATCAATTACACAGAGAAAATAGCCTTATACTAATTATATTATTACTTATATAGCATGTATACATCACTTTTTTGGTGTACTATTTATAATCAATACTAATTAATGTTTTGATTATTTATAATAACTATCATTAGTCCCAGTTATCGTTGCTTTACCTAATAAGAAAATAATGTTTCTCACAGGATAAAAGGCCTTGAGAAATAACTGCTGTCACTCTCACTTCCTCGATGACAAAATTGAGGAAAATCAAAGCAAACCACGAGAGCTTTGGAAGCTATTCAACAACCTACTAGGCTGCAGCAAGAAATTGAAAACCAGGTTTACAAACATAAGCCTCAAGGTGAATGACACTCTCATCACATCCAAACATGAAGTGAGTAAAATCCTCAACATATTCTTCACGACCATAACCTCAGATTTGGTTGAAAAACTACCCCCTCACTCTGGGTGCTATGGTGAAGAGTATGTTGACTCATTTTACGAAAAACAGGGTGTACGCAAAGATGATTTTAAACTCTCCCCTGTGAAAACAGAAGAGGTGTTTAAAAAATGTAGTGCTCTTCATCAACACAAAGCCACAGGCCTCGACAATATCCCCGCCAAATTTCTAAAAGACTCAGCCGCCTCCATTGCTCCAATCATTACCCACATAATAAACCTCTCCATCATACAGGGACGGGTCCCTAACGATTTCAAAAAAGCAAGGGTGACCCCTCTGTACAAAAAAGGAAACAAATTAGACCCTGGCAACTACCGCCCTATTTCTATTCTTAGCTCCATCTCGAAAGTCATGGAAAAAATAGTCTATGAACAGGTCGATAAGTATCTTGCCGAGAAAAATCTAATCTACAAATTCCAATCTGGTTTCAGAACAAACCACTCCACTGACACATGCCTTCTCTATTTGAACGACTCTATCAAACAAGATGTCGACAAGGGCAAATATTGCGGCATGGTCATGCTCGACCTCCAGAAGGCCTTTGACACCGTTAATCACCCAATTATGATCAATAAGCTCAAAGCAATAGGATTTGATGATACGTCAGTGAACTGGATGAGATCCTACCTGGAAGGGAGGGAGCAGGTGGTGGAAGTAAACGGCACCAAGTCCCCCCCCTCCCTGTGACTTGTGGTGTCCCACAAGGAAGTATACTAGGACCTTTACTGTTCCTGATATATGTGAATGATATGTCATCAGCCTGCGACTGCAAACTGTTCCTGTTCGCAGATGACTCGGCCCTGCTAGTCTCGGACAGGGATAGGCTGCAGGTTGAGAAAACTCTCAGCTCCGAACTCGACAAGATCTGCATCTGGCTCTCTGACAAACTTTCATTACACCTGGGTAAAACTGAATCCATCCTCTTTGGGTCCAGTCCTAACCTTAGCAAGCCAGAGAGTTTCACGATCAAAGTGGGTGATGATGTCATCAAAAGAAAGGATGAAATTACCTACCTGGGCTCCATCTTGGAGGCAAACCTCTCTGGCAACAAAAACGCAGAAAAAGTGATCAAAAATGTCAACCAAACAACACGCTATTTGTGGAGGATTGATCGTCTAGTCAGTAAGAATACTCTGAAGATTCTTGCAGGGGCCCTCATTCAAGGTCATTATGATTATGCATGCACTTCATGGTATCACAACACCTCCAAGGCCTTAAAAACAAGGCTCCAAACATCCCAAAACAAACTTGTTTGACAATGTTAATGAAGTCCATGATCATAACACCAGAGGCAGCTCCACAAATCATGTTCAACCCAGATTTGGCTCAACTAAGGGAATGAACTCGTTCTCATGCTATTCATCAAAAATGTGGAATGCCCTACCAAAAGGAGTAAAGGAGTGTAAAACCCTACTCACTTTCAAAACTGCCCTAAAGATACACCTTCAGGAGGCTGCAATTCGAAAGTGGCCCCTGTCCAAGTCTTAACCTACCCCCCCTCCTTCATTTTCCTCTTTTGTATATATATATATATTTTGGGCGGTGAAACCGCCCCTATATGTGAGGTTTGGACATCGACATCGATTGCACCCCCCCAACCCTGCGCTGTGATTGGCCACCAGTGTACCCCCCTAACCCTGCACCGTGATTGGCCAATCACAGTCTATTCAGGACTGTGATTGGCTAGTGAAACATGACACATGTGCATAGCCCTATAAATAGGACTATGCACTTAAAAAAAAACACATTTATGGTTTTAAAAAAAAAAAAAAACACATTTATGGTTTTTTTTAAGTTAGGGGTGTACAATGGTTGGTCCACAATATTACTTTTCTTTAAGTGAACTTCCATCACTGTGATGACCACTGTGACCACACCGCCCACTTCACACTGGGTGTGATTTTTTTCTCTTTTCATACCAGTAACCTGAAAGCTGATTGTATGACATTCTGTATAGTAGTGTGTATATCTGTCTGCCTCTTATATATCATCATGATTTGTGTGCATGGGGTTCTCATCTTAAAGGTATCATGACATTCATGTTTACACCACATTCAGAGTCTTTGTCCTGGTCCTTCAAACGTGTACAAAAAGTTTTAACTGAAAATTCCACTCCAGTGATTCACTGTAGGTGTTTTTGTCTCACATTTCTAAAGCCTTTTCAACTGCAATGAAAAAATAAATCTTTGCCTGCGGGTGTCGCTGGTGAGGGATTTTGCCTGTCAATCATCGCCTCTGCTCCGCCCCCCCCAAAGGAAAGGATAGGGGAGGGGAGGGGCGAGGAGGAGAGTGGGCGGGATTAATCGACTGTGACCTCACTGTCGAAGGGCCAAGCTCAGATTACTTTTCAGCCTAATTATTCAGAAAACCCCAGACCACAGAAAATCCACTGAATGTTCAAAGTTCAGATTTTTTGGGTGTAATTGAGGTCATAAAACCCCCAAAAAAACATAACAAATTAAAAAAGTGAAAATGAATGTCATCGAACCTTAAAACAAGCTTAGTGCTTAATGAGAGTTCCAGTTTAGTAGACCTTGTATTGTGAATTTGTACTTCCATGTACTGTCATGTACTATTCTCATGTCTTACTAAATAAACTACATCAATCAATCAAACTCTGTTGAAAGAAAACAAACAGTGACCCACAGAGTCACCCAATTCTCCAGTCCACCAATGTCGGCGTAATACACCAAAGCACCTCTTGAAGATAGCCGAAGCAAGTGTGTGTGTGTGTTTGACCACACCATGTCTTCAGCGGACGGACGGACGGACGGACCACCACGGACCCCCAGCCAGCCAGCTGTCTGTCACATGGCTAAATATGGGTGTAGAGGTGGTCTCTGACTTGCCGGTCGGACTCACATAATATTGGAAGAAACTGTTGTTTTGTCCAGTTGAAGGTTTATATTTATAATGGACAGAGTGGAAACTAAAAGAGGAAACTAAAGCCCGTGTGACCGTGTGGTCTGATCTGGTGACGGTGGACTTTCTCTACTCGGATTACTTTAAGTCCGCATTGTTTACGACTTATTGGCTGTTGTTACACTTCTTGGAAGATCAGTTCAAATGAGCCACAAGGTTTGTATTCTATTGATTATAGTTACTTGGGGGGGGGGGGGGGGGTAGATCTTTACTTTGCTGAAGTGGATTACAAACTAAAGTGATCTTATAACAAGGTCCATAGTGAACTGAACTGAACTGCGCAACAAGTTTAATTCTCTATTCTATGTTATAGCGCGGTTGTAAACAGCTGACTCACTACAGGATCAGTGGACTGACTGTAAACTGTACATTTAACTTGAGTATCCTACTACTCAGCCTACTACTTACTCCGTAATAGGCCTACTTTTTTGGAGTTTTGTAGCCTATTAAATATGTTTTTCAACTAGAAATATTGTACATTTGACTACATTTGCAGGGATGCACCCATGGGACCTAAACTTAAAGAATGTTGTGAATTCGCCAATTTAAGCCCCTCTTAATTCACTATTATAATTGTTTTACCATTACTATCTTTCAACATTGTTTTTGGAAATGTTCTAAATTTCAATACAGCAATCTATTGACATATTTATATATATATATTTTTAATGTAAATTGTACTTCTGAATACTCTTTTCCACCACTATACAGGAGCTGTGTGAACAGAACAGAAGCTGCCAGGACACACACAGGACCACCAACACCCCCACATGGTACTGAGTCACAGCCCACAGGAAATGATCAAATGAGTTGGTTTCACTCCATCATCACTCAATTCTTTTTTTTTTTTTAAACCAAAATCTTAAACCGGCTGTGGTGGGTTTAGATCAACGGGATTGATCTAATATCCTAAAATCAAACTCTAGATGCTCCAAAAGCTTCACCAAAGAGGCCTCCATGTGTAACACTCAGGATTTGAACCCTGGTCTCCTGTGTGGAAAGCCAGCGTCTTATCCACTAGCCTAAAGGGCAATTCCCCCTTTGCTGGGGGAGATATTAGGCTTTTGGTCATCAGGCACATGGATTGACCCTTCATCATCATCACTCTGACTGAAGAAGGATGATCGGGTCGCCGGACCTGCTGGCGTTCACCGGTACAGAGGGGTTTGGGGACGACGTGGTGGTGGTGGATGACGCTCTGCCAGAGGAGCTGTCCGTCCCTCTGTTCCCCCCGGGGGACCCCTGGAGCACCGCCTCTCAGTTCCACAGAGACTTCATTCTGGTGGCCGAGTTCTCAGAACAGGTGATGGAAGAAGTACTCATATGTTTTATTTAAGTAAAAGTATCAATACCCTATATTGTAGAAATACTCTGTCACAAGTTAAGTACAAGTCCGGTATTCAAATGTACTTGAGTAAAAGTACAAAAGTATTTGCATCAAAAAAAATTTGCACCCCAAAATGACTTTTTTCTATTGATTAGTCACCCCATGGAGACTTGAATTCATGGATATTTTTTTAGTTTTTGTCGCATTCCTAAGCCAATAACTTGATGACCAGCGGACCAGTAGGCAGCGGTTCCGGTAGGAGACACAAAGGAGACTCTTTGTGTCTCCTACCGGAACCACTGCTGGTCATCAAAGTATTGGCTTAGGAATGCGACAAAAACAAAACAATATCCATGAATTCAAGTCTCCATGGGGTGACTAATCGATAAAATAAAAGTCATTTTGGGGGTGAACTATCCCTTTAAAGTACCAAAAGTAAAAGTAGCAGATCGACAAGCTCAAAACCTGTCGTTTCGTGCTACGTTTCAAGCTTGCGTACCTGCCACTTTTTACGCTTTTGTGTGACGCTGTAGTATGATCAAATAGGGCGTTAATTTACCCCCAAAAACGCAAAAAGTTATAATATGTAGATACTGTAGGAGGTTTCTGCCCCGACCTCTAAAACGGTCATTGTGTGTGTGTGTCCCTACTACCAGGTGGGACCCCAGCCGGTGCTGACCATCCCGGACGACCCCAGGGTCCTCGGCGACTTCGACCTCAATCACTTCTCCGTGCGCCTCATGTCCGTGGACTACCAGGCGTCCTGCCCCGGTCCCACCTCCCACTACTCCACGTCGTCGTGCACGGGGGGCCCCCGCCTCAACTTCAGCGAGGACTCCCGGGTGGTGCTGGGAGACTCTGCCGACGGCGCCTTCGCCTACGTCCACCACCTGACCCTGTACGACCTGGAGGCGCGCGGCATGGTGCGCCCGTTCTGCATGGCCTACGTGTCCTCGGACCAGGACAAGCTGATGCAGTACTTCGGCGAGCTCTCCGCCTGCTTCTCGCGCGCCTCCGACAGCCTGAAGACGGGCAACCGGCGGGCCTTCGCCAAGGAGCTGCAGCGGAGACTGCAAGAGCTGGAGTAAGTAATAACACACACATAGAGTAGATACACACATAGAGCAGCACAAGATGGATGTATACATCATAGATCACATATCGTTGCTGTCGAGGCAGAAACCTCTATTCTAACTTTTTGTCTTTGTAACTTAACACATTGACTACCAGGAATTCATTCATTCATTCATCCGCCACCGCCAGTGTTTTTACTAATCTTCCGAGACCCACAGAATAGTTTTTTTCCAAAGAAGATGTAAACAACAGATGTCTGGGGGTACAGACGAGGGTCTCTTCTATCATCTGGAAAATAAAATTCTAACCGCGATTTTCCGCTCTTTAGTTAGTGAATATAGCTTGTTCTCACCAAAAACGCAATCTGGAAAAATAATTGATAACGTTAGACCGGACTGGCTGAATTTTTTTTAGATCAGGTGATTTCCGGGTGTATTCTTCTCCGGGAGTCCCAGGATCGGTCACCGGTTGCGGAAGAGCGCCTTCTATCGTAATCACTGAAGACACCAAATGATGTCAATAGCAGGCAATGTGTTAATGACCTACTTGATCATACTACAACGTCGGCGTCGCGCAAAAGCATCGCGCCGCGTTTTGGCTATTTTTTTTTTATCCTGAAAAGCAACAGTTTTTGGACGTATGCACAAGAGACGATATGCACAAGATGGATGCATACATCACATATCGTTTGCTGTCGGAGGCAGAAACCTCCATATTTTCAACGTTTGAAAGTGAAAGTGAAAGTGGTGAAGTCTGTCTATGGGTTTTTATGAATATTGAACCTCTGACAAGAATTAACAAGAGCTTGTGACCAAATACCAGCTACATTGGATCCATTGGAACATTTTCCATTGGAAACATTCCTGATAAGCGGCGTGCGTCTTATTTTTTGGGGACGTACGACTTTTCTGCCTGACAGCGACAATAAATAACCCAGTTGGCAGTTGATAAAGATCCAAACTGGCTATAAAAGAGGGTTCATTATTTGGGCAAGGACAGAGGGAGCTTCAGTCACACAAAAAAACCTGCTCCTGGCTACTGTTTCCATAGGAACAGAGACTCAAGTAAATAGGGCTGGGTAAATTGTGGTTGAAAGCAATTTTTTTTACGTGACCTTGATTCACATGTATTAAGGGCAATAAGTAAGGAGAAAGAAACAGAAGAGAAACTCTTCCTCAGGTGACTGAGAGAATGCAGGATGTGATCAGGCTGTCAACAAGAACAGTCTGTTGACAACAACAACGTAGAGAGGGATGTTATCCCATTCAATCCGGGAAAAGCATCCGTGTCATTTTAGATGTCTTTGGCTATTAAAAAAATAGCAGATATACAAGCTCATAGTGCAGCACCGAGTGCCACGCAACGAGCTTGTAGATCTGCTATTTATTTTTAAATCGCGAATTTTTTTTCTTCAAATCTTTGAATATATCTTTTTTTTTTTAAATAACATTTGTAACTAAAATCTTTGCTTCTTGGGGGAGAAGTGGGCAATGAGAACCACTGATAACCATATATATATATATATATATATATATATATATATATATATATATATACACATCAACATATGTTTTAGTAGAATCCCTTGAAGCAAAGATTTGAGTTACAAATGTTTGCTTTAAAAAAATATATATATTCAAAGATTTGCACAAATGTTCATGGTTTTTCTAAAATAGCAGATCTACAAGCCCATCCGCACTATGAGCTTGTATATCACTTATTTTTGAATAGCCAAATAAATCTAAAAATGACACAAATGCGTTCCCGGACTTAATGGGTTATAGTAGGGTTGCAGTGTACAGTATATCAACCCCCCCTCAGGCTCATTACAAAGACAAATGCACATTTGTCATAGGCTCTTCTCTACAGAGATCTGGGGGAAATCACTCATGGTCACATGAGTGATCCTTCACATTGCTCTACCACAAGGGGGCAAGTGCATGTGTGATGCATGGTGTACACCAAGAGAATGGGCCTGAATACTTGACCCTAGGGTGAGGGGGTCCGGTGGCTCTGTTATGCCGTGAGTGAGGGGCATTTTCCTGCCATGGTTTGGGTCCACTTGTCCCCTTAGACTCAGAGGAAAGGTTTACTGCTAAATGCATCTATGCAAAGTGATCAGCTTTATGCTGTGATTATAAACCTTTCTGTCCTGATGGGAGAGGTCTCTTCCAGGATGAATGAGGGGTCACTGAATGGTTTGATGAGTAATACAATTATGCCCATATATGGAGATTCCTGATGTCATCAGTATAGGCCCCTTTTGTGCCCATATATGGAGTGCTAATAAATCACTTCATGCAGTAGTAAATTGTACTTCTTCCATCACTGATTGAAGCTGTTCTGTTAGAATGGAGTCTATGTAGGATCTACAGATACAGATATGTCACTGTGTGCATAGATTAGAAGCTGTTCTGGTGGCTCGTGGTGACCCTGCACCTTACTGACACACTTTATGACTGTTGTTTTTTTCCTTTTTTTCACCCTTCTGTATGTAGGCTAACATGCGCATACTTGTGTACACACACACACACACACACACACACACACACACACACTGTAAAACACACTGAGGCGCAGCCAATGTGGAACGTGTGACCTTTCTTGTGTACAAATGGAACCAAATGGACTCTCAGAGTTAAATAAACACTGAGAGATGTAGATTGGGGTCTGTGGCCTAATGCAGGGTTTCTCAAAGTGGGGTGCCGTGATGGCACCCTAGGGTGCTATGATGGTAGTTCAGGGGTGCCGCGAATACTTTGATAACATTTGGAATGTACAACTATCACTTGTAAAATTATTAATATGACTTTAAACCTCAAGTTCAAAGTTAGTTAGTTCTAACTGAAATTCTCTCAAGTCCTTAGCCAAGTCCAAAGACATTGAATATTTTAAGTGAGAAAAACGCGATTATGCTCATAATTATGCGGGGTCACTTTTTTTAAAATACGAATAGTTATACCAGGACCTGTCATGCTGTTATGTAAAATGTCAAAGTAGTAAAATATGCCATGACTATAATGAGGTGGTAAAGTAAAAAGTAGCGATGTTACCTTAGGGGGTTCTGTGGATGAAAAAGGGGGGTGGGGGGGGGGGCTACCTTAGGGGGTGCTGTGGATGAAAAAGGGGGGTGGGGGGGGGGGGGGGTGCCCTGAGCTCCAAAAGTTTTGAGAACCAAAATATCGTGCATATCGTGTCCAATACTGTTACTTTTCAGGATTCAAATTCAAAACAGCAAAAGTAGCAGATCTACAAACTTGAAACGTGTACTGTAGATCTACTACTTTTGATGCTTTTATATGTAACGCTGTAGTATTCAATCTTTATTTCAGACTCAAGGTCCAAATCCCATACCAAATGAAAAAATACACAAACAATAAATAAAAATAAAAAAACATAAAATCAGTCCAACCTACTGACAGCCAGTCCACATAATATGCCCACTGTCTGTAGAGGCTGTTGCGCCAACGTTTCCCATCATGGAAGAGAACCGATTACAACTCTTCACAGATTAAAATCACAATAACACAGTTGTCAGACTCTTCTAAACGACACATGAATTTGTATGATCAAGTAGGGCGTTAATTTACGGGAAAAAGTGAGGTTTCTGCCCGACAGATATCAAACTGGGCGTCCGTCTTTGAAAATCCAAAAGGTTGAGTCATAATTATCTTAATGTTTGGTTACAGGTATAAGCGTTTGACGCTGCAGAGAGCAGCTGAGCTCCAGGCTCCGTCAGTAGCAGAGGAGTTCATGGAGGTGGGAGAGGAGCCCTCTGAGCTGGCTGCAGTGGAGCACTCCATCCTGGACCACAGAGAACTCCTCCGCCAGGTACTGTAGGTCCTTTACACTCAGTTATTGGGGGCGGTAGTGAGCCCTGGTTGTCCCAGGTTAGAATCCAGGTTAGGCCAGCAATGTGTCCCTGAGCAAGACTCTTAACCCTCCCCGAGCGCCGTAGAATGGTGCTCACTGCTCCTAGTAGTTATAGTTATACAGTGGAGAGTGGAAACAGGAGCGAGACAGGGAGTGACATTTATTGTTTATTGTTTATTACGGATCCCCACTTGTCCTCAACACAGTGAAGACTACTCTTCCTGGGGTCCAAACATTCACACTTCACAATCCAATTAAAACATAATGCAATGGAATTCTACTGTACCAAAACAAAACAACAAAAATTATGATGATTTCGGTTCACACATTCTATAGTATATTTCTCTTTCGTTTACAAAAAAAATATCCAATTACTCATAGTTCAAACATTAAACAAGCTAATACTAAACAACTTCTTTACTAATCACTGCTTAGTGATTAGTAAAGAATCACTAAGTAAAGACATGCTGTCATTGGGCTCGGGAATAAACCTGCGACTCACTGTCAGGCTGCTGTGGTATGCGCCTTAACCACCAGGCCATCAGCACCCCCAGAGATGCAGGTTTTTAAAAGTTTAATGACATTTCTTTGTATATCAACAATCTGTGAACCCATTCGTATTTTGTTTAGTTTTTTAAGGAAAGGAGAGATTCTTCGTGCCGCATTTCAAGACGCATTTCAAGCTTGTAGATCTGCTACTTTTGATGCTTTTGTGTGACGCTGTAGTATGATCAAGTAGGGCGTTAATTTATGAAAAAACACAAAAAGTTAGAATATGGAGATAAGAGGTTTCTGCCCGACAGCAACGATATTAGTGAATCGATTAACCACTAAATCCATATTTTGCGCTTTGTCTTACAACTGTGTTGTACAAAAAATATGAAAATAGCCCATCTACAAGCTCACAACACGTCGCGATATGACGAGTTGTGAGCTTTTAGATCGGCTATTTTCACTATTTCTGAAAGTTTTTGCCTACATATCCCACCTATCCCACAATCCCAATCGATCCCACAATTGGGATCGATTATTCATTGATTATTGTTATTAAATAATCGATTATTGTTTATTATTATTAAATCATTGATTAAATCACTTAGTTTGATGAACTGTTTGCGCCCCTGCATGCCGCCAGGTCACTTCCTACCCCAACAGGAAGATGAAGCAGCCTGACTTCCTGCCCTACGACCCGGCCGACAGCCTGGCCGACCCGCCCGGGTCGCTGACACCCTCGCCCTGCCCCTCCACCCCAAGGTTATTAGAGATTTTACATTTTGATTTTAGTTTTAATGATTTCGGTTAGTTGTAATTCTTTTTATTGAAGAAGTTTTTCTAGTTTAGTTTTGTATTAGTTCTTCTAGTGTTTCAGTTTTTTGTATCATAATATGCAGTGGTGTAAAGTAACTAAGTACCTTTACTCAATTTTGAGGTATTTTTACTTTACTGGAGTATTTGCAATTTTCCACTGGGTATTTGTCAGGGGAGAAATTCAAAAAGGACAGAAAAAGTATTGTGTAAATAGAATACAACCACCCAGATATACGTTATATTGTAATAACATACTCTACCATACAAAGTGGACTTTTTGTAATGTATTCATTACAAAAAGTTACGTAGTGCCGCATTTATATGCAACCAAAATACAAAAATGCTTTTTTTTTATGGTGCCATCTTATAATGAACATTACTGAGGACCAGTTATACGAAGATAGGTCAAAAATGGTTGAAGTGCTCCTTTAACTATAATAACCTTGTTCCAAACCCCCCCCCCCCTCCTTTCTCCTAGCTCCTCCCCTCCCCGCAGGTTTGAGCGGCGCCTGAAGCCTCTGGAGGAGCTCAGCGACGCCTACTTCCTGTCTCTGACCCTGGAGCAGCTGATGGACACGGAGCGCCGCCTGCGAGGCGCCCGCAGCGCGCTGCACACCGCCCGCCTCACGCGCACGCTGTCCCGGAGGCTGGCGCTCACCAACTTCCTGTTTGAGCTGTGGCCCCGCCCCGAGCAGGACTGTGAGGAGGAGGACGAGAGGGACAGAGACGCAAGGTTGTCATTATAGTTTTGTATTATTCGTTACTTTTTTAAAAATGTTATTTTCGTTTCGGTTTTTTTCTCCATTTCGGTTTAGTTTTGATTAGTTTTTCTTTCAATGGGGTTTGCTAGTTTAGTTTCCTTTTGTTTTTTGGAAAAGGCTTAGTTTTAGTGTTAGTTTTTGTCGGGCAGAAACCTCTTATCTCCATATTCCAACTTTGTGTTTTTTCGTAAATTAACGCCCTACTTGATCATTCTACAGCGTCACACAAAAGCATCGAAAGTAGCAGATCTACACATTTTTGAGCTTTTAGATCTGCTACTTTTGCTGCTTTTGAATTTGAATCCTGAAAAGTAACAGTTTTGGACATTACATTTTACATTACATTACATTATATGTGACCATTTACAGTGGTTTGAGACAGAAGGGGGGGGCCTTGGTAATTTTTCATTTTTTTACAGGGAAGTACAGAATGTAAGCTTTCATATGATGTATCATTCATTGAAATTGGGAAATGTTTGAAGAAGATATGACCATTTGAAACTTCTTGAATCAGAAACCCCAAAGCAGAGAAAATGCCCTGCAAATATTCTAATGTTTTTAACACCTCCGGGGCCCAGAAATGGGTGTGACAATGGGAGGGACAATATATACTTAACTCCACCCCTAATCACTCACCTAATCAACTTCTTCAACATTCAACTGTGTTCATATGGCTAAAAACAAAAAACATGCCCAAAAAAAAGGTTTCCACCCGACAGCAACGATATAAAAAAACTACTTTGATCTAATTGGACACAGTGACACAGTATGACTTCAACATACAATAATATCCCTGCAGAGAGTTGTCGTCGGATCCACGGGGGTCGAGAGGAGCCAGAGAGTGCTTGGAGGTGACGCTGGCCTCTGGGGCGAGTCTGGAGTCCTTCCACTCCTGTGTGGAGGAGATCCCCATCAAGATGGAGGCCGCCGAGGAGGGGGAGGGGTCGGTGTCGGTGACCCCCGACCCTGAGGTGGCCATGGAGATGACGGGGAGCGTGAGCAGTGGTGACAGCATCGAAGTGCTCGGTACAGAGAGGTCGTATCGCACACAGCAGGGTGTCTTCTTAGCGGCCGATGCCAGAGGTATATGACCTGTCCCTTGGTGTCCCATGTAAATGGCCAGCATGGATGGTGTCACATTCTGCTTAGTTATGAATGCTGTTGGGCAACGTTACAGTCACTGCTTTCATTTTTCAATTGCGGCCAATGTTACGACCCTGTTATGAGTCTAGGGCACAGGGAGTAACAAAACACGGTGGTATGGTGCAAAGAAAAGTGCATTTGCATAGAACAGGACACAGTCAGTTGCCTGGCATCACACACTAAACTTGCATAAGACAGGACACATTACATACAGTACATACCATGGGATGTAACATCCCCACCCTTTAAAGAACAAACTTCAGTTTGTTTACCAAGTTTAACAAGTTTAAGTTAAACACGAGACAAAGCATCGGCTATTACATTTTCAGATCCCTTCTTAGGTTTAATATCAATGTTGTATTCCTGTAGTACCAGAGCCCAGCACATTTGTCTCTGGTTGTGGTTATACATGCGTGACAGAAAGAGTAAGGGATTATGATCGGTGTATACCGTAACAGGAGGGGGACTGGATCCAACATACACATCAAAATGTTGGAGAGCCAGCTAAAGAGCTAAGGCTTCCTGTTCGATGGTGGCATACTTCACCTGATACTTGTCAACTTTGCAACTGGCGGCATCCCCACCCTTTAGAAATTCTCCTGCAAGGGTTGGACACTTACAAATACCTAGACATAACTTAGACATAACTAGACATAACTAGATCAACCGGAGGCATCCCCACCCTTTAGAAATTCTCCTGCAAGGGTCGGACACTTACAAATACTTAGACCTAACTAGTATCCAACATAATCACCATAACAAACAAGTAGGCTAATACTATCACTACATTATCACACCCGAGTAATGATATAGCACCTACATACGAGTAGTGAAATTGCTACATAACACAGAACACAGAGTAGTTAAAATCATCACATAATACCACCGAGTAATGAATATTTACTACATACCACAGAGTAGCAACTACCACCACATAACAGTAATGCTACCACTACATATAACACCCGAGTAGTGATAACACCACATAACGAGTAGTGATATTTCTACGTAACACAGAGTAGTCATTTCTCCACATCATTACATAACACAACACAATCGGGTAATGAATATGACTACATAACACAGAGTAGCACCATTGTGATGATAGTACACAACCAAGTAGAAAACACTACATTTAGAGACTCAACGAGTAGTACTCACTACATTTCCAAGAACCTGCACAGGTGTTCCGTGGCTGATCCATACCTTGATGTACCAATGATTTGTTTTTACTGAGCAATGAGGTTAACATGTGGAGTCGTGCTATATGCATCTTGACCCGGAACTAGAGAAGAGCGAATCTAGGCAGGATCTTGATCCAGGAGTAATCACCTTGGGCCTTGCCCTTGTGTCACCCTCCCGATCAACCGGAGTGCTCACACCACTCGGTTTAAATGCCACATCGTCTCCCCCCATAGCACTAGCTGCCCCCCCATTAGAGTTCACCAGATTGGCCTGTGTTGGCAGAACCAACAACCTCCAAGTTCACTTGCCTAGTGAATGTTCTTGGTTTCACACTTCACCATCCCCTGTGAAACCGCAGCACTGAATCTGTCCACTGTTAACAAATCACCCATACCTTGCTCAAATTTACCAATTTAGGGATCAGCCACATAACACCCTCCCAATCAAAAGTTGCCATTTTTCTCTCTTTACTATGACAAAATCAGGTTCCACTTTTCAACATAAAAACGAGCTCCCATTTATGCCACTGGAGAGCGGCCGCAATGCGCTCAACACACTGAAATATGAGTCCACTTCATTTTCACAAAA
Source organism: Gymnoscopelus braueri (assembly GCF_963280865.1). Taxonomy (NCBI): domain Eukaryota; kingdom Metazoa; phylum Chordata; class Actinopteri; order Myctophiformes; family Myctophidae; genus Gymnoscopelus; species Gymnoscopelus braueri. Next base: position 58,016,189 of record NC_137604.1, read on the forward strand.
TAGTGGCACCAACGAAATGTTCTTACTCACATTAAAAGACTGTGGAACTGAAGGCAAAGGGTTGGGAAGACCAGAACCAACAGAACCCGGAGAGGTGGTAGGACCAACTGGACCAGAGATGTGGTCCACGGACCACCAGAGAATGTGGTCCACTGACCACCGGAGAATGTGGTCCACTGACCACCGGAGAATGTGCATTATCTTGTTTAGCAGTAAGTAACTTGTAGTAAGCAGCTAATTGCAACAGTTCATCTTGAAGACATTTGTCTAGCACCTCTAATGTTGGTTTAGCTGCAAACTGGTCAATATCGAAGGTTACCATTATCCCTCAACCTGATTTTCAATGGTAACGCACCCGTTATTACTGCACCACTAGTCAAATCACCGATGACAATAAATTCACTTTACGGGAAAAATGGATCCCGGACGAGCCCCCATCTGTTACGACCCTGTTATGAGTCTAGGGCACAGGGAGTAACAAAACACGGTGGTATGGTGCAAAGAAAAGTGATTTATTTACATTACGGTGATTTGACAAGATAATGGAATTTCAGAAAGGACCAAGACGTAGGGAGGCAGGGCAGTGCCAGTGATTACAAAAACCTTTAAACTAACTCAGGTGTGTTAAAGCTTACCTAACTAATCTAATACAGAAATAAGGGAACAACCCAAAATAAACCTAACTTAACTTACTATACTAAATAAACTAACAAAATACAGAATTGGCACATACCCTCTTACTAGTGTTTCTAGACAGCATATAGGTACCCTACATGTGTGCAGAATGTAGCCTCCCCAATCTTACCTTGCCTACCCTTGCCATAAGGTCAAACATGGTCTGAGAGAAATAGCATGTCCAAACCTGGACCTGAGAGAAACAGCATGTCCAAACTGGACATGCCTAGATGCAAAGAGAGAGAGTCAGAGTCAGACTACATGTGCACAACAGCCAGCTTATATACTGAATCAGACACGTCATGATTGGTCCACAGTAGCTTGAGGTGTCCCCACCAATCGACCACATGGTAGCTGAAGGTGCTCTTTGATTGGCCCACCATGCTGGAGAGCCACGGACCAATGGAATGGACAGAGAAACTGGATGCCATCAGCCAATCATAGGTCGGGAATGGCACACTAGATTTGCATAGAACAGGACACAGTCAGTTGCCTGGCATCACACACTAAACTTGCATAAGACAGGACACATTACATACAGTACATACCATGGGATGTAACAAGGATGTATTTGTAAACAATGTACTGGTGAATGAATGATTGGATGCCTCTGAGTGATAAAGTCCAAATGAGAGCACAGGGGGGCTGCGTGGGTGTGCCTACCACGGAGGGAAGACAAGGAGAGAGAAAATACAACCCATAAATTCTTCTGCCTACACATACGTCATGTCCTAGTATGAGCGAATAGGGGAAGGGGATCAACGTCACGTGATTCCCTTGTTTGACCCGGCAAAATCCCTGATGTGTGTCTCAAAGAATATGATTATTGTCAGAATCGCAGAAAGTTTAGAATATTTGGCGGTCCCGTTTTCATTTTTCACAAGATCGGTGGTTGTTGCAATTACCTGCACTACAATACTTCACCTATGACGAAAAAAACGTGTACGTTCCGTAATAGAATTCCAATGGTGAAAGCTGTGTTGTTTCACCGGGTGAAGGAATGGTGGATTCGGCCACGCCCCGAAATACCTGTACGTGTATCTCAAAGAATTCATTTAAATAAACGTGACTCAAAAGCTATCATTATAGACACCTAGAGGTACCATCAGGAACAAAACGACAGCAAAAATCATTAAAGTCATTAATCCCAACTTTGACACCTTCTGATTCAACTCTTTACAGAGAATTTGAACTAAACTATAGAACTAATAGACTTAAAGTCTACTAGGTAAACTCTTCCAGGACACGGCCCCTGTGTACAGGAATGAGTTTATCCCACTATCAGTCTTGAACTTGGAGGGAACCACACTATTAGTGGCGCTCCCTCTTATAGCATGTCCAGTTCTGTGAAATATAGCACTTGGCTGATACTCAGTTAATACCAACACATCAAATGAGCTAGTAGTAATATCTGCAGTGGTGGAAAGTAACTAAGTACATGTACTCAAGTACTGTACTTTAGTACACATTTTTGGATTTTTTTTTACTTTACTGGAGTACTTTACATTTTCAGTACTTTTACTTCTACTCCACTACATCTCAGAGGCAAATATTGTACTTTTTACTCCACTGCAATTATCTGAAAACTTAAGTTACTAGTGACTTTGTAGATTTTGATTTGTTGATTTTGATATTAACCAATTCATCCCTAGTATACTTTGGCTATTTGAAAATAGCTGATTTACAAGCTCACAACGCGTCGCAAAACTTGTAGATCTGCTATTTTCAAAAGATTGTTAGACATTTTGAACACTTATGAAATGGGACATTCTACCTAATTAGAGTACTTTTACTTTTGTTATTTTAAGTATTGATGCCAATACTTTTATACTTTTACTCGAGTAAATTTGGCATACAGGACTTATTCTTGTAACAGAGTATTTCTACATTGTGGTATTGATACTTTTACTTGGGGGAAAAAAAGTGAGTTCTTTGTCCACCACTGAATATCTATCCCTGGTGCAAAATCTATTCAGATGGGGATCTGCTGGCCAAATAAATAAATATCAATTTGGGGGGTCCTTGACATGAAAATGTTTGAGATCCACTGCCATAATGTCTCATACAACAAGACAAACTGACCGTGTCTCCCACTTTCATTTTACCAGAAACATCAGCGGGGATGTTCGACACCTCCTCGGTGAGGCGCGTGCCTGAGGCGGGGACGGTCATCAGGCGCGTGGTACGTGCGTCCGCCAGGCGCTCCTGCAGCGAGGACAGCATCGAGGTCCTGAGCACCACGGAGTCCATCTTCCCCGACGACCTCACCGCCATCACGGAGGAAGAGGCGGAGGAGCACCAGCTCAACGACGACGACCGCGGATTCCTGGACGCGGACGTGCTGCTCCGCGAGGGCGAGGAGGAGGAGGAGGAGTCAATGAAGGAAGAAACGACTATGGGAAATGAGAGAACGGAGGGTCCGGCTGAGAGAGAAGAAGAGTCCGTGCAGCAGCAAAGGACTATGGGTAATGAAGTCCGGGAAGAAGAAGAAGAGGAACCACCGGTCGGTGGAGTGGAGTATGGGAAGAGAGATCAAGCCCACGAGGAGAGCCGGGTAGAAAAGGTGCCCAGCAAGGTTATAATAGTTTTGGATTTTTCATTTTAGTTTAGTTTTAGTTCATTTTGAAAAAAAAAAAGTCTGATTCAGTTTGTTTTAATTACTTATTAGAGCGGGTTTGCTAGTTTTTATTAGTTTTTATTTTTGTGACAATGCTTAGTTTTAATCTTTATTAGTTTTAGTGTTAGTTTTAGTTTTTTTCACACTTTGGGTTATTTGTCAGGTGCAGGATTCGAAAAGGTCAGAGTAAGTATTGTGTAATAAAAACTCAACAAAAGATACCATTCAAGAAATATATATCCAGTTACTGTTGGACAATCAACAAGAAAAACGAAAACTAAGGGCATTTTGTCTATAATTTCAGTTCGTTTTAGTTAGTTTTGTAAACACACAATACAGTTTCAGTTAGTTATCGTTTTTTTGTATTATTATAGTTTTTATTTAGTTTAGTTTAGTAACAAAAACGTTTTTTTTTATTTTAGTTTTCGTTATTTCGTTAGTTTTCGTTAACTATAAATAACCTTGGTGCCCACTCCACAGCAGGGTAAAGGAGACTCGGTGGATTGTGACGGCTGCCAGAGGGTCCCCACGGTGGTGCCTGACCTCCATGTGAACGTGGCTCCTCTTTCAACAACCGTCCTGCCAGAGGTGAGCCTGTGGCCTCCTCCTCGCTTCGCTCCTCCACCACCACCTCCTCCTCTAAGGCTGCTGAGCGTGGACGAGGAGGCGTCCGACTGTGCCAGCTTCACCTCCTCCTCGGAGCCCTCCTCCCTGTCGTCCCACAAGCTGGGCCACCACAGAGGAGCCCAGAGGACGGGCAGGAGGCGCAGGGCGGCCCTCAGAGCGCTGCGCTTCCTGCAGCAGAACTCCTTCTCGCAGCACGCCGTCTTCTGCCTGCTGAGCGGCCGGCCGCTGGTGGTGATCGGCGGGGACGAGGGCGCGGTCCGCAAGCATGTGGGCGCCCTGGCCCTGTTCGTGCCGGCGCCCGGCCCCGAGGGCACCGACGCGGTGCTGCCCTACCTGACCGCTCCCCTGCAGATGACCGACCTCCTCGCCTGGCGTCTCATAGGCATACACAGGTACGTGTATCGTCATTAACGTCGCTGTCGGTGACAGAAACCTCTTATCTCCATATTCTATCTTTTTGTGTTTTTTTCATAAATTAAAGGTAGGGTAAGTGATTTTCTTTGGTTAAATTAAGTGTTAAATAGCTCTATATTCTGATAGTACTCATTGCTATAGAGTGTTTGTTCAGTAACAGAAGTCTCCATGTCTCTCCAGCTCTTTATTAAACAGAGAATGCATTTTCAGGTCAGGATACCAATTTTATCCAATCAGGACAGAGAACTCAGGCAGGATACAGATTAAACAAGTGGAATTGGAAGTGATGACACAAAGAAATGAGCAGACACAATTGGAACTGGAACACTATAAAAACGAAGCTGATAAATGGGTACTCTCACCTGATTGGCTGAAATGGTGTCACCTACCTGAAAATGTGTCTCCTGTTTATTAAAGAGCTGGAGAGACATGGAGACTGACTGCTACTGAGTAAACACTCTATAGCAGAGGTCTTCAACAGGGGGTCCTGCAGGGGGTCCGCGAAATTGTTGCTTGATTAAACAATATTTTTGTTTGAAAAGAAAAACTTTTTTTTCCCCCCCAAAATGTCAAATTGTCTTTAAACATAACATGAATCCATAGCAAACAGATAAATGGAGGCACAATGCACAATAACATGGTATGTTTATACATATTTTGTAGAGAATTATTTTGCACACCTACTGGGGCAGGTGCGTATAGGAGCAGGCAATATAAAACACAATTGTATACATAAATATACAATATATGTGGTATCCCCCCCTACCCTACGAGGTAGGGGGTCCCTGCTCCATCTCCCCATCAGTTTGGGGGTCCCTGGCCTGAAAAGTTTGAAGACCCCTGCTCTATAGCAATGATTACTATCAGAATATAGTGCTTTAACCTTTTAACAAAAACCTTTTTGTTTTGACCAAGAAATATCACTTACCCTACCTTTAACGGCCTACTTGATCATACTACAGCATCATCAAAAGTAGCAGATCTACAAGCGATGCGTTTTGAGCTTGTAGATCTGCTACTTTTGCTATATTTTTATTTGAATCCTGAAAAGTAGCAGTTTGGACATGTGAGGTTTCCACCCGACAGAGATGATATTATCATAAACATTAGAGTAGAAGAAATGTAGGAATTAATTCTGGCTCTGCCTCACGCTCCATGTATCGCTCTATGTGTGAACAGGTCAGCCTCTACCTCGTCGTGCAGCGTGCTCAACTCTCTGGCTCGGTATGGACGCTACCTGGCCGTGTTGGACCTGGACCAGAGGACCCTGCGCTGTCCGCCATACCAAGGTTATTACATACAGCTTTTTATTTTGTTTTTGACTTTTTGTTGTTTCTACTTTGAAGACTAATCAAGACTAAAGTTTAGTCTTGATTAGTCTTGATTAGTCTTCAAAGTGGGTTTGCTATTTCATTTTATTCTTTCGAAAAGGATTAGTTTTAGTTTATTTTTAGTTTTAGTTTTATTGTAAGTTAGTTGGCTTTAGTGTCAAGTGTGAGATTTAAAACGTTCAGAAAGAATAGTGAAAATAGCTGATCTACACACTCACAACACATTGTGAGCTTGTAGATTGGCTATTTTCACTATTTTATTTTTACAGATTTTAGAAAATATTAGGCTTATGTATGAAATATTGACAAAATCAAAAAATGTAGGACATTCTAGTTAGTTTTACTTAGTCTTGTAAACACACATTTAAAGTTGGTTATCTTTTTTTTGGAAAGCCTCATTTTTTTGTTAAAGGTACACTGTAGGGTTCGACATTCTGATAGTACTCATAGAGTGTTTGTTCAGTAAACAGGAGTCTCCATGTATCTCCATCTCTTTATAAACATAAAATGCATTTTCAGGTTGGGATACTGTTCGGAGACTGGCTAAAGACAGCAAACAAATTGTGCAATGTAATAATTTGTAACCCTTCAGATCACACGTCTCCGCGCGTCCGTTGAATTGGTGAAATTAAGAGCAGACAAGACTGTTAAAATGAAGTGTATTTAATAATAAAGCAGTAAGTTAAAATAATTACAGATTGAATATAGAAATGTACTTAACAGAGATCTCTGGGCTCCCACTAACTAACTGTCCTTAACGGCAACAAGTTGCTTCGAGTTCAGTTCATTCAGGTCTGAGCTCCGCTATGTCTCCCTGGAGCCTTTATATACTGTATGTCCTATGTTATAATAAAAAGTTGTCAATAGAAGTCATCAACAGGAGTCGCTGTTGGTCCATCATAGTTCTTCATCAGGGCGTGCAGATGGGCCTCATCCCTGTGCTGATTTGCGAGCTGAATCATGACCTTGGATCCCACGGGTCCAGCCACCTCCCACAGGTTCTCTTCCCAGGGTGTGCGAGTGGCCCCCCTTGATTTACAGGTTCAGCCGAAGACCTTGGGTTCTCACAGGCCGAGTCCCTCGCACCTGCGGAATGCAAGCACAACCTCCCTAAAAAGTAGATGCTGATACCATTGTAATCCTCTCTTTCTCACAGTGTCGGCCCAGAGTGGGAGTGAATTTTGTCTACTGGGAGATAACACACAGAGTTCCGCTATGCGAATAGATAATATTTATCACCATAACTGTACTTCTAAGAATATAATACTAACAGGGCTATAATGATTTCATAGGGTAATAATGTATTTTCTTTGGGTGTATATATGAACAACAATGAAACAACAGTATTTAGGACACACATTATGTTCTTAGTCTAATACCAACTGCTAATAACTAAAGCTTAAAAGGATATAAGTTGCCATCAATACCATTGTATCCAATCAGGATAGAGAACTCAGCCAAGTGAAATTAGAAGTGATGACACAAAGAAATGAGCAGACAAAATTGGAACTGGAACACTATTGGGTACTCTCTCCTGATCAGCTAAAATGTTGTCACCTAGCCTGGTAAACCCTCCCTCCGGAAATCTCAATTCCATTTCATTTCAGGAGTGAGTCTGGCCTGATCCGCCTGTCTGCAATATTGGCTGTGCTGGAGTTGGGCGGGAGTAATACCGTTGACTGACAACCCCTTCAGCCAATGATAATTTTTCCCCTTCAGCCAATCAGCAGTTCACCAGTCTTAATGTGACGCGACGGGACTTTTGAGACAGCCATACCCAAAATGGGTTGCCTTTTTCGGGTACAATGGTGTCACTGCCCGCCCCTACCGGTTCTCTAATTATTATTTTTTAAATAGGCTTTGTCATGATTAATTGACCACATATATGAAGTTAAACAATTAAATTCTATCCAAACGATATCTTATAAGTAAATTCCGTGCCTCAAAATAGAAGTTAGAGAGCTTTTTGAAGTAAAAAAATAGCGGAGAATTGGCCGCACATGAAAAAGATGGCTGCCGTTCGTGTTTTGGGCTCACTCGAACTCGCCACCTGATTGGCCAACGTAAGCTGTCAATCACAGAACAATGAGCGACGACGCTGATAGGCGCGTCCGTTTGGCATACACAGCCAATATTGCAGAGAGGCGGTTCATGCCAGACTCACTCCAGGAATCAAATAGAAATTAGATTTCCGGAGGGAGGGTTTACCAGGCTAGTTGTCACCTACCTGTACCTGAAAATGTATTTTCTGTTTATTAAAGATCTGGAGAGACAGGGAGACTTCTGTTACTGAATAAACACTCTCTAGCAATGATTACTATCAGAATATAGAGCTTTAGAACCTTAACCAAAAAATATCACTTACCCTACCTTTTCTTTTTTTTACCAGTTTGAGTTATTTCATTAGATTTGGTTATAATTCTAACCTTCCGCTCTACTGTACGTTGGCAGGCTCTGTGGTCAACCGCCTGGCTGACCCTCACAGCTCTATCTACAGGGGCAGCACCTACCTGCTGCACCTGGAGAGCTGTCTGACCGCGCTGGCCCAACAGGCCCTGCTCTACACCTTCACCTCCGTTGACCTCCATCCTCCTCTCCACCAATCCGGGAAGGAGGGCGACGGCGTCGCACAGGGGAGGAGGAGGGGGAGGAGCCAACTCCTGGAGTGCAGTGGCGGCTTCTGCAGCAGCGATGACGACCTGAGAGTGATGCACTTCCTGTCTGACCTCATCAAGGTGCGCCACGTGGGGAGCGGTCCGCCCATCCTGAGCTTCTCCTACGCTCCTGTGCACCTCCACAGAAACACAACCGCCGCCACATAGAGCAGCGGTTCCCCAGCCTTTCTTTTGACTTGGAGCTCGAAACGCGTTTCGAGTTTGTCGATCTGCAACTTTTGCTATTTTTGAAATTTGCATCCTGAAAAGTAACAGTTTTGGACATAATGAGGTTTCCACCCGACAGAGACGATATGCTTCTCATACGACGAATAGCGAAAATAGCCGATCTACAAGCTCACAACGTTGTGAGCTTGTAGATCGGCTATTTTGGCAATTATTTTAAATTAAGAACATTTTTGACAGTTTTTGACAATATAATGACCCCAAATACATGTCCTATAATTTATGAACAAATACATGATTTTATACAACATGTTTAAAATGTTGGACTACCTCCAAGCAGCCACACTGACATAGAGTAAGTAACCCTTGCCGAGTCATGTGGCCCATAGGGCAGCTTGATCTACAGGTATACCCCCTGAACCCCCTGGACATGACGCTAGTATGTCACAGAGGCGTATTACCCCCAGTCCAACCCTTGATGCTGAGTGCCTTGCAGGGAGGGTGCCTAGCATTGGGTCACCAGCTTCGGATGCTGTCAATGCACTGAATGGGACATTATCACGTTTAATCCATTAAGGCCTGAGTTCGATTCTTAAAATGTTTTCTAAATCCTAGCAGATTTTTGAAAAAAATATAAAATATATTATTTTAGGATTTTTCAAAAATAGCCAAAGAAATCTAAAGTGACACAGATGCGTTCCAGGTCTTAATGGGTTAATCAGACTATTGATTGGTCTAAGTAGGAGAGATACTGACCTACCGACGGGGCTCAGTAGGTGTTTTGTCGTTATTCTGTGGGTTGGTGAAAGTTGGGGCAAAACGCTCACCCCAAAACATGATTTACCATTCTGTGCCTATGGGTACATAACTCGGACGGAGCTGTGATAATGTCCCATTCAGTGCATTGACAGCACCCGAAATGGGTGATTGGGTGCCATTTTGTATAGTCTTTCAACCCCGACCTCCAAATCTCAGGGCGGACACTCTTAACCACAAGGCCACTGAACTGACATAGAGGAGGGGTATAAGGTTATGGTGTTAAGGCCCTCTCGTGCGCTGGCCGCATTTTACTGTCTACTTATAGCTCAGTTTCCCTGCTGTGACGCTATGCTACGGTTGTTGTGTTACTGAACAAGTGAGGAGCTGTGTTCCTGAACACTGCCTTTGGTCATCTGCTGCCACGACAAATCAGTTAGCTTTTAGCATGTACTACTACTGAGCCAATTACTGTATGGTTTGTTCAAGATTAAATGAATGTTATGTTTTGCGATAACAAGAAAGGGAATCTTCTGTACTGTACTCACTGTCATATCTGCTGTTTCATGTCCATGAGCCTATACTATAGCATTGGTTCTAAAGTTTTCAAGATAAAAGAAACATTTGTGAGTGAAGCTCTGAATATAATTAATTTGGGGAATATTGTCAGTCAAGTCAACTAACTGAATTGTTGTCCAATAGCTTAGTAGCCAATAAATAGCATGCATACTAAATTTGAGCTTGTACATCTGCTATTTTTTAAATATTTAGAAAAATCTCCAAAATGTTGAATAATTTTGATATTCTTTGGACATAACTTTTGTTTCTGTTTAACAGAGTTGTTTGACAAATCATTTTCTACGTTATGCCATGTTAACCACTTGAACCCTAGCATCCATATTCTAGGGGAATAAAACATTCTGTAAATGTCATTGTAAAAATGGTGCAAAGGTCTTTTCAAATGACATGAAACCAACATGACTAAATACAGTTAACATACTAACATACAAATTTAACAAACCTGATACCTGCCTTTAAAATATTTCTTAATTTGTCACTGACCCATGGATTTCACCTCGAGTGCACCTCGATGTCAAAAAAAAGAAAAGAAAAACATGTATGCTTTGCTTTGGCAAATTGGTCTACATAATAATACGTATTCATGATATGAACATGCTTGAACATTTGACATTTTGGCCTAAACTGACAATCAGTACCATGTCAGTGTCATGGTCAGTGTCATGGTCAGTATCATGTCAGTATCATGTCAGCACCATGTCAGTGTCATGGTCAGTATCATGGTCAGTATCATGTCAGTATCATGACTGTGTCATGGTCAGTATCATGGTCAGTATCATGACTGTGTCATGGTCAGTATCATGTCAGTATCATGTCAGTATCATGACAGTATCATGGTCAGTATCATGTCAGTGTCATGGTCAGTATCATGACAGTATCATGTAAGTACCATGGTCAGTGTCATGGTCAGTATCATGGTCAGTATCATGACAGTATCGTGACTGTCATGGTCAGTATCATGTCAGTGTCATGGTCAGTATCATGTCAGTATCATGTCAGTGTCATGGTCAGTATCATGGCAGTATCATGTCAGTACCATGGTCACGGTCAGTATCATGTCAGTATCATGACTGTGTCATGGTCAGTATCATGGTCAGTATCATGACAGTATCATGACAGTATCATGGTCAGTATCATGGTCAGTATCATGTCAGTATCATGGTCAGTATCATGGTCAGTATCATGTCAGTATCATGTCAGTATCATATCAGTGTCATGGTCAGTCATGACAGTATCATATCAGTATCATGTCAGTGTCATGTCAGTATCATGTCAGTATCATGTCAGTATCATGTCAATATGACAGTATCATGTCAGTGTAATGTCAGTATCATGTCAGTACCATGTCAATATCATGTCAGCATCATGTCAATATCATGTCAGCATCATGTCAGCGTCATGGTCAGTATCATGACAGTATCACGGTCAGTATCATGTCAGTATCATGGTCAGTATCATGTCAGTATCATGTTTTTACTATTCAGTGTTTTTTGTGTTTTATTTTAAAGTTTGGAACACCCTAAAAAGAATTGTCTGACACCATAAATAGTTCACTTTATACTGAACGAGTGATTAGGAAAACTGGCTGGGCGGAACCATAGACCAACCAGGAACCTGCAACATATTGTACACACAACTTACACTGCTTTTGCATTTGTAAATCAATGCGAGAAACAAGGAAATGGTGGTATGAGCAACATAGATGATTTTCCTTACTGTGGTCGTTCTTCTGGGTGGTAAGTACTATATATTACACGCCACACATTCAACCCAATTTTGTAACTTATTTTCAAAAACAAATAGCTGATCTACAAGCTTGTAGATCGGATATTTTTGAACAGCCATAACTGAAAGAGGACTGAAGTGGTTAATGCATGTTTTGTATAAATAATCTAAATCTGCAAAGTCACTATTAACTAAAGGTGTCAAATAAATATACTGGAGTAAAAAGTACAAATATTTGCCTCTGAGATGCAGCCTACCGGAATAGAAGTTGAAAGTATTACGAAATGGAATTACTTTTATTAAGTAAAGTACATGTAACTACAAAATTTTACTTATGTACAGTACTTGACTAAATGTGCCTTCCACCTCTGACAAACACACAACAGTCTCTTTCCCGTAACTCTCATGTACTGATTGTGATCAGAAAATAAAATGTGTGCTGAATCTCACATTGTCCATTGTCTTTTAACAGGGTTCTGTGGTGTTGAGTCTAAGGATGTGAGACTGTTAGGGGTAGAGGGAGGTGAGGCCAAAATCACTTGCTCCTATAGCAATGCAGTTAATTCAGTCAAATACTTCTGCAAGGAACCTTGTAGAGATGAAGACGTCCTAATAGGACTCCTAATCAATAACAAATTGGAAGGAGTTGGAGCTGCTTCAAATGGGAGATACCGCATCCAGGGCGCAGGAAACACTTTCTTCGTTACCATTACTGATCTGACATTGGCTGATTCCGGCGGGTACAGGTGTGGAATAAGCAGATCTGGTCCTGACAAGTTCATCAACGTGCAACTCAGTGTTTGTGAGTTTATTTGGTACAGTACTACTATTCTGCTATGTTAAGTTAGGTAGGACATTGTGTAATTTCCCTTTCATAATATCGACTATAGTTACACAATTGAGTTTGCATTGAGCTTCCCTATTTCTTGCAGCAGACACTGTAAGGTATGACATTTTTTTCCCCCGTTTTTGTAATTTTTGTATTCCTGAATGAAGAATCCAAAAATGAAGAGAATATTTGATTAATTGAAGTAATCAGGGCTCCAAGCTTAAAACAATATAAATAAATCATATTATAAACTCAAAACAGCTCTCACAGTTTAATCCAAGTGTTGGAGGTTATAAACAAATTCGTTTTATATATAGTTTTGCTGTTGTTAAAGGATGACTTCACCCATTTTCAACCTATCTTCATATAATTGGTCCTCACCAATGCTCATGATAAAATGATTTAAATGATCTACTCGATCTGTGAAGTTTGGACCCCCTATTTTCTTCTATTCATCAAATATTCTCTTCATGTTTGTATTGTGAATTCAGGGTAATGTGACAAAAACCAAAACAATTCTCCATTAATTCAAGGCTTCACGGGGTGGGTGAGTGACTGATAGAGACAGTATTAGCATGCATTTAGGTGATGCATGATGATGCCTAGTGACGGTCCACCTTTTCCCTCTGACTCCCCACCATAAAGTATCTCCTGGTGGTCCTCCTCGTGTTCCTCGTCCTACTCCTCCTCGTGTTCCTCGTCCTACTCCTCCTCCTCCTCGTCCTACTCCTTCTCCTCCTCGTCCTACCACTACCACTACCACTACTACCACTCCTACTCCTACTGCTACTGCTGCTGCTGCCATCACCAAAGCCACTACGACGGCAGGCAAGACCTGGTGGTACACAGGGGAAAGATGTGAACACAAGCTCTTGTTCTTTTGTTGGCTTCCAATCTCTTTCAGAATTGATTTTTAAAATTGTATTAATTTTCTCCGCCAGGCCGAAAGGCATGGCAGAGACAATGTTTTGCACCCTGTCTGTCCGTCCGTCCGTCCGTCCGTCCGTGTGTGTGGGTGGGTGTCCGTCATTCTGTCTGTGTACAGCTAATCTCCGGCACCGTTGGCTTGATTGCAGCGAAACTGTGCACACACACTCCCTGGATGCCAGAGCAGAACCTTTGCCCTGCATTTTTCACATCTGCCTTTTGTAGTGCCACCAGGAGGCCAACTTATGTAAAACATTTTTTTTATATTACTCCTTCAGATTTAATCCAAATTTCACACATGATCTCTATAGTCATGTGATCAAGACAAAACTGTTTGATTCTTCATATTCCATCCTGATTGTCATGTAAAGTTTGCAGGAGTGGCCAGTTTTGAACAAAATGAACCAAGCACGCACATTCACACAACGTTTAGGAACAAATGCCACCCTTTAACATTGCCCTATTATAGAGCCACCAGGAGGCAGATTTTTGCACTTTAAAAAAAAATATTACTCCTACAAATTCTGTCCAAACATCACGCAAATCGGTACACATTATCTTTATAGTCAAGTGATCAAGACGGCTCCGTCCAACTTGCATTCCCAGTATTGCTGGCCCACAATAACCTACCAGACCTGTGCTCCTGTGCTTTTTCTAGTTCCCCAAATGTTTTAACCTATGGTGTCCTACTGCATTTGCTGTGTCATGTTTTTTGCTCTATTTCTTTTTGTGTGATGTGTTTTTTATTCTCTGTGAAGCACTTTGTAACTGTGTTTTGAAAGGTGCTATATAAATAAAGCTTTATTATTATTATTATTATTATTATTATTATTATTATTGTTGAGTACAGTATGTGTGCAACTGGTGGTGCATGAAGATACAGTATGAACTCAGCTCAGCTCTTTGGATGTCTCTCTTGTTCATTTGATCATTCGTTCATCCCTTTCTTTCTTTCTTTCTTTTTTTCTACTCCACTCTTCATGAAGGTACACCGGGAGCAGATGAAAATGATTCAACCGATGGTAAAAGCAAGTGTTTGTTTATCTCTCTCTCTCTCTCTCTCTCTCTCTCTCTCTGTGTGTGTGTGTGTGTGTGTGTGTGTGTGTGTGTGTGTGTGTGTGTGTGTGTGTGTGTGTGTGTGTGTGTGTGTGTGTGTGTGTGTGTGTGTGTGTGTGTGTGTGTGTGTGTGTGTGTGTGTGTGTGTGTGTGTGTGTGTGTGTGTGTGTGTGTGTGTGTGTGTGTGTGCGTGTGTTTGAGAGAGAGAGAGAGAGAGAGAAATTGAACATATTCAAGTTGTAGTAATTGTCTTGAATAATATTTTAATATGCTGTAATTTCCCTGCAGTTCATCTTGTCATCCTTCGTGTTGGTATTGGAGTCAAGGTGTTGGCAGTGCTGCTGCTTCCTCTGGTTATGCTGTGGGCCTGGTCAGTTTCCTGTTATGAGAATTCATTCAATCTAAGTAGAGTATACTCTATTAAACTGTGCATTGGAAATTACATAAAAAGTGTTTTAACTTGTGTTTTAAAATCGTATTTCTTGTCTTTAAAGGAAACAGGACTTTGGCATGGATGAAATGGTGAGGAGAGCTAAATAATTTTCAGTGATTGCACATATATTAATTAAATACATTATGATGTATTGATGATTCTAAATGCATGTGATTAATATTGAAGTGTCATGTTTCAGGAGGACGGTCCAGATTATGTGAACGTCAGTGGAAGTGTTGGTCGTGGACGAGGCTTCATGTCCTCTGCTCATCAGGATAGCAGGGTTGTGGAGGAGGAAAGCAACGTGTGAAGAAAGATATTTTCTAAGGTCCAACTAAAGGGATGGATCATGGACAATCAGACATGTGAACCTTTTTAAATTGTTTTAAATGAAGGGTTTTTTCTTTTTAGTTTTCCTGAGTCTTTGGTATTTTAGGTCAAAACTAGGCCTTTTTTACTGTTGTTTTTTTCGTTTCTGTTTGTACCCTTTTAGTAATGTTTATGTGCTCTTCTTTGTAATGTTGCTTGTTTTCTGTATGGGGACTACGGTGGTGTTCATTAATGTTCCTCCTAAATAAACAAAAAAATGATTTATAAAAAGAAGCATGAAGACTTTCCTTTACATTTACAATAGACCAGCTGTTTATCACTTATGTCTGCTGCCTGGATGCTGGAATACAGCTTGAGAAGACCAGATCAGATACTGTAGCTTGTTATTGAATAGCAGAATGTACACACTGCTGCTGATGCTGTTAATCCATTGAGACCGGGAACGCATCTATGTCATTTTTAAAAAGACTATTAAAAAATAGTGAAAATGTGAGCAAATCTTTGAACATATATTTTTTCCCTATTACAAAATATTTTGAGATGGGGGTCCGTGGCCAAATACATATAATTTTTGGGGGTCCTTGACATGAAAAACTTTTAGAACCACTGATATAAAATATTTTGTTCCAGGGACCCCCAGAAGCAAAGATTTGAGTCAAACTTTTTCCGTTTAAAAATATGCTAAACAAGTCACTTTTTGCATCACACAACTGAAGCTACAGTACATACAGTACCAATGGCCAAAAAAGGAGCAATTGTGTAGCTTTATAACTTTATCTTCTAATTATTAATTAATGAATGTTTATTTCAAAACCTAATAATAAAAACAACAAAGCACACTAAATAATACACAATAAAAACAAAATTGTTCGAAAAGTGTTATTCTTATAACATCGATGCCGTTTGGGACACCCTACAAAAATGGCTGAAATATATCGTCTCTGTTGGGTGGAATTGTGTCCAAAACTGTAACTTTTCCAGGATTCCAGGACGTTTCCAGCTTGCGGATCTGTATACTTTTGCTGTTTTTGTGTGACGCTGTAGTATAATCAAGTAGGACATTAATTTGTGGAGGAAAGAAAAACACAAAAAGTTAAAATATGGAGATGAGAGGTTTCTCACTGAATGTGTGGAAACCTGCTATACATACAAATACTACCTCTTATGTAAATGAGTGTGAGAAACGAAGAAATGGTGAGAAGAGCAACATGAATATCGTCCTTGTCATGGTCGTTTTTATGGGTGGTAAGTATTGTATATTACACTTTACATCCCACCCAATACATTCTCTCTCTCTCTCTCTCTCTCTCTCTCTGTCTCTATTATTGATTGTTAACAGAAGACTGACCATTGTTCCGTTATCTTTCAACAGGGTTGTGTGGTGTTGAGTCTGTGGATGTGACAGTGGTAGGGGTAGAGGGAAGAAAGATCACAATACAATGCGCTCACATCAATGCGTTTATTAATGCCAAATACTTCTGCAAGGAACCATGTAGAGATGAAGACATCCTAATCAACAACGAAGGGGAGAAGGGGAGACATGTTTCAAAAGGGAGATACAGCATTCAGGACGAAGGAAACGCCTTCTTTGTTACCATTACTGATCTGACAGTGGACGATTCCGGCCGGTACAGGTGTGGAATAGACAGAGTTGGTGTTGACACATACAATGAATTTCAACTCAGAGTTTTGGATGGTGAGTTTATTTACAATGGTACTATTTTACTAAGTTAGTTAGGTAGTACTTTGTGTCATTTCCCTTTCATAAAAGCATGACTATACTGTAGTCTGCACTGAGCTTCCTTATTTCTAGTAGCAGACACTGTCTCTAAGGCGTATGATGAGTAGGCTGGCAGAATAGACTGATAAGGCTTCAACTACTAGGCCATGTGGTTGACATCTGTGAAATGGATCATACATATGTTTTTTTTGATGTTGAGTTTGTTACAACAATGGTACTATTTTACTAAGGGCCCTATCTTGCCTTACCCCTTATGCCTAAACTTTTTTTAGCAATTTGTACTATTCTGAAAAACATTTTAAAATAGTAAAAATAGACGATCTACATCGACACATTGTGAGCTTGTAGATCGGCTATTTGAAGTATATATATATATATATATATGTTTTTTTAAATAAGTAAAAAATGCCCAAAATGTACAGTATAAGGGCTACCTTGGGTGTCATTTCCCTTTCATATAAGCATGACTATAGTTACACAATTAAGTTTGCATTGAGCTTCCCTATTCCTTGTAGCAGTAGCAGACACTGTTTAAGGTATATGATGAGTGGAGTGGCACATTGAGGCTTCAACTAGGCCATGGTTGACATCTGTGAAATGGAACATATACAACACTGACAAAATCAAGTCATCTGTTGTAGCAACTGTCTTGAAAAATAACATTGCAATTATATCATTAATCTTGTGTGTTTGTCTTAAGATGATATTAAAACAATATATTGTGTTGTTAGTACTAACAGAAAGCAGAACACAACATAACAGAAAATAGAATAAAGAAATAATATATTCACAGACATTTTTTAAATGGGAAAACAATGAATACTATGTCATACATAAAACTACTATTATTATCTTTAGATTATGGCTAAACTAATCACTCTTTCTGTGCCTTTCTTGACTTTGTACAGCGAGGCCCTCAGTATCAGTGAATCCACCAGGAGAAGTTGTTGAGGGCAGTAACGTGACTCTGACCTGCAGCAGTGATGCCAAGCCACCAGTCCACAGCTACACCTGGTACAGAGACAGAGGAAACAGCACTGTCTCCACTGGTCCTCAGCTGGTGAAGGACAACGTGTCTCCTGCAGACTCTGGACAGTACACCTGTCAGGGAACAAACACACGTGGATCCCAGATGTCACCACCCTACTCTTTAGACGTTCTGTGTAAGTTAAAATAACTAAAACCAACGTAACAGTTTTTAAAATATATATAATATGTCTAATAATGTGGGGATTAGGCACCCCAGGGTGGTCCCCAAATTATTTTGGGGGGTCCCCAGATGATTAGCTAAATGTGTAACATTGTTTTCTCACTCAACAGTAAACAAACCAACATACAGTAACAGTATAAGTGTATACAGGGTATATCTGTACATTTCTAAAGTTATAATTCAATGACTTTTAAGACCTTTTTAATACCAAATTGGCCAAATTGTCAAATATTACATTGTGAAAATAGCAGAGTTTGTAGTTCGGCTATTTTCACAATATTAGTTATTAAGTGCTTGTCGGGGGGGGGGGGGGTGTCCTTGTTCAAATAAGAATATTTTGGGGGGGTCACAGACACGGCACTGAAAATTTTGGGAATCTTTGGTCCAATATATGATCAAATGTTATTTGTCTTTTTGATGTGTAATGCATGCAGATGCACCAGTGAGTGTGTTGGTGCAGGTCAGTCCAGCAGAGGGCAGCAGTGTGAACTTGACCTGCAGCAGCGACGCCAACCCACCAGCACACAACTACACCTGGTACCAGAGGACCGGGCCTCCTGGTAACAGCTCCCTGCTGGTCCAGGTAAAAAAAAAAGTCTGACAGTGACGATCAGACTTTTTGTTTTTGTTTTGCTCTTCTTCATGGACCTACCTGCGGATTATAGTCAGTTTACCCTTTCTTTTTTATGGAAATAACTAAAACGTTGGAGCTTATGCACAAAAACTAATTTCAGCCACTGTTTTACACCTGTAAACCTGTGATGTGACAATAAGTTGATTCTGATTCTGTTCCAGGTAGGGTCAGGACCGCTGCTGGTCCTGACCTCTCTGCAGCCCTCCCAGACTGGACCGTACTTCTGTCACGCCAGGAACTCTGTGGGAGAAAACTATTCTACTGAGGTGCTGCTGGACATAGTAGACAGTGAGTAGAAATCTACTACAGCAGGGGCCTTCAACGTTTTTCAGGCCAAGGACCCCTTAGTTGAGAGAGATGAAGCAGATACCCCCATTATTGTATAAAATTGTGTTGCAGATTCAACTTTTTCATAGATCATATAGATAGCTTCATTGACTTGTTTGACGTCACTGTCAAGTTGGATTCATGTTAATGTGTGTTTTCAGACATTTAACCACGTAACCGTTAATACTTAGTAAACTTGACCTTTCACTCTGTACTTGGTCTGCTCTTTTTTACCCATCTACACCAAACCTCTTGCCAAAAATAGCAGATCTACAAGCTCACAGCGACTCGCAGCGCGAGGCGTTGTGATCTTGTAGATCTAATGTTCTCCTCAGAATAGGGATCCTGAGGTTCAAGTGGTTAATGTAAAAAAAAATCTTTGTGTGATAGGAAAAAGTGAATGTCTGAAAATACATTATGAACATGAATACAATATATTGTTTGCAAAGATAATGTGTAAAACAAACCAAAATAAATTTAACACTGATCATGCAGTGAAAAACAACATTCAACAAACACATGTTGCATTCTCCACACCTCTGTTGCATAAGGCTTCTTATTTCCCTGACTCATATGTGTGAGGCAGAAATTATGCAGTTTGCAACTTGGTGGCTGCCTTTTAATAGGTGGCTGCCTTTTAATAGGTGGCTGCCTTTTGAGGGGCACAAAGAAAATAGAAGGAAGGATCCTTAATGTACCAAGATAGCCACACCCACACCTCCACCAGTATGAAAAATGGTACACAAGTGGGCATGGTTGCCTTGAAAATTTGGCCAATTTGGTATTAAAAAGTTCTTAAAAGTCATTAAATTGTAGCTTTAGAAATGTGCAGATACCCTGTATATACTTATACAATCTGGGAACCCATCGCCAAATGAAAAGGAAAAACAGCGCCCTCTGCTGTTTTTGACTATCTCACTTGGCTCTGGGAGGAAGTTGACGTAGCACACGTGCGCAAGGAAACCAGGGTTTTGGTCTGCCTTCAAACTTCCACTTCCGGTGGTGCGACTATGTTTTCATTCCCACTAACAATATTTCTACACGGAACACTAACACCACTTCTCCCAGAGAACATGTGTCGTTTTGGTTTAAGCCCACTTGTTTCTATGATGAAAGAGCAAGTTAAAATGTGAATATCTTTCCGTGGTTTTGTCTGCTCCGAGGACGCTATTGTTAAATGAGTTTTGGTTTGTTTCTAGTGGGGAAAAATCGGCGGACACATAAATCCCGCCTACTACATTTGATTGGTTAAAGGGCGGCCTGCTTCCTGATCTGAAGGCACGCCCACTTGTAGGCCAGTGCGTACGCGATATGACGAACCCCCCCGACAGATTCAAACGCAGAGCAGAATCTGTTCTTGAGAGATTAATACTTATACTGTATGTTGGTTTGTTTACTTTGAGTTGAGTGAGAAAACAATGCTGCTAATGATCTGGGGACCCCCAAAAATAATTTGGGAACCCCCAGTTTAGGAACCACTGGTCTATAAGCTGACAGCTGCCAAATCAACATGTTTATGTATAGTCTTCTACGTACTGTAAATGTTGTCAATATCAAACTATCCTGTCCTCTTCCTTCAGCTCATCGTCTCATCCTTCGTGTTGGTATTGGAGTCAAGGTGTTGGCAGTGCTACTGCTTCCTCTGGTTATGCTGTGGGCCTGGTCAGTTTCCTGCCATCATAACGCATACAAAATTGACACTTTAAGTCCATTTCTCTATTTAATATTCTGTTATTGCTATTGCCTTGACCAAAAAAAACTAAAATAATATTTATTGTCTTTAAAGGAAGCAGGACTCTGGCATGAACGAAGCAGTGAGGAGAGCTAAATAATATTCATTGATTGCACATATTCATACAGATTAATTTGATACATTATGATTTATTGATGATTGTGAATGTGATTTATATTGAAGTGTGTTGTCATGTTTCAGGAGGACGGTCCAGATGATGTGAACGTCAGTGGAAGTGTTGGTCGTAGACGAGGCTTCATCTCCTCTGCTCATCAGGACAGCAGGGTTGTGGAGGAGGAAACCAACGTGTGAAGAAAGACAGAAAGCATGAAGACATTCCTTTACATTTACAATAGACCAGCTGTTTATCACTGTCTGCTGCCTGGATGCTGGAATACAGCTTGAGAAGACTAGATCAGATATAGCTTATTATTGAATAGCAGAAGAACATTTTTTGCAAAATAACCACGTAGAAAGTATAAGTGTAAATATATGATAGGTAAATGTGAGGCAAGTCTCATGTGCAGCATGTTGTTTGTGTTTTGCTAACATTAACAGCCAACTTTAGTTGATACGGCAAGACTGATTCCTTGTTACAATTGTTTGTGTTTCTTAGTTATTTATTATTTAACAGGGGGCAGAGCTACTATGAAGCTCATTTTGCATCTGTGGTCCAATATATAATATCTCTGTTGTCGGGCAGAAACCAGCCATGTCCAAAATATTAACTTTTCAGGAAATGAAAAAAAAAAACATGTTTTTAGCACAACACAATAATGCCTCTTCAAAGTTGGTATTATGACTTTATACATTGTCAGATACTTGAACGTGTCATTATACTATCATCACTTTACCCAAATACAGCTCAAGTGGAGTTTTTTGACCATTAATGTGGCGATTTTTCCGTCTGACTTAGACCAGATCATTTTGCTACCACCATAAAAGAGCACCTGTCTGCATGTTGAACAGGACCTAGATAAGTATTCTCGCCAAGACAATGCATTGATCCTCGCCACTTTCTCAGAATGTGGAAGGAGGTGGTATACTGCTGCTGGTCTGAATTTGGCGTGAGAACTTACAACTTAGTAATTAAGCTGGAACTGTACTGTAAAAGGAAGCCTTGTTTCCATATTACCATGTTCATCCTTTGTCTGTCAGTAAAATATTTGCTTTTGCCTGATGAAGACCTAATAAGGTCGAAAAATTGCACCATTAATCAAATACGTTTTGGGAGCTTTAAACCAGTGTGCAGATGTTTTACCTTCTCCTTGATTACCATGTTCTTTCTTACCATAATCTGTCGGGTGGAAACCTGTCCAAAAATAGCAAAAGTAGCAGATCTGCAAGCGAATCTTTTCTGCTACTTTTGCTGCTTTTGTGTGACACTATAGGATGATCAAGTAGGGTGTTAATTTATGAAAAAACAGAAAAGGTTAGAATATGGAGATAAGAGGTTTCTGACCGACAACAACGATATCCTTTATAATGTAATATTCCACTGTCCATGTACTGTCATAAAACATTTTATTTAACTGCACTGAGAACTGTAAAAGAAAGTAACACTTTGGGGGTTACGTGGTACGTGTTTTCGTGGGGGGGGGGCATTTGCACCCGTGGTGAGAAGCCTGCCGATGTTGCTCAACATCGGGTCTCTGTGAACCACAGCACATCCTCCCATCTGTACATCAAGTTCAAGTTCAAGTTCAAGTTTATTATGTCCCAAATTGGGCAACTTATGTTACAGCAGATAGTGAGAAAGTAAGAAACTCCAACACACAGTAAACATACATACACAAGACACACATAGACATAGACATAATCACAAGATCCAGATAATAATAGCTACTCATAGCTACCTCCTCCTGCTGCTGTTATTGATGGCACGAATAGAAGTAGGTACAAATGAGAATTTGTACCTATTGTTTTTAGCTACAGGGGTCTTTAACCTTTGGCCGGAAGGCAAGAATTCATATTCAGGATTTAGGGGGTGAGAGCTGTCTGCCATAATAGAAGATGCTTTCTTAAGCACCTGCTGGTCATATATATGACTCAGACAGCTAAATTGTGCCCCCACAATCTTGCTGGCCCCCCTCACAACCCTGTTAAGGGCATTTTTCTGTTTTATGCCAAGGTTTCCATACCAACAAATGGCAGCAAATGAAATAACAGACTCTATGAAAGCTCTGTAGAACAAAATCATCAGTGACTTGTCCACCTGAAATTTGGCTAGCTTCCTTAAACAGAAGAGGCGCTGTTGACCTTTCTTACACACCATTTCAGTATTGAAGTCAAATTTCAGACGATCGTCAATAATGGAGCCGAGATATTTATGAGTGGTTACCAAATCCACTGTCTGGCCATTTATGACACTACTCTGAGGAGCTGGTGGAGATCGTCTAAAATCAATACACATGTCTTTAGTCTTTGTGACATTCAGTTGTAGGAATGCATCTTCACACCAAGAAATAAAATCATCTACAACTGGGCCATGACTGGCTTCACTAGCACTCAAAAGACTAACAATTACAGAATCATCTGCAAATTTAACAATGTGTCTATTGTCATGTTGACTCCTACAATCATTTGTATACAGGATGTACATCTGTCTGACAAACCAGGATGTGGCAAAGGGGCCCTGCCGATGTCTTCGCTTATCTCATCTGATGAACTTTTGCACTTCACTCACTTACACACATAGGCATAATTTATTATCTGTGTAATAGCTACGCCCATACGAGACCGCCTCGGTGGGCTGTCCAACACAAATTCTGTCAATGTATATATGTGACTGCCTGTCTTTCAATAAATTAGAACATGTTGACTTGTTTGAGACTCAATGTGTTCCCTATGCATCGCTCTTCTTCTATGCTGCTATAAATGAGACATCACCTTGTGTTCTCAAATGAACTTCTCTCATCCACATCATCTGACCAGACTTTGAATGACCTATAGAATAAAAATCATTACACTGACATAATCAGTACCATGTCAGTGTCATGGTCAGTATCATGTCAGTATCATGATAGTATCATGTCAGTATCATGGTCAGTATCATGACAGTATCATTGTCAGTATCATGGTCAGTATCATGTCAATATCATGTCATTATCATGGTCAGTATCGTGTCAGTATCATGGTCAGTATCATGTCAGTATCCTGACGGTATCATGGTCAGTATCATGGTCAGAATCATGTCAGTATCATGATCAGTATCAGGTGAGTAACATGGTCAGTATCATGTATTGTCTCTGCTGTCATGTTTGCGGTATGGGACATTTGGACAAAAGGGTACAGCATTATGTTTACAACATATGGAGGTGCATTCTTGGTCATTTGTAATGGACAATGCTGTGTTTTTTGAACAAGCAGGAACCTGCAACATACAGTACTGTACACACAACTTACACTGCTTTTGCATTTGTAAATCACTGCAAGAAACAAGGAAATGGTGGAATGAGCAACATGGTGATGATTTTGCTTACCGTGGTCGTTCTTCTGGCTGGTAAGTACTATATATTACACACCACATATTCAACCCAATTTTGAAACTTATTTTCAAACAGCCAAACTAAAAGAGTGCTGAAGTGGTTAATGCATGTTTTGTATTAATAATCTAAATCTGCAAGGTCACTATTAACTAAAGCTGTCAAATAAAAAATATAGTGGTGTAAAAAGTACAAATATTTGCCTCTGAGATGTACCGGAATAGAAGTTGAAAGTATTACGAAATGGAATTACTTTTCTTACGTAAAGTAAATGTAACTATAAAATTGTACTTTATGTACTTGACTAAATGTACTTTCCACCTCTGCCAACACACAACTCTCTCTGTCTCTCTCACTGTAACTCTCATTTACTGATTGTGATCAGAAAAGAAAATGTGTGCTGAATCTGACATTGTCCATTGTCTTTTAACAGGTTTGTGTGGTGTTGAGTCTAAGTATGTGACAGTGTTAGGGCTAGAGAACGCTATGTCAAAATCACTTGCTCCTTCAGCAGTGCAGTTAATTCAGTCAAATTCTTCTGCAAGGAACCATGTAGAGCTGAAGACGTCCTAATCAATAACAAATTGGAAGGAGCTGGAGCTGCTTCAACTGGGAGATACCGCATCCAGAGCGTAGGAAACACTTTCTTCGTTACCATTAATTACCATGACCTCCAAAATGTGTCAGGGGTTGGTCAACACACGAACACTCCATTTGCCCCAAAACTTGCCCCAGACTGTTGATCAGAACTCTGGCTATAATAAAGGCTTCTTTCCCCGCCTTCAATGTACTTACATAGTGTACGGTTAATAAAAAACTTTTTCCTACTACATCCCAACATTTTAGCAGCTTTCCTTTTATCTGGCCGCAGTATCTTTTGATCGGGCCTAGATGTGAGGGCCGCGAAGCGGCCCAAACCTCGAGTTATTATTTGTAGTTAATATTGATATTAACATTAACATTAACATTAACATTAACATTAACATTAACATTAACATTAACATTAATATCATTACTGCATTCCTGAATGAAGAATCCAAAAATGAAGAGAATATTTGATTAATTGAAGTAAAGGGGATCCAAAAATGGGATCCAAGCTTAAAACAATATAAATAAATCATATTGTAAACTCAAAACAGCTCTCACAGTTTAATACAAGTGTCGGAGGTTATAAACAGATTCATTTTATATATAGTTTTGCTGTTGTTAAAGGATGACTTCACCCATTTTCAACCTATTTCCATAATTGGTCCTCACCAATGCTCATGATGAAATGGTAAAAAAAATTAAAATAATAATCTACTCGATCTGTGTCTCATATAGGAGGGCTGTGGACACTTCCGAAACCCGCCTACCAGTGACATCATCATTAGGCAGATTATTTTTTATTCAAGATTTCAATTTTTTTATTTAGATTTTTATTAGCACGAGAACAATGGCTGAATACAGAGTGAATAGACAAAAATGTAGCATATTATAATGAGTATTAGAGAGGACCAATTATAAAGATGGGTTGAAAATGGGTGAAGTCGTCCTTTATGCTTGGACCCCCTATTTTCTTCTATTCAACAAATATTCTCTTCATGTTTGTTTTGTTAATTCAGGGAATGTGACAAAAACCAAAACAATTCTCCATTAATTCAAGGCTTCACGGGGTGGGTGAGTGACTGATAGAGACAGTATTAGCATGCATGTAGGTGAAACATGATGTCTAGTGACGGTCCACCTTTTCCCTCTGACTCCCCAAGCACCATCTCCTGGTGGTCCTCCTCGTGTTCCTAGTCCCCCTGGTCCTACTCCTCCTCCTCCTCGTCCTACTCGTCCTCCTCGTCGTCCTACTCCTCCTCCTCGTCCTACTCCTCCTCCTCCTCGTCCTACTCCTCCTCCTCGTCCTACTCCTCCTCCTCGCCCTACTCCTCCTCCTCCTCGTCCTACTCCTCCTCCTCCTACCACTACCAGTACTGCTGCCATCACCAAAGCCACTACGACGGCAGGTAAGAACTGGTGGTACACAGGGGAAAGATGTGAACACAAGCTCTTGTTCTTTTGTAGGCTTCCAATCTCTTTCAAAATGTTTTATTTGTATTAATTGTCTCCGCCAGGCCGAAAGGCATGGCAGAGACAATGTTTTGCACCCTGTCTGTCTGTCCGTCCGTCCGTCCGTGTGGGTGGGTGTCCGTCATTCTGTCTGTGTACAGCTAATCTCCGGCACCGTTGGCTTGATTGCAGCGAAACTGTGCACACACACTCCCTGGATGCCAGAGCAGAAGCGCCACCAAGAGGCCAACTTATGTAAAACATTTTTTTATATCACTCTTTCAGATTTAATCCAAATTTCACACATGATCTCTATAGTCATGTGATCAAGACAAAACTGTTTGATTCTTCATATTCCATCCTGATTGACATGTAAAGTTTGCAGGAGTGGCCCGTTTTGAACAAAATGAACCAAGCACGCACATTCACACTACGTTTAGGAACAAATGCCACCCTTTAACATTGCCCTTATTATAGAGCCACCAGGAGGCAGATTTTTGCACTTTTAAAAAAAATATTACTCCTACAAATTCTGTCCAAACATCACGCAAATCGGTACACATTATCTTTATAGTCAAGTGATCAAGACGGCTCCGTCCGACTTGCATTCCCAGCATTGCTGGCCCACAATAACCTACCTGACCTGGCGGAGACCTGTGCTCCGAGGAGCACTTTTTCTAGTTCCCCAAATGTTTTAACCTATGGTGTCCTACTGCATTTGTTGTGTCATGTTTTTTGCTCTATTTCTTTTTGTGTGATGTGTTTTTAATTATCTGTGAAGCACTTTGTAACTATCAGTGTCTGCTGCCTGGATGCTGGAATACAGCTCGAGACCCAGATCAGATACTGTAGCTTGTTATTGAATAGCAGAATGTACACACTGCTGCTGATGCTGTTAATCCATTGAGACCGGGAACGCATCTATGTCATTTTTTTTTTTTTTTTAACAAAGACGTTTATTTGCATATCTGCAGAGAAATTGCACATTGTAAAATTATTATATTTTCAGCAACAAAAAAAAAAAAAAAAAAAAAAAAACAAAAGAAAAACAAACAGGACAATTGGGCAGACATACTAAGTAACAGATCAAATCAGATTTAAATATCAGGACATTCACTTGGAGACCAAATATATCTAGTTACAACACAAAAATTATCATGACACATATATGAAAACACAGACATATGCTTTCATATAGGCAGATTAAAGTACCCTATAACTGGGGCACATTTTTTTAAAACACATCATACTTCATCTGGAGCTTGGCAGTAATTTTTTTCCATAGTATACATTTTCAATATCCTCTCATGCCACTGGCTGGTCGTAGGTGGTAAAGGTCTCAGCCAGGATAGGGTAATCATCTTTTTCGCAATCAACAAAAGAATATGCAGGATATAAACCTTCCGTATGTCCGCCAGCCCCTCCGGAACCACTCCAATAATATAATTTTTTGGGTCTAATGGTAAATCTATATTAAGAATAGCACGGACTTCCATGCGTATTCCCTTCCAGTAACTCTCCAATTTAGGGCAATCCCAGAACAAGACTATTCAAAAATTGTGAAAATGTGAGCAAATCTTTGAATAGATATTTTTTCCCTATTACAAAATATTTTTAGATGGGGGTCCGCGGCCAAATACATATCATTTTGGGGGTCCTTGACATGAAAAACTTTTAGAACCACTGATATAAAATATTTTGTTCCAGGGACCCCCAGAAGCAAAGATTTGAGTCAAACTTTTTCCATTTAAAAATATGCTAAACAAGTCACTTTTTGCATCACACAACTGAAGCTACAGTACATACAGTACCAATGGCCAAAAAATGAGCTATTGTGTAGCTTTATAACTTTATCTTCTAATTATTAATTAATGTTTGTTTGTTTCAAAACCTAATAATAAAAACAACAAAGCACACTAAATAATACACAATAAAAACAAAATTGTTCGAAAAGTGTTATTCTTCTAACATCGATGCGGTTTGGGACACCCTACAAACTGGCTAACAGAAATGAGCCAAAATGGCTCGTTTCTGTTGGGTGGAAACCTCATATTATATCATTCATTATGTCCAAAACTGTAACTTTTCCAGGATTCCAGGATGTTTCCAGCTTGCGGATCTGTATACTTTTGATGTTTTTGTGTGACGCTGTAGTATAATCAAGTAGGACATTAATTTGTGGAGGAAAAAAAAACACAAAAAGTTAAAATATGGAGATGAGAGGTTTCTCACTGAATGTGTGGAAACCTGCTATACATACAAATACTACCTCTTATGTAAATGAGTGTGAGAAACGAAGAAATGGTGAGAAGAGCAACATGAATATCGTCCTTGTCATGGTCGTTTTTATGGGTGGTAAGTATTGTATATTACACTTTACATCCCACCCAATACATTCTCTCTCTCTCTCTCTCTCTCTCTCTCTCTCTCTCTCTCTCTCTCTCTCTCTCTTATTGATTGTTAACAGAAGACTGACCATTATTCCGTTATCTTTCAACAGGGTTGTGTGGTGTTGAGTCTGTGGATGTGAGAGTGGTAGGGGTGGAGGGAAGCAAGGTCACAATCAAATGCTCTCACAGCAATGCATATAATAATGCCAAATACTTCTGCAAGGAACCATGTAGAGATGAAGACGTCCTAATCATCAACGAAGGGGAGAATGGGAGAAATGTTTCAAAAGGGAGATACCACATTCAGGACGAAGGAAACACCTTCTTTGTTACCATTACTGATCTGACAGTGGACGATTCCGGCCGGTACAGGTGTGGAATAAAGAGAACTGGTGTTGACACATACAATGAAGTACAACTCAGAGTTTTGGATGGTGAGTTTATTTACAACATTGGTACTATTTTACTAAGTTAGTTAGGTAGTACTTTGTGTCATTTCCCTTTCATAATAGCATGACTATAGTCTGCACTGAGCTTCCTTATTTCTAGTAGCAGAGTCTCTAAGGCGTATGATGAGTAGGCTGGCAGATTAGACTGATAAGGCTTCAACTATACTAGGCTATATGGTTGACATCTGTGAAATGGATCATACGTATTTTTTGGGGATGGTGAGTTTGTTACAATGGTACTATTTTACTAAGGGCCCTATCTTGCCTTACCCCTTATGCCTAAACTTTTTTAGCAATTTTTACTATTTTGAAAAACAGTGAAAATAGCCGATCTACATCGACACGTTGTGAGCTTGTAGATCGGCTATTTGAAGTATATAAATATATATATATATATATATATATATATATATATATATATATATATATATATATATATATATTTAAGTAAAAATGCCCAAAAGGTGCAGTATAAGGGCTGCCTCCTTGGGTGTCATTTCCCTTTCATATAAGCATGACTATAGTTACACAATTAAGTTTGCATTGAGCTTCCCTATTCCTTGTAGCAGACACTGTTTAAGGTATGTGATGAGTGAGGCTTCAACTAGGCCATGGTTGACATCTGTGAAATGGAACATATACAACACTGACTAAATCAAATCATCTGCTGTAGCAACTGTCTTGAAAAATTATATTGCAATTATATCATTAATCTTGTGCGTTTGTCTTAAGATGATATTAAAACAATATATTGTGTTGGTAGTACTAACAGAAAGCAGAACACAACATAACAGAAAATAGAA
Organism: Gymnoscopelus braueri; assembly: GCF_963280865.1. Taxonomy (NCBI): domain Eukaryota; kingdom Metazoa; phylum Chordata; class Actinopteri; order Myctophiformes; family Myctophidae; genus Gymnoscopelus; species Gymnoscopelus braueri. Next base: position 58,046,136 of record NC_137604.1, read on the forward strand.
TACAAATAGAGGAATAATATATTCACAGAAAATGTAAAAATGGGATAACAATGAATACTACTGTATGTAATACATAAAACTACTATTATTATCTTTAGATTATGGCTAAACTAATGACTCTTTCTGTGCCTTTCTGGACCTTATACAGCGAGGCCCTCAGTATCAGTGAATCCACCAGGAGAAGTTGTTGAGGGCAGTAACGTGACTCTGACCTGCAGCAGTGATGCCAAGCCACCAGTCCACAGCTATAGCTGGTACAGAGACAGAGGAAACAGCTCTGTCTCCACTGGTCCTCAGCTGGTGAAGGACAACGTTTCTCCTGCAGACTCTGGACAGTACACCTGTCAGGGAACAAACACATGTGGATCCCAGATGTCACCACCCTACTCTTTAGATGTTCTGTGTAAGTTAAAATAACAAAAAACAACTAAACAGTTTTATATATATATATATAATAGTATAGTGTCTAATACATGTGAGGTGGTCCCCAGATGATTAGCTTAATGTGCAACATTGTTTTCTCACTCAGCAGTAAACAAACCAACATACAGTAATACTTACAGGGTATCTGCACATTTCTAAAGTTACAATTTAATGACTTTTAAGAACTTTTTAATACTAAATTGACCAAATTGTCAAATATTACATAAGAAAGAGGCAAACATTGTGAAAATAGCTTGTAGTTCGGCTATTTTCACAATATTTATCTGTGGAACCGAGTCAAACTAAATGTAAGGCCTACAATTCCAATTGCTTGTCAGGGTGGGGGTCCCCAGTTCAAATATGATTATTATTATTTATTTATTTAGTTTTTTTTACTGAAAAGTTTGGGAATCCTTGGTCTAATTATAATCAAATTTATCTTTTTGATGTGTAATCACAGGGGTCATCGCCATGCACGGCTTGTGGTGGACATTTGTCAAAATTCAGTTTTTGCCATGGACATACAAAATGAGTAAACATAACACATAAAGAGCTAGCCCTAAATTACCATTACAGGTCTGTAACTCTGAGAGAGTACAAATGAAACCAAATGGACCCAGGGGGCCATTTGGTTCCATTTCTACACTCTCATAGTTATGGTGGTCCTTGAAACTAAAAAGGTAGAGAACAACTGTCCTCGTGGACTAAAGTGCCATACATAGTGTCATAGTAAATCAGAGTCATACATATTCTGAAGAAAACCTGGAGACTGACATTCAGTAATTGGGTCTTATGATAAAAATAAGAACATTATAATTGTGTGTAAAACTATATCTAGAATTTGCCACGGACCAGGACAAGTCTGCTGTAGCATAAATGTCCCAGTTTGGGAAATGTTAATAAACTTGACCTTGAAGTCTTGCCACGGACACATTTGTCCATGTACAGACATATTGATGACCCTGTGTGTAATGCATGCAGATGCACCAGTGAGTGTGTTGGTGCAGGTCAGTCCAGCACACAGGCCAGCAGAGGGCAGCAGTGTGAACTTGACCTGCAGCAGCGACGCCAACCCACCAGCACACAACTACACCTGGTACCAGAGGACCGGGCCTCCTGGTAACAGCTCCCTGCTGGTCCAGGTAAAAAAAAGTCTGACAGTGACGATCAGACTTTTTATTTTTTGCTCTTCTTCATGGACCTACCTGCGGATTATACCAGTCAGTCAGTTTACCCTTTCTTTTTTATGGAAATAACTATAACGATGGAACTTATGCACAAAAACTAATTTCAGCCACTGTTTTACACCTGTAAACCTGTGATGTGACAATAAAGTTGATTCTGATTCTGTTCCAGGTAGGGTCAGGACCGCTGCTGGTCCTGACCTCTCTGCAGCCCTCCCAGACTGGACCGTACTTCTGTCACGCCAGGAACTCTGTGGGAGAAAACTATTCTACTGAGGTGCTGCTGGACATAGTAGACAGTGAGTAGAAATCTACTACAGCAGGGGTCTTCAATGTTTTTCAGGCCAAGGACCCCTTAGCTGAGAGAGAGATGAAGCATGCAGACATTTAACCACTTAAACCATTAATACTTAGTAAACTTGACCTTTCACTCTGTACTTGGTCTGCTCTTTTTTCCCCATCTACACCAAACCTCTTTGTATTGCCAAAAATAGAAGATCTACAAGCTCACAACGATTCGCAGTTAATGTTCTCCTCAGAATAGGGATCCTGAGGTTCAAGTGGTTAATGTAAAAAAAAAAAATCTTTGTGTGATAGGAAAAAAGTGAATGTCTGAAAAAATACATTATGAACATGAATCCAATATATTATTTTCAAAGATAATGTGTAAAACAAACCAAAATACATTTAACACTGATAATGCCGTTAAAAGGTGCTGAAACACAACATTCAACAAACACATACTGCATTCTCAACACCTCTGTTGCATAAGGCTTCTGATTTCCCTGACTCATATGTGTGAGGCAGACATTATGCAGTTTGCAACTTTGAATGTGGACCGGTGGCTGCCTTTTAATAGGTGGCTGCCTTTTAATAGGTGCCTGCCTTTTAAGGGGCACAAATAAAACAGAAGGAAGGATCCTTAATGTACCAAGATAGCCACACCCACACATCGCCACCAGTATGAAAAATGGTACACAATTGGGCATGGTTGCCCTGACAATTTGGCCAATTTGGTATTAAAAAGGTCTTAAAAGTCATTAAATTGTAACTTTAGAAATGTGCAGATACCATGTATACACTTGTACTGTATGTTGGTTTGTTTACTTGTTGAGTGAGAAAACAATGCTGCACATTAAGTTAATCATCTGGGGACCCCCCAAAATAATTTGGGAACCCCCAGTTTGGGAACCACTGGTCTATAAGCTGACAGCCGCCAATCTCCATTTTTATGTATAGTCTGTAAATGTTGTCAATATCAAACTATCCTGTCCTCTTCCTTCCTTCAGTTCATCTTGTCATCCTTCGTGTTGGTATTGGAGTCAAGGTGTTGGCAGTGCTGCTGCTTCCTCTGGTTATGTTGTGGGCCTGGTCAGTTTCCTGCCATCATAACGCATAAAAAATGACACTTTAAGTCCCATTACTCTATTTAATATTCTGTTATTGCTATTGCCTTGACCAAAAAAAACAAAAATCATATTTCTTGTCTTTAAAGGAAACAGGACTCTGGCATGAACGAAGCAGTGAGGGGAGCTGTATAATATTCATTGATTGCACATCATTTTATTCAGATTAATTTGATGCATTATGATTTATTGATGATTGTAAACATGATGAATATTGAAGTGTGTTGTCATGTTTCAGGATTATGGTCCAGATGATGTGAACGTCAGTGGAAGTGTTGGTCGTAGACGAGTCTTCATCTCCTTCATCTCCTCTGCTCATCAGGACAACAGGGTTGTGGAGGATTAAACCAACGAATGAAGAAAGGCAGAAGCATGAAGACATTCCTTTACATTTACAATAGACCAGCTGTTTATCACTGTCTGCTGCCCGGATACTGGAAGGCTACAGCTTGAGAAGACCAGATCAGCTATAGCTTATTATTGAATAGCAGAAGAAAATAATAATAATAATAACCGCGTAGAAAGTACACAATAAGTGTAAATATAATGATTGTAAACGTAAGGAAAGTCTCAAGTGCAGCATGTTGTTCATGTATTGCTAACATTAACAGACAACTTTACTTGATACTGAAAGACTAAATCTCTTCTTTGTTACAATTGTTTGTGTTTCTTTAGTAATGTATTATTCAGAGTGGCTGGTAGAGCGGCCGGATGGGAACCGTGAGGTATTGCCTTGACAAGCTCATAGCTTGTAGATCTGTAGATCTGCTCTCACTGCCACGCCATGAGCTTGTATATCTTGCTATTTTTGAATAGCCAAAGTATAAAAGGTTAAAGTAGTTAAAGAGGTGGTGCCATGGTTTTGCACTTTTTCTGTTTTTCATGTGTCTATGAGGTTGATAGAACTTCATCAAGCCCCCTGGTGGTGTTTTTATGGTGTTTTATGTCTTCTCTGACTATTTTGAGTTTCTACCTGGAGGCTGAAACCTTGAGGGTCAAACGTGCCAATAGAAAAACAGCCCTTTAGTGACATAGTAAAAATATACCCTCCCCCTCATTATCATAACACAACAGGTGTGGGCATGAGGAGGAGGAGGGACTAGGACAGGTGGGTGGTGCTAAGGTGGTGGAGGAGGTGCTAAGGTGAGAACCAGGTATACTTAATGAACCAGAGGCGTGTCCACATAAAACATAATTTTAACAATTTCTGTACACTTTTTTGAAAAAAATCTTCCTCTTAGTATAACCATAATACCTGATGATTATGTTTTAGGGGGGGGGGGGAAATCACTGAAAATCACGGCACCCCGTCTTTAAGATTATTGTGATTCTATATTAACACATTTTGCTGGGGACCCCCTGGAACCCCCCCAAGGACCCCTTGGGGTCCCCGGACGCCACTTTGAGATCCAATGATTTAGTCTAAAGTGTATTATTGAGCACCTTGCAACAGTGGTTCTCAAACATTTTGCCAAGGACCCCCAAATTGATGTATTTGGCCACGGACCCCCATCTGAAAAGGTTTTTTTTTGCCAGGGACCCCCAGAGGAGAAGATTTATGTAGAAACAACTTCAAAAGTATTCAAAATGTTCCAAACATTTTCAATATTTTTCAAATATCCAAAACCCTCAACTTTTGTGATTGTTAGTAGGCTACACTTTGGGTGTTCTATATACACTGTAGCAGTTTGTTTTACTATTTTGATTCTATATCTAGAATTTGCCACGGACCAGGACAAGTCTGCTGTAGCATAAATGTCCCAGTTTGGGAAATGTTAATAAACTTGACCTTGAAGTCTTGCCACGGACACATTTGTCCATGTACAGACATATTGATGACCCTGTGTGTAATGCATGCAGATGCACCAGTGAGTGTGTTGGTGCAGGTCAGTCCAGCACACAGGCCAGCAGAGGGCAGCAGTGTGAACTTGACCTGCAGCAGCGACGCCAACCCACCAGCACACAACTACACCTGGTACCAGAGGACCGGGCCTCCTGGTAACAGCTCCCTGCTGGTCCAGGTAAAAAAAAGTCTGACAGTGACGATCAGACTTTTTATTTTTTGCTCTTCTTCATGGACCTACCTGCGGATTATACCAGTCAGTCAGTTTACCCTTTCTTTTTTATGGAAATAACTATAACGATGGAACTTATGCACAAAAACTAATTTCAGCCACTGTTTTACACCTGTAAACCTGTGATGTGACAATAAAGTTGATTCTGATTCTGTTCCAGGTAGGGTCAGGACCGCTGCTGGTCCTGACCTCTCTGCAGCCCTCCCAGACTGGACCGTACTTCTGTCACGCCAGGAACTCTGTGGGAGAAAACTATTCTACTGAGGTGCTGCTGGACAACTTTACTTGATACTGAAAGACTAAATCTCTTCTTTGTTACAATTGTTTGTGTTTCTTTAGTAATGTATTATTCAGAGTGGCTGGTAGAGCGGCCGGATGGGAACCGTGAGGTATTGCCTTGACAAGCTCATAGCTTGTAGATCTGTAGATCTGCTCTCACTGCCACGCCATGAGCTTGTATATCTTGCTATTTTTGAATAGCCAAAGTATAAAAGGTTAAAGTAGTTAAAGAGGTGGTGCCATGGTTTTGCACTTTTTCTGTTTTTCATGTGTCTATGAGGTTGATAGAACTTCATCAAGCCCCCTGGTGGTGTTTTTATGGTGTTTTATGTCTTCTCTGACTATTTTGAGTTTCTACCTGGAGGCTGAAACCTTGAGGGTCAAACGTGCCAATAGAAAAACAGCCCTTTAGTGACATAGTAAAAATATACCCTCCCCCTCATTATCATAACACAACAGGTGTGGGCATGAGGAGGAGGAGGGACTAGGACAGGTGGGTGGTGCTAAGGTGGTGGAGGAGGTGCTAAGGTGAGAACCAGGTATACTTAATGAACCAGAGGCGTGTCCACATAAAACATAATTTTAACAATTTCTGTACACTTTTTTGAAAAAAATCTTCCTCTTAGTATAACCATAATACCTGATGATTATGTTTTAGGGGGGGGGGGGAAATCACTGAAAATCACGGCACCCCGTCTTTAAGATTATTGTGATTCTATATTAACACATTTTGCTGGGGACCCCCTGGAACCCCCCCAAGGACCCCTTGGGGTCCCCGGACGCCACTTTGAGATCCAATGATTTAGTCTAAAGTGTATTATTGAGCACCTTGCAACAGTGGTTCTCAAACATTTTGCCAAGGACCCCCAAATTGATGTATTTGGCCACGGACCCCCATCTGAAAAGGTTTTTTTTTTGCCAGGGACCCCCAGAGGAGAAGATTTATGTAGAAACAACTTCAAAAGTATTCAAAATGTTCCAAACATTTTCAATATTTTTCAAATATCCAAAACCCTCAACTTTTGTGATTGTTAGTAGGCTACACTTTGGGTGTTCTATATACACTGTAGCAGTTTGTTTAGGTACATTAAGTCTCTTAAGCAGTTTGTTAGGCAGCAAAAATGGCACTTAACAAAGAAAACATTTAATGCATTTATCCTGCAATTATTGTGTTATTTTATTTGGTAAACTGTTTTAAAAGCTACAGTTGAGATGAAGATGAACACCTAACGCCTAAAAGGAGAAGTTGAGGTGAAAACCTCCAAAAAGTGTTGTTTCCCCTCCCTTCACACAATAGTAATTTAGAGTAGGCTTCATGTCATATATGTCCTAACTACTGTACTACTTACACCCTACACTACTTTGTTGTACAGTACATCAAATGGGGAAAATAGCAATCTACAAGCTGAAAATGTTTCCCTATTTTACACCGAATATTTACCAATTGTGAGTGACCTGCCCAGAGGGTTATGGTTAGGATTAGGGTTGGGGTTGGGTTAGGGACACGTTTGCTAGGGTTCATGCTTTACTGTATAAAGTACACGGTTATGAATGATCACAAACACAAAAATATTAAATATTAACATTTCTAAATTTTAATGTTGTTGAAATCACATGAAACAGTTTAACATACGTACATCTATTTCTTTGGATTGGCCACGGTGACACACATATATCAACTTCTCTTGGTCACACACAAGACTACATTTATATTTGTTATACATGTTATACATGTTTTATTGTTTTAACAAAATGTAAGCATTATTATTGGTAGATCTTGCACACAAGGCCATTTAAATGGTCACCTTTAACCTTTTTATTGTTTTAATCATCATCTCACAAAGGAGATGGTGAAGCTTTACTTGGGCAATAACAATGTGTTCTGAAGGTTGAACTGTAACATGTATTAATAATGTGTCAGTAAATGATGGTCATAATGTCCACTTTTGGATGGATACACTTTTTTAAGGAGTTTATTGGTTTTCACTTTGTCCATGCTGAGCCAAATCAAAATGACACAATACTGAGCTATCTAGACCAGTGGATCTCAAACTTTTTCAAGTCAAGGACCCCCAAAAGTATATGTATATTTGGCCGCGGACCCCCATCTGCAATTTTCAGGGACCCCCAGAAGACAAGATTTATGTAAAAAGAAAAATCAGAATTATTCAAAATTGTTTAAACATTTTCAATATTTCCCCAAAATTTAAAAGAATAGCAGATGTACAAGCTCACAGCACAGCACGATGTGACGCACTGTGAGCTTGTAGATCTGCTATTTTTGAATAGCCAACATATAAATGGATAAGATGGTGGTTAAGATGATTGTTGATTGTGACGCTACATTTACACATTTTGCCCCCCCCCCCCACACACACACACACACACACGCACACACACACACACACACACACACACACACACACACACACACACACACACACACACACACACACACACACACACACACACACACACACACACACACACACACACACACACACACACACACACACACACACACTTTGTAAGGTGAGAACCAACGCCTTACAAAATAGACACCCAAAAAAGTCCACTTTATAAAACAAGTGAGCGAATGAGAACACAGCCTATAGAGGAAACTGAGTTGGGGCGGGGTGGAGCAGCAGAGATGACTATACAGTATAAGAAACCTGCAACATCCTGGAACACGGTGGAATGAGCAACATGAAGAGGACTTTCATCACCATGGTTATCCTTCTGGGTGGTAAGTACTATTTATTTCACACCATAGCTATCCCACCCAACACACACGCAAACACACACACACACACACACACACACACACACACACACACACACACACACACACACACACACACACACACACACACACACACACACACACACACACACACACACACACACACACACACACACACACACACAGTCTCTCTCTTTCTTTCTTTCTTTCTCTCTTTCTTTCTCCCTCCCTCACTGTCTCTTAATTAATGATTGCTATCAGAAAACTGACACATTTTCCGTTGTCTTTTGACAGGGTTGTGTGGTGTTGAGTCTGTGGATGTGGTAGGGGTGGAGGGAGGCGAGGTCACGATCAAATGCTCTCACAGCATCGCATTTTATAATTTAAAATACTTCTGCAAGGAACCATGTAGAAATGAAGACACCCTCATCGATAACAAAGGGGAGAAGGAGAGAAATGTTTCAAGAGGGAGATACCACATTCAGGACGAAGGAAACACCTTCTTTGTGACCATTACTAATCTGACAGTGGACGATTCTGGCCGGTACAGGTGTGGAATAAGCAGACCTGGTCCTGACACGTTCACTGAAGTGCAACTCAGAGTTTTGGATGGTGAGTTTATTTACAACAATATACTATTCTACTAAGTTAGGTTAGGTAGGACTTTGTGTCGTTTACCTTTCATAATAGCATGACTATAGATTGCACTGAGCTTCCTTATTTCTAGTAGCAGACACCTGCTCTAAGGCGTATGATGAGTATGATGAGGATGAGTAGGCTGGCAGATTAGACTGATAAGGCTTCAACTACTATAGGCCATATGGTTGACATCTGTGAAATGGATCATACATATTTTTTGGGGATGGTGAGTTTGTTACAACAATGGTACTATTTTACTAAGGGCCCTCACCCCTTATGCCTAAGTGTTTTTTGTAAAGTTTACTATTGTGAAAAACATTTTAAAATAGTGAAAATAGCCGATCTACATCGACACGTTGTGAGCTTGTAGATTGGCTATTTGAAGCTAAAAAAAAAAAAAATCTAAATAGTAAAAAATGCCCAAAAGTATACACCTTGGGTGTCATTTTCCTTTCAGCATGACTATAGTTACACAATTAAGTTGCATTGAGCTTCCCTATTCCTTGTAGCAGACACTGTTATATGATGAGTGGAGTGGCACATTGAGGCTTCAACTAGGCCATGGTTGACGTGAAATGGAACATATACAACACTGACTAAATCAAGTCATCTGTTGTAGCAACTGTCTTGAATAATAATATTGCAATTATATCATTAATCTTGTGTGTTTGTGTTAAGATGATATTAAACCAATATATTGTGTTGGTAAATACAGAAAATAGAATAGAGAAATAATATATTCACAGAAATTTAAAAAATGGGAAAACAATTAATACTATGTAATACATAAAACTACTATTATTATCTTTAGATTATGGCTAAACTAATGACTCTTTCTGTGCCTTTCTGGACCTTATACAGCGAGGCCCTCAGTATCAGTGAATCCACCAGGAGAAGTTGTTGAGGGCAGTAACGTGACTCTGACCTGCAGCAGTGATGCCAAGCCACCAGTCCACAGCTATAGCTGGTACAGAGACAGAGGAAACAGCTCTGTCTCCACTGGTCCTCAGCTGGTGAAGGACAACGTTTCTCCTGCAGACTCTGGACAGTACACCTGTCAGGGAACAAACACATGTGGATCCCAGATGTCACCACCCTACTCTTTAGATGTTCTGTGTAAGTATATATCTATATCTATATCTATATCTATATCTATATCTATACACACACACACACACACACACACACACACACACACACACACACACACACACACACACACACACACACACACACACACACACACACACATATGCAGTATATACAGTATGTAAGGTTGGAAAGTGGTTGAGATCAAGTTATATCGGTGAATGCAGTTCCCAGTGTTTCATTATTTTGACAAAACCTGGTGTAGGCTGGGATCAACACCATTTTCGGGTTTCCGATCCGGTCTGCATGGAGCGGAAATAACTTAAGTCATCAGGTGGCCGGAACCCACGAGCGAAACCTCTGGTGCAGTGCACCTCCAAAATGATTCCCCTAGTTTAAAATGTGTTTAGTTTGGTATAATCCTTTCTTTTGGTATAACAATGGTTTGGTATGTCCATCTTTTATTCTAACTCGTAGCGTGACTAGTGAGACTAAACGAATTGATTCGATTTATGTGGGGAACAAAAACAATGCGACGCCAACCGGAACCCCCCACCGGAACACATTTATTTCTAAACCGGATCACATACAGCTCAGTTTTAGAATGAATCCCAGGCTTTCCTCTGTGATGGAACGCCTGGTGACGCGAGGTTAAACCTGGTGTCACTGTCATATTAGACACATCACAGCCTGTTCACCAGAGACGATATTAGCACTGCAGCCTACCCAAATGGTACCGAGTCGGCAGCAGCCGGCTGCACATCACTCAAGAGCGGCCACTCGCTCGGCTAGTGCCTTGCTCGGTGGCACCAGCGTGATCTAATTTGAGAGTGACGACACTATAGCGTTGACTTCCATTGTAAGGATGGAATGCGGAAATGCTCGTTCTATCTTATTGGTATAGTCATAGATATAGAAACCTAGATACCTCATTGGCCTCTGCAGCTCGTTGGATCAACCGGTATCGCGGCCGCCATTTTAGAGGAGGCAAGCTACCATTCAAAGTGACTACTGGCCAATCACAGCGCGTTGACTACTGGCCAATCACAGCGCGTTGACTACTGGCCAATCACAGTGCGTCTAACTGACTTTTGCTGCGCGGCTGCCTATTACGAAAAGACCCGCCCCCACCTGCCTCTGATTGGCCTACCGAACGCCCCCTTCTGTGACACACGCGGAAGCTTGCCTTCTGTAAAATGGCGCCCGAGATACCATACGAATGCCTCAGAGCCGAAGGAGGCGTCTACCATATGTCTATGGATATAGTTCCAATGTTTGGAACTATAGCCCATGGCGGCCCGCTTTGCGGCGAGATCAAAGCGTGTCATAACTCTCTCTCTCTCTATGGGTCTGGGTGCCACGTCATAGGGCTCGATCCCGCTGCTGACAGCGCACCTGCCTTGAAACGCTGAGCACTTGCGACCGACATATCAGTGGTTTGAAGAAAACGTACAATAAATGGTAATGTTTCTTTCTCTGGCGATTGGGGTTGCATTGCATTATTCAACGCATTTGTGTAATTGTTTATCCCTAATGAAAAATACTGTAGAATATATGCAAATAGTGTCAATTATCAATATTTCTTTCCGCCATAGATCCTCCAAAAACAACCTCAGTATCAGTGAATCCACCAGGAGAAGTTGTTGAGGGCAGTAACGTGACTCTGACCTGCAGCAGTGATGCCAAGCCACCAGTCCACAGCTACACCTGGTACAGAGACAGAGGAAACAGCTCTGTCTCCACTGGTCCTCAGCTGGTAAAGGACAACGTGTCTCCTGCAGACTCTGGACAGTACACCTGTCAGGGGACAAACACACAGGGATCCCAGATGTCACCACCCTACTCTTTAGACGTTCTGTGTAAGTTAAAAACAACTAGTTGTGTGTGTGTGTGTGTGTGTATATATATATATATAGCTAGTGAAAATAGAAGACTTACAAGCTCTACAAGCATCGTGAGCTTGTAGATCTGCTAGTTTTACTACTTCTTAAACTATTAGATTGTTAGATTGTTTTTCTTTTTATTCATGAAATACTTTTGAAAAATGTATGTGCAAATATTGTGAAAATAGCCACGCTATTTTCACAATATTTTTCTGTGGAACTGAGTCAAACTAAATCTACAATTCCAAGTGCTTGTCAGGGTGGGAGGTCCCCAGTTCAAAAATGATTATTTTGGGGGGATCACGGGACGGCACTGAAAAGTTTGGGAACCCGTGGTCTAATATATGATCAAATGCTATTTGTCTTTTTGATGTGTAATGCATGCAGATGCACCAGTGAGTGTGTTGGTGCAGGTCAGTCCAGCAGAGGGCAGCAGTGTGAACTTGACCTGCAGCAGCGACGCCAACCCACCAGTACACAACTACACCTGGTACCAGAGGAGGACCGGGGCGGGCATCCAGGGAGTCCCAGCTCCCTGCTGGTCCAGGTAGGATCAGGAGGACCGCTGCTGGTCCTGACCTCTCTGCAGCCCTCCCAGACTGGACCGTACCTCTGTCATGCCAGGAACTCTGTGGGAGAGAACATTTATACTGAGGTGCTGCTGGACATAGTAGACAGTGAGTAGAACTCTGTGGGAGAGAACAATTCTACTGAAGTGCTGCTGGACATAGTAGAAATCTACTACAGCAGGGGTCTTCAACATTTTTCAGGCCAGGGACCCCTTAGCTGACAGAGAGAGAAGAAGCAGGGACCCCCATTATTGTATAGAATTGTGTTGCAGATTAAACTTTTTCATAGATATAGATAGCTTCATAGACTTGTCTGACAAGATGGATTCATGTTAATGTGTATTTTCAGACATTACCACTTAAACCGTTAATACTTTGTAAACTTGACCTTTCACTCTGTACTTGGTCTGCTCTTTTTTTCCCCATCTACACCAAACCTCTTTGTATTGCCAAAAATAGCAGATCTACAAGCAGATCTGATGTTCTCCTCAGAATAGGGATGCTGAGGTTCAAGTGGTCAATGTAAAAAAAACAAATGCTATATCACAAAGATTTGGTGGCCCCCCTGTAGTAACTCTGAGGACATGGACCCCCTGTTGAAGACCCCTGTGCTAAAGCATGCAGGTCTTCAACAGATACAGATACAGATACCCTGTATATACTTATACTGTATGTTGGTTTGTTTACTTGTTGAGTGAGAAAACCAAAGTAATTTGGAAACCCCCAGTTTGGGAACCACTGACTGGTCTATGAGCTGACAGCCGCCAATCTACATTTTTATGTATAGTCTACGTACTGTAAATGTTGTCAATATCAAACTATCCTGTCCTCTTCCTTCAGCTCATCGTCTCATCCTTCGTGTTGGTATTGGAGTCAAGGTGTTGGCAGTGCTGCTGCTTCCTCTGGTTATGCTGTGGGCCTGGTCAGTTTCATCATTACACTCATTAAAATGACACTTTAAGTCCCATTACTCTACCTAATATTCTGTAATTGCTATTGCCTTGACCAAAAAAAAACTAAAATAATATTTCTTGTCTTTAAAGGAAACAGGACTCTGGCATGAACGAAGCAGTGAGGAGAGCTAAATAATGTTCATTGATTGCACATATTCATACATATTAATTTGATACATTATGATTTATTGATGATTGTGAATGTGATTCATATTGAAGTGTGTTGTCATGTTTCAGGAGGACGGTCCAGATGATATGAACGTCAGTGGAAGTGTTGGTCGTAGACGAGGCTTCATCTCCTCTGCTCATCAGGACAGCAGGGTTGTGGAGGAGGAAACCAACGTGTGAAGAAAGACAGAAAGCATGAAGACGTTCCTTTACATTTACAATAGACCAGCTGTTTATCACTGGATGCTGGAATATAGCTTATTATTGAATAGCAGAAGAACATTTTTTGCAAAATAACCACGTAGAAAGTATATGATAGGTAAATGTGAGGCAAGTCTCATGTGCAGCATTTTGTTCTTGTTTTGCTAACATTAACATCCATCAAAATTGGTATTATGACTGTATACATTGTCAGATACTTGAATGTGTCATTATATTATGATCACTTTACCCAAATACAGCTCAAGTGGAGTTTTTTGACCATTAATGTGGTGATTTCTCCGTCTGACTTAGACCAGATGATTTTGCTACCGCCATAAAAGAGCACCTGTCTGCAATGTTCAACAGGACCTAGATCTTCTCGCCAAGACAATGCATTGATCCTCGCCACTTTCTCAGAATGTGGAAGGAAGTGGTATACTGCTGCTGGTCTGAATTTGGCGTGAGAACTTACAACTTAGTAGGCCTAATTACCGATAGGCTGGAACTGTACTGTAAAAGGAAGCCTTGTTTCCATGGTAGCCTATTACCATGTTCATCCTTTGTCTGTCAGTAAAATATGTGCCTGATGAAGACCTAATAAGGTTGAAATGTTGCGCCATTAATAAATACGTTTTGGGAGCTTTAAACCAGTGTGCGGATGTTTTACCTTCTCCTTGATGTTCTTACAATAATATCTCTGTCGGGTGGAATCCTCATACTGTATGTCCAAAAATAGCAAAAGTAGCAGATCGCTTGCAGATCTGCTACTTTTGCTGCTTTTGTGTGACGCTGTAGGATTGTCAATAGGGCGTTAATTTACGAAAAAACTGAAAAGGTTAGAAGAATATTCGAGAGGTATATACAGTAAGAGGTAATATAAGAGGTTTCTGACCGACAACAACAATATCCTTTATAATGTAATATTCCACTGTCCATGTACTATCCTTAAAATAAACGTTTTAATACATTGTATTGAACTGCTGAAACAGGAGAACTGTAAAAGAAAGTAACACTTTAGGGGTGACGTGGTACAAAAAAGAATAAGTATTATTTTATTTTATTATTATTATTTTGATTTTGCATAATCATCCACACACAGTGACCTTCTCTCTGAACACTGGCTGAACAGATCTACAAGCTATAAACAACTCGTGGTGATACTATGAGCCACTTGTAGATCTGTTCTTTTGGGCAGGCGACACTGTCGATTTATATCAAAAGAAATATCAAAATGATTCAAAATGTTTGATATTTTTCAAAGAAATTCAAAAATAGCAGATGGACAAGCTGTGAGCTTGTTAAGATGATAATGACGTTATATTAACTAATTTTGCTGGGGACCCCCTGGAACCCCCCCCCCCCCAAAGGACCCCCTGAGAACCAATGCCGTACAACACCTAAAATAGTCCACTTTATATGAAACAAGTGAGCGAATGAGAACACAGCCTATAGAGGGAACTGACAGGGCGGGGTGGAGCAACAGAGATGACTATATAAGAAACATACAACATACGGAAATACAACTACTTTGTTCATGAGTTAATGAGAAACAACACGGTGGAATGAGAAACATGAAGAGGACATTCATCACTATGGTTGTTCTTCTGGGTGGTAAGTACTATTACATTTTACACCATAGATATCCCACCCAACACGCACACGCACACACACACACACACACACACACACACACTCTCACACTCACACTCACACACCAGGGGTCATCAATGTGTCCGTGGCAAGACCTGTCCTTGTTCCTGGCAAATTTAAGATTGTTTTAGTTTTTTACATAAAATTATAATGTTCTTATTTTGATCATAAGACCAAATTACTGAATGTCAGTCCCCTTTTTATTAGTTTCCTTTTTATTTTCAAGGACCCCCACTTTACAGTAGAGGTATAAGGCCATAGCTCTTTATGTGTTATTGTCCACTCAACTGTATGTCCATAGCAAAAATAGCATTTTGACTAAAATGTCTACCACAAGCCAGCATGGCGATGACCCCTGACACGCACGCACGCACGCACGCACAGTTTCCCGCTCCTTCTCTCTTTTTTTCTCTCTTTCTCCCTCCCTCCCTGTCTCTTAATTAACACCTTTTCCGTTGTCTTTTGACAGGGTTGTGTGGTGTTGAGTCTGTGGATATGAGAGTGGAAGGAAAGGAGGGAAGCGAGGTGACGAGGTCACAATCAAATGCTCTCACAGCAATGCATTTTATAATTTAAAATACTTCTGCAAGGAACCATGTAGAGTCCTAATCATCAACGAAGGGGCGAAGGGGAGAAATGTTTCAAAAGGGAGATACCGCTTTCAGGACGAAGGAAACACCTTCTTTGTGACCATTACTGATCTGACAGTGGACGATTCCGGCCGGTACAGGTGTGGTGACAGACGTGTTGGTTTTGACACATTCACTGAAGTACAACTCAGAGTTTTGAATGGTGAGTTTATTTTCAACAATGGTACTATTTTACTAAGTTAGGTTAGGTAGGATTTTGTGTCATTTCCCTTTCATAATAACATGACTATAGTTTGCACTGAGCTTCGTTATTTCTAGTCTCTAAGGCATATGATGAGTAGGCTGGCAGATTAGACTGATAAGGCTTCAACTACTAGGCCTGTGAAATGGATCGTACATAATATAGACACAAAAACAAAAACATAAGTAATCCGTTTTAGCTACCATCTTGAAAGATATCAAAATTAGATAACGTATATCTTGTATATCTTGTAGGCTATGTTTATCTTAAGAGGATATTAAAACAAGATTTTATTGTATTTATAAGTGTTTTTTAGTCCTGCACAGAATTAGCATATATGTAAAAGCTGAAACATTATGCTCCACTTTTTCCCTCTGGCTCACCAATCCATCACCATCACAAAGCTATGGAGCCCAGTACTACTGCTACTGCCACTGCCACTGATACTACTACTACTGATACTGATACCACTGATGCCTCTCCGGCAGCAGGTAAGACCTGGTGGTGCACAGTGATTTTTTACTTAAGTAAAAGTATCAATACCACAATGTAGAAATAGTCTGTTACAAGTAATAGTTCCGTATTCAAAATGTACTTGAGTAAAGGTACAAAAGTATTGGCATAAAAATGTACTTAAAGTACCAAAAGTAAAAGTACTCATTGTGCAGAATGTCCCATTTCACAAGTTTTCAAAATGCTTAAAAATCTTTTGAAAATAGCAGATCTATTTTCAAATAGCCGAAGGATATATTAAGGCTGACGTTGTTAATAAGTTTTGTAATAATAATGAAAATCCACAAAGTAACTGGAAACTAAAGTTTTCAAATAATCGTATAGTCGACTAAGTAAAACTGCCTCAAAAGTGTACTTAAGGTTATACTAGGTAACTTTTTCCAAAAAACTAAAGTTGAATTGTATATCTTTTGTGAGTGGCACTGCATGAGTTTCACCCCCGAAAGCCTTTTATAAATATATTTTCTATTGAAAGTGGACAGGGACGTGTTTCCCGCGAAAATGACGTCATCTGGCCGGAAATGGAAACGGAAATGCACCGGTTTCCTGTTTGGCCAGGAACTACCGCACCGGTTTCCTGTTTGGCCAGGAACTACCGTGCGAATAACAAAAAAGAATCTCACTGTTTTTAAGACATTATAGGATTTGAAGATGGAAAAACTACAGCTAAATAACACGGTAACTAAAGCTCCACTGGCTAAGAGAAACGATCCGCAGATAGTATAAAACAATTAAAAGAACGCTTTTTGAAACGCTTCCGTCTTCCGGTGAAAACAAATGGAATTCTGGGTAACGCAGGACAACGCTATATCATGCAGTGATGGTAGTGACATGCTGCTGGGGGCTCCTAACTGACAGGTGAGTCAGTAGGATACGTCAGCAGTGACAACACAGAAATGTCTGTGGGGAGGAATCAATTGGCATAACGACTAAATTGGGGGAAAAGGGGTGGAAAATAATTGGCTTCTCTAAATGTAGAAAAACAAATTACACTTTAAGTCCCAATTCTCTATTTGATATCCTGTTATTGACTGTTTTGAAGAACAAATATACATTATCTAAAAAGCTTAAAACATTTATTTAAAAATATTATTTCTTGTTTTTAAAGGAAACAAGATTTTGACATGGAAAAAAAGGTGAGGAGAGCTAACTTTTTTTTTTATTGATTCCACTTACACTGATAGGCTACATTTTATTTCATACAAAAAAATATGTATTGATGATTGTAAATGTGATGAATATTGAAGTGTGTTGTCATGTTTCAGGAGGACGGTCCAGATTATGTGAACGTCAGTGGAAGTGTTGGTCGTAGACGAGGCTTCATCTCCTTCATCTCCTCTGCTCATCAGGACAGCAGGGTTGTGGAGGAGGAAACCAACGTGTGAAGAAAGACAGAAAGCATGAAGACATTCCTTTACATTTACAATAGACCAGCTGTTTATCACTGTCTGCTGCCTGGATGGTGGAACATAGCTTGAGAAGACAAGATCAGCTATAGATTATTATTGAATAGCAGAAGATTTTTTTTTGCAAAATAACCACGAAGAAAGCATAAGTGTAAATATATGATAGGTAAATGTGAGGCAAGTCTCATGTGCAGCATGTTTTTCGTGTTTTGCTAACATTAACAGCCAACTTTAGTTGGTACGGCAAGACTGATTCCTGGTTACAATTGTTTGTGTTTTTTAGTTTTCCGACTGAGTTAGACCAGATCATTTTGCTACCGCCATAAAAGAGCACCTGTCTGCAATGTTCAACAGGACCTAGAGCTTCTCGCCAAGACAATGCATTGATCCTCGCCACTTTCTCAGAATGTGGAAGGAAGTGGTATACTGCTGCTGGTCTGAATTTGGCGTGAGAACTTACAACTTAGTAATTTAGCTGGAACTGTACTGTAAAAGGAATCCTTGTTTCCATGGTAGCCTATTACCATGTTCATCCTTTGTCTGTCAGTAAAATATTTGCTTTTGCCTGATGAAGACCTAATAAGGTTGAAACATTGCGCCATTAATAAAATACGTTTTGGGAGCTTTAATCCAGTGTGCGGATGTTTTACCTTCTCCTTGATTACCATGTTCTTACAATAATATCTTTGTCGGGTGGAAACCTCATGTCCAAAACAGTTACTTTTCAGGATTCAAATAAAAAAATGCAAAAGTAGCAGATCTACAAGCTCAAAACGCGTTGCCTGCAGATCCTTTGTGCGATGCTGTAGTATCAGGGCCGGTTCTAGGCTGATCAGCGCCCTAGGGGAGATTCTTCTGATGCGCACGGGGGTCTGTCGCTCGCACGATTTTTGGGGGGTTTTGGGCAGATTATGATACGTTTTTGGCTACTTTATTTCGGTTTTAGGGTTAGGGTTAGGGTTATGTTATTTAATTCAGATTTTACCGATTTATTATCATTATTATTATTTATTTTTTTGCCGCCTCTCCAAACTCCCACTCTAGGCGGCCGCCTAGGTCGCCTGTATGCTCGCCGGCCCTGTGTAGTATGATCAAGTAGGGCGTTAATTTATGAAAAAACAGAAAAGGTTAGAATATGGAGATAGAGGTATCTGACCGACAGAAACGATATCGTTATCATTTAATATTCCATATATATGTGTGAGCTACTGCCGACTGAGTCACATGTAACTGTGTCAATTTACTGGTGGGATAAATGACACCCTTTAATATATTCACAATTGGTTTTGGCAACAATAAAATATCAGATACACAATAAAGTGCGGGGTGCGTAAATGTTGCTTATGCCAATGGAATAATTGATTAACCTTGCAGACTACGCCACTTAGGTTTGGATTAAAGGAGCCTAAGAACTCCTTGATTAACTCTCTTTCTTTCAACAGGCTTTTTACAGGTTCGAGATAACTAGGTAAGTATTTACTTTAGGAGAACACCACAACTTAAAACCCAGGAGGAAACTGAAGTCGACACAATGGATAAAAAGGGTGAACATACATTTATTTGAATTATCCCTGTTACAAGAGGCCTCTGTGCCTTTAAAACCAGCATACAAAATAAACAACAATCCTAAAATATAAACCCTAACCTCCTATGGCGCCGCTAAACTAACTAAAATGCAAAACAATGGGCGAAACAACAATAATAGCAAGAGCGCAAATAAACAGCATAATAGGCAACAGTACTTTTACAAAAGTAAAGTGCGGTGCTATATAAAGTGCGTTCAGTACTATGTGGACTTTAGGCCATTCAAATGCAACACCGGGGGTTCTCTTCGGCCAAATATGCAGAGTGTGCAAAATAGCAAATGTGCAAATTAATAGCAAGATGTGCATCAAATACTTAGGGATAAGTAAAGTGCAGGTGCTATTAAAATACAATAAAAGATGCTATAAATAATTAAGACAAGTGTGTGCAAATACTGGGGGAAAACAGGTGGAGGGAAGCCAAGCCAGGACTCTTCAATTGTTCGTCTGTTTCTTTATCACCGCCTGGAAGTACAGAAACAATAGGCCAGTTCAACTGTTTACAGGTAAGGTACTGTGGGCTGCTGGCGGTGGTGGCTATCACAAATCGAGTGTTGCGTGGATAGAAACTTACTCCGAAGGCAGCTTTCGCTGCCTACTGATGGAGTTGCGCGTCGCAACACTTTAGCCTCTCTTTCGTCCGCTCCTCTCCAGGTCCTGCTTCACTCTTTGTATGGTCTGGTCGTCGCTGCTTTCGTCCTCTCCTTCCCCTCTGCACACACAGTCTTTCTCGGGTCTTTCTATAATGGAGCCGTCTGCCAAATGTTTGCTCGTTGCTTTCGGTGGCTGGCAGCACGCACTCTCCCGTCTCTCACACCCTTTACCTCGGCTACACTCTGGGACTTTCTGTGTCGCACCGGTCCTTTCACACACACTCTCCTGCTCTCTGTCCTTCTCGCTCCTCTTCCTTTTTGAACTGAGCGGTTTATTCTCATTGCACAGAGACACCGCG
This sequence comes from Gymnoscopelus braueri, assembly GCF_963280865.1. Classification (NCBI taxonomy): domain Eukaryota; kingdom Metazoa; phylum Chordata; class Actinopteri; order Myctophiformes; family Myctophidae; genus Gymnoscopelus; species Gymnoscopelus braueri. The sequence continues at coordinate 58,066,683 of NC_137604.1, forward strand.
CCCTTCTCCGTCGTGGTTGGCTGTCGATGACGTGACCTGCTGTGGGATTGGGCCGTGGGGACCGCGCCCAAGCGTCAGTCAATCTCACAGCTGTTTGCTGTCATTGTCAATTTGGGGCATACCAAGTGGCTCGGGGACCGGGGGGAAAACATGTTCATTCATAAATAATACAGTGCAGTCATCACAATAAAGGTTAAAAGGGTGTTAAGATGATGAAACAGTGCATCAATATAAATAACAAAAAAATAATAATAATGTCCCGTTTTCCACCCTGTCACATATGTACTAATATATGTTCCACAACATTAATAAGTAAAACCTGGCATTTTATTGAACTACACTGAAACAGGAGAACTGTAAAAGAAAGTAACACTTTGGAGGTTACGTGGTACAAAAAATAAGTGTTTTGATGATGAGTTTTGATGCTCCATATGAAGGCCTTGCGGGTTTTTACGTAATCATACACAGTGTCCTTCTCTCTGAACACTGGCTGAACAGATCTACAAGCTATAAACAACCCATGGTGATACTATTAGCCACTTGTAGATTTGTTCTTTTTGGCAGGCGACACTGTCGTACTACGACTAAATTAGGCTTACTGTAGCCCAATGGTTCTCAAAAAAATGGACATATGTATTGTCACTAAGTGACGCGCAGTGAGCTTGTAGATTAGCTTTTTTTTTGAATAGTCAACGTGGCTAAGATGATTGTGATGCTATTTTAACTACTTTTGCTGGGGATCCCCTGGAAAACCCCCCATCAAGGACTCGTGCTTATGGATACCATCGCTTTTCTAGGGAGAACCGCTGTGATTGGCCAGTTGTCAGTTACTGGGAAGGCAGAGGTCAAGACATTTCACATAAAATCTCAAGAACGGGAAGTGTACCAGATTGCCTGATTGAGTAATCATGATTAGAAAATATGCCCATATAATCAAGTGTCTGCTCACTCATACATAAGATACAAATCAGTATATCAGTTAACAGTGTAGTGGAAGGTTGGATAAAGTAAGAGAATGGAATAAGAGTAGCCGTGGGATAGGAATAGATCAGTAGTTCTCAACCTTTTTTTTTTAGCTCTGGACCACTCGCATATTTCTGTTAAATAATGCCTGCATGGGCTTGATATAATATGTTGCACATATATTGTGTAACAAATTAAATCAAGCCCTTAAAGGCAGACTATAGGTAACTTTGAGCCTACATTTAAAATATATATATATTTATTTTTGCGTTATCAGCCACTATTATGCTGGTGTGTTTTCCTGCAGAAAGACACATTCCTCTGGCTGTATTTTTGGTTTTGTTCCACTGTTTATATTGACATTCATGCCTTTGCTGAAAAGTCTGTGGGGGTAGAGGGGGGGCTCGGCCGGATCTCTTAATTGATCCCTTTTAACTTCAAAGGGGTTGTGCACTGAGTTGATTGATAGGGCCCTAAGAGTGTCAACCTCGTTAGTGCTCTCTCTAATCAATGAATGCATCAAAGATTCAAATATTTTCTTACATTTGATGGACTTATTAAATATGTCCCTGGTTCAAAATCAGTTTAAAGCCCCTGCTTTAGAGGAAACTGACTGGGTGCGGGGTGGAGCAACGGAGATGACTATGTAAGAAACCTGCAACATCCTGTACAGAAATACCACTTCTTTGTTCACGAGTTAATGAGACAAGGACAACATGGTGGAATGAGCAACATGAAGGACATTCTTCACCATGGTTGTTCTTCTGGGTGGTAAGTACTATTTATTTCACACCATAGATATCCCACCCACACACACACACACACACACACACTCTCCCTTTCTCCCTCCCTCACTGTCTCTTAATTGATGATTCATTGATTGATGAAATGATTGCTATCAGAAAGCTGAAGATCACTAAACTGCATCTGTAGACCACTCTAGTGCATCTGTAGACCACTCGTGCATCTGTAGACCACTGTACTGCATCTGTAGACCACTCTAGTGCATCTGTAGACCACTGTCGTGATCTCTAGACCACTCTAGTGCATCTGTAGATCACTAAACTGCATCTGTAGACCACTCTAGTGCATCTGTAGACCACTGTACTGCATCTACCAAGTCTTCGCGGTGACCGCCCCCCACTGGGGGCAAGCTGTTCCAGAGCCTGGGGCCCCCCCAGGCTCTGTAGACCACTGGACCAATGGTCTATAGATGCAGTACAGTGGTCTTAAGATGTAGTAAAATGGTCTATAGATTCAGTACAGTGGTCTAGATACAGTACAGTGGTCTCTAGATGCAGTACTGTGGTCTATAGATGCAGTACAGTGGTCTAGATACAGTACAGTGGTCTCATACAGCTATAGATGCAGTACAGTGGTCTCATACAGCAATAGATAAAGTACAGTGGTCTCATACAGCAATAGATAAAGCACAGTGGTCTCATATAGCAATAGATAAAGTACAGTGGTCTCATACAGCTATAGATACAGTAAAGTGGTCTCCTTTTTACAAAAGGCGGAAATTACATATTTGTACTGCATGCAAAAAACTGCATGGTTCCTGCCCAAAACTGCATGAGATTGGCATACATTTGGCATGCCTGTACAGGGGAGGCTGTAGGTATCCATGTAACCCATTTCCATTCACATATGTTGAGGTGACAGCTCAAGGGACCATTTGGAAAATGTTGATGGCCGTTTTTCCCTCGCCAAAATGTTGTCTAACTTTGAATCATTAGGTATTTAGCCCCCTTCCCGACAAGGTAGCATGACAAGGTTGGTCCCATTGGAAACCTGAGGTTGTCTAGAATCAAATGGTATCTCTATCTTTGGGCTACGTCTAGCGCGCCATAGTCTCCGAAAGACACGCCGGCGTTCCAGCCAGCAATCCCGCAGGTCTCATAGTGTAATATAAAAAAAAAAAACTTTGGACCACTTTTTTTCATGGGATCATCGATATCCCTATATTAGGTCCTAAGGATGCCAAAAAATCCAAACTAGAAAAGAAAATAAGCAGTCGCGCGTGGACCACTCCAAGGGCCTCTACTATGACTGAATACTCAATTTTCTCCGATTTGAGGTATAATGCAGAATTTTGGCTACAGAAATAGTAATGTTCAAGATACAAAGGTCATCTTGGGCTCAAATTGAAGCTTAGGGACATGGGAAGTTTTCTATATACAAGTGTGGCAGTGATATTCAACAAATCTTTGTTATAATTTGTCAAGCGGACAGTATTTTTTTTTCTGGGGATGTTGTGGTCATATTTAAAAGTACAATGGTAGCAAGCACCAGAATCCTATTTTGCTACTTACCCCTATGTGTCAGGATACTCCATGCCGAATTTCATGTGTAAGACAATTTATGTAATTTTAGTAGATTAATATTGTGTGATGCCCACTAAAGTGTGATCACATTAGTGTGATTGTTTTATGTGTCACAGTGTTTTGAGAAGTGTTTGTATTTTTATTGTACCTTTCCAGTTGTCATTATAATGTTTTCACCAAAAACAATAACTTTGGTCAATAGGTGGCAGTGTAACACCATGGTATCAACCTGCTTTGCCACTGAGATTGTCTTTGAGGTAGTCTAGTGCGCATGCCCTGCTGGTTCTTCTCATAACTGAGGAGACTCGGTGGAAGCAAGACCATGTTTCTCTGTCTCTAATTCTGCTATACAACTTTAACCTGTTTTCCAGGTAATATATATCTGCTACTAGGTGCCAGATCCTGGTACCTGTAACAGTTTATTGGGGGCTCGTCCGGGATCAGCGCCACCTGCTGGCTGGAAGCTGATCCAGAGATACTGATCTTGGACCAAGAGTGACCTGATGAACCAGGGAGCAACACCCGGTGTAAAGGTCCACTGATGAAGGAGCATTATTCAGCCACACCAACTGAAGCAAGGTGTCTCATCTGATGAAGAGTAAACACAGAGCTGTGCCAACTACTACTTCTAATGAAGAGTGAGAAAGACAGTGCTGTGTCAACTACTACAGTACATCTGATGAGAAAGCCCAGTGCTGTGCAAATCACTGGTGAAGATTACAAACTGTTGTGCCAACCACTACATCTGATGAAGACTAAAGATAGTGTTTTGCCAATTGCTACATCTGATGAAGAGTAAGGATTGCTGTGTAGAAAGAACCACCCATCACGGATAGAGACTGTAAAGTGATCCTGGACTGTGTACCAAGTGCAAGGAAGGAATCGGGAGCAGCCATGGCAGACAGTGAGAGGAAAAGTTTGGTGTGGGCCATCAAAAAGAGCCTGCTCACTCTACCTGCCGACGAGCTGTTTCAGATTGCAAAGGCATTGGTTCAACTGCCAGGGATGGACCAGTCTCTTCTGTCTCATCTCACCGCAGAGGATGAAGAGGGGTGTTTCAACTACGTCAACGACTATGTGTACAGTAAGGCCTTACTAGATTTAGAGGATAAAGGATTGTCACATTTATTAGACATGAAAGATGTGATTGATAGAATCATACAGGTTCAAGGTTCGGGTGTAAAAGAGGGTACATCACATGGTTCCTTTTCTAACAGTCAAGTTGGTGTCAATGTTGAAGTGAATAATGAAGTCATTGTTGTTAGTGAGGCTGCTGAAAATGTGACCACACATGATGCAAATCTGCAGCAGATGCTTACTAGTTATGGGGAACTGAGTAAACAAATTTTGCAGTACATGCCCACACACCCCACAAATTGTTCCTCAGCCACAGTCAAAAGTTCAGTCCATGTCACTAGGTAGGAATGCACCAGACACCAAAGGTAAAAGTGAACACCCTACATCTGTGTCACAAGACAAGCTGGTCTCTCTACGAGAGCTTTCTTTCCTCCATCGCAGGGAGTTTAAGCTCCAGGGAGGTCAGATTGGAGATCAGGGGTCAGACATTAGTTACAGCAGTGTCTGTAGACAAATTGAAGAAGGTTTGAAGGAACAGTTCAGCGATGCAGATGTTGTTAGAGCTGTCTTGAGTTATCAAACCTGGCAACTTTAAAGACATGTTAATGGTTAAGGATGATTTAACTGTTGATGAGCTGAAGGGTTTTCTTCATTCCCACCTTGGTGAACAAAGTAACACAGAGCTGTTTCAAGAACTTATGTGCACTAAACAAAAAGATAGTGAAACACCACAGCAGTTCTTATACAGAGTCATAGGACTAAAACAAAAGATATTGCTGGCCTCAAAACATGCTGATACTGATGTTAAATACAATGCAAGTACAGTTCAGGATGTTTTTCTCCACACTGTGTATCAAGGTCTAGGCCACAAGCATGATGACATTCGTAGAGAGCTCAAACCATTACTTGTAGACCCCAGTGTCCCTGATGAGGCCATCCTCAAACAGATGAAGAAAGTAATGAGTGATGAGAGTGAAAGGCAGCGACGTTTAGGCCCAGCCAACCGTCAGAGACCCACAAATGTACACAGTGCAGAGGTTGAGGTTAATGCAGCTCAGGCTCCCCCTAGCGTCAGAGAGGAGAGCTCAGGAAAGAAACCTAAGCCAGACATGATCCAACAGTTAACAGAAAAGGTTGAAAAGCTTACTAATCTTGTTGAGCTCATGCAACAGTCTATCCATCCCCAAAAGTCAGAACAGCAGGCACAGGTCAGAACAGGCAAGACAGACAGGCAGAGAGAGAGACCATATGGCTGTAGTAAATGTGTTGAACAGAATCTGCCTAACTGTCCTCACTGTTTCCACTGTGGTGAGGAAGGCCACAGAGCTGTGGGCTGCCTGAAGAGACCTCCACGACAGGGAAACTGGAGCCGGTCCCTGCAGGGGGACAACCATTGACCGGTTCCAAATTACTGTCCCAAACTGACACCTGTCATACTAGTGAGCCTGACAAGGAAAAAGTCAAAGAGAAAAAGTATGGCCCTGAAACAAAAGACAAAGTAGTAAAAGAGATACAGAAGCAACCAATACCCCTGTCCCCACCCCTGACTTACCTTACAGCAAAAGTGAATGCCTCGCCAAGCTCGTGGGGAGAAGGGCTCTCACCCATTGTAACCTAAACGGTTTAGCAGTCAGTGCTCTGCTTGACACGGGGGCCCAAGTAAGCATGATTGATAGAGTTTGGAAAAACAGATACTTTCCTGACATGCCTGTTAGACCCCTTAATGAAATCATTGGTGATAAAGAGGAGTTAGAAGTCTATGCTGTAAATGGTGAGATCCTTCCATTTGATGGCTGGGTGGCCCTCACAGTTAACTTGAAGGGGAATGAAAATCCTAACCTGTCAATCACTGTGCCTTTCCTTGTAAGCAGTCTTGATCTGGAGAGACCCCTGCTGGGCTTTAATGTGCTGGAGGTGATGATACAGGAACAACCTGGAAGGCTGATTCCAACCCTCACCAGCCTGCTCTGTAACGCCATGGTGATACCAGCAGAGAAAGCAGAGCTCCTGGTGAACTTCATTCAGACTGACAAACCCCATGTGCAATTTGGCCGCCTACGAACAGGTAGACAAGACACTGTCATTCCAGCAGGTCAGGTGGCCTGGGTCAAGTGCCAAGTCCCACCCCACATGGAACTGTCTGACCCAATCTTCCTGTTTGAGCCTGATGACAACAGCATACCACTGGCGGAGCTGGATGTTGGAGAAGGCCTGCTGAAGGTGCAAAACCCCAGAAAGCCCTATATAACAGTGCCTGTGGGAAACAACACAAAACATGCAGTCACTCTCCCAAGAAAGACAGCCCTTGGCAGTATCCACTGTGTGGAGAAGGTCATCACAACAGACTCACCTGAAACCCCCCAGCCCCCAGTGACCGTCAGCAGTGCCGCCACAACCCCCACTGTCACCAGCCCATCCCCATGGCAACCCCCCCCATCCCAAAATACTCACCTGAAACCCCCACAGTCACCAGCCCATCCCCATGGCAACCCCCTATCCCACCTGAAACCCCCAAGCCCACAGTGCCCCTCAACAGTGCTGCTTCGACGTCAGCTGTCCCCAGTCCCACTCCATTTCAACCCCCTGTCGACCTCAGTCACCTTGATGATCAACAGCAGGAAATAGTGATCAAGATGCTCTGTGAAGAGGCTGGAGCTTTTGCACAGGACAGTAATGACATTGGATGTATACCAAGCCTGCAGATGACAATCACCCTCCATGACACAGTCCCCGTCCAGAAAACGTACTCATCAGTCCCAAAGCCACTGTTTAAGGAGGTAAAGGAGTACATACAGGAACTGTTAATGAAAGGCTGGATAGTCAAGTCCAAGTCCCCATATTCTGCCCCAGTTGTCTGTGTCAGGAAGAAGGACGGCAGCCTGCGTCTGTGCATTGACTACCGCCTCCTGAATAAAAAGACTGTCCCTGATCGTCACCCGTTGCCTAGAATACAAGATCTGACTGACACCCTTGGGGGCTATACCTGGTTTAGTATTTTAGATCAAGGAAAAGCCTACCACCAGGGCTTCGTCGCAGAGGGTTCGCGCCCTTTCACCGCCTTCATTACTCCTTGGGGTCTCTACGAGTGGGTCCGTATCCCATTTGGACTCTCAAATGCCCCTGCAACATTCCAGCGGAGCATGGAGATGCTAGGCCCCCTCAGGGACGAATGCTGCATCCCGTATCTAGACGATGTACTCTGTTATGCAAAAACATTTGAAGAACATGTCGAGACCATCCGTAAAGTTCTCCAGGCCCTTCAACGTCACGGAGTGAAATTGAGGCCTGAGAAATGTGATCTCTTCAAACAAGAAGTCAGGTACGTGGGTCGCCTTGTGTCAGCAGAAGGAGTCAAAGTAGACCCACGAGACATTGAAGCTGTGAAAGCCCTGTCAAGTAAGACACCAAGAACTGTTGGTGAGGTGAGGAAAGTAACAGGATTTCTGGGGTATTTCCGTTCCTACATCCAGGATTTTTCCCGGATTACCAGACCCATTTATGAGCTGCTCCAAACCAAGCCAGGGCAGGCCCCAATCCCAACCCGTAGTAAAAACCCCAAACGCCCCCAGTTGCCCTCCAGAGAGCCCATAGAATGGACCACTGAACAGCAGAGAGCCCTTGAACAACTGATCGACCTCCTCACAAACCCCCCTGTCTTGGCGTATCCTGATTTTAACCACCCCTTCAGACTGCATACTGATGCCTCAGACCAAGCCTAGGAGCTGTTCTGTATCAGCATCAAAACGGAAAATTGAGAGTCATTGGATATGGATCAAGGACATTGTCACCAGCCGAACGCAATTACCATATGCATAGTGGAAAACTGGAGTTCCTCGCATTAAAATGGACTGTGTGTGAAAAGTTCCGTGATTACCTGTACTATGCACCACACTTCACTATCTACACCGACAACAACCCGTTGACCTATGTCATGAGTACAGCCAAGCTCAATGCTGTTGGTCATCGGTGGGTTGGGGAACTCGCAGATTTCCGGTTTGATGTCAAATACAGGCCTGGAAAGTCAAATATAGATGCAGACACCCTATCTCGCCTCCCCCTGGATATGGAGAGGTATGAAAGGACCTGTACAGAGGAGTTCTCCAATGAAGCAGTGCGTGCGACATGGGATGGAAGTCAGGCAGCAGAAAGGAAAGACGTGGCATGGGTTGCAGCGCTTAACATCTCTTCCCCAGACTCTAACCAGCAGTCTCATCCTAACCTGCAAACCATCAGTCACGATGAGCTAGTAAAGGCCCAAAGAGAGGATCAAGCCATAAATACGATCATGGAGTTGAAGGAGTCGAACACAAAGTTGACAGATGAAGTGCGCAAAACTGTAAGTGGAGCGACCCGAAAGCTGCTTCATGAATGGAGCAGATTATACATTGACAATGACCTCCTTTACAGAAAGACCAATCAGCACAAGCAGTTAGTCCTCCCTGTAAAATACAGAACACTCGCTCTGAAGCATCTACATAATGAGATGGGCCATGTTGGGACGGAAAGAGTGCTCCACCTCGCAAGGGAGAGATTCTACTGGCCCTTTATGTCCAAAGAGATTGAGGAATATGTGACCCGAAAATGTCCATGCATCAAGTCTAAAAAGCCTGTCACACACGTTCGAGCTCCCATGGGTAGCATCACCTCCAACTTCCCTTTAGAGCTCGTGTGTATTGATCACCTACATCTGGAAACCAGTTGTGGAGGGTACGAATACATTCTAGTGGTGATCGATCATTTCACTAGATTTGCCCAGGCATACCCCACAAAGAACAAAAGTGGAAAAACAGCTGCAGAGCGTATCTTTAATGACTACATACCCAAATTTGGTTATATGTCTAAATTACACCATGATCAGGGCCGTGAATTTGAGAACAAATTGTTCCAAACACTGCAACAGCTGTCTGGAGTTGGCCACTCTAGAACATCACCCTACCATCCACAGAGCAACCCGGCTGAGCGGCTCAATAGAACGATACTCCAGATGTTGAGGACGTTGACTGAAAGTGAAAAACTGCGTTGGAAGGATCACCTCCCGCAGGTATTACACGCTTATAACTGTACCAAACATGAATCCACTGGTTACTCACCCTTTTTCCTCCTCTACGGCCGTCATCCACATCTCCCAGTTGACTTGCTGTTTGGGTTAACTGAGGAAAAGGAATCATACTCACCTAGAGGATATGCAGAGAAATGGGCTGAGAAAATGTCAGAAGCCTACCGTATTGCTTGTGAGAATAGTAAGAAATCCAGTGCAAGGGGAAAAGTATCTTATGACAAGAAAGCAAAAGGAATCGTATTACAGGCAGGAGACAGAGTTCTGGTAAGAAACCTCAGTCAGCGTGGAGGACCAGGCAAGTTGAGGTCTTACTGGGAGAAGGCTATCTACGTGGTCAAAAGCCAGCTTGCTGAGAGTCCAGTGTACATTGTCTGTCCTGAGCACGGAGACCAGAAGAAAACCAGAACATTACATCGCAACCTCCTGTTGCTGGTGAATGACTTACCTGTGGAAATGACTCCACCCCAAACCAAAACTGTCCCTGAAAAGAAAACAAATAACAGACAGAAACAAGGAAGAGTGTCAGACACACAGAGACAAGCAGACTTGAGTGACAGCACTGACAGTGATTCAGATGATGACAGTAACGGTGGATACTGGCTAAGGATACCTGCTGAGAGAACAGAGGAAAGAGCTCTTGTACACCGTGAGCAACTACCTGAATACATACCTGTCATGTCACCTGAAGAGAGTGAAGACGAAGAGAGAGAAAACACAGATGGAAACTTACCTGTTGTGGCCAGACCTGGTGTCACCGAACCTGAGGAAGAAGAGGAAAATGAGTACCCATATCCTGACCCAGCCCAATCCCCAATACCCCAGACCAGTCCACAAGCCCAATCCCCAATCCCCCAGCCCAGTCCCAGAGCCCAGTCCCCAGCCTCACCTGTAGAACAGGTTCAGTCAGAGGTCAGGAGGTCTGCCCGTGACAGAAAGCCCAGACAGTGTCTCACGTACGACTTGCTAGGTGAACCGTCTGTGCAGGATCAGGTTACCGTTAACTCAGTGTTAGGACACGCAGTACAATACGCACCTGTTCTGCATACACCTCACCACACTCCACCACCACACACACTGATGCAATACCTCCCACCCTTTGGTATGCCATATTCACATCCCTTCTTCTACCACACACCATACGCCCCGTATACTTACCGTACACCCAACACACACATTCCACCCACAATGCTTACCTGTTAGAGGTCTAAGAGAAAGACTAAAGGTTTACGAGTTGAATTGAGCTGAATTTCAGTGTTTTTGGAAATGTCAGGAGCCATTTTTATTTGTCAGGGAGTGTGTGATGCCCACTAAAGTGTGATCACATTAGTGTGATTGTTTTATGTGTCACAGTGTTTTGAGAAGTGTTTGTATTTTTATTGTACCTTTCCAGTTGTCATTATAATGTTTTCACCAAAAACAATAACTTTGGTCAATAGGTGGCAGTGTAACACCATGGTATCAACCTGCTTTGCCACTGAGATTGTCTTTGAGGTAGTCTAGTGCGCATGCCCTGCTGGTTCTTCTCATAACTGAGGAGACTCGGTGGAAGCAAGACCATGTTTCTCTGTCTCTAATTCTGCTATACAACTTTAACCTGTTTTCCAGGTAATATATATCTGCTACTAGGTGCCAGATCCTGGTACCTGTAACAATTGTCATTAACATAATTACGCCCCAAAAAAGGGGGTTTTGGGGCCCCTGTAGCCTCGATCTCCAGGCTTTTATTGTTTAGTGTTGCTAAAAAAATAAAAGCCTGGCCCAGCGTGTCGGTGTACTCGGTATAAGGAAGTGTTTCACTTCCCAACCAACGTGCAGTGGGCGTCGCTCGTAATGTTGTGTTAACGGGGCGGGGGTTGACAGACAGATCGGTGAACCAATGGGATCAGCCGCAGTCTCTCGCCGGCTCTTTACACCCGCCCCTCTATACACGAAATCAGGAGCGTTGGGGCAGTCTAGGGCCCCTGAGACCAAACGGCCCCGAGTTGGGGGTGGTCAGTATGAACTTGTGATGGCCCAAGGTATATGCTAACAGGAAATCATAGTGGAAAAAAATGAGCAGAAAACATTCTGAGGGCTGGGCCTGGCTCCCGGTCTATAGTTATTACATATATTTGCTTCCATACTCTGTGTGAAGGGAGCGGAAATACCACATTATAGCAGTCTTCACCTCAACTTCCCTTTTAGGCTGTGTTCATCTTCATCTCAGATGTAGCCTAACAGTTTACCAAAGCACAATAATTGCAGGATACATTTATTTTAAGTGCCATTTTTTTGCTGCCTAACAAACTGCTTAAGAGGCTTAATTTACCACAAACTACTACAGTGTATAAGAACACCCAAAGTGTAGCCTACTAACAAATCACTAAAATAAAGAATGTTTAGGGGCAAGTTATGGGGGTCAAATTTGTAACTTAAACATGAAGTGTGGCCATCTAACACATAGGGAGGTTAACAGTTGTCAGGGTTAGCATTAGTCTTTTAGGAAAAAAGAAATTGAAATAATGTTAACCGACGCTTACATTACTAATGTATATTTGCAATTGTTAATACTTCACTATGTACATACATCAGGTCTGTTCTGACAGCTTTGATTTCAAGTCCCCCATTCCTTTGTAGATTAAGAGGAATGTATGCAACAATGGGAATACTTCCTGCAAAATTGGCAGTTTAGAGAGAAATTATGCTCAAAAGGTGATTTATTTAAACATTTTATTAAACATATGTATTCAATTAAACAAAAGTATGTATTCACCAACAACAAACAATCTAACAAGTACAGTAAATGACATAAAACAACTTTGTAGAAAAACAAGAACATAGCCTTTTAAAAGTGCAAAAATATTCAACCTTCACTTCACCCATTTTCAACCCCATCTTCATATACCTCACCTTCAAATATATTAGAGCTCATTAACGTTGATTAAAGCTGGCACAATTTCCATATACTCGCTCCGTGTCTCAGAGGCGGGCCGTGGACAGTTCAGAAACCCTACCAATGACATCATAGGCAGGGATTCCAAGCTGTAATGGAACCTTTTGCCTACCAAAATCTTGTTTCAAATAACTCACCTGACGATGACGTCACTGGTAGGCAGCGTTTCTGAGCTGTCCACAGCCCGCCTCCGAGACACCAGAGCGAGGAGACAGTAATGCTGCCGTCGAATAATGAGCCCCAGTGAGGACCGATTATTATTTAAGATGCGGTTGAAAATGGGATCGATGCAAACATGCGAGCTTGTAGGTCCCGCTATTTTCTTCAGTTCTGCCCCAGAGCGCTCTCCCACTGCACCCCAGTCCAATATTCCACAGGAGACTGGGAGGTACTATGGTGGGTGAGGCTTTTGGCGTGAGGCCACCGTGAACAGGCTAGGTGACGCGTCTCACTGTACCATCAGGGACCGTCACTTCCAGGGACAAAGGAACCAAGCAGCCATCTATGGACAAAACAGACATTTATTTCAGCACATATACTTGTAATGGACATGGCTAATAATGATAGGCATAACAGTAATGCAATCAGGGTTGGTTGCCTCTGCTTTTGATACACACATCCACCACCCAATTAACGGGATACACCGTGCACACCAGGTAGCAGTGATGTTTAATAGTCCGGCAGCCGCTGAGGTGGGAAATGTGGTCTATAGTTTATTTATTGGTCAAAAATATTGTCTATATAGCCTACATACATTCATTCAAACCACCTGCTGACCAGCTGTCAGCATTGGGCAATTATCTTTATATAGGGGGTATATGTGACCATACCTCTGCATTACAAAAATAGACTACATTTCAATAATAAGTAAATAGAAAACAACATTTCTGGGTCCAAGACATTTCCAGTAATCTATAGGCGTAGTGTATGATATTCAACTTCGTTTCTAAGATTTGAGTGTTGAGCAATTAGCATAATGAACCATTAATTGGCCAATTAAAATCCAACAGGACCGAATTTTTTTTTAAAGGTGGTTTCAGGTTTCAGGTCATTTAATGCCATAACAAATTACCAACTGCTGACCTTTGAGCATTTAAAAAAAATCCATCTTGCTGATATTTTAATATGTAGAATGATGTTATAATGATGCCAGAGGCTAGCACAAATGCATGTTCTGAATATTTGCAATCAAAATTATGTACACAAGTAAAGTCAGTTAGATTATCATCTATCAGGAGATAAAAGAGATTAACATCTGCCAAATGCGCTCCCAGATCAGGAACTGGTGCTGTGGGATTCTACACATGGGCATTGATCACAAAGGTGTCCCACATCAACATGTCATTTTTGGGCGGTGAAACCGCCCCTATAAGTGAGATTTGGAAAAATGTACATTTTCCTGCGCTGTGATCTGGGCCCAGGAAATTTGTACAATTATCCTGCGCTGTGATTGGCCAATCACAGTCTATTCAGGACTGTGATTGGCCAGTGTCACATGACACATGTGCATAGCCCTATATAAGAAACCATAACTTGAAAAAAAACAAATTTTGTTTTTTTCAAGTTATGGTTTCGTCCATCATAAAGAGTGTTTCAATAAATGTATTTATCTTTTGTACATGATTGGTTGACTCCATTCAGTATTGTGATTAGCTAGCAAGACACCGCCCACTTCACACAGGGTGTGATTTTTAGATTACTTTGGCTATTCAAAAATGGCTATTCAAAAATAGCAGATATACAAGCTCATAACGTGGCTGTGAACTTGTAGATCCGCTATTTTTGCTAAATAATGGTGAAAATGTGTGCAAATCTTTGAATACATATATTTTTAAGCGAACATTTGTAACTCAAATCTTTGCTGGGGGGGGGGGTCCCTAGAACAGAATATTTTACAAACGTTTAAAAATATATATATATTCAAAGATTTGCACACATCTTCACAATTTTTCAAAAATAGCAGATCTACAAGCTCATATCTGTTATTTTTGAATAGCCAAAGAAATCTTAAAATGACACTGATGCGTTCCCGGTCTTAATGGGTTAAAATAGTGATGAACTAGCCAGATGCATGGAGAACCAAGATGACTGCAGGCACCACTGGAGTGGTAAGGTCACATATAACCCCCTCTAAAAAGAAAAGCCCAATGCTGACAGCTGTTCAGCAGGTGGTTTCATGGATGCATGTATATAGACAATATTTTGGACCAATAAAAAAATAAACACATTTACCACTTGCCGGACTATAATGGGATACACTCACTTACCAGTGTTTCATGGTTATGTTGACAGAGAGTGATGGGTAAAAGTAACTCAGAGGATGAGGCCTAAGGGGACAACATCACATCACGGTTATTATATTATATTTCACTTTCAAACATGTTTGGGGTCATTTTAATGTCTACTCAGGCTTTTGTGAGCACGGCCCCATTTCAAACTACATTTTAACCATGATAGAATCATTAAAAACACCGCCCTAGGTTCTGGCGACTGATATCGTCCTTCTAATACGTGAGGGTAAAAAAGTAACCCCCTAACGCATTAGAATGACAAGATCAGTCATCAGAACCAAGGACGGGTGTTTTAAATGAATCCAACATGGTTGAAATAGAGCTTGAAGTTACAATGGGTTTGTTTAGGGGCGTGTCTGATAAAATGAACATCAAAATACTGAATAAAGCAACTTTAAAACTTTTTGGGGTGCTAAAAAAAACTTGAGCAAACATGTTGCAAAGTGAAATATCCCTTTAAGTAAAACTACAACGAGAACAGTCTAGTTAACTGGAAAAAAAAATGAAAATAAAGGAGGCTTTAAAACAGAGGTTGAAATGACCAAACCTGCCTACCGATGATGTCATTGGTAGGCAGGTTTCTGATGTCATTGGTAGGCAGGTTTCTGATGTCATTGGTAGGCAGGTTTCTGAATTGTTCACAGCCCTCCTCTGAGACACAGACCTAATAGAAAGATGCTGCCATCTCTTATAAATCAAAACTTCAAATCAATTAAGTGGTTAATTGATTGGTTGAGATTTGAACGCCAAAAACTCACATTTAGAGCCCAGAGTGTGTGGTCTTTTAACTAATCACATATGATGAACAATGCAGAAGCCGACATTAACCACTTGAACCCTAGCATATTCCGCTAATGTCTTGGTGGAATATTTAGCTGAAACAGCTGATCTACAAGCGTCAGTATATAGGGTTTAAGTGGTTAACTCATTCAGTGCCATTCTTATTTATGGCAGTTTGGTTCTGAGTGCCACAGCCAAAATTCATTGTAAAAAAAAAAAGTGCTCAGGAGCCGAGATACAGCCTTTTTCAGTAAGAAGTTAAACAAGAAGTGAATGGAGCAGCAAATCTCCAAATCACCATATCTTGGGTTCTGAACATTTTTTTTTATGTCTTAGACGTCACGTGGCACTCAGGGCGCTTCAGGCCATGACGTCTTAGACGTCATGTGGCACTGAATGAGTTAAGTTAAAACTGCCGTTCATCTGAAACACAAATTCACATTCAGTTCATGTGGTTCATACTCAAAAAACAAAACCTCATTCTGATGCTATAAGAGATTAGATTTACTCGACCTCAAATGAAGGGCTTTCTTTGTCTAGTGTGGCGTGCTCGTGTCTTAACCCATTTCAACCGGGAACGCCATTATTTTTATACTTTATAATTACTATTATTACTATTTTTGAAAATGTGTGAATATATATTTTTTAAAGCAAACATTTGTAACTCAAATCTTTGCTTCTGGGGATTCTACAAATGTCTTCCAAATCCTAGGTAAAAATAAATAAAAATAAATGTATTTGGCCACGGCACCCCATCTCAAAATATTTTGTTCCAGGGACTCCCCAGAAGTAAAGCTTTGAGGTTAAAAATGTTCGCTTTAAAATAATATATATTCAAAGATTTGCACACATTTTCATGATTAAAAAAAATAGCTGATCTACAAGCTCATAGCGCGGCACTCAGTGCCGCACTATGAGCTTGTATATCTGCCATTTTTGAATAGCCAAAGTACAAAATAATGGTTACACAGAGGCGTTCCCAGTTTTAATGGGTTAAATTAGTTTCATCAATGTTCTGTAGGTTGGCTCGCATATTAGGAAGACGGGATGAATGAGAACCTTGTTGGAAAACTCAAAACAAAACAGACAAATGAATTAATGGTGTGACAAGCTGAGGGACTTACAGGAGCCACTGGGGCGAGGCGTTCACAGCGGAGGCCTGTGCTGTGCCGCCGGCAGCTACAAAAAAGGAAAAGAAATACAGTTGCATCATCAATCAATGGGTTGTACAAATATTTATCAATTTAAAAACATGTTACAAAAATAAAATAACTAGACAATATGAAGACGACGAACAGGAAAGGATTTGACTTTGGAGTCATGTCTTTTTTGTTTTCTATACATGTTTAATTGTTCATTAGTTGCTTGTTTTTGTTGCTAGTTTAGTTCTGGGTTTTGGTTTTATTTAAATTAGCATTTTAGTGCAAGTACTGGTTGTATGCGCCGATCATCAACTATATATTTTTAAAACTGAATGGGGGCAGGTATTAAAAAGAATGTATTCTTCATCCTGCTCCTTTTCGCTCATGGGTGTATTAGATTAAATGAATTATCCTCCGATATGAATTGTGTGTGCTGTAATACACTACCATGTGCGAAACAAAATCCTTGATTTGCTATCAGTGGTGCTTCAACTTTTCCATGTCAAGGTCCTCACAAAATCATATGCATTTGGCCACGGACCCCCATCTCAAAATATTTTGTTCCAGTGACCCCCAGCAATTGGAGTTTAAAACCAATTGATGCGCTGCAAGCTTGTAGATCTGCCATTTTTGAATAGTCAACATATAAATGTATAGTTGTTGAGATGATTGTATAAATAAGTTGAGATGATTGTGACGCTATATTTTAACTAATTTGGCTGGGGACCACCTGGTACCCTCCCAAGGACCCCAGGGGGTCCCCAGACTCCACTTTGATGACCAATGCCGTAGTAAATATTTTCATGAATACTTAATTTCTTTCAATCGTGATATGCGTTTAGTAAATTATGGTCCCATAAACGTTTTAATCAATGATAAATGTAGGGTATGTTTCTAGACTTTCTGCTGGTTCTACCGAGTGAAGACCCGCCCTCGCTGCGGTTGCAGCCAATTAGCAGTCGTTTCCGGGACCGGAAGTTCAAAGATGGCGGATTTCAATTCGCTGAGAAAGTGGCTTAACAACAGTCTGTAGAAACCAATGGGACTGGCCTCTTTTTACGTCTATGGTAGAAACCAAAGGGTCACGTCAACGTTCCCTTATTTATTTTTTTGTCTATACTTTTAACCCACTCTTTTCATGAGTTTCCGTTTTGTGTGCGCGTCGCTATAAACCGTCCGGGATGGCACCGCGGTCGCCAGTTCAGTTCCGCCTTTTCGCTCTGTCAATATTACGTTAACCCATTAAGACCTGGGACGCATCAGTGTCATTTTTTTATTTGAGCTAAAATGCATTATTTTACGCTATTCAAAAATAGCAGATATACAAGCTCATAGCGCGGCACCGAGTGCGCTATGAGCTTGTAGATCTGCTATTTTTGAAACATTTTGATTTTTTTTGCAAATCTTTGAATATATATATATATATATATATTCTTTTAAAGCGAACACTTTTTTAACTTAACTCTTTGCTTCTGGGGGGTCCCTGGAACACCATATTTTGAGATGGGATCGGCGGCCAAATACATATAATTTTTGTGTGTCCTTGACATGAAAAAGTTTGAGAACCACTGATATAGAAATATTTTTTTCAGAATAATGTTGGGATTTAGAAGACATTTGTAGAATCGGCTTTAGGTCTTAAAGGTTAAATCAACTGTGGCCACGTCCACATCACGACGCAGCCAAGAATCGATTAATTTTCCCACCTCCACATCCAGTCCAGCGCTGGTGGGTCCGCAGCCCTTGGTGATTTTTGCAGATCTTGCCGCAAACGCATACAGTGTTTGTCGCGTCATGCAATACTGTATAATTTGAGAAAAAAAAAAATTAAACATTGTCAAAGCCATTAGCCCATTAAGACCGGGAAGGCAACGCAGCTGTGTCATTTGTGGCAGCTGTGCTCATAGCACGGCACAGAGTGCCGCTCTATGAGCTTGTAGATCTGCTATTTTTGAAAAATCATGAACATTTTTGCAAATCTTTGAATATACATATACATATTTAACTAAAATCTTTGCTTCTGGGTTCGGGTTAGCTGGGGGTCCGCGTCCAAATACATATCATTTTGGGAGGTCCTTGACATGAAGAAGTTTGAGCACCACTGACATATAGCAACATTTTTTTTAACTGTTAGGATTTAGAAGACATTTGTAGAATCCCCAGAAGCAAAGATTTGAGTTACAAATGTTTGCTTTAAAAAAAAAATACATTCAAAGAGTTGCACACATTTTCAGAATGCAAAGAGTTGCACACATTTTCAGAAAGCATATCTACAAGCTCATAGTGCTTCTATAGCTGCCCAAATAAATCTAGAAAATGACCGATGCTTTCCCGGTCTTAATGGGTTAAAAAAAGAAAGGGGGCCATGCTGCCTCCATCTATGGCCAAAATGAAGACGCACCTGCAGGGGTGGGGGGGGTGCTCTTCTGCAGCTCCTGGAGGAGCCCCTTCATGAAGGAGAGGTAGATGTCAGGGGAGTAGGACATCAGGCTTTCACAAAGCCACTGGAAGGCCCACTCGTTCTCCTGCAAGGGTGGGAGAGACGACCAGGGCCAAATTGATATATATTGCCATGTTAAGTACTTTAGCTTGATACAAGACTGTCATAACAAGACTGTCATAAATTATTATTATTATCGCATAATCAGCCAAATGGCGCAGATTATGCAGGGGTCATCTTGCTGGTGCCCCGGCGTCTGCCATCAGACGTCTGGAGCTTGTTCAGAAAGCTGCGGCTCGTCTGGTGTTCAACCGGCCCAAGTTATCCTTCCTCTTCGCCTTGCCTACTTGTTGTTAACTAGTTGTACGAACTCTTGTTTTATGGTTTTATTGGATCTTGTTTATTCAATACACTCATTTGTTTTAGCTCTTGCTCATTTGATTTTCCTATTTTGTCTCATCTGTTTATGAAAGTAGGTAGCTGATATATTGCACTTTTACTTTAGCGCTAGGTATAGTCCTAGTGGCTTGTTTTAGAAGAGAATGCATTTAATACTTCTGGTGATTAGTAGTTTCGTTCCCTACCTGTTGAATGCACTTATTGTAAGTCGCTTTGGATAAAAGCGTCTGCTAAATGACATTTAAAAAAAAAAAGGGTGTATAAATATAATCACCGCAATAGTTGCATATTTCCGCACAAAATATGCAGGGCTTGCATGATTTCATAAACCCCGCATTTTTCCACATTAAGTTTATAAAGTCGTCACCTCACCCGTTCGTTCACACACACAGACTACACAGAAGGAAAACAAACCCTGTGGTGTTCAAATAATATTTCAACTAGGGACCCGCCCAAAATAATTATATTTTGACGGGACACCAGTTCAATGATTATTATTTTGACGGGGTCCCCGGTCCCCAGTTCATATATTATTATTTTGGGAGGGTCCCAGTTTTGGGAGAGTCCCCAGTTCAAATATTATTTTGGGGGGGGGGGGTTCTCAGTTTTGGGGGAGTCCCCAGTTCAAATATGATTATTTTGGGGTTCAAATATTTTGGGCGGGGTCCCCAGTTCAAATATTATTTTGGGGAGGCCCCCAGTTCAAATTGGATCATTTTAGGGTTGAGGTCCACTGCAGTGAGGTACCTTGAAGGTGTTAACCACAGGGATTGCTGGCTCTAGAGGGCCGCTGGCGATACGCATAGCCAGAGCTTCGGTCATCAACAGCAGGAGGCCCTGGCGTGGATACTCCTGTAAACGCAAACACTTTGTTTTTTTTATCACGATAACGATCATCATCCTATCCCTAATACACAATTGTATCGTGGATATTTTAATTTATCATGAAATTGTCCTCCGTCATACATTAGGAATTAGCTTTTGTCAGTGGAGGAAAAAGTACTCAAATGTTTTACTTAAGTAAAAGTATCATTACTGCAATGTAGAAATACGCTGTTAAAACCAAAAGTCCTGAATAAAAAAATGTACTTGAGTAAAAGTACCAAAAGTATTGGTATCAAAATGTACTTAGTACCAAAAGTAAAAGTACTAAAATGTTTGAAAATAGCAGATCTATAAGGTCTTGCTTGTAGATCGGCTATTTTCAAATAGCCTATGTATAAAATAGGGCTGAAGTGGTAAACGTATGCTTTATTATGTAATAATTAATATCTACAAAGTAACTAAAGTTTAAAATAATTGTAGTGGAGTAAAAGTAAGATATTTGCCTCTGAGATGTAGTGCAGTAGAAGTAAAAGTATAGACAATTGGAAATACTCCTTTAAAGTAAAAGTACCTCAAAATTGTACTCGAGTACAGTACTTGAGTAAATGTACTTAGTTACTTTACACCACTGGATTTCGTTGAGCTGCAATTTCAGTACCTGGATCAGGGCCGATGGGAAGTAGATGTTGTCCATGTGCGTTGCCTTGTTCAATTCCGCCCTGGCTATCGTCCTTGCATCCTAAACACCAGGGATGGGAAAAAATAACGTTTATACAATATAATAAATTATACTACATAATGATGTATTATTTAATGTGGGGGTGGGCAATTCATCGAAAATATATCAAAACGTATTCACAACCAATAAGAGACTTATAATCGAGAAGCAAGGTCTTTATATAAGGTCTTTATATAAATACATGTTTTCTTATACATTGAAATCATAAATCTTCTCTTCTGGCACAAAACCTTTTCAGACGGGGGGTCCGCAGCCAAATGCATATCAATTTGGGGGTCCTTGACTTGAAAAACAACTGCTGTAAACAACCAATTAACAAAAAAAGAATGAGAAAAGTGTTCTCGTCTTAACCCATTAAAGCCAGGAAAGCATCCGTGTCATTTTAGCGTTGGATATTAAAAAAAATGCAGATATACAAGCTCACAGTGCGTCACTTCATGCCGTGCTATGAGCTTGTAGATCTGCCATTTTAGAAAAATCGTATATATACATTTTCATAGCAAACATTTTAAACTCAAATCTTTGCTTCTGGGGGTCCCTGGAACAAAATCTTTTGAAATGGGGGGTCTGCGGCCAAATACATATAATTTTGGAGGTCCTTGACAAGTTTGAGCACCACTGATATACAGTAGCAACATATTTTATTTTTCTTCTGAAAACTTAGGATTTAGATACATTTGTGGAATGGGCCTCAGGTCATTATGTGTTAAGATGGATGTACCTGTAGATAGCGTATGCTGGGTTCCTCCAGGGGGGCAGGTGTGTTACAGGGCGTGTTCACCATGCTGAGAAGAGCCTCCCAACAGGCAGACTGGAAGATACAAAAAAGACAACACATTATTAGCAGCAAGGTCACACACAGACCTTGTAGAAATAATGCCATTTATCATGGGAACATTTTTTATGACAATTATGAACAATCTCCTTAACTTTTGGTAGACATGTTTTATACAAAATGTAATTATGCAAATTAAAGGATTGGTGCATTACATCATGTTGACCTTGCTTACTGTAAAATCGCTCTGGATTAAGAGAGTCTACTAAATGATATGTACGATCATCATTAGGCCAAATATGACATTATTTCAGACATATTGCAACTAGTGTAAGCCATCTTACTCAATTTCATCATCTGTTCATTTAAGTTTTTTCTTTTGCTGCCCCAACCCTGTGGAATGCATTCCCCATTACTATCAGAGAAGCCCCCTCACCCCTCAAAACGGCTTTCCCCTGCTACCTGCACCCCCCCGTCCCCCTGAACCACTGTTTTTACAAGTTGCCAAACCTGTCAATACAAAGACGCTGCAACTAGTCCTCACTTTCCAATGAGGGCTCGCAAATCATAGATATAGAAACCTAGATACCTCATTGGCCTCTGCAGTTCATTGGAGCGACTGGTATCTCAATACAAGGCTCTTCCGCAGGGCTACTTGACTACTGGCCAATCACAGCGCGTTGACTACTGGCCAATCACAGCGCGTCTAACTGACTAGTTGCTGCGCGGCTGCCTCTTAAGAAAAGACCCGCCCCACGTGCCTCTGATTGGCCTACCGAACGCCCCCTTCTGTGACGCACGCGGACGTTTTCAGCTTGCCCTGCTGAAGCAGAAGGAAGTGGAAGCACGGCCGAGATACGCACGCTTCAGAGCCGAAGGAGGCGTCTACCTTTATATGTCTATGTCGCCAATGGCTTCCAATGTCCTCTCAGAATATGGGCTCTAAACAAGCCCTGGTAAGTGAAATCTGACACCACTATGCGTGTCCCTCTTTCTGCCCGTACAGGTCCCGTTCTGGCCCCCCTGCCCCCCCGCTCACTCGCGACACCAACACACGCATTTAACCGAAACATTTTGCCGTCTCGGTTTGTTGAAGACACATTTTCTAAATGCTTAATCATAGCGCTTCAGCTGATAAAGTAACTACATGTAATTAAAGTCATTGCAAAAATAGTAATCATAATGCGGCAACCTGCAAAAATAGTAATCATAATGCGGCAACCTGCAAAAATAGTAATCATAATGCGGCAACCTGCAAAAATAGTAATCATAATGCGGAAACCTGTAATGACATTTTATGTCAGGATCTTGTTATCGATTTTATTCCCTTAAGTCTTTCTTAGCCTTTTCTTAGTGTTTCTCCTAATAAAGTAGATTTTCTTTTGTCGTTTTCTCTTCCATGTAAAGCGCTATATCATACATGGGCAACTAGCGGCCCCCACCTTCACTTAATGCGGCCCGCAGGTTAATATCGGATTACTGATACATTATTGATTTCAGCTGTTACAATTCCAAACATGACCCACTTTAATTACTTCAGTCTATATTAGTTTAATATTAAAATTCTGTCTTTTTTTATGTCCAATGTATTTGTATTTAAGTTCATAAAGTTAACATAAGTATAACTAAATGAATTTTAAATCAAATACAAATGTTACTTGTCAGGATTCCAATTCAAAAATAGCAAAAACAAATTCTGGATTCCAATTCAAAAATAGCAAAAACAAATTCTGGATTCCAATTCAAAAATAGCTGGATTCCAATTCAAAAATAGCCGATCTACAATTCGAGGCGGAACTCAGGGAAAAAGGAACATCTAGGAAGGAAGCAGAGAAGATCGCCCAACACCGAACTAGCTGGAGGAAATTCATAAATGACCTATGCTCCCCAAAGAGCAAAAGGGTTTAAGTCAAGTAAGTCAAGATCGGCTATTTTTGCTACTTTTGTGTGACATAGAATGGCGAAAAAAGTTAAAATACGGCGAGACAGTATATGCAATGTGGCCCTCTGGAGTGAGTGTGGAAATATAGTGGCCCTCTCCATCATCAAAGTTACATCACCCCTGCGCTATATACATTTGATATGTTATTATTAATAGACTCACATTACTGTAGATGCTCTTTTGAATCTTCATCACTCTGAGGGCAAACGCCACCAGGCGGGTGTGCAGCCGTGGCACCGCACCTATAAGGAAGAGTCATGTAGGTCAGTGTGGGTATGGGGACACCTCCATATGTGAGGTTTGGATATTTGCACCCCCCAATCCTGCGCTGTGATTGGCCACCAGTGTACCCCCCTAACCCTGCACCGTGATTGGCCAATCACAGTCTATTCAGGACTGTGATTGGCTAGTGAAACATGACACATGTGCATAGCCCTATAAATAGGACTGCACTTAAAAAAAAAACACATTTATGGGTTTTTTTCACCGTGATTGGCCAATCACAGTCTATTCAGGACTGTGATTGGCTAGTGAAACATGACACATGTGCATAGCCCTATAAATAGGACTATGCACTTAAAGTGAATCACACATTGGGTGGAAAGGGTATTAAAAAAAAAGATTTTTGTTCATGATTGGTTGACTCCATTCAGTATTGTAATTAGCTAGCAAGACACCGCCCACTTCACACTGGGTGTGATTTTTAGATTTCTTTGGGCTATTCAAAAATAGCAGATCTACAAGCTCACTTTGCTTTTATATGAAATATCCCAGACTATTAAGATTTTATGGAAGATGCTTCTGAACATAATTATGGCTGGTTTGACCATTTTAAATGCTCTAATCTTAATATAATAACCGAAAATAGTGTGTCTACAGGCTCTCAATGCTTGTAGATCGGCTATTTTCGCTGTGCAACATGCTTCCATAGAAGACATGCTGGCTTTTATGGAATCCAAATGTCGTGGCGACTGACAACTTTAATCCATGGGGGTTCTTGAGGGGCTTCTAGGGGTTCCCCAGCCAACTTTAGTTCATATAAGCATCGAAATAAATTACATCGGCCATTTGAAAATAACAGATCTATAAACTCATAGACATACATGTTGTGAGCTTGTAGATCTGTTATTTCCCACCAATTTAAAAATATATATATATATTCT
This sequence comes from Gymnoscopelus braueri, assembly GCF_963280865.1. NCBI lineage: Eukaryota > Metazoa > Chordata > Actinopteri > Myctophiformes > Myctophidae > Gymnoscopelus > Gymnoscopelus braueri. The sequence goes on from NC_137604.1 coordinate 58,091,537, forward strand.
TGAAACATTTTAACACTACTAATCTTGTATGGGGGTCCCTGGCACAGAATATTTTACAAAGGGAGCTCCACTGATCCAATTCTCCCCCGAGTCGCCACAAATATGGGGAACAATCTTAACTCCGATCTGTGCTTCTGGGGGTCCCTGGAACATATTTTGAGATGGGTGTCAGCGGCCAAATACATATACATTTTGGGAGTCCTTGACATGGAAAAGTAGGAGCACCACTGATATAGCAACATACGGTTAGGATTTAGAAAACATTTGTAGATATGCATTTGGCCACGGACCCCCCCCCCCCCCCCATCTCAAAATGTTTTGTTCCAGGGACCTCCCCCCCAGAAGCAAAGATTTGAGTTACAAATGTTCGCACACAAATACATAATTTACAAATACAAACTTAAAGGTTGAAATATGGAGACATGTTTCTGCCAGACAGCAATGATATATTGCTTAACTTTTTTGTATTGCATTTGTATTTGTTTTACAGACATATTTTATCTTTTTACACTTTATTCATACAAACTATTGTTTATACTTTTGTGTGTGTGTGCACACACACACACACACACACACACACACACACACACACATTTGCAAAAGTTTATGATAATTTTTGCAGATATACAAGCTCATAGCACAGTTATGAGCTTGTATATCTGCCATTTTTGAATTGCCAAAGAAATCTTAAAATGTTTTAGTCTGACCTTCGATCCTCTCCCACTTGGCGGCGGCCAGCGTGGCCTGTGTGGGCAGCGTGGCCTGTGTGGGCAGCGCGGCGGTCAGCACAGGCGCCGTGCCGGTCTCCAGGATGTGGAGGTACAGCTGGAAGTAGAACGGCGAGAGGCGGAAGGTGGGGCATTTCCGCGAAGACGCAAAGAACTGGTTCATGGCCTCCCCTAAGTCACCGGTCCAGCACAGGTACAGCGGGAGGAGGTCTGTCACTTCCAGGAGTCTGCACGACAACCAAGACAACAAAAAAAATGGAGTGAACGTGAGCACGGCTTTCTGAACCATTCTTTAGCCCCATGATCACTGAACTAAATATTGGACCCGGTCGTCACAAGTCACACAATCTTCCCAAGATTTTCATGTGGCTTTCAAATGCCTTTTTTCAGAAAGACAAATCAGGAGAAAAATCTACTTTATCGACCTTTCTCTGTCCCACCATCAAACTCTCGCGGAATCTAGCACCAGTAATCAGACGTTCGCGAGGCGGCGCCCACTTAGGAGAGCATTTGTAGGATTTGTGTACTATTTCTCGCCTCTAGTGGCTTCAATTGGAACGAGGTTTCCACCAAAGAGACGATGTATGCCTTACAAAAAGTCTACTCTTCACTCTTGCCAAAATGTTTTAAGACGACAACGAACCAGAGGAGTCAGAGGACGGTGGGAGCAAAAAAATAAATTTAGCCAAAGTGAAATGGCCATCTTTATAAATGCTCCACCAGGGGGCAAAAGTAGTTAATATAGCAGCACAATAATTTATATATCCATTTATGCGTTGGCCATTCAAAAATAGCAGATCTACAAGCTCAAAGTGTGTCACTTTGTGCCGCGCTGTAGAGCTTGTACAGCTGCTATTTTTGAAGTTTTCTGGACAAAAAGGACCTTCAGACATTGACCCGCATGTTGTCACTTTAGTCCAGTGGTTCTCAACCAATGGTCCGGGGACCACCAGTGGTCCTTGAGGGGGTTACAGGGGGTCCCCAGCCAAATTAATAGTTAGGAACCAAATTTATCCGTATGTGTCTGTAACTCTGAGAGTGTACAAATGGAACCAAATGGACCCGTTAGGGTCCATTTGGTTCCATTTGTACACTCAGAGTTAAATGAACACTAAATGCTGATGATACAGTATAGACTGGGACCCCCAAGAAATCAAAATGGTTGAGTCCCTGGCATATCTTTTGAAATGGTGTTCCGTGGGCTAATGTGTGTCAATTTGGGGGTCCTTGACGCGAAAAAGGTTGAAAACCACTACTTTAGTCGTCTGTAAGATCCAAAATGAATGGTCAGGTGTAAAGGCGTCTACACACACCGAACTTTGTTGTCCAGACTGCAAGTCGAATTAAGTTGGGAGATCAGGTTTGAAAACAAGTTGAATGTACCCCTCTCCACACCGACAGACGGCTACTACGGCGCTAAAAATAGCCTATGGCCTGATGTCACTTTTCAGCAACACACACGAATTAGGGATGTGTAAAAGTGACCAAAATGAAATTAGATTACCGTACTATAATACTAATACTTTTACTCAAGTAAATATTTTGATTTCCAGACTTCACTTGTGACAGAGTATTTCTACATTGCAGTAATGATGTACCCTAGGGCCCCATTACCCTCTGATAAGATGGTTTTAAATGAGATGAGTGTAAAACCTTGTTTGGTGTTCCTGGGATCCAGAACACAACACGACCCGCAGGTAGCGACACAACTCCCGGAACCTGAGAACAAACGTACAACAACCGTTACACAGGCAGTCAGCATTAACATCACACATGAGAAAATACAACCGTTACACAGGCATTCAGCATCAACACAAGACATACAACAGCTGTTGCACAGATTAACCCATTAAGACCTGAGACAGAGTCTACAAATGCCTTCTAATCAGTAGCTCTCAAACATTTTTGTGCCAAGGACCCCCAAAATGATTTGCATTTGGCCGTGGACCGCCATCTGAGAAGGTTGTGTGATAGGGACCCCCAGAAGAGAAGATTTGTGCTAAGAAATTCAAACAGTCAACATTTTTCAAAAATAGCAGATGTACAAGCTCGCAGCACGGCACGAAGTGACGCGCTTGTATATCTGCTATTTTTGAAAATTATGGACAGCGTTACGCCCATAGACTCTACAGAACGTAACTCAAGCCTATTTTTCAGCAATTTCAAATCTGCCATCTTTCTATATCCGGTCAGAATTTTTTTCTCGGAAATTAATGCCATTGGTTGTGTAGCTTGTCAATCAAAATCACAAGGTAAACACTACAGCACACTCTACTTTATCATACATTTTAACACATTCACTGCCAGGGGTTTTCTAAAAACAGGCTGTAGCTTCTGCCAGCATTTTTAAGCATTCCGACTAATCTTTCAAGAACCACAGAATATTTATCTCCAGTATGATCGATCCCCTGATGGTTGCTAATCACGGAGGGTTTCACTGTGCTTCCACGGGAGAAAAAAATAAGTCATCCCGACCTCCCGTTCGCTTGTTGTACGCCGTTGAAAATAGCATGTTCGCCAAAAAAAAAAACGTCACAGCAACACAGGAGCCGAGATACAGAATATTTCCCAAATACTTTAACCAGGAAGTGAATGGAGCAGTAAATCTTGGATCACGTTATCTCCTGGTTCTGTGTGAAATGACGGAGATCTCCGTCAATGGCAGGGAATGTGTTCAAACGAATGGGACCATAATTTACCAAAACGCATATCATGGTGATTGAAAGAAGACTTTAAACTAGCCACTGGATGCATATAGTATTTGTGTTTAGGTCATAAAATCAAGTGTAAAGTTTGGCAAAAACCCATCCGCTTGAATGGAGTTTAATTGCTTCTGACACCAGCAGGGGTGAGACAGCGAGACTACAGGCCATTCAAAATAACTGTCACTTCCTATATAGCCTCAATTTACAACCCGGATGCTTGTTCTGGAGTTATTATTAGTGTATATACCTGTTCCGAGTTATTATTAGTGTATATACCTGTTCTGAGTTATCATTAGGCCCCTTTACACGACAACGGTCTCTAGAGAAAACGGCTAAATAAAACTATCAGATGTGCCGTCCGTTTACACGGCAACAGCGTTTTTGGGGCTTGAATCCGCAACTAACTAACTCCATCTAAACGTGCAATACAGGGGAATCCGCAAAAGTGTGATGTTATGTTTCACGTAGGCTTTCCTGCAGAGCCGTAGAACCACTGTTGCCAGATCCTGTGAGAGAAATAAGCAGCCGGTTCTATGAAAACAAGCCCAAAAGAAGCGACTAGGCTACATGAGCAATACAGTACATTAGCTATTTGAAAATAGCCGATCTACAAGCTCACAAAGTGTTGCATTCGCGACGGGTTGAGAGCTTGCAGATCTGCTATTTTCAAAAAGCTCTTGAAAACAAAGTTAAATAATATTTGGAATATATATATATATTTTTTTAGATGGGGTCTCTGCAGAGAAATACAATAATTTGACATGCACACGTTTGAGGACTGTTTAAACAATACAAAAAAAATCAACTACACTTTAAAAACAAGCCAAAAAAAACCCCACAACAAGCAACCTTACAGGAAAAAACAAGCCCAAAGTCGCTTAGAATAAGCGAACATGGCAACCCTAAGTTGAACCACGCAGAGTGTAGAAAAGAGAGTAACGACACGCTTTGATCTCGCCGCAAAGCGGGCTCCTATGGGCTATAGTTCCAAACATTGGAACTGTCTCATTGAGATAGACAGAGCACTTCCGCATTCCATTCTTACAATGGGAGTCGACGCTAGTGTCATAACTCTTTACGGCTCTGGAACCACGCTGCACGGGGGTATGTAAATAAAGGAAGTGGAACGGAAGTGGTTCCACGCATGCGTGACTGGTCTATAGGGCAGCGAGTCACACCGACACACGGCACCTAGCCACCTGGCATGCACACAACAGCGTTTTAAAATCCAGTCTCCGTTTAAATGCAAAATAAAAAGTGACAACGCAACAGCACTTTGTCGTTTTTCTGTTCTGATCGTTGCCGTGTAAACGTGGCCTTAGTGTATAATACCTGTGCTGGTTCTGCAGGTATTATTAGTGTATATACACGTACCTGTGCTGGTTCTGCAGGTGCTGCACTCGCAGTAAGATCACAGGCAACTCCTCCACCAGGGTGTCTTTCTTGCCTTTTGTGGCCTTGTAGACCCCCGACACATTCTGCCCCCTCAGCACAGATACAAGGAGCATGTCGTTCCAGGAACGCAGGTTCAACCTACAGCAAGCACGTATTAGTCAGTGGTAGAAAAAGCACTCAAATCAGTAAAAGTACCAATACTGCAATGCAGAAATACTATGTTACAAGTAAAAGTTTGGAATTCAAAATTTACTTGAGTAAAAGTACAAAAGTATTGGTATGAGTAAAAGTACAAAAGTATTGGTATCAAAATGTACTTAAAGTACCAAAAGCACTCATTATGCAGAATGTCCCATTTCACAAGTTTTCAAATGTATACAAATCTTTTGAAAATATCAGATCTATAAGTGTTGCATCGCGACACATTGTGGGCTAGCAGATCTGCTATTTTTTAATGGTAGTAAGTACAGTACCTGTCAGAATCTAGTTTATTTATATACAACTAGATTCTGACAAGTGCCGGAAAAGACGCGCTGTGATTGGCCAGTAGTCACTTTGAGTGGCAGCATGTCTTCCCAAACATGGCGCCCACAGATAACGACGCCCCACAGATATGAATAATAATAATAATGAACCCACTTCCACTTCATTGTATGAGGGAGACAGAGGTTCTGGTAGTACAACTGCAGCTTCCCGTAGAATTCAGGGCCAAAGTCGGCCAGGATCATCTGTCGCTGGACTGACTCTAGTACCCTGGGAGGAACGCACAACAGGACAGACACAAATAGACAAGAATGTTATTAACAAATAAAACCACTTATCAGAAGAAATGAATCAGATCAAAAGTTGTGTGCCGGCATTCTTCCCTAGCCTGGTTCCAGACCATAGACCCCGCCCACTCTCTGAGTGGACTGCTCCTCTTGGTCTGGTGTCATAATGTGAGCCTATGGCTTTTCACGGTCTAAGAAAAACCTGTCAAATCAGAGTCGAGGTGGGAGTGGTGTAACGACAAGCCAATCAGCGAATATCTGCTAATACAAGCTGTGCGATGACGTCAGATGTAGGCGGAGCCGTGGATCTCTTGTGATTGGTTTAGGGAAATTTGAATCCCCTCCCCCTGGTAATCGTGGACACTGCAGCCAATGTCAGACTGAAGCTCCACGCAGCTTCAGGCTGATAATCAGGCAAATTTTTCCCTACTCCCCCAACACTACCGGACCCCTGTTCGTGCAACGAGCCGATGTCCCGTGAGGACAGCGGTCATGGAGAATATTCCATGATTTTTCAAAAGGTACAGTAAAATCGCCGTTTTCGCTGGCACGGGGAAGGTAGACGGATGAATTAATTAATTCCTGGCAGTGAAAGAGTTAATAGAAATCCCCCAGGCTTTAGCTTAGGGCTTAGACATTTAAGTGTGAGAAACGTGTGTGTGTTACAGTATGCACCTTTCAATCAACAGCGCTTTGGCTGTAGTCGCACTAGCCACGGGACTGCTAGAGATGGACATCCTGCAGACAGGGAGGGAGAGAGAGACACAGAAAATTAGGGCTGTGTAAAAGTGACCAATGAAAATCGAATTCTATTCATACCGCTAATTCGAATATTTGACCACGCCCCTTTTTCTAAATAATAAAAGGGGATTTGTTTAGTTTCTCATCAAATGACTATCATAGGTTACAATAACAGCATTGGCCTATAAACTGATTTTCAGAAATAAACAAAGACAGTAGCATGTACTGTACATCTTTTACATTATTGTAACTAAACCATTAAAGACATGGTGAAATAAAAAACACGTTTTTCACAATTTTAGAGCACACCCACGGTCAAGCCATTTTTGTGTATTAGTTATATCAAAAGTCCCTAAAATTCAATTTTGAATCACTTCCTGTAAACGCAAAATAGAGAATAAATTATTACAGCCATACTAGGTATCCTCTAAAATGTATTTACTATGGGCAGGGTGTGGATGACAATATAGCCTTTACAACAGAACTAAAAAAAAAAAAAAAAAAGTTCATAAACATTTTTTTAATATTCGATGTCCAATCCTAACCTCCTCACTTTAATTGAGAGCCTACCCTTAGGTTTAAAGGTTTGGGGTTAGAGGAGTTATGCCAGATTATAACTTGGCCGTCTTTAGGCGAAAATAACCGATGACATTCATAAAATTGCTGTCCTCTTAACACATTCACTGCCAGGGGCTTTTTAATGCTGGCAGGTAGCTTTCTGCCAGCATTTAAGCATTCCAACTCATTTTTCAAGAACCACAGAATATTTGTCTCCAGTATGATCGATCCCCTGATGGTTGCTAATCACAGAGGAAATCACTGCGCTTCCGTGAAGAAAAAAAATAAGTCATTGTGAATTTTTTTATAAGAATTAAATAACATAACCTTAACACAACCCTAAAACCGAAATAAAGTAAACAAAAACAGAAAAGAAACTAACAAAATCCACCAATTTTTCACACGATTTCGGCTTCGCGCGCGGGCGCGCGGGGGGCACTTCAACTTGAGGTCGCCCTGGGGCACCACATAGTGCTAATCCGGCCCTGATTGTGACCTCCCGTTCTCTAACAGGCAGATTCACGTTTTGGCATATATAAATAGGCCAAAACGTGTATCTGCCTGTTACAGTTGATTTGAAAAATGTAGGGTGGCCTAGTGAGTGGGGATGTGCGTACAAAGTTTAACGGAAATCGGAGGCTGCGTTCATGACTATTTACCAATGGATCGAATGCCCGCGCCCCACAGTTAAAAATCACTAAATCATTAAAGAAACGATAGAAAGCAATACATGATACAATACATGACACAATCATCTTTTAATTATTATCATTACAAACTAATAAAATAACCCTTGTTGTAAAAATACGAAGTTGTCCTTTAACCCTTTAAGGCCGGGAAGGGAACGCATGTCATTTTAAGATTTCTTTGGCTATTAAAAAATAGCAGATATACAAGCTCATTTGAGCTTGTAGATCTGCTATTTTTAGAAGAATCGTGACATTTATTGCAAATCTTTTATATACATTTTTTAACTCAAATCTTTGCTTCTGGGGGTCCCTGAAACAAAATATTTTTTACATGGGAGGGGGTCCGCGGACAAATACATATTATTTTGGGGGTCCTTGAAATGAAAAAAGTGTGAAAACCATTGATAATATAGCAATATAATTTTAAAAAAATTGAAAAAAAATTACTTTGGATTTAGAAGACATTTGTAAAATCCCCAGAAGCAAAGATTTAAAACCTTCGATTTAAAAAAGTACATCTATATTCTATAGATTTGCACACATTTTCACGATTACATTTTTTTTTGCCAGATCTACAAGCTCATACGCTTGTAGATCTGCTATTTTTATATAGCCAAAGAAATCTTAAAATGACACAGATGCGTTCCCGGTCTTAATGGGTTAAGTGTAAGTGTGTGTGTGTGTGTACCCCGTAGGTTGGGAGTGTCCCAAGACATTCTTGGCCGCTCCCAGCCTCATGATAGCAGCTGCCCTGTCTTCCTGGCTGTCGGCTTTATCCAGGAACGTCTTAGCACATTCGTAAACAGGGGTGTAACTGCAACAAACAAAAAAAATCACAGGCGTACTCATCATTCACTCATCATTTTAATATCTACAAGTTGTTTTCAAAGTTTTCCACTCAACCCCCTGAAAATGCTGTTGCCATCTAAACGGACGGCACATCTGAGATTTTATTTTACCTTTTGCCCTAGAGCATACGTGGGGAAACTGGCGGCCCGGGGGCCAGATGCGGCCTCCACCTTCACTTAATGCGGCCCGCAGGTTAATATCGGAATACTGATATATGTTATTGATTTCAGCTGTTTACAATTCCAAACATGACCGCTTTAATTACTTCAGTCTATATTAGTAGCTTAATGACTAGTATTAAAATTCTATTGTCTTTTATTTGTATTTAAGTTCATAATGTCAACATAAGTATAACTAAACGCATTAGAAATTAAATAAAACATTTACTTTTCAGGATTCCAATTCAAAAATAGCAGATCTACAAGCTCAAAACGCGCTGCAGTGAGACACATTTTGAGCGTGTAGATCGGCTATTTTTTATACTTTTGTGTGACAGAATGGCGAAGTAAGCCATTCATTTACGAACAAAGTTAAAATATGTAGATAAGAGGTTTCTGTAGAGTATATGCAATGTGGCCCTCTGGAGTGAGTGTGGAAATAAAGTGGCCCTCTCCATCATCAAAGTTGCCCAACCCTGCTCTAGAGACTGTTGTCTTCTAAAACGGGGCCTCGCTGTGAAAAGACAAATACCGATCCCGAATAAGCAACCAGGGAATTTAGTAAATTCATGCACCTTTTTGTGACCTGGCGAAATGATCGTACAGTTGGGCATTTTTGGCATCATAGAGGGTAAAATTATCATACGATAATTATCTTAACATCTAGAAACACTGGTCAGGTTATTGAAGGCAAACAATGCTTGCCATTTCAGCCCTAAAGAGCAGCATACTCACTCATAGATCGTAGCCTGCATGTAGACTCCATATTCCGTAATAGAGATTCCCCTCAAGAAGGAGCCGTACGCGTTTGCCAGCTCCACGGCGAAGCTCCCCAACATCGCCTCTACACAAACCATGGAATAAAGCACGATACAAAAAAATATTGCACGGCCAAGTCCTAATGTGTGATTCCTAAACAATTAAACACGATCATTTATGCCAAAATCGTGAACATGTGCAAATCTTTCAATATATAACATTTGGGAAATATTTTGTTGGAGGGACCCCCCAAAAGCAAAACATTTTGTTACAAATGCTCGCTTTAAAAAAAAAAAAAGATATGTTCAAATATTTGATTTCGCACACAATTTCATGATTTTTCAAAAAATAACAGATCTACAAGCTCATAGCGCAGCATTGTGCCACGCTATGAGCTGGTATATCTGCTATTTTTGAAGAGCCAAAAGAGATCTAAAATGACACAGATGCGTTCCCGGATTGAATGGATTAAATCAGAGGTCTTCAACAGGGGGTCCGGGACCCCTAGGGGGTCCTCAGAGTTACTACAGGGGGTCCGCCAAATCTTTGTGTGATAGGATTTTTGTTTTTACATTAACCACTTGAACCCTAGCATCCCTATTCTGAGGGGAACATTAGCCGAAAATAGCCGATCTACAAGCTCACAACGAGCTTGTAGATCCGCTATTTTCGGCAAAGAGAGGGGGAAAAAGAGCAGACTAAGTATACAGAGTGAAAGTTTACTTAGTGTTGATGGTTTAAGTGGTTAAATGTCTGAAAATACACATTAACATGAAACCAACATCTATGAAAAGCTTTAATCTGCAACACAAGTTTATGCAATACATAGTGGGGGTCCCTGCTCCATCCCTCTCTCAGAGGGGGTCCTTGGCCTGAAAACGTTGAAGACCCCTGGATTAAATCATGGTGCTGTGCATGTGTGAGTGACTATAGTACTGTAACGGTATACCGACCCGCGTCTCGCAGGCTAGTGTCCATCTCTGTCAGGGTGATGTTGAAGTCTCTCAGGAATCCCAGGAGACTGGAGTCTCTGAGGCCCCTCCAGTACTCGTTCTTCTTGTGACTGTTGCAGTGACACGCCTCGGTGACTGTCCACGTTTCACACTGGAAACGCAAGACAAGCAGCAGGATTGAGTTCAACGCGGTGTTGATTTCGTCGACCGAAACTACGACGAAAAATGCTTGTCGACTACCTTTTTTTTCCACTGGACTTCAAAAACGAAATAAAAACTAAGCTATGATGACTAAACTAACCCATTAAGACCTGAAGCGATTCTTTTAAAAAAATATCTAAATCCTAAAGGTCCTTACACACCGGGGCGATTTTTTCGTGCGAATAATACGCTTTTTTTAAAAACCTTATAAAGTCAATGCAAGCGTACATGGCGCGAAAAAGCAGAAAAGCGAAGCGAAAAAGAGTCTTTTAATTATTCGGAACGAGTCCGAATTTTGCGTATATTCGCACATTCGCCGGTGTGTAACCGCCTTTACAGTTTAAAAAAAAAAAAAAAAAACATTTTCATAAATAGCAGATCTACAAGCTCATAGCGCAGCACTCGGTGCCGCGCTATGAGCTTGTATATCTGGTATTTTTGAATAGCCAAAGAAATCTAAAGTGACACAGATGCGTTCCAGGTCTTAATGGGCTAAGCTATGATGACTAAAACTAAATATATTGACAATTTCGTCAACAAATAAAAACTACCGGTAGACTAAAATGTTAGTGAGGGACTAGTGGAGAACAGATCCAGTAGAACTAAAAGAGAAGTCATTTTAGGTTTGGTTGCGCTCGGGGGGTTGCGCTCTGAAAATAGCAGATCTACAAGCTTGCGTCGCGAGCTTGTAGATCTGCTATTTTCAGCATGCAACCAAGTGTAAAAGGCACCGCCAAAATACATTTTAGTCAACTAAATTTGTATTTTTAGTCGACTAAAACTAGACAAAATAAAACATTACAGATAACTAAAACTAAATGGATTTTTATTCAAAAGACTGACTAAAACTAGATCAAAATTTGGTGTCAAAATCAACACTGGTTCAACGCGACCACAGCATCAGTAGTGGAAGAAGTACTCCCATTATTTACTTAAAGGGATACTTCACTTTCACATAAAATAAACATTTAAAAAATATATTAAAAATAAATGAAAAAAGTAATGGAAAAATCACGGCCCCATCACGCATTAGAGTGTCCTACTAATGTGTGAGGGGGCCTTTATTTTGCCATAACTTTTCATTTTTTTAAAATATTTATTTTTAAAGTTGTACAATGCAAAATCACAAATAACGATTTTTAGCAACCTCTGCTGGTCATTACCGTCACTGCATACAATTTCCCTAGTCCTCGATTACCCAGAATTCCATTCGTTTTCACCGGAAGCCGGAAGCGTTTCAAAAAGCGATCTTTTAATTGTTTTATACTATCTACGGATCGTTTCTCTTAGCCAGTGGAGCATTAGTTACCATGAGCTGTGCTTTCTTTTTCTGTTCTTTTTCGATCTCCCAATCCTACATTATCTTAAAATCAGCGTGAGGTTCCTTTTTGTTAATAGCGCGGTAGTTCCTGGCCAAACAGGAAACCGTTGCGGTAGTTCCTGAGGACGTCGGCCACGACGTCATGACGTTGGCCAGGAACGTCATTTTCCCGGGAAAGTCCCCCCCGTACACGTTCAATAGAAAATATATAAATAAAAGGCTTCCGGGGGTGAAATTCACGGAGTGGGTGTTGTGAAACTTTTGCCACTCGCAAAAGATATACAATTTAACTTTAGTTTTGTTGAAAACGTTACCTAGTATTACTTTAATGTTTATTTTATGTGAAAGTGAAGTATCCCTTTAAGTAAAAGTGTCAATACCAACAAGAGGTTTACCAGAAGTAAAAGTCCGGTATTAAAAAGTATAGGCATGAAAATGGTACCAAAGGTAGAAGTACTCAATATGTAGAATGTCTGTCCCATTTCACAAGTTCAATAGGTTTGCAAATCTTTTGAAAATAGCCGATCTACAAGCTCTGTAGATCGGCTATTTTCGGTGAGGATATTTTTTGGTTTGTCTCATTCCTAAGCCAATAATTTGCTGACTGGCAGCGGTTCCGGTAGGAGACACAAAGAGAAAACATTTTAATTTCAAGGACCACCCCCATAACTCTGAGAGAGTACAAATGGAACCAAATGGACCGTTTGTACAGTTAGACCTGAAGGGGTCCAAGTGGTAACCGCCACCACTTTGAGAATCACAGTCCTAGATTTGTTTGTTTAAATTACTCACTGGTATCGACCGATATGCAAGTTATGGGTATCGGGTACATCTCAACCGTGAACCGACTCATTCTCCCGGATGATTTTCCACCCACCTGTGAAGCTGGTTTGTCACATATGTAGCAGTAACACTGGTCGCATATCAGGAAGTTACTGTTGACCACAACCCTTTTCTCGTCTGTAAACCTGCGGAGGACACAAATGTAGAATGGACAGAACGGTGACTCGTGAGGGTGAGGAGCACAAAGAATGCCGACATAAATATTCACCTTAACCCGTTCAGACCGGGAACGCATTAACACTTTAACCATTATCTTTTACTTTGGCTATTCAGAAATAGCAGATCTACAAGCTCATAGCGCGGCTATGAGCTTGTAGATCTGCCATTTTTGAAAAATCTTGAAAATGTGTGCATGTCTTTGAATATTTATATTTTTAAAGCGAATTTTTTTTTAACTCAAATCTTTGCTTCTGATGGGGTTCCCTGGAACAACATTCTGAGATGGTCCGCGGCCAAATACATCTTGGGGGTCCCTTGACATGAAAAAGTTTGAAAACCACTGACTATAGCAACATAGGTTTTTTCAAAAAACTGTTAGGATTTAGAAGACATTTGTAGAATCCTCCCAGAAGCAAAGATTTGAGTAAAAAATGTTCGCTTTAAAAATATATATATTCAAAGATTTGCACACATTTTCACGATTTTTCAAAAAAATAGCAGATCTACAAGCTCATAGCGCGCTATCAGCTTGTAGATCTGCTATTTTTTTAATAGCCCTAAGAAATCTAGAAATGACACAGATGCGTTCCCGGTCTTAATGGGTTAAAGTATTATGCCAAACGATTTACAAAACGTATCTTCTGTCTGGTACTGTACTGCTGGCTTTCTGTTCTACCTAGGGCAGCGATTGCAACCCAGCCAGTGGAAAATAGCAAGTGGGCCCCCCCCCCACCATTGGCAAAACAATGCGATTTTAACCCATTTAGACCGGGAAAGAATCTGTGCCATTTTCTTTATTTCTTTGGCTATGCAAAAACAGCAGATATACAAGCTCATAGAGCGGCACGCGGTGCCCGCGTTGAGTCTACTCACTGGAAGCATGGGCGAGCACTTCAATAATACTCACTGGAAGGGGTAAACAGGACAGTCGTAGCGTGCATGGGGCAGAACTTCCGCACGCTGGGAGAAGGTAATGATCAGGTCTTCATCCACTACCTTTGGAGCCTGCTGTGGTACATCTACACACACACACACACACACACACATATTTACAGCAGTCTTTTTTTTTTTGTACACCTTTTTCTTCCCCAATTTAGTCGTTATGTAATTCAGTGGTTCTCAAACTTATTCAGGTCAAGGACCACCCCAAATTGACACTTATTAGCCCGAAGAGATTTGAAAAGATATGCCAGGGACCCCCATAAGAGAAGAGTTATTACAGCTCTAGCAGTGATTTTCAACCATTTAAATTTCAAGGACTTTCAGTTTAACATGCATTAGGCTACGGACCCCCATTTAATGGCATTTCTATCTCTGGGACCCCGACTTATATTGTAAAATCAACGTTAATGTAACTCTGAGAGTGTACAAATGGAACCAAATGGACCCTAACAGGTCCATTTGGTTCCATTTGTACATTCTCAGAGTTACAGACCCATAAGAGTCAATGTATCTATCATTTAGCAGGGGACCCCCTGGAACTCCCTCAAGGACCACTGGGGGTCCCCTGGAACCCACTTTGAGAACCAATTATATATCAATAAACAAGGGCAGAAATGTTACCGTTTTTCTCTTCTTCTGCCTCGACGATGAAGACGGACTGATCGGCAGGGTTCGTCTGAAGTTCATCTTCACAGTCCGTCTCCGAGTCACTGTTTATGACGATGAGCTCCTGCTGAACCCGCATCAGCGGCTTTGGTAGGTTAGACTAGGTTAAGACAGAATAAAACACACACACACGTCAAAGTAGGGATTGGCAACCGATTAAAATTAATCGTTTTTTTTTTAAGGGCCAAACAAATATTTATGTAGCCTATATATATATATATATATTTATTTATTTTTTAACGGTTATCGATTAATTAATCGTTAAGGCCTAACGGTAATCGGTTAATAAAATGTCTCCATTTGGCCATCCCTACGTCAAAGTAAATGATACATCCACGTAACCGTTTTAAAGCTTGTAGAATAGTAGCTCTGATTCATAGCCGTTAAGGAGTCCAACGGCTATGAATCAGAGCTAGTAGAATAGCAGATCTACAAGCTCACATGCGTTGTGAGCTTGTAGATCTGCTATTTTCAAACATTTTAGTACTTCCAAGCAGTGGTGGAAAAAGTACTTAAATTCTTTACTTAAGTAAAAGTACCAATACTGGAATATAAACATACTCTGTTACAAGTAAAAGTCCAGAATAAAAAAAAAGTACAAAAGTATTGGCATCAAAGTGTACTTAAAGTACCAAAAGTAAAAGTACTAAATATTTGAAAATAGCAGATCTACAAGCTCCATTTTTAAATAGTTATTTGAAAAGTAACTAGTAACTAAAGTTTTCAAATAAATGTAGTGGAGTAAAAGTACAATATTTGCCTCTGAGATGTAGTGGAGTAGAAGTAAAAGTATTGGAAATTGGAAATACTCAAGTAAAGTACAAATACCTCAATTTTACTTAAGTAAATGTACTTAGTTACTTTACACCACTGCTTCCAAGTTCATTTTGGTACCTATACTTTTGTACTTTCCGGATTTTTACTTGTAACGGTACTTCTAACACAGCAGTATTGATACTTTTACTTCATACTTTAAAAACATTGGAGTACTTTTTCCACCACCGGTCAAATCACAAACATACAAACAAACGGATCAAAGTCTCTTAAACATGCCTGTAACATGTCTCCTCTCCACGTGTTCCACTACACTGACGCTATACACGTTTATGTGTGTTAATGAGAGAGAATGACAGGGTTTATGATCATTAATAACACTAATCTAAGTAGTTTATTTACCATGTTTGATGCTCCTGCTGATCCGCTCATGTTTGGCGCGCCGGGAGATTACAAGCGAAGCAAACAAGAAGTGACGTTCATCGGAAGTGACGCGCTTGGATTTCTTCTTTGGATATTTATAAGGGATATTGTTGCCAGATTGTTGTGAGAGAAACAAGCAAACCAGGTCTATGATGAAAACAACCCCAAAAGAAGCGAGCTCCGCCTTCGCCCTTTAAACATATTATTACGTTGGCTATTTGAAATAAGCCAATCTACAAGCTCACAACGCGTCGCGAGCTTGTAGATCGGCTATTTTCATAAATAAATCTTGAAGAAAATTTGAAAATAATTGGAATATCTTTGAAAGATTTTAACAACACTGGAGGGGGTCCCTCCCTGGCATAAAATATTTTCAGATGGGGATCCGCAGACAAATGCTAATTTAGGGGCCCTTGACTTGAAAATGTTGGAGAATCACTGGTTTAAAACATCATTTAGGAAACAAGCTACATTAGAAACAAGCCCAAAGTCGCTTATAGTAAAGCAGACATGGCAACCCCGGATCTGTCTGTCCAGAGTGTAGAAGAGAGAGTAACGTCACGCTCTGATCTCGCCGCAAAGCGGGCCTCTATGGGCTATAGTTCCAAACATTGGAACTATCTCATTGACGTAGACAGAGCACTTCCGCATTCCATTCTTACAATGGGAGTCGACGCTACTGTCATTACTCTCTTTCTAAATTACTCTGTGTCTGTCATGTGCAAATCATAGAGGCGCAAATACACCACCACCGCCCAGTGGTGGAAAAAGTACTCAAATGTTTTACTTAAGTAAAAGTATCAATACTGCATTGCAGAAACACCCTGTCACAAGTAAAAGTCCAGTATTCAATTTTAATTTAAAATTTAATTGAGTAAAAGTACAAAAGTATTGGCATCAAAATATACTTAAAGTACCAAAAGTAAAAGTACTCAATATGCAGAATGTCCCATTTCACAAGTTTACGCATTGTGAGCACGTAGATCGGCTATTTTCAAATTGCCAAAGCATGCATGCATGCATGCAATATATATATATATATATATAGGGCTGAAGTGGTTTTATATAATAATCAAAATCTACAAAGGAACTAGTAAGTTGTCAAATAATTGTAGTGGAGTAAAAAGTACAATATTTGCCTCTGAGATGTAGTGGAATAGAATAGATTAGATTGTCTATTGTGGTACAGTCTGCAGTCAAAGGGGGCACCATTGTAGTTTTAGACAGGGAAGCCTATGTTGGTGTAATACTTACCAATGAGGTTTTTTTTGTGCAAATCCTACTCCAGGGTTTAAAGACCATATCCATGGTACTCTTAAACAGTACTTAGATATAGGGGATATCAGCCATGGTGAATGTGAATACATGAGAGTAGATTTTCCAGTTACACCTGTCATTTAATACTCTGCCGAAGATTCACAAAAGTTTCACTACTGTTCCTCCTGGCAGACCCATCGTTTCAGGAATTGTCTCTCTTACAGAAAATATATCATCATGTGTAGACTATTTTCTTAGGCCACATGTTCTCTCACTTCCTTTATTCAGGTTTTATCAAACCATAGAAACTGTAGAAATAAATGATTCACTATTGGTTACACTTGATGTAGAGTCTTTATACAAACATTCCTCACCATGGTGGCTTAGAGGCTATTGAATACTTCCTTTAACCAGAGGACAGAGTGTATACCCAGTACTACTTGCATCAAAGAGCTCACTGAAGTAGTACTCACAAAAGTTTTGGACATGTGAGGTTTCCCCGACTGAGGCGATATGGTAGAATTTTTTTAATGCACAGATAGGAAGCTAGTCCAGTATTGGGCCATAATGAATTTGGTAAAAGAAGAATTCACTCACACCGAAATCTTTTATAGAATTGCTTTCATATTTATCAAAATGTCATAAACACACTTACAATGTTACACAACATACTTGTTTGCAACTTCTCCAACCCTATTTCCAAACATATCTTTGTTATCTGTGGTGGGTGTTGTGTGTGCATGTTGTGTGTTAGAACAGTGGCTGTAACACATTGGTTCTCAAAGTAGAGTCGGGGACCCCCAGGGGTCCTTGGGGGGGGGGGATATCAGGGGGTCCCCAGCAAAATGTGTTAATATAGCATCACAATAATTTTAACCACTTGTGACTTTAACCTTTTATAATTTGGCTATTCAAATATAGCAGATATACATACATACAAGCTCCGAGTGCTTCGCTATGAGCTTGTAGAGCTGCTATTTTTTTTTAATCGTGAACATTTGCGCAAACCTTTAAACATACATATTTTTTAAGCGAACATTTGTAACTAAAGTTTTTGCTTCTGGGGGTCCCTGGCACAACACATTTTCAGGTGGGGGTCCGCGGCCACATACATATCAATTTGGGGGTCCTTGGCATGAAAAGGTTTGAGAGCCACTGTTGTAACGGACGGAAACATCTTTATTTTGAAAGGTCTAGCCGGTCAATCACACTGGAGCGCTGAATTATTCGAATTTCATATGAAGTTTGCAAATACACGTGTTCAAGTTCAGGTTCATTGATGATGTTCATTGATTTTTGTTTTTGTATTTATGCCTTTTTCTTTAGTTTTCAGGTTGAGTCTCCAATAAACTGTCTACAACTCATCAGTCAGACTTAAACCTCTTTTCGTGACCAGCTGGGTTTGCTACAGTGAAAACTTCACCCGCATGGCCTGCTGTCTTCTGCGACTCTCCACCGCTCAGCCTCAGTTTGAGGCATCTACACCTGAGCTTGAACTACACCATCGAATTTTTTTACTTTACTGGAGTATTTCCAATATCCAATACTTTTACTTCTACTCCACTACATCACAGAGGCACATATTGTACTTTTACTCCACTACAATTATTTGAAAACTTTAGTTACTAGTTACTTTGCAGATATAAATTATTGTATTATAAAACATACATTAACCACTTTAGCCCCATTTTATACCTAGGCTATTTGAAAATACAAGCTCCCACCGTGCGGCATGGCGACGCGTTGTGAGCTTGTAGATCTGCTATTTTCAAACATCTTAGTGCTTTTACTTTTGGTACTTTAAGTATATTTTGATGCCAATACTTTTGTACTTTAACTCAAGTAACATTTTGAACACAGGCCTTTTACTTGTAACAGAGTATTTTTATATTGTGGTATTGATACTTTTAATTAAGTAAGAAATGTGAGTACTTTTTCCACCACTGCCACTAACTCCAAAGAATGACAAGATGAATCCAGATCTGACAAGGGAGGGAAAGTTGAAAGGAACTTTGAAGAGAGAGTTCAACAGGGCGTGAAACCGTTAAAGAGGTAAACTGGTGCAGTCCGCGCAGTCTGCCCGGAGGACTCGACCCGGGCGGCGGGTTGAGTCGAGGCGACTCATCGAAGCGGAGAAGAGAGACTCAACATCCTAACCAAGAGTCTCTCACTCAGACGCACAAAAGACCAAACGGGACTCCTCAGGAAAAAACACAGGACCTGTGAGGTTCACCAGGTCAAACTGTCAGAGGACAAGCTGGCCGTTTACAATGTGGTCTTCACCACAGTCAAGATCTACTCTACAAAACTACCTGACTGGGCGACTGCACTATGGAACAGACAGGTAACCCAAAGCCTGTGTGAGAAGCAAGAGTTTCCCAGTTTGAAATACTTTGCTACTTTTATGGCAAGAGAAGCTGAAATTGCTTGTTAATCCGATAACATCCTTCCATGCTCTCGGGTCCTCTGATCCCAATGGTGAGAAGCAGAATTCCTGGGAAACAAAGGGGAACAAAGCCAGTGTTCTTAGCACTCAAGCAGTTATGGAAAATCTCAAGTCTCAGTATGGAATTCCAAATCTCCATGTGTACTCTGAGAATCACGAGCACGTGCTTCATGGCTGTTTTGAATTCACAGCGATGTCTTTGGGAGATCGACGGAACTATATCAGGGAGAAAAGGCTTTGCTACGGATGCCTGGAATCTGGCCACATTGTTAAGGACTGTCACCATCTGCATTTCTGAGAGGTGTGCAGGGCAAAACGCCCTACATGTTTCCACGATTTTAATTATGGGACGGAAACACCCGGACCTTCTACAGCACCAGAGTATAACAATGCAATTTGATTTAAGTTTCATTGGAAAGACGGGGCACTCAAGGTGGGAGGATGTACAATCCTTTTCCAACTTGACTCGAACCTGCGATAATCAAAATATTTTTAAAGGTTTCGAATGGTTTGTACGCTGTAACTTTTGTATTGATGGGTTTGTTTTGAAGGGAAAATCATTTGTGATTCGTATTAACTGATTATGACCACTGTATGATTTTGGTGGCAGTGTAACGGACCCGGGGACATAAAAACCTTTATTTTGAAGGGTCTGTCAATCACACCGGAACGCTGAAGCACCGGTGCACCGGTGCCGGCCGCGAGAGAGGAGCTTTAAGTCTAGCTCGGCATGTGCAGGGAAATGTTTTGGTGCGGACCACACAGACAAAGGGAAACGAAAGTCATGTAAACTTTTGAACAATATATTTGGATGGATGGACCAGACGGACAAACTGCCACAGACCACTATGCCAACCCGAAAATAATCATATTTAAACGTGGGATCGCCCAACCCTGACAAGCACTTGGAATTGTAGGAGTTGAGGCATTACATTTAGTTTGACTTTGTTCCACAGATAAACATTTGGGGACCCACAGGTTGGGAGCCACTGTGTTATGAAGTGTGGGTATTGTGTGTGTGTGTGTGTGTGTGTGTGTGTGTGTGTGTGTGTGTGTGTGTGTGTGTGTGTGTGTGTGTGTGTGTGTGTGTGTGTGTGTGTGTGTGTGTGTGTGTGTGTGTGTGTGTGAGAGAGTTATTAAGTGGACTTCCGCCGGTCCCTCTTGGGAAGGTGAGATCTGCTTGTGGCTGCTTCTTGCTGGTCCCTCTTGGGAAAAGGAGGTCTGCTTGCGGCTGCTTCTTGCCAGTCCCTCTTAGGAAGATGAGATCTACTTGCGGCTGCTTCTTGCTGGTCTCTCTTAGGAAGGTGAGATCTGCTTGTGGCTGCTCCTTGCTGGTCCCTCTTAGGAAGGTGAGATCTGCTTGTGGCTGCTTCTTGCCAGTCCCTCTTAGGAAGATGAGATCTGCTTGAGGCTGCTTCTTGCCAGTCCCTCTTAGGAAGGTGAGATCTGCTTGTGGCTGCTTCTTGCTGGTCCCTCTTAGGAAGGTGAGATCTGCTTGTGACTGCTTCTTGCCAGTCCCTCTTAGGAAGATGAGATCTGCTTGTGGCTGCTTCTTGCCAGTCCCTCTTAGGAAGATGAGATCTGCTTGTGGCTGCTTCTCGCTGGTCCCTCTTAGGAAGGTGAGATCTGCTTGTGGCTGCTTCTTGCCAGTCCCTCTTGGGAAGGGGAGATCTACTTGTGGCAGCTTCTCGCTGGTCCCTTTTGGGAAGGGGAGATCTGCTTTGGGCTGCTTCTTGCTGGCTCTTCTGAGCCACTGTCACAGGAAAGAGAGATGGAGATACAACGTAAGCCCATTATTTTCTTAGTGATGATTTTATCAATAGATTTTTTTGATTAATCAAAATTTTGAAGAGTTTTTTTAAAATACATTTTGTGAAGAAAAAAAGGATCTCTATCTCAACAATTTGACGAATCCATGAACCACTTAAGCCGTATTTTACACTTTGTGGTACAACAGTGTTGTGTCCACAATAAAGAAAATAGCAGATCTACAAGCTCCTTCTATTGTTGTTGAGGGCGGATGTTCTTGGGTGTTGTTCTTGCAGATCTGATATTTTCAGTATTTTTCAAAACATTTTGAGCTTTGACTTACTCCTCTGAGCCATTGTCACTCTCTCTGCCTGGGGTTGAGCTTCCTGTGAGGTCTGTGAGGTCTCCTCCTCCTCCTGCGTGTCAGCCTCCGTCCCTTCAATGTGCTCTGACTCAGGGCTGTAAATGGTAAAATGGTAAACACACATAATTAACCATTAAACGTTTAGTGGGGACAGAAACCTCATATCTCCATATTCTAACTTTGTGTTTTTTCATACTACACCGTCACACAAAAGCGTCAAAAGTAGCAGATCTACAAGCTCGAAACGTGTCGCGAAGCAACGCGTTTCGTGGAAATAGCCGATCTAAAAAAGGTGTAGATCTGCCATTATTTCAACAGATAATTTTTTACGGATGAATGGAAAACGATTCTGATGACTATGTAATAACTACGGTTGGTATCCGGAACTCAACATTGAGGAACCGGAATCGGTTCCAGCAGATTTTGGAACCGTGTCCGGAACCGTTTTTTTAATCACACTGTCAGAGCTGGTATGTGGACTTAATGTCTGCTATACAATTACAATACCAGTGGTTCTATAACTCTTTAATTTCAAGAACCACCATAACTCTCAGAGCTACATACCCGTAAGGGTCCATTTGGTTCCATTTGTACACTCTCAGAGTTACAGACCTCTAAGGGTCCATTTGGAACCTCGTATAAGAATTATTAATGCATTAAGACCGGGAACGCATCTGTGTCATTTTAAGATTTCTTTGGCTATTTTTGGAAAAATCATGGAAGATTTGTGCAAATCTTTCAATATACATATAGGTTTTAAAGAGAACATTCGTAAATCCGATCTGTGCTTCTTCAAAAACCACATATTTTGAGATGGGGGTCCGCGGCCAAATACATTTTGGGGATCCTTGACATGGAAAAGTTGGAGCACCACTGATATAGCAACATCCCAACTCTAGTAATAACTGTGACAGTTCCTCCTACCCTGGCTCAGTGCTCTGGGCAGGCATGGTCCTCAACCACTCCTGGTAGTAACCACGAAAACCATCGATTTGAACCAGGTAGTTGTTCCTGGTCTTGTACTGCGAGATGGAAAGGGAGATGGAGAGAACAAACTAGGGTAAGCAGAGCAATGGGAGACAGTATAATAGTTACAATGTTAAAGCGGCACTGTGTAACTATTTTTCTATTGAGACATTTAGATCGTGTCAAAGGTCAAAATATATCAGTACTTCTTCCACCACAGTAAAAACACTGTTACACACCTTGTCGTAATTGGGTGGATACTGCGAGGCGAACTCCAGCTGTCTGATGACGACCTCGTTAGGCCACACCTCCAGGTCTCTCATGCTCTTGAGGAGCTCCTTCAGGTAGACGTAGTCCAGCCTCCGAGCTGCTTGGCCAATCAGAGCAGAGAACACCTGGACGTTAGGCCTCAGCCCCGCCTCCTACAAGAAGCATAAAAAGGGTCAGCCACAAAAAAAATGACACTTCAGTGACATTTGTCGAAAATAGCAGCGGATCTTTGCAGTGTTGGCACTGAAGTTGTGAAAAAACGTCCCTTTGAGGATCAAAGCGGCCCCCACCATATAGGGACTTATAAAAACATGCTTAACGCCCACTTTTTCACTGTAGAGCAGTGGTTCTCAACCTTTTCAGGCCGCAACCCCCCAAAATAATCATATTTGAACTGGGGACCCCCCACCCTGACAAGCACTTGGAATGTAGGAGTTCAGGCATTGCATTTAGTTTGACTCGGTTCCACAGATAAATATTTTGAAAATAGCCGATCTACAAGCTCACAACGGCGTTGTGAGCTTGTTGTTTGGCTGTTTTCAAAACGTCTGCCTCTTTCTAAATTATTTGACAATTTGGCCAATGTTTGACTAGTTTTTATAGTATAGTTTGTTGATTACTTTTGATACAGTTATGATATTTTTTTCCCCTTTTTTTTTTAGGTATTAAAAAGTCATTAAATTGTCACTTTACTGTCATGTAAAGCCACAGGTTGAGTACCACTGAACTAACTCACCTGCATGTCAGAGAGCAGCTGCAGACCGTCCGCCTGTCGCTCACAGCCCAGAGCCAGACAGCCATAGCTCCGCACGTCCACGCTGAAACCCCGCTGTTTCATCGCACACACCACGGCCTGGGCAGAGGAGAAAGCATCAACGCAAACATTATGCATGGTTTAAATCAGTACAGCTTCTCAAACTGTTCAAGTCCAAGTCAAGGACCGCCCGAATTGATATGCATTTGGCTGCGGACCTCCCCCCCATCTGAAAAGGGTTTGTGCCAGGGACCCCCAGAAGCAAAGATTTGTGTTAGAAAGGGTTTGCTTTTAAAAAACAACAATATTCAAAGATTTGCACAAACCTTCCAAGATTTTCCAAAGAAATAGCAGATCTACAAGCTCTTAGCGTGGCACGAGGTGATGTGCTATGAGATTGTAGATCTGCTAGTTTTGAATAGCCAAACTGCCAAAGTATAAAATAATGGTTAAAATGATTGTCACGCTATATTAATAAATTTTGCCGGGGACCCCCTGGTATCACACTCTCTCCCCCCCCCCCCCCCCAAGGACTTGGGGTCCCAGTCAGGGGTCCCCAGCAAAATGTGTTAACATAGGACCAATAATCAGTATAACCACTTTCAACTCGCATACATCGGCTGTGTGCCGATTTTTAAAACATTCTAACAACACAAAGCTTGTATGGGGGGGGGTTCCTCCCTGGCACGATATATTTAAATTTTAGGGGTCCGTAGCCAAATACTACATATTGATTTGGGGGTCCTTGAATAAGGCTTCTCTAATCGTACTGTAGTGCAAGGTGCGTTGAGATGCCTAGTAGCGTGTACCTTCGCCGAATCCATATCGCCGGCTCTCGCCGCTCGGCGCATCACGGAGTGGAAAAAGCCGACGTCCAGCCTCACTTTGTGCAGCTTGGCGGCCTGCAGGAGGGTCTGCAGCGATTGGCCGCCGGGCTCCGTGGTGTCGGCCAACAGGGTCAGGGTTCTGATGTCGGGATGGAGTCCTGCGGCCGCCATCTTCTCCAGGACGCCCTGGGCCCCTCCGATCAGGGCGAGCCGGTCGGACGGCCCGGCCACGGTGCCCAGGGAGACCAGTCCACCCCTCCTCTTCCCCTCAAACACGTCCAGGAGGTTGGGGACCGCCGAAGAGCCGGGGGCCTCTAGCGGACCACTGGGGAGGTCATTCGGCATCTCCCTCGCTGGTACCAGCTGCACGGAGACACCTGGTTCCTCCTGTGCTCCTGGTAATAGGGCTGTCACAATCATGACATTTTAGTTGAACATTAATTGCCATAATAATTGCGATAAATTATTATTTTTTTGGCATTGAACATTGGAATGTATAAATAAAAAGTTCTTCTCCGTTTGCCTTTTAGGCTTTGTAAACAAAAAAATGGCACAGTGCAGACATAAACTTTAATATAAAAAACCTATAACTGAAATTGATAGGTTGACAAAATGTCCGACAATGACCAGTATCAATAATCTAAATGATTTTATATATACTATATATGTATATATTTGCTTCTACGTATACGTACCGAACAGCACTGAAGAGCTAGCCTGATTATCAGACTGAAGCTGCCCCACTCAGAGAGTGGGCGGGGTCTATGGTCTGGAACCAGGCTACTGAAGAGCACCTGTTTGCAAATGCCACTGTGACTGAACCCAGGCAGCGCTTCCTTCCTCCGTTTTAAAAAGACCTACCTGGTATACCTGCACTGTCCAGACCATGGAGGCTGTCGTCTTGTTGACCGGTTGACCGGTCACTGTGAGGGGAAGGCTGGATGAACAGCTGCTTTTCCAGGAGATCCACGTCTATAGGACTGCGTCCTCCTGATAGGGGTGCAACAGTTTTTTGAAATAATCAATTGAATCGATTATACATGTTTTATAATCGATTACATCGACTAGTTTGATCATTAGAATTGATAATTTTGTAATAAAATAATCGCTCCCTATTTTGAGGATGTCACTATTATAAACAAATTCTAAAAAACAATACAAACTTTGAAAAAAGCCGATCTACAAGCTCAAAGTGGGCCGCATCGCTACGTGCTGTGAGCTTGAAGATCTGCAAAAAATATTTTTAAATATTTAAAATAAACCACTTCTCGGTTATCCAATTCATCCAAAAAGTAATCAATAGAATAATTGCACACATAATTAAAAATTAAAATTGATAGTTGCAGCCCTGACCTCCTGACTCTGTGTTCGTGGTGTCGTCTCCCCCTCGCTGACCTGCCCAAACCGGGGGGCTCAGCAGAAGGTCAGAGGCCAAGGCGGGCTCTCCGATGCCGCAGTCCCTCGCCGTACGCAAGAGCAGGTTGTAGTTCCTGTAGTCTGGGCTGATCCCTGACATCAGCATTTGACGCCAAACCTGACACAGTAAAGACACATACACACACGTTGCTATATCAGTGGTGCTCAAAGCTTACGTTAATAATAATTAGTTAATAATGTTCGTTTAAAAATATATATGTATTCAAAGATTTGCACAAATTGTCAAGATTTTTCAAAAATGGCAGATCTACAAGCGCGGCACGAATCTATAGACCAAATCGTCATGACGACATCACCACAACCAAAACATTTATTTCGAAGGTAGGCAACGCAGGCAGCATCGCATTGGAGCAGCATTCATCTTATTTCTAGAAGAACAGGACACGTTTGATATTGTTGTTGAGTATTAGAAATATCCACAGGTTGACAAACTAGACATAGTTAATGTCTGGACACTTTATTTTATAGTGTGTAAATATCCATAGATATCTGGTCTATATGCAGTAGTAGACTATGTCAATACAATATACGTAACTAGAACATCTGCAGTGATTGATTGGAGGTGGCCGCTCTACGCTTCAATTGAGAAATTTGGACCCTGGAATGCCTGGATTCAGATAGAACACCTACTTGCCTGAAGGTCAAAAACCCAATATCCCCTGTGACCTCCATAAGATCCCCAAAAGATTGACAATGACAGTACCAATAATACAGTACCAATAATACCACTGTACCTTTTTGCAAACTGTTAATAAAGTATTCAATCAATCAATCAAACCTAGCGAGAAATTCCTCTTGTATGAGCCGAACATAATTTGGACAGCCAGGTTAAAATCCTGGGTGTTACGGTTGTAATTTATCTCTCTCTGTGTGTCGGTAAAAATTGTGGACTGTAACTTTAATGTCATGTTTAATGCATACAGTGCATGTACCTTACCTGTAGGGACAGCCTGAACCCTGTGTCTGTGTCCTTCAGGCATCCCATCAGCAGGTAGTGGAATGTCTCCTGTGTTACAGCGTGGCCATTCTGTAGCATCTCCTATAGACACACACACACACTTATATTATATCGTTGCTGTCGGGCGGAAACCTCTTATCTACGTATTTTAAACTTTTAGTTTTTTCGTAAATGAACACCCTAAAAAGAAGTGAAAATAGCAGATCCACAAGCTCGCAAAGGTCTCTGACCTTATGACCTCAGCCCAGCACCTGCTTTTTTAGTGAGTGGATGTGCGTGCTTTATAGTTTGTTTCTATAGACACAAATAAATGCATGAATTCACGGCTTAGGATCGTTGATACGACTCTTCAGCGCAGTGTGCACACAAACCCAAACCACAGACAGAGTAGCGTACCCCCATAGTGTGAAGACAGGCGAGCAGGTGGTTGGTAGGTGTGTGTGTGTGTGTGTGTGTGTGTGTGTGTGTGTGTGTGTGTGTGTGTGTGTGTGTGTGTGTGTGTGTGTGTGTGTGTGTGTGTGTGTGTGTGTGTGTGTGTGTGTGTGTGTGTCAAAGCAATTATGTTTCTGCACTCATTTCCGGTTTCGGAAGAATCTTCCTTTTGGTGCTAAAAAACGCCGCTTATCAATTAATCGATTAAGCGATCAATAAGGTTATCAACTATCAATTAATGAATTAATCGATAATTTGCATCCCTAATACGAACCCAAACACAAACACACAGCAGACAGAGTAGCGTACCCTCATAGTGTGGAGACAGGCGAGCAGGTGGTTGGTCATGGCGTGGGTCTTCAGCAGGGCGTGGTAGGTGATGGTGCTGAGGGGGTGGTTCTTACGACGCAGTTCCTGCTCCAGCTGCAGCGCCCGCTGAAGGCCCGCCTCTTTATGCGTCGACTGTGCACAGGCGTTGAACAGGGCAGTGTACGTGGCATCGGTGGGAACTAAACCACGCTTCTTCATCTAGGAATAAAGAGGGAGAAACCAGTTTAATCAAACAAAATCAATTGAATCGATTTATCGATTGATATTGCTTATTTAATAAAATAATTGCGTAATGATCGATCAATATTTTGGGCATGTCATTAGAGGCAAATATAGTGAAAATAGCTGATCTAAAAGCTCACAACGTGTCGCATCACGACGCGATGTGAGCTTGTATACTAAAGCAGCGGTCAGGGGCGCAAGGCGTTGTGAGCTTGTAGATCGGCTATTTAAAAAAATATATGTTTTAAGAGGTATAGGTGTAGAGGGAAAAAAGCAGACCAAGGAAAAAAAAAGTTTTACTCTGAAACACAATTTTATACAATATAGAGAGGGGGGCCCTGCTTCATCTCTTTGAAAAATGTTGAATGTTTTCAGTTGGGGGTATACATATACGACACCCAAATACATATCATTTTGGGTGTCGTTGGCACGAAAAAGTTTGAGAACTACTGATTTAGAAGGCATTTGTAGAATCGGCCTCAGGTCTTCGTGGGTTAACATTCAAAAATTGCTTGTTTTTGTACGTGTGTGCGTGTGTGTGTGTGTGTGTGTGTGTGTGTGCGCGCGCATGCATACGTACGTCATTATACAGTTTGAAGGCGATTTTGAGGCGTCCAGCGCGCCCACAGCCTCCTATCAGAATAGTGTAGTTGTATTCTTCTGGCTGCAGCCTCTCTACCTTCAACATGTCTCTACTGAACACATCCAAGGCCTCCTGGAGCTGAGAGACAAAACAGGAGACACACAGAGGACAACTTTAACATGTCTCTGAGCTGAGAGACAACACAGGACACACACAGGACAACTTTAACATGTCTCTGAGCTGAGAGACAACACAGGACACACAGGAGACAACTTTAACATGTCTCTGAGCTGAGAGACAACACAGGAGACAACTTTAACATGTCTCTGAGCTGAGAGACAACACAGGAGACAACTTTAACATGTCTCTGAGCTGAGAGACAACACAGGAGACAACTTGAACATGTCTCTGAGCTGAGAGACAACACAGGACACACAGGAGACAACTTTAACATGTCTCTGAGCTGAGAGACAACACAGGAGACAACTTTAACATGTCTCTGAGCTGAGAGACAACACAGAGGACACACACAGAGAGGACAACTTTAACATGTCTCTGAGCTGAGAGACAACACAGAGGACACACACAGAGAGGACAACTTTAACATGACTCTGAGTGAGAGACAACACTGAGGACAACTTTGAAGGAGTAGTTCAACCAAAAAATTACTCATTGTCTATCAATTACATTGAATTGAATTCATGATTTATTTATTTTTTTGTCGCATTCCTAAGCCAATAATTTGATGACCGGTGGAGTTTCCAGTCGGAGATTGATTGATTGATTGATTGAATACTTTATTAGCAGTTTGAAAAAAAAAGCACATGAAAGTACAGTTAAATACGAGGTCTGCTAAGAGGATTTTAAACCCAAGAAAGCCTAAAAGGCTCGTTTCCATTGGGGTCCTTTGTACTCAATTCATCGAAACATTTAATGAGACAATTTTTTTCCGGGGGGGGGGGCTAGGCTTTGACTTTTACAGGGGCCAGTTTCGAATTTCAGCCACCTGTAAGTGCTCTTTTAGAACGGTTCTGAAGGAGAGTGGGGATTTACACTCTCTGTGGAGGTATTGTTATATTTTTTCTAAGCCTCCTGTAAATGAAATTGTTGTAAATATGCATTTCAAATAATGGCACGAGTTCACACCAAATAAAAACACACACACGTGTGTCATGATCTAACAGGCAGAAATGAGTGTTTCCTAGTCCTTGGATCAAGACTATCATAGATGCGTTTTATCGAGTCTGACTTTTACTTTAGTATCTAGATATGCAAATGTCAAAATCGATTAAAATACATCTATGATAGTCTTGATCCTAGGCTAGAGTGTGTTCGTTTATGAGTGAGCAATCTGGGAACCCATCGTCAAATAAAAAGGAAAAACAGCACCCTCTGCTGTTTTTCACTCATTCATTTGGCTCTGGGAGAGGCTATAGATACACACGGAGATAGACGGGAACGCCCAGGAACGCCCTTTCGATTTTGTCTCGGGGGAAAACAGAACGATCTGCCTCATAGAGTTACATCATACACGATCGTTTGGATCACTTTCAGAGCTATTTTATGGACGATGGAAACATTGTCAGCTAAGAAAAATCCATCAGAAGGACAGCTGGAACACAATCGCCCTCGGAAAAGTTGACTTATTATTAAGATATATGTGACTAAAAAGACCAAACATTGCCAATCTATGAGCTCACAGCGCGTCGGAACGCGACGCGTTGTAACTGTGAGCTAGATTGGCAATGTTTGGTTTATGTTCCCCCCAGAATACGTAAGCTGGGGTTCATGTGGTTTATCAGATTATCTTTATATCTTATTGCATGAGTCAAGTTTCAGCACAAGCACCACTGAGATCGGAGATCTGTTTCCCTCTTTCCATCTCCGTCTGAATACCAAAACACTTGCCCCAAAACACAGTCGCCCCGGGGCAAACCCGCCGGGATTCACCTGGTATTCCTAAATGTAACCTCAGTAAAACTATGCCTAAACATAACCTTATTCCTAAACGTAACCTCAGTAAAACGGTGCCAAAACATAACCTTATTACTAAACTGAACCTCAGTAAAACTATGCCTAACCCTGAACTTATTTCAAACCTTATCCTCTGTAAAACAAATACAAGAATACAAGAACCGCTGGTCGGTGAAAAAAATGGGGGCGAGCGTGTTTTGGGGCGAGTCTTCTGGTTACCTCCCGTCTCTCTCTTTGTTAGCAAACATGTTTACATATGCACAGTGTTTAATCACCTGGTAGAGACACTATTACAAGATATGATCAATTAAACTTACCATAATATCAAAACCCAACAGCCATTAAGTCATCAATAATGTTTATAGTGAATTTGAAGTACAGTTTAGAGACTGTTTTGTGAACGGCACGAACCGACGCCATTACCATTTGGCAAAGTGCGTCATTTAATATCATGCAGGATTTACACACTGCTTTAGCTCCGTGTTCATTGCCAGATTAACAATTGTGTTTTCTGTAGGTTTTTAAACGAGGATAGTCTAGGGTTTGGCTTGTTTTGTGTGTAAATCGCTGCATGTTGACTGCGTTTCCAAACTGTAATGGCGTCGATGTCTCCAGTACTTGGAATTCACTAAAACGTGTTCTATAAACATCATTGATGAATGAATGGCTTTTGCTTTTTGATATTATGATAAGTTTAATTGATCATATCTATAGAAAATATAATAGTGTCTCTTACCAGGCGATTAAATCCGATAACCTCGGGTCATTGTGTTGTGTTGTGTTGGATCCTCTGTCCAGTCAGGACAACATTCCAATCGGACTCTTGTTTAATTTGCTAATGTAGCATTCCTTGTCGAGTGGCAACAAGGTTCTGTGCCTGTGATCTGGCAAGCCATGACGCCTGCTTTTAAATTGGTATACTTTTACAGCATATGAGTTTGAAAACCCCACATCCCTCCGTCTATACCAGCTGTGGGAAATCTGTGTTTTCCCCTGAGCGACTCCGCCCCCCTAGGTACGACCCACTGATGACACTACGCCGTGTGGATGTATACGGTGGACCCGTGCACAGGGAAACCGGGGTTTTGGTCTGCCTTCAGCCTTTCACTTCCGGTGGTGCGACTATGTTTTCATTCCCACTAACAATATTTCTGCACGGAACACTAACACCAATTCTCCCAAAGAACATGGATCGTTTTGGTTATAAGCCCACTTGTTTCTATGATGAAAGAGCAATTTAAAATGTTACTAACTTTCCATGGTCTTGTTGGCTTCGAGGACGCTATTGTTAAATGAGTTTCGGTTTGTTTCTAGGGGGGAAGGAACGGCACACACGTAAATCCCGCCCACTACATTTGATTGGGTAAAGCGCGGCCTGCTTCCTTATCTGATAGCACGCCCACTTGTAACCAATGCGCACGGGTTGTCAACACGGCTACCGACAGATTCAAGCGCAGCAATGGATCTGTTCTTGAGAGATTAATGAGTGAGAGACAGACAGAGAGACAGACAGACAGACACACACACACCTTGTTGGCCTTGATCAGTTTCTTGCACTGTAAGAAGTACCAGTAGGTGGTGTTTGTCCCGCGGGACCGTAACGCCTCTTCTTCTCCCTCCGCTCGTAGTACATCACGATCCTCATCGTCCTCTGGGTACCGGGCGTTCTGGAGCTCCACGCTGCTCTTTCGGTACGAACTCCTGGAGGCCACGTCGGCGGACAGCGCCCCGAAGTGACCCTGTCCCTCCTGGCCGTCCTCTGAAGACCCTTCTGGGGACACCCAGGGGGACGGCACGTCTCCCCTGGAAGAAGGCCTGTGACAATTATTAACCTATTAAAAGCCGGGAACACATCTCTGTGTAACCACTTAAACCATTATTGTATATCTTGGGCTATTCAAAAATAGCAGATCTACAAGCTCATAGCGCGGCACCGAGTGCCACGCTATGAGCTTGTAGATCTGCTATTTTTTTTTAAATCTTGGACATTTGTGCAAATCTTTTCCGGGTCATTGTGAACCTATTTCCACAATTTTTCTATTTATTTTTTAACTTATAAAGTAGTTAAATATGTCAGTTTGTTTGTTTACAAAGCCTTTAGAGGCAAACAGAAATGTATTTTTTTTCATGTTCCAAAGTTCAATGTAAAAAACACAATGAAATCGTTAATCGGCAAAAACACACTTTTCATGGTAACCGGAAAAGTGGACACCTAAACATTGTGGGCACCTCAATGCTAAATTGGCTTTTTTGTTTTCTCCAATGAAAAAAATATATATAATTTTGAGAATGGTCTGAAGTAAGTATACATGATTTGAACATTTAAAGGTAGGGTAAGTGAGGTTAAAGCACTATATTCTGATAGTAATCATTGCTATAGAGTGTTTGTTCAGTAACAGGAGGCTCCCTGTCTCTCAAGATCTTTAATTAAAAAGAATAATAGTGTATATTATTTGTTGTAACATGGTATTCAATTCAATGTTATAGTGTTCGAGTTACAATTTTGTCTGATCATTTCTTAGTACCATCACTTCCAATTTCACTTGTCTAATAATCTGTATCCTGACTGAGTTCTCTATCCTGACTGGATAAAATCGGTATCCTGACCTGAGAATGCATTTTCTGTTTAATAAAGAGCTGGAGAGACATAAGAGACTCCTTACTGAACAAACACTCAAATACCAATGAGTACGATCAGAATATAGAGCTATTTAACACTTATTTTAACACACAAATATCACTCGTTGTGAACTTGTAGATCGGCTATTTTCAGAGAGTTACTGTAGAGAGAAAAAGAGCAAACCAAGTACAGAGCCATAGGTCAAGTTGACTAAATATTGAGGGTTTAAAATGGCCACCAATCGAATTAAAATGCTTTTTATTAAAAAATACGGAAGATACGGGTACTTAGACCAATGGCGCTTTAACTTGTTACATCCATGGCCGTGGGGTCAGCACTTTATTTTTGAAATATGAACGTTTATGTAGATGTACCGGTTGTAAATGTAAAACATTCTCAAACCAGGAACAAGTGGTACCATGACTGTCATGGTATGACAGTCATGTTTCAGGGCTAGTTTCAGGGCTACACTGGTCCCTGCTTCATCTCTCTCTCAGCTAAGGGGTCCTTGGGCTGAAAAACGTTGAAGACCCCTGATGCAGACTTACCTAGAAGGGGCTAAACACGTGACTGACCCAGTGACCCCTCTTCTCCAGTGACCTTCAGTGACCCATGGAGAGAGGTTCAGTATCCTCAATGTTCTGAATGATGAAGATAATAAAGATGAAGAAGAAGATGAGTTCTTCTTAGCCGTGGTAACCATGGAGACTCTTCTCAGAAGCGTTGTTATCGTTCTCCAGTCTCTCATGGTGTGAGAACAGGACACGCATCTTAACATGTTGGCTGGTTATTAAGGTAACGTTGATCTAAAGAGAAGAGACTCACGACAACACGCTGCCATCATGTGTTGTGAGTTCTGATAAGACCTGGCTAATGGAGCGTCGATCAGTGTTGTTGCCAGACTTTGCGAGAAAAATAAGCAACCGGGGTCTATGAAAACTACCCCGAAATAAGGTTCAAGGTTCAAGGTTGTACTTTATTATTGCATCTTGTCTTGTGTACAGGTACATAAGAGTAAACTGTTGTTTGTTTGGCTTCCTTCAGATAATGCAGCAGCATAGGTGATAATTATACAGAAAATAATAATAATAATAAATAAAAAAATAATAATTAAAAAAAGCAGATCTACAAGCTCACAACACTTTCAAAAGCATCTTGAAAAAAATAAAATAAAAATGTACAAAATATGTTCAGATGGGGGTCCGTGGACAAATACTAGTTTGGGGGTCCTTGACTTTACACAGTAAATTACAAAATTTGGAAACAAGCCCAAATAAGCAACTACACTTTAGAAACATGCACACAAAAAACACAACTAACCCGCAATATTTACAAGCAACTTTACAGAAAATCAAGCCCAAAGTCGCTTATAATATGCAGACATGGCAACGCTATTGTCGATACAGCACACATAGACCTGGCTAATGGACTGTCGATATACGGATTACAGCATGCATATATATAGATTACTGCCCCCTAGTGGTGATGTTGTAGATTTGCTTCTGTTTCTTCCTGTATGAGTCACACATTAAACAAATATGATAAAGTCCATGGTACAGTATATGAATCATATAATAAAAAAATATACTAGAAGTCCATGGTCCAGTATGAGTCAAACACAAGGCAGATTATATAACTCTGACGAGTAGCCTACAAGGGGTGAGAGGACTGGACAGATCCACCATAAAATAGTGTAGAAGTGAAGCACGAAGAACAGCAATGGACCAAAGATTACCCACACACCCTGTGTCCCAGGTAAAAGTATACATTGTGTGCGTGCGTGCGTGCGCGTGCGCGCGTGTGTGTGTGTGTGTGTGTGTGTGTGTGTGTGTGTGTGTGTGTGTGTGTGTGTGTGTGTGTGTGTGTGTGTGTGTGTGTGTGTGTGTGTGTGTGTGTGTGTGTGCGCGCGCGCGCGTGTCTGTCTGTCTGTCTGTCTGTCTGTCTGTCTGTCTGTCTGTCTGTCTGTCTGTCTGTCTGTCTGAGATGAGATTTTGGAACTCATTTAAACATTACTATTCAGTCATGTCAACTGTGGATGTGGACTGACTGGAATTTTAGGTGAGGTGAAAAAGCAGACAACTTGGATACAGCCTTTTAATGAAATCAATACACTGTTGTCTGCTGTCAGGGACACACCTTCATAAACCAAAACCCTGTCACGTGTGGGAGGACATACGCACAAATGAAGTGGAACAACTAACATTTAACATACACTTTCTGTGATGCATTTTTTGCCTCACCCACGGCAAGTTCTTAATGTCATACTCTAAGCACCTTTAAAATAGGCTTAAAAAATAACTAAATCCTAGTCTTTTGTTGTTGTTTTTTGGCAAATTCTCTTTTGGCCAAATTATTTTATACAATCCCTTAATTTGCCCTGCTGCTGCTAGTTAACCAAATGGTTACTACATGCTATAGACTAATATGCACTTGAATAGACTGTTTGGTCCACTTTAAATGATAAACTGTGAACTATATTAGGTACGATGTAGTGTAGGTACATAGCACTTTATTTAAAATAGGTTAAATGCATTGACTGCACATTTATAGGTTAAAAATGAGTTAAATTGCATTGACTGCACATTTCTTAGACTCCAGTTTTTTAGGTATGACTGTCTGATGTAATAATAATAATAATACATACAATTTGTATAATTGTGTTATTGTGCTATTGTGCTCTGTTTTTATTTGATATCACCAAATAAAATCAATCAATCAATACTCAATGCCTGTGTGTTTCTGCTCATCCGTATAGAAAACTGTGGATGTTCCATTGCCACCAGAGCCGAAGACTAGAGATGAATTCTTAAAATGTGAGTTACTCTTAATCCGGAGGTAGCAGCTCTCAGTCTCTCTCCATACTACTGTTACATTTACAAGGGGCAGCCATAGCTGAATCGGTAGAGCAGTGGTGTGAAGTAACAAGTAAAAAGTACATTTACTCAAGTACTGTACTTAAGAACAATTTTGAGGTACTTTTACTTTACTGGAGTATTTCCAATTGTCTATACTCTTACTTCTACTCCACTACATCTCAGTGACAAATATTGTGCTTTTACTCCACTACAATTATTTGAAAACTTTAGTTACTAGTTACTTTGCAGATATAAATTATTACATTATAAAACATATATTAATCACTTTAGCTCTGTTTTATACATAGGCTATTTGACAAGCTCCCAACACGTCGCATCGCGACGCGTTGTGAGCTTGTAGATCTGCTATTTTCAAAAAATTTAGTACTTTTACTTTTGGTGCTTGAAGTACATTTTAATACCAATACTTTTGTACTTTTACTCAAGTTAATGTTTAATTCCAGAGTTTTACTTGTAACGGAGTACTACATTGCAGTATTGATACTTTTACTTAAGTAAAACATTTGAGTACTTTTCCCACCACTGGGCTAGAGCATTGGTTCTCAAAGTGGGGTCCAGACTGAGACCACCAGGGGTTCCCAGAAAAATGTGTTAATATTAAATTACATATTATTAGAATATAGGCTTCATTGTTGAACAATGCTGACATCAAGGGCTTCTTCTTGTGAGTTTTTTGTCACCTAATTGAAGGTCTAAGGATCATGGTGTGTCGTTTGTTTCCTTTGTTTCCTTCGTTAAATGTGGGCCCCTTTGAGACAGTAACACACATTAACGACCATACAAATAAAACTCGATTGGATCTTTTATCTGACTGACTTATTGTCTCCGCCAGGCCGGAAGGGTTTTGCACCCTGTCTATCCGTCCGTCCGTCCGTCCGTCCGTCCGTCCGTCCGTCCGTCCGTCCGTCCGTGAACAGCTAATCTCCAGCACTGTTGGCTCGGTCGAAACTGTGCACACACACTCCCTGGATGCCAAAGCCAAACCTCTGCCCCAAATTCTTCAGATTGGCCTGTTATAGCGCTACCAGGAGGCAGATTTTTGCAAAACACATTTTTTGATATTATTTATTTATGTTTTGATTCCTCCCCAGATTACTGTCGGCTCACACTGGACCCAAGCACTGCATACAGAGAAATGGTTGTATCCGAGGGCGACAGAAGGGTAGAACTCACAGCCCTGGTCCAGTCGTATCCCGATCATCCCGACAGATTCACTCACCTTTACCAGGTGCTGTGTAAAGAAGGTCTGTCTGGACGCCGCTACTACTGGGAGGTGGAATCTAAAGGTTCCGTTGAAATAGCGGTGGCATACAAAGACCTGAGCAGAGACGGGTACTTCCACGAGTGTGCATTCGGATGCAACGACCAGTCGTGGAGTTTGGACTACAACAGGCACAACGATAAATGTTTCAGACACAATGACATCGAGACAACGGTGCCAGACCTGCAGGGCAACATAATAGGGGTGTATCTGGACCACACTGCAGGGGTTCTGGCTTACTACGGCGTCACAGACGCCTCAATGACCCTCATCCACAGAGCGCAGACCACTTTCACACGGCCACTTTACCCCGGGCTGTGGGTTGCAGTGTGGGCTGAGCTGTGTGACCTGGACAGTGGTGGAAAGTAACTAAGTACATTTACTGAAGTACTGTACTTAAGTACAATTTTGAGGTATTTGTACTTTACTTGAGTATTTCCAATTTCCAATACTTTTACTTCTACTCCACTACATCTCAGAGGCAAATATTGTACTTTTACTCCACTACATTTACTTGAAAACTTTAGTTACTAGTTACTTATCAGATATGAACTATGATATAATGAAACATACATTAACCACTTTAGCCCTATTTTATACATAGGTTATAGCTGTAGAATACAACTCTCATAGACGTATTCATGATTCTGACGTTTTCAATCTACGAGAGTTGTAGGGTTCACTCCCGATGGACACAGGGACTTTCAGCACTATACCCAGTAGACACTCCAAACATGTACAAATTGAAAATAAAGGTGCTTACCCCCATGCTCCAAATGTTAACTCTCGCTACGGGGTAGTAGTTTAATGTAATAATCCATATCTTTCAATAAAGAAGTGTTTTAATGCCGTCTGTGGCCGAACGCTATTTTTTCACCCTCGTTTACTTCCTGTGTACATTGAGTGTAATTCCGGGTTTCACCAGATGGGCGTGTCACTACTGCCCATTGGGAACTTCCGACAGAATCGGCCACAAACAGTATTTAAAATGTTCAATGCTCCGATGAAAGCTCTTAGCCAAAATGTGTAAGCATTTGTTTATTGGTATGTGCCATTAAAAAAGTGGAAATGTGAGTACTTTGTCCTCGCATTGATTCGAAATTTTGGATGTGCTACCTTTTTTTCAATTGATGTACGTATACTGGATTTTGGGTCTAGCCCTCCACTGAGAAAACCCCATTGTTGATGTGCAATCTCTTTTTCTTATTTATTGATTTAAAATGTTTTGACAAATTTTTTTATTGGTTTAAAAAAAGAAAAATGTTGTGCAACTCGTGTCATGCAGTGGACCAGTCTTGTCTAGAGCTTTACTCGCGAGATTTAAGAGATGAAAACAGCGTTTTAGTAGCACTGAAAGGTTTTGAAAAACAGTGCATTTTTAGTAACACTGAGAGAGGTTTTGAAAGCAGTGAAGTTTTAGTAACACTGAAAGGTTTTGAAAAACAGTGATTTTCTTTTAGCACTGAAAGGTTTTGAACTTGTAAGATATTTATTTTCAAAGTGATTATGTTGTTGAGATTTGATAGTTCAATACATTCTCAGAGTCCCAATTTCTCTCTCTTTCATGGCTCATTGAGCCAAAACATGATGTAAAAGAGATCGCTATATACAGATACCATACGTAGTGGCAGAAATGTAAATGATGATTAGAACAATAGCAGCATTTGCATTTACATAAACGTGCCACCATGAGGCGAGATTATACGTAGCAACAGGTTCGGTGTTCTTAAGATGCAGTGTTCTTATGATCATTCGAGCGGTTCTCGAGATGGGTGATGGATTTGCATAATTTATAGAAGGATAGTCTTTGTATATGTCCACGTGTCTTTCTTTCGATATGCCCAAATATGGAGATGACTGATGTCATGGTGCTGATAAACAATTCTAACCTGACACATATCAAGTTAAAGTTGTTACCGACGTCACTGTTTATTCTATGTAATGATGTTAATATGCAATGACATCACACCGTCATCATCACAACCATATCATTGAATCGATAACTAAACAAGAGGTCATTTAGAAAAGAATTGCGTGGTGACTTCATCAACTATTCGTCAACTAACCCGGGATCATTCATTTATGACACTGTTTGACGGTGGTGCTGGTGTGTGACATTCTTCGACGATACATCTGAGAGGAGGACCAAAGGCAGACAGACGTGGTGCTGTCACAGTAGGACACAAGGTGTACTACTTTGGAGTGGGAAATAACAACAGTGATCATATTGAAGTACACGTCTTCAACACTGTGTCACAATGCTGGATGAATTTCCCCCCAGTGACGACTGGAAGAGGAGGACGTCCTGTTGAGGTTCCCTCCAGGCGCTCCAAGCACACAGCTGTGCTTATAGAATATATCATCTACGTCTGGGGAGGATTTCCTTACTGCAACCTTCTCTATTCCTTCGATGTCGACTCCCACAGATGGTTCAAGCCAGAGATTTCCGGAACCGTTCCAGATGCGAGGCAGAACCACTCATCCTGTGTCTTTGGGAAGGTCATGTATATCCATGGAGGAACCACCCAGCTGACTGGACGTACCAATGACATCTACAAGTTGGACACCACCACAATGGTCTGGTCTTTAATTAACACCAGAGGCACTCCACCATCTTTTAAAACAAATCACTCTGCCACCATCATTGGAACAAATATGTTTGTATTTGGGGACGGAGGGAACCTGCAGGACAAGATCAGAGTGTTTGACACAGAGACCAACTGCTGGCTAAACACGCCTGCACAGATTCATGCAGATTCCTGGGGTCATTCAGCCTTTACCTACAATGGAGAGCTATACGTATTTGCTAGCTTCGGCTGGATTATCAATGATCTGTGGAAATTCAATCCAGTCACCTTCTCCTGGAAGAAGGTGGGGAAAGGTCCATCGCAGAGGTATTGGATGAACTGTTGCATGGTGGGAGATCGCATCATCCTCTTTGGAGGAATGAAAGCTCATTTCACACTCGCTGATGATCTGTACGTCTTAGATTTAAGTCCAACACTGAAGACGTTATGCAAACTAGCAGTTATTCAGTACGGACTGAAGCAGAAGGAACTCCCACACAACATCAAGTGGGAACTGGCAGCCATGACTAACAAACACTAGAAAGATTCACATGCTCAGTGGAGCGCAGATCTCTGTCAGGAAGTGTGGCCAGTCTACGACATCAGTCGTCTGTGACGTCAGTCATCTATGACATATATCTATCAGACCCATACAGAGAGAGAGAGAGTTCCGTCACGCTTTGATCTCACTGCAAAGCGGGGCTGCTATGGGCTGTAGTTCCAAACATTGGAACTTCCTCATTGAGACAGACAGAGCATTTCCACATTCCATTCTTACAATGGGAGTCTATGCTAGTGTCGTCACTCTCATACTAGATCGCGCTGATATCTATGACGTATTTGGCAAACGTTTAAGCCAGATTTGACAGAAACTGACATAAACAAAATGCAGTGTTAAAAAATATATAGCATGCACAATTGGGTGCTGATCACTCGGCTTGTGAGATTAGTCGAGGACACATAAACACACACACACACACACACACACACACACACACACACACACACACACACACACACACACACACACACACACACACACACACACACACACACACACACACACACACACACACACACTTGTAAGTTTGGGTCCTGGGGGAACACCAAACCTTTGAGGCCATGCTTGATTGATTGATTGAATACTTAATTAATAGTTCGCAAAAAGTACAGTGGTACAATTATACAATGCTAAAAGGTTTGTCGTCCATTGTGGTCCTATGTATTCAATTCATCAAGATGTCCATAGACCAGTGCCACCAAATTACTCCTTTGGTTGACGCACTGAAACAGTTTGGGAACCCCTGGATTAATTGTTCAAGGCTTCACTTGTTTGACGTACAAACGTTTCTAATGCAGGGATTTCAATTGGTCCATAGATTGTGCATAGACAGTTTTGTGCAGATTAGTCACAAATCCTATGAGTAGGTTAAGTTAACCACTTATTAGACCTTCTATACTTCATTGACCGCCATGACCGGGTCCCCACAGCCCCCCCCCCCCCTCCATTTTCCCTCTACACCAAATCTCGCCAAAAATGTGCAATCTACAAGCTCACCCCAAGCTTTTGAACTACAAGCCATCAGCTATTTTCGCCGAATATACAATATTGTGACATGTCCAGAAATAGGACGCTAGGGTTTCTTTCTTTCCATTCTCCAGGTGGTTTGCTTGAACATCCCTCTACTCTACTCATCCCTCCTCCCTCTACTGTGTTCAGGATACAGGTGTCCGTCTGTGGGGCTTTGTCTTGGTCCTTGTCTTGTTTTTTTTTTTAGACCTGCTGTTGATGTTGTGGAGGATGAGCAAATGTCTGTTGTTGCTTCTCTTGCACAGACCATCTTCAGATTGCACTCCACTTGTTCGGTGGGCTCGCCCCACAGTGCCAACACTGGCTATTATTCCTGAATCATGCTCTGCTTCTGGGCTGTGGTTAGTTGCTTGAAATTGGAGCAGTGGTTGATTGCCTATACTGCTTCCTATGGTCACAGGCAGCATAGGCAGTACTTCTCCCATTATTCTGGAAGGATTTGAGGTTGACTTTAGGAAACGGGTGCTTGGTACAGGCAGCCGCAGAATGGTAGCCGATTTTCCTGGGGGCTTGTCTTGTCTGCGTGTCTCTCCTCTTGGGGCTGGTCTCTGTCAACCTGCACTTGGATCTCAAACTTCAGCCATACGGACAGGTCCAGGAGAATTGCCTAGAGTTTGGATGGGTGAAGTCAGGGATTGTGATTGCTGGTCCCTGTTACGACCATTCCGGAATACCAATTGGGCTCTGAGGTCGGTGTCTGGAGTTGTTGGGAGACATCAAGTCCTCGAGTCCTGGCTGATGTTGACTCAGGAGAGGTGGCGTAACGTCTCTTTTCGGTATGCCCCTGTATCCATAGAAGCGATTGTGCCGTTGCTTTAGTGAGTCGAGGTGTGCTCGGGCATGGTCTCAATGCCACTAATATACAACTATACTTGTAGGACTGAGTGTGTTGTACATGAATCAGGGTGCACTGGGGATTAGACTCGATATCTTTTCAATGTACAGCTAGACCCATTGGAGCATAGGAGCTCTGGTGAGTCATGGTGTGTGGTGACACAGTCTTTTTCTTTAAAGATTTTTTGGGGGGCTTTTTATGCCTTTATTTAGAGAGGGATAGGGAAAGTAGGCTGACAGTAAATGGGGAGAGAGATGAGGGGGTGACACGCAGCAAAGGTCGTTGGGAACGGGAGGCGAACCCGTGACATGCCGTCAGGCTGGCATTGCAGCCTAGAGTAACTGGACCGTCATGCTATGACTCAGGCCTGGGGACACGGTCTTGACGTCTCTCGCGTACAGCTATATTTGTAGTCATGGCGTGCTGGGGCATGTACACAACATCTGTCTGGCATAGGGCTATACTTTCAGGAGTGAGTGTGTCGTCGCTCTGGTGAATCATACTGTACTGAGGTGTGGACTCATTTGAGTGTAGTAGCTCTGGTGAGTCGTGTCGCACAGTGGGGTGATCTTGAGGTCTCAGACTGGCTTGAGTGTAGTAGCTCTGGTGGGTCATGGTGTACCAAGAGGTGGACCCCATCTCTTTCCGGTGTACAGCCAGGCTCATCACTGCCAGAATATTTTCATCACTGCGATTTTTCATTTTTCTTACCTTTTCAAGTAGTCACTTGCTATGGGGCATTGAAAATAGCATGTCTCCAAAAAATGCAGGGGAAAAAAAGTAACTCAAGTTACAGCTGCTTTTCCACAGACGCTAACCAGGAAATAGAAGGAGTAGTAAATCTTGGGATCACGTGATCTCCTGCTTCTGTGTGTATCTGGGGATTAAGTGGTCACTCATGTATTAGCCAAGAGCGCCACCTAGTGGAAACACACAAAAAACGTCAAAGAAACGTCAAAAGACAACATTGGCGGTCGGGGCTTTCAATTTACAAACGTCAAAAGATGTTGTTGGCAGGGAATGAGTTAGAATGTGTTATGTGCTAGCACATATTAACACCTCAGTCTACAGTCTTTCTTTGCTTATGTGTTCACTAATGCTTATTTGTCCTGTGTTTAGTGTCTATCTTGCCCTGTTGGCTCTGTTGCCCTGGTCTTGGCTAGACACCTGTCACTCACCTGGGAGTGCTGTCCCTTCCCTTCTCAGCTGTGTCCCATTTGTGATAAGGGCTATATAAATGCGCCAAGGTTAGAGGGGCCGTAACATAATTAGGAGGAGCTCTGGTGAGCCATGGCATACCAGGGAGAGGACACGACGTCTCTCTGGTGGACACCTAGACACGATAACGTCCTTTGATCACTTGTGAGTCGTGGCTTACCGGTGGGTGGACCCGATGTCTCTCCAAAAGACGGCTTAACTCATTAGAGCCTAGGAAGTCTGGTTTGTCACCATGGACCTGGACTAGACATCCATCTTCTGGTGGATGGCGGACTTTCCTCATCAGGTCTGCTGTCGCTGTTCCTCTGCTTCGTCATGCAACACCCTGACGAAACTGAGGAACTGCTGACCAAGTGAGTATTGGCCTTGAGGAGAGGTGTGCTGCTCATCGTCCGAGGCAGATCCTGCTTGATGATCTACCTGTCAGACCTCCTCCAGGATTACTCCTCAGTGCAGAACCTGAGGTCTTCTGACTTGGGGCTCCTCACCATCCAACACAGCAATAAGCGGCCCCTAGGCGATAGAGCTTTCAGTGTGGCAGCCCCTGCCCTCTGGAAGCCCATGGAGATTCAACCAGACGCCAACATTGGACTCTTTCATGTCCGCACTGAAGAGACACTTGTTTACTCAGGCTTTTGGCAAATAGTTAATTTTTTGTAATTGTAAAGCGTCCTTGGGTTTTTGAAAGGCGCTATATCAAGTTATTGTCTCCGCCAGAGGTGGAGAGTATGTTTTCGTTCTGTCCCGCTGTGTGTCCCCCCCCCCCCCCCCCTAGCCAAGCTAACATTGGTCAAGCTCCACGTGACACGTGACAATATGTTGACACC
The DNA here is from genome assembly GCF_963280865.1 of Gymnoscopelus braueri. Taxonomy (NCBI): domain Eukaryota; kingdom Metazoa; phylum Chordata; class Actinopteri; order Myctophiformes; family Myctophidae; genus Gymnoscopelus; species Gymnoscopelus braueri. Next base: position 58,135,535 of record NC_137604.1, read on the forward strand.
AACGCTTTTGATTGGCTAGAGGGACGCATGACGAAATAAAATCCTATAAATAGGTGTGTCACTTCAAAAAGCCATTATGTTTTTGAAGTGAGGTAAGACAGGATCAATCAGTCTTGATTGGAACAGTACCTTACAGTACAAATCACCCGTCCGTGCGTGTGAGTGTCCCTCTGAGAACACCTAACATTGGTCAAGTTTCACGTGACATCACAATATGTAATATAAATATATAAATAGCTTAGACAGGAACAGTACTTTCCAGTACAAACAGAGATCACAGCTGAGATCACACAATGAAACTAACTCCCATTACGCAAACTGAAGAAGCAGCAAATCATCGTCTGAAACCTGATGAAGAAGCAAAGGCGCAGAAGGCCAAAGCTAAGAAACAGAGACAAAGAATCCCTAAATGACAAAAAACGAAGACGAGCCACAAATGCTGACAACATGACACAGCAAAGATTGCTACAATCTCTGGAAGAAAAAGTACAAGAGTCTGTAAAGAACATCGAAAGGAAAAGAAGGCACTGGTCACAGTATTCAATAGATGAAAGACAACATCAACAAGCACATAACACCAGTAAGAAGAGACGCTACAGATCACAAGAACTAGAACTAGTTGATGAAGCTGCTGCCGCATTCTTAAAGATGTCAGAAAGTGGACCCAATTATGTCTGTTTCTCCTGTGAACGAATGCTCTACAGAGAAACAGTGGTAGAGTTAAAACCTGCAAAGTACACAGAAACAATAGATACTGTAAGTCTCCTGGACAAAGACCCAACTGCAATCAAGCAAAACAACACTTGGATCTGCCACACATGTCATCGCTCCATTAAACTAGGGAAACTCCCCACACAGGCTTGGGCTAACAACTTATTACTGGATGCCATACCCCGAGAACTGCAGGATTTGCACCCGTTAGAGGAAAGGTTGGTAAGTCAACGTATTGCCTTCATGAAACTTGTTGGCTTGCCAAGAGGCAGACAAAAGGCAATCCACGGTAATGCAGTCAATGTGCTATTTTAATCAAATGCAGGCATTTTAGAGGTCTGCTGGCGGAGACTTGTTCTCCGAGGAGCACATTTTCTAGTTATTATTATTATTGCAATGCAATGTGATAAGAGAGTGCGGTCTACCAAGAAAGCCAATGGCTTGTTTCAATTGGGGTCCACATAACTAATTGTTAATTAGTTATGTGCTCAATCACTACCACTGCTATTATATAGAGGGCCTTTATAACGAATCTGCCTACAAGCCAAAACACAAGGCCATACCCAATCGCTCTGGCGATTCCAAATTTCATAAGTTCATTCTTTTCCAGCTTGATGGAGTCTTTGACGTACTGCCCAACCTGGTCCATGATGCTGTCGCTGTTTGTTTGTGTGCTGGTGTCAGGTAGAAGTGAACAGGTCAAAGATCAGATAACAACTAAAGACATGTAGTGAATTGTATCCCTTTCATACCCATATGCACTGATGTCATCAGTATGATGTCATAGTACTGACATCAGTCTGATGGTTCACTGCATTCTTCGCTGCACAGCATTTCTGGACATTAACCGCTGATCTGACAACCAAAATGCGGAATGCCCTACCAAAACCCATAAAAGATCTCGATTACCTACCCAAACTCAAAACTAACCTAAAAGAATGGCTGGCCTTAAAATACAATTGAGCATACATAGTTAAACTCCTTGGAACACCTTCCTAGTAGCCTAGCCTCTACCCCCCCCCCCCCCCCCGCACCCATCCTCCTTTCTTTGTAAATATACCTTTTGAAGTTTTCTACCCATATGTATTGTAATGTATTATATGTATTACTGATGAAAGTAATAAAAGTTATTTTGTAGTGCATTTTAACGTACATGGTACTGCTGTGTATAGAATTAAAGTAATGGAGGATTGGCAACGGCTGTGAGCTGGGAGCTGCTGGTGGTATGTTGACCATAGTAGCAGGTATGCGCACGCCATGACAACATAGTAACTATAATATTTCATGAGTATTAGGGTTTATTATTGTGGGATCGCTTTAGCGATCACACTAATGTTATCTTCACTATTTTTGTGGGATCGCTTTAGCGATCACACTAATGTTATCTTATTTATTATTATTATTATTATTATTATTCCCCCCGTTTTTTGGGTCATTTCAATGGAGAAATGCCATTTAGTGACGTCATAATGCATAATGCCATTCTAGTGAATCATTCACTGTGAATGGTATGCCATTCTAGTGACGTCATAATACTGATGTCATTGTATTATGACCCTACTATAACACTACTAACACTATCAATACTCAATACCAGCTCAACATTCTTAGCGATCCCACACTGTTTCTTCAGGAACAGTACTTTCTAGTTATTGTCTCCGCCAGGCCGAAGGCTTGGTGGAGAGTACTGTATGTTTTACCCTCCGTGTGTGTCCGTTTCAGCCAAGCTAACATTGGTCAAGCTTCACGTGACACGTGACAATATGTAATATTGTACCGTGATTGGCTGACTCTATTCAGACCCTTTGCTTTGATTGGCTAGCGAGACGCATGATGAAATAATAACCTATAAATAGCACCACGCACTTTTTTTTTAAGTGAGCTTCCATCACTGTGATGACCACTGTTGTCTAAATAACACCGCTCACTTCACACTGGGTGTGATTTTTGTTGTCTCCGCCAGGCCGAAGACACGTGACAATATGTAATATAAATAGGTAAGACAGGATTAATCAGGAACAGGAACAGTACTCGCCTGGCGGAGACCTGTGCTCCGAGGAGCACATTTTCTAGTTATTATTATTATTCCCCCCGTTTTTTGGGTCATTTCAATGGAGAAATGCCATTTAGTGACGTCATAATGCATAATGCCATTCTAGTGAATGGTAATGCCATTCTAGTGACGTCATAATACTGATGTCATTGTATTATGACCCTACTATAACACTACTAACACTATCAATACTCAATACCAGCTCAACATTCTTAGCGATCCCACACTGTTTCTTCAGGAACAGTACTTTCTAGTTGAAACTGATATAGAGTACAGAAGTCCTGACGTCACTCGTTCATCCCCTGGTTCATAAAGTAATTTCTCTATGGAGAATAACATTGGGTCATCTTAGAATTGTCTCATAAGAACTGTGGTCCAAAAATAAACAAACTGTGTCGGCGATATTGTCAGGGAGGAGGTTCTGTACCGTTTATGATAGTCAGTCACTCATATTTGATACAGTCTGTTTCTGGCGAAAATTTAACTAATTCGGCAGAAGTAACATTAGCGTTTTCTCACCGTCAGTTGATATCCATAAGATCAGTCAAACCGCCGGGTCATTTGTTTATTTTTGGAACACAGTTCTTATATCTACGCGATATTAAAGAAGTCTATGGGGATTCAGAACGGGGGTGGAAAACCGCGAACCAGGTAGGATGTGTAAATTACGTCAGACTTCGGTGCTCTATTTAACACTGATCTTTACAGATTGCCGTGGCGTTGAGTCTGCCGCTGACTTACTGTTAATTGTGCACGTGCTCCACCACCAGGCCAGGCGGCTAGGACTTTGCACATTCAAACTTTACAAAATGTAAATGTTAATGTGACGGTGGCCAACTGTGTCACATTTGACTTGCCAATTTAATGGCACCCTTTTTAATCCTTTCAATTAAATTCACAATGGATTCACAATAATAAAATATAAGTTGCACATTAAAGTGCGGGGTGCATAATTATCGTGAATACCAATGGAACAAATCACTTGCAGACTACGCCACTCAGGTTTGTTATAGGAGCCTAAGAACTCCTCCACTAACACCTTTCTTTTCAGGCTCTACACAGGTTCGAGTTAAAACCAGGTAAGTACTTAAACTTGATTGAGAACAACACTTTTAAAACCCAGGAGAAAACGGAGACTGACAAATGGCTAAAAAGGGTGAATATACATTTATTAAGAATTTCCCTAATACAAGAGGCCTCTGTGCCTTTAAAATACAAATAAGAAGAAACACAATATAATCCTAAAATAATCCTAAACTCCTATGGCGCCAACTAACTAACTAAAATGCAATACAAAAAGATAATGGGGCTGGACATGTGCAAATGATAGCAGAGTGCAAAATAACAGGGCGCAACAATAACTTAATTTAAGTAAAGTGCCAAATGCTGTTAAAGTGCGCTGTGTGCTATTATAACTTCAAGACCAAACTCATGAGTGCAAATGGGGGGTTTGCGGTGGGGAGAGGACCAAGCAGGTAATCTTCTGTAATCTTCTAGTTCCACATCATCATCATCTTCAATCTGAAATCACAAAAGCAGGGGCCAGTTCATCCGTTCCCAGATAATATACTGCGAGGCTCTAACTCAGTGGGTTTACACAGCTAGTGTTGCATAGGACGGTACTTACAACGACGGCAGGTATTAACCTGCCGCTGCGTTGGTTGCGCGTGCAACACTGTAACCACCCCGTCGTCCTTGGCTCGCTCCAGGTCCCACTCCGTTCGATCACTTGGTCACTGTTGAATTCGCTGCTTTTCCAGGCTCATCTCCTCCTCTGCATGCTCTGGTCTCTCGCAGGGTTCCTTGTCCGCACGGCGTCTCACACTGTCTCGTTCCTCTCAGTGGTGTGAGTACTCGCCCTTGGTCCCTCTTACCGCCCCAATGCACTGGTCTTTTTCTCGGTTCACACTCGGCTTCCTCACCAGCTCCTACACACAACCTTCCTCGTTGCTGTCTCCTTTTTGAATGAGCGCGGCTCTAGTTCATGTCCTGCTCACCGCGCCCTCCTCACTCTCGATTGGCCGCCGGTGACGTCGCCTACTAGGGGATTGGGCAGTGGGGACCACGCCCGAGTGTCTGTCAGCGTCTCAGCTGTTTGCTGTCATTGACACTTAGTGCTGCTAAGTGGCTTGGGGACCGGGGGAAAACATTGTCCAACAATAAACGAATACATTAAGACATCAAAATACAGGCTTTAAAAGGGGTTAAGAGATGAAAAACATGCATGAATAAATAACAGAAAAATAATAAGAATACCCTGTTTTCCCCCCTGTCACATTAACATGCAACTGCCGACCAAATGTTTCAATAAAAAGGGTTCTAAGTGGTTCTAACACTGTCTGATTCTTTCAGTAGGGTTGCTAACTGTATAATTGAAAAATGCCCAAACATAAGGGATATAAACATGCTGGCCCCAGAGTCTCAAAGACATCTCAGGGCAGCAGGACAGGTAAATTACATGGGAAAAGCACAATAATCTTTTCTCATGTTGTTGAGAAAAGGTTGTGCAGTACTCTCTGGAGGTGTTTGACCACCAGAGAGCGCCATATTGGAATTTAACATTGAAAGTGCCACCCCGTTGCCGTGGAAACGGGGTGGCACTTCATTGACTTAATAGCAACATGGCCGCCGTGTGAATATGGTCTATGGCACCACGTCTGGCCAGGCGCAGAAAGGTAAACTCCCCATTCCTTCACAAAACCTCAGGATAGGTTTGGTGTGGAACACCAGAGTGGGCTACTCGCAAGATCTCGAGGGGGTACGTTCTACAATCCGTGCCGGGACCCTCAGCTTTTGTAAGCGGCACACACTACGAGAGGTGGTTCACCCCCACAGGGGGAAACTACGTTTCCTCTCAGTAGAAGCTCAGGTGGACAGGATCGCCTCCGGAGAGGTGGCCGCAGAGGTCGCCAGCCTGCCGGGGTGGGGAGCCAGTAGCAGGATGGGCGTTGGTTCCCACTCTACCCACGGCCCATCCTCCGCCCACTCATCAGTGGGCTGATTGGCAACAGTATTAAAGCAACGCACCTCCAAACACAGTTAGCTGTCTGTCTCTCCACACTGGTCTATTATTAGTCCAGGCTGGCCTGTTGGGCCCGCCTGTGTTCTCATCGCGCATTAGCGCAGGTATGTCTCTCCATCTTGCTGTTTATGCACTTTACTGCTGTACTACTTTGCTGCGTAGTACATGGTCTTGAACTTGACCATGACCGTTTGTGTCCTTTGTAGCCCCGGTGTGTCTACCCATCTTGTTGGCGTTTTGCGCCGGGCGTGCGGTGTTGCTTCACACTGCACAACGGGTACGTTGGTGGTCCTCCTTCTCCGCAGTATAGCAAGTTAATTTGACGTCAGGCAGGCACTATAATAACCATGGCCTTTATTATTACTACAGTTTATCTCCTACCGGTGTTCGCCGCTGCAGGCAGGCCATTGTGGCTTCCGCCTTCGCTGCACCGCGGTACGTGACTGTCTGTCTCTCTCTGCTCCTGTCTTAATGAATATTAGTATTATAAATGGTAGAATGACACGGCCGTTTGTCGTTTCAGGCACCGTGATACCCAACTGCTGCTTTGCGGGTTTTGAATTACCCACGCATTAAGAACCCTCTCACACTGACGCTCCATTCTGAGGTTCCCCTCCAGCTGAGCTTATGCCCTTATATGGGTCAACGTACTATTTTCTGACGCATCGGTCCACACTCTCCGGCTCACAGCCAGCCTCCTTGTTTATTTAGTATTCTTTAGCATTATTGTTTAATTTGGTATTTATTGGGTTATTATTGCTTATTTAGTTATTGTTTATTATTGTTTATTTTGGGTTATTATGTACTTGGTTATTTAGACTAGACTATAGGCCTGCAGACGGCATTCTATTATACTATATATATATATATATACACTCTATAATATATATATGATACAAGTTAATTTGATCTATTTCCCTGACCCTGCCTAAACCTTACTTTCTGTCTTGCAGGCCTGTTGCTGGGGACTCGTGGGAGCAGGTGACGGCCGCCCAGTTGGGTTGTGGTAATTCCCCCCCCACCCCCCCCCCCCCTTTGCTGCGCTTTTAGTGTGAACTCATTTAATTCTGTTTGCTGTGCCATATTGGGGTGCCCCTCCTCTGGGTCGGTCGGCCTGCTCATCCTCCCCCTTATCCCCCAGCACTGGCCCCATAGACAAATAGGTTTTATTCTTAAGTGCATTGTTATATTGTTTTTTAGTCATGCTGTTTTATTATTGATGATGGATTATTGATAAGATACAATAAAGCTTTTTGTACTTTATATAAACACTGTTTCTGCCTTTATAATTAATGGTACAACAAACTTGTGTGAGGAGCAATATATGTTCAGGTGGTTGGTTTACATTATAAATATTTCCTGGGGTGCAACTCCCCGGGTGGCGTAGTTGGCTATATTATATAATTATTCATACCGCCCTGCTACACCTGGGAGCCACCCGCGACGAGCAGAACCTTGCGTGGTTCCGCGTGCTGCACATGTTGGCACACAGACCGGCTATCTAGAACACAACACGGTTGCTATCTCTCGAAGCATCGTATGTGACTGGAATCCAGAACTAAGGGGCGGACCTGCAGCCCAGGGTATGGTGCAATCGGAAATGGTCTCTACACCCGGACATAGCAGAACTAATCTGGGCTCGTTTTGGGTGACCTCTAACACTATGGCTATCTACTCTTTCACTGGCTGCACCTTCACTGAGCAACTCTTTCCATTCTTCAGTCCTCGGACCAATAGTAATGGTAGAAATTCTACAGTTAGACCCATAAGGGTCCATTTGGACCCCTGGTGGTCCCCCGACCCAACGTTGAGGACCAGTGGGTTACCCGATATTTACTTGCAGGTCAGTCTGGAGCCATGTGGAAGCCAATATATGGACAAAACTGACACCATATATGATGACGTCATGTTTGATGACATGAGATTTGACTCAGCTTGATTTAAACGCTGATTACACGGAGTGGGAGGGGCTTTAGTCAAAGAGATGATAGGCCATTACAGGCTGCAAAAGGTTGTATCATAGAGACAACCTTAGAGATTATTATTCTACTATTATATACTGTCAAGACATCACTGGTTGAGGACACCGCAGAAAACTCCAGTTAACCAGGTTTCAAGTAGCTTTTTACAATATATTTCCAGTGTTTCACACTTTGACTTTTATTCTTAGCGTGTAGAAATGGCACCTGTCAGCATTCCCGTCTCTGAAGATCACTTCCTGTGTTCTATCTGTATGGATGTGTTCACTGATCCAGTCGCCCCTCCATGTGGACACAACTACTGCAAAGCCTGTATCACACATTACTGGGACACTAATGATGTGTGTCAGTGTCCACTATGTACAAAAATCTTCGATAAGAGACCCGAAGTATCTGTTAATATTGCTGAGATGTTTTTTTTCAGTCACAAGTTGAAAGAATATGAGGCTAAGACTGTGGCTGAAATTCAGCAGATAGTCCAGGAAAGACGACCTCCAGAAATGGAGGTCAAACGCTCAGAAGAGCTCAGCAGCAAAGATGTAGATGAAGAGAATCAGAAAACAACAGAGAAACAGGCTGAAGGCTTCATTAAAGAGCTGCAACAGGAAGTCACTTGATTAGAGAAGAGAAGTTCTGAGCTGAAGCAGCTGTCACACACTGAAGACCACCTCCCCAAGAACAACACAGGGTGGAGACCCACCCAGAACTGGACAAAGGTCAATGTCCATCTGTCTTCATATTTGGGGACAGTGAGGACAGCTGTGGCTCAGCTGGAGAAGACACTCAGTCAAGAGAGGAAGAAGAATCTGTGTGATGCTGAGCTGAGGAGGATCCAGCGATATGCAGTGGATGTAACTCTGGACCAGCACATCCCTACCTCATCCTGTCTGGGGATGGAAAACAAGTAGGTTTTGGAAACGTAAAGAGGAATCTCCCAGACAACACAGAGAGATTCTCTCTATATGCCAATGTCTTAGGAAAACAAAGATTCTCCTCAGGAAGGTTTTACTATGAGGTTCAAGTTACAGGGAATACTGAGTGGAATTTAGGAGTGGCCAGAGAGACCATCAACAGGAAAGGTGAAAACACACTGATTCCCAACAATGGTTACTGGACTATAGCGTTAAGGAATGGAAATAAATATAAGGCCGCTGATGACCCTGATGTCCTCCTCCCTGTAACAGAGAAGGTCCAGAAAGTGGGAGTGTTTGTGGATTATGAGGAGGGTCTGGTCTCCTTTTATGATGTGGAGACCAGAGTTCATCTCTACTCTTTCACTGGCTACATCTTCACTGAGAAACTCTTTCCATTCTTCAGTCCTTGGACCTACAGTAATGGTAGAAATTCTACTCCTCTGATCATTTCTCCTGTCACTTTTAATTCTGAATTTACAGACGTCAATTTGGCACCAGAGTTTTTTACAGACACATTTGTCTCTATTGTGGATGCACATGCTCCAGTTAAGAAGCTGAGAAATAAGGATAGAGTCACCCCTTGGTTTTCACCTGCTTTGGAGGCTCTATTTAATGAGAGGAACAGAGCATGGTCTCTTGCTAGGCGCTCTGGAGACTCAGCTCTTTGGGCTTGCTTTCGCCAAATTAGAAATAAATGCACCTCCTCTCTTAGAAAGGTTAAATCATTTTTTCAAAAACGTGCTCTCAGGGAAATCCAGTTTCTGGAAAGAAGTGAATTCTCTCAATAATAACTCTGACCTAAGTTTTTTAGAAAACTTAGGTCAGGATTTAAAAGGCGTTTTTAGAATCGGCCTCAGATGATAGTGAAGTGACAATTTAAGGACTTTTAAGACCTTTTTAATACATTACATTACATTACAGTCATTTAGCTTTTATCCAAAGCGACTTACAATAAGTGCATTCAACATACAGGTAGAGAACGAAACTACTAATCACCAGAAGTCCTAAGTGCATTTTCTGCTAAAAACAAGCAACTAGAGTAGAGTATACCTAGCCGGCGCTAAGGTAAAAGTGCAATACCAAAAGAAAGAGGGGGGGGGGGGGGAGGGGGTAGAAAAATACCATTACTGAATCATAAGTACTAAACAACTATACTATAAAAACTGGTCAAACATCGGCCAAATTGTCAAATGATATAAGAAAGATGCTACATTTGTGATATTAGCCGATCTACAAGCTCCCAAGAGGCGTTGTGAGCTTGTAGATCAGCTATTTTCACAATATTTATCTGTGGAACCGAGTCAAACAAAATGTGATGCCTCAAACTCTTACAATTCTAAGTGGTTGTCAGGGTGAGGGGTCCCCAGTTCAAATATGATTATTTTGAGGGGGTCACAGCCTGAAAAGGTTGAGAACAACTGGTCCAGCTAGTGGCCGATTTTGTATCCGCCAGGTCAAAAGGCATGGCCGAGACTGTTTTGCACCGTCCGTCCATCTGTCCGTCCGTCCGTGTGTCCGTCCTACCGTCTGCGAACAGTTAATCTAAGGCACCGTTGGCTTGATCGCAGCAAAACTGTGCACACATACTCCCTGGATGCCAGAGCAGAACCTTTTCCCCACATTTTTCCCATGGGCCTGTTAATAGTGCCACCAGGAGGCCAATTTTTGCAAAACACATTTTTTTAAAGTACTCCTACAGATTTTGTCCAAACATCACGCAAATCGGTACACAGTGGCCCTCATTTATCAACGTGGTGCAGACCAAATAATGGACGTACGGCGAGATCACCGCACCTTTCGGCATTTATCAATATACTGTATCCTTCATCCTACCGTAAGCTGAGATCTCACGTCTGGTCGATAGCAGTTGTTGACGTTGGCTGCACCCGTTTATTCCATCCTAGACCTGGCTGCGGAGCAGCATTGTCTGACTGTCTGACAGGCATCTGGACACATAATTCACTCCTAAATGTATATCTACACTAATAAATAATCCCTGTGAAAATATAACATTTTATAAAGTAATTTAAACAAACTGCTTTAACAGTCATTCAGATAAGATTGTAGATCTGGCTGCATTGAAAATAGCAGATCTACAAGCTCACAAGCCAGCGTCGCGTCGCGACGCGTTGTGAGCTTGTAGATCTGCTATTTTCAAAATATACGAGCGCTTCTGCGAGAGCACTCTCGGGAGTTTAGACCGGTGCAGCGGCGCTGCTGTTATATTTTCATGGCCACCGGGAGATCAGACATTTAACCCACGGTCCAACACACACCAGCCTTCATCCATTAATGTTCTCTCCAGGCTATCTCTCATTAATGCGGAGCGGGACGGGACTCGCCCGTCCGACGGTCCGAGTCTCACTGGGAAATGGGAATAGCCTACATGACGGCTTTATTTTAGTGTAACTCGAACGCGCACTGCTCGGTATGGGTTAAATAAATGTATATACAAACGTATTCCATTCATGGCGATGTGATTGGTATCATAATATGTCATTCATGTAGGCTGCAAGCCTACGTGACAAAGATTGTACCGCTACGGTACGGATTACATGAAAAACACAGCTGGGCGGGCGTGTGTGTGTGTGAGAGAGAGAGAGAGAGGGGCGTGTGCGTGTGTGGCGAGGCGAGCGGGGGAAACTCTTTCTTATTGGCTTTTCATGATTAGAATTTCATGATAGATGTCTTTGGTCGTATTCTAGTTCTTCGTGTCGTAAAATCGTGGCGTTTTGAGAATATTTAAGGGCGTGTTATTTAAATGACGCTCGGTTTCAGCCGTGACATTTATCAAGGCTGGGACCAAATGTACGCTCGGATCGGCTGTAGGATGCGTTGATAAATGTGACTTCGACGTTGGTGTACGGCCGAATCAGTGGCGGACGCAGGATCTCTTTATGAGTAAGGCCTGGCAAGTACGTGGTAAAGAGCACTCAGGACAGTTGTCAAGTACTTCCATTATTGTGGGGAGTTTCAATTTCTCCTCATCCATTCTCCATGTGATGTTCTCAATGAACCAAGCATGTTCAGTTTCTTTGATAGCGATCCCATACAGCTTGCATGGTCCCTTCAAAAGTTCTTTCATGCCGAAAAAAGGAGATCCAGGCAGGAGAGACTCTGAGGCAGTCATAATTCCATATGTGTCCTCTTTAAAACGGCAGTTTAACTCCGTTATCTGCCTGTCTAGGACACAGTTCCACAGTGCCCTCAAATCATCATCGCACTTGATACGTGACGTTTTCCCCAATGATGTTGTGACAGTAAAGTCATCGAATTTAGCAGGCAGCTTGCGCTTACGAGACTGAGTAACATCCCAGTTAGTTACATCATGCTTTTCCATCAGTTCATCTGTCAGTCCAAGCACCTTGGCAAAGTCACCCTTTGAATCATCACGAAAAGTCACAAACTTTGCCTTCAGTTGTTCAATCAAAGATATGCAGGTTGTTACACACAGTGTTGCGCTCTGTAACCCCTTTGTGGCAAAATCGATGTCAAATAATTTGCAAAAGGATGCAAGCAGAAAAAGGAACTTTTTAGTTTGAATCACATTCAGCAGGGTCTCTGCCTCTGGTTGACTTGGTGTACGTAGACCCTCGGTATATTCGGCAAGTGCCTCCAGTATTTCGTCCAGCAACTCCAATGTTTTATGCACTGACCCCGACTTTGAGCTCCATCTGGTGTCGCATGCTCGTTGTAGTTCAAGACACCGTTCTCTTCCCATTTCCTTCTGTATCTCCATGAATCGAGCATGCTGCTGAGCCCCAGTGAAAAAGTTGCTGATTTGATTTACAGTGTCAAAAAAGATGCTAATATCCAAGGATGCTTTGGCGGCAGCGGAAAGCACTAAATTCAGCCGGTGAGAATTGCAGTGTACATAAACTGCGCTCGGAAAGGTTTCTTTTAGGAGCGCTTGCTCCCTTGTGCCCCGACATGACAGATGCTCCATCACAGAGTTTTGGATCCAAGTCGAGAGGTTAAATGACTTCCAAAATCTTGTCTGTGATGCCCCGTGCAGTCAAATCTGCGGTGTGAATGAATCCTACTGCCCGCTCTTTGATGAGTCCTCCATCCAGGAATCGAATACAAACTGCAACTAGTTCCCGTTTGGCAAGATCTTTATACTCATCCGCGAGCAGTGCAAAATATTGTCCACGAGTTCAGCCTTTATTTTACCAAGCAGGACTGATGCTGAAGCCTCAAGCAGCTCGTCCTGAATGCGGTGGCTTGTCATCGTAGCATGTCTTGGCATTTTTGTGTCATATCGTTGGTCATAATGCATCGTGTGGTTCAATATGGTTAAGAAACACCCCGGGTTGAGCGACTCCGCCGTTTCGTCGTGTCCTCTCAGTGGAATTCCCATCTTTGCGCAAACCATAACTACGTCCAAACTCAGTTTAACTTGTTCCCTGTGTCGAAAAAAAAAAAAATTGGTCATCTCCATGCATTTGGTTCAGTACAGTTCCACGGCTCTTTGGCCCATGACTGGCCTTAAAGGCCTCCAGCTTCTGTAATGCAATGCCATGCGGGTTGCTCCGATCATGTTTTATGCAGGCATTTCCCAGATTTGTCCAATTGTTGTACCCATCTCTTGTAAATTCCACATGCACCTCAGGGAAATGTCGACATGGTTTACAAAAAGCAGTCTCCTTTCTTGCTATATTCAAGCCATGGGTATTGTTGATACCATCTGCTGCTGTATGCGTGTAATTTCCCATGTATTTCAGTAGCTGGGAATTTTGTTAGCTGTGGTTGAGTTGCTGGTTCTTCCATAGCTGATAAATCATCCCCGAACCCGACGTTAGTGGGCGCTGTAGGAATGGATGCAAAAGCAGCCCTAGCCTCTGTGTGCCCCTCCAGTGGGGGTGGTGGTGGTGGTGGTGGTGGTGTTGTTGGCTCTGAGCCAAGAGCTGCTGCTGCCGCGTCTGCTGGTGTAGGAGGTGGCGGTACAGGTTTAGGCGTCGTCGGGTCGAAAATGAGTTTGCTCTGGACAAACTTTATTTTTCTTGCCGGTGCCATTGCTCTCCCTCTGGCAGTCTCTGCTGTCTCAAGAATCAAAAATGACTCAAGAGAATGAGGCCGGGACATTGTGTGTGTGGCGTTTATATTGTGTGCTTATTTCATGACGTAGAAAAACGGATGTGAATAAGGGACACAGGCAGACACATTTCACACTCGAGCGTGAAAAGGGATTCTGAGAATACACATTGGCTCAAAAGACTCAACATCCTCCAGACACGCAGGACGTAGAGAGAGAATGGATGCGTATTACGTTGTTTGTCAGCCTTAAGTATAGGGGGCGATATTCATAGTTAATACACAAAAAGCTGTCTGGCGGAGGGAAGGCACAGTGTATTCGAGGTAAGGCACATGCCTTACCGTGCGTCCGCCCCTGGGCCGAATATATGGAAAAATATATGCCGGTTTATACGCTCCGTTGATAAATGAGGGCCAGTATCTCTAAACAAAAAATGTCTTTCAGATTTTTCATATTTCATCCTGATTGGCTTCCAAAGTTTGCAGGAGTGCTCTGTTTTGAACAAAATGCCTCATGAACACAGTGTGCGATTTCCGTGAAATTTTGCACGCAAATTCCCATTAGGCCAAGGAAGAAATGCCACCCTTTTAACATGATCCTATTATAGTGCCACCAGGAGGCCGATTTTTGCAAAACATTACATTTTCAAATCAGCCTCATGGTGGTGCTATAACAGGCCAATTCGTGTTTTTACCTATAACTGTGCCGATCTGTGTAAAACTTTGTATGCACACTCCCTAGAGGACATGGAAAAACCTTTGCCCTGCATTTTCCACATCTGCCTTATTTAGCGTCAAGGAGGCCTTGTCTTATGTTTAAAAAAAAAATGAAATTACTCTTTTTTGTTTGTTGTTTTATCCAAAAATCACACAAATTGGTACACATAATCTCTATAGGGCATAGCAGTGGCGGCCATTTTCTGGTTCCACTCCAAAATAGTCAATGCAATTTCCCCCATTGACATTTCCAAAAATATTTATATCAATTATTTTAAGCCTAGAATCAAGCCATCCAGGGTCCTGGTGAATCATGACCATAAAACGTTTGATTTTTTTTATTTTTTTTAAAGGCAAAACAAAGGGTATTTATTAAATATAGTATATCATATAATTAAATATATAATTTTTTTAAAAATCACATAAATAAATGTTTTATGGTCATGATTCACCAGGACCGTGGATGGCTTGATTCTAGGCTTAAATGAATTGATATAAATATTTTTGGAAATGTCAATGGGAAAAATGCATTGACTATTTTGGAGTGGAACCAGAAAATGGCCACCACTGCTATGCCCTATAGTCAAGTGGTCAAGATGGATCCGTCCGAATTTTCATATTCCATCCTGATTGGCGAATTCAGAACATTGCTGGCCCACAATAACCTACCTGACCTGGCAAAGACCTGTGCTCCAAGGAGCACTTTTTCTAGTTTGGAATAATGGGAAGTCCCTGCCACAAAATATTTTCAGATGGGGGTCTGCGGACAAAAACATTAATTTGGGGGTCCTTGACATTAAAAAGTTTGAGAAACATCAGTTTAAACATTATAGGAAGCATGCCCAAATAAGCAACTACACTTTAGAAACCAGCCCAATCAGCATCTACCAATATTTACAAGTCTATACAGAAAAACAAGCCCAAAGTCACTTAGAATAAGCAGACATGGCAACACAGCTAGCCCACTGCTCCACACAGCTGCAGTGAGTGAGATTCCACAGTTCCGTAGCCTTCCATAGCCTGAAGGGATGGGACATTCTTCTTGGTTGAGAGGCTGTTCCAGACTGAAACTTCAAAAGAAAATGATCAAAAATGTAATTTCACTGCGACTTTAAAGCTACCTCAAAATGGTTCTTTACAGCAGTGTTTCCCAACCTTTTTGGTGCCAAGGCACACCTGGCATAGCCAAAAGATCCCAGGGCACACCTATATATACGGTGTGCATATATTATATATACTATACATATATATATATATATATATATATATATATATATATATATATATATATATATATATATATATATATATATATATATATATATATATATTAATATATAATATATATATATATATATAAAAATGTCCCCCCAACAATTTTATTGCTGCTACAAAATATTTACTCATGTACACAAGATGTAATAAAGAAACCTTACAAACATTACATAATGTCTTTGGCCTACAAATATACAAACTTGGGTCAGTGCTGACTGGAGGAGTTCGATTTCACCTTACCAGAGTAAAAAGTGATAGCATTATTGCGGACGCATGCGCAGTTACCCACTACAGACGGTTACCAAAACACTCGCCCCAAAACACAGTCGCCCACCTGGTATTCCTAAACGTAACCTCAGTAAACTATGTCTAAACTTAACCTTATTCCTAAACGTAACATCAGTAAAACTATGCCTAATACTAAACTTATTTCTAACCTTATCCTCAGTAAAACAAAAACAAGAACCGCTGGTCCGCAAAAACAAATGGGGGTAGCGTGCTTTGGGGCGAGACTTTCGGTTACCGCAGCTGCGAGTGAACAGACCATCTCCCGATCTCCGTGGAGTAATTAAACACCAAACTACACGGATTACGTTCACACTAACACCCTGGAGCGATTTAGAAGCACTTTATAAGAAATCTAACACTTATGTTGATTTAAAGTTAGTACAGTTAGTTAGTTAGTGTTTTATTGTCGGACATTCATCATCATGGCAGGTTATAATATGACAGCCCCTCTTGGCTCTTGGCCGCCGTATCGGCCTGTTCCGACCCACAATGTAGTAATACTAAGTGCCAAAGCATATACCCTGTGCCCTTTTTATACAGTACCAGGTAGGCCAACATATTTGCATTCCTATGGGTGATGGTCGCTACACTGAATGGACTCGGGCGTGGGCCGTGGCTGTGTGTGAAACGGATGATGGCCGTATCGATTGACGGATGATCGCTCGAGGGGCTGGGTTCACACCGTCTTCAAACGGCGCGGCACACCTCAGCAGTAGCCCCGGCCCAAAATTGGGACGTTTGCCAGGGTTGATAAACACTGCTTTACAGGAACCATTTTTGATTCCTCAAAGAACTGGAGTTCTCTATAACCATATGAAAAAGAATCACTAGATAAAATGGTTATTTAGGGCGCGCTCCCACCGCACTTTTATTTTACCTCTGGGGCGGAATCTGCCAATGCTTTGTCAATGCAAATGCATGGATTCACGCAAGAGCGCATCTTTCCGCCTGTCGCGCAGACCGTGCGTTTATCCGCTCTACACGACTTGTCCATTTGAAGCATATAACTGCAGGAGGCAGGAGCTGCTTTTCCTCCTCTGTCCAATCGGGTGAGTCGAAGGCGGACCGTCACAAGACTCAGGAAGCACCATGGTGCTCAAGGCAGAAGGCGGTGCGGGCTACGGGGAGGGTCCTGAAAGTGAGTGACAGGGGGGTCACTCCCGTTTTTTAGAATCCACTGGCTGCAAAAAAACTGTGGCCACGCACAACCTGCATTTAACAGCAGCCAACCATGTTTTGGTGGGAGCGCGCCCTTAGTGGGTTATGTTTCTTTGTGGAACCATATAGCCATTTAAAGAACCATATTTTTTCTGTGAAACAAATGAAAAGCAAAAAAAAAAAGCATTTGAATGATTTTTTTATTGCCATCTACATTGACATATGGGATAAAAACATGCAGCCGCACACATAAATACAAGTAAGAGCTCATTTCCACTGTGGTCCTCAAGTGTGTGTGTAATTATGTTGATTTAATTTTGTCAACTCAGATGTTGAGAAATGGTTTAATTATGTTGAACTATCCCTGTTATGAATCAGCATGTGTGTCTTCAGACTTCCTTTGCGATTGAAGCTTTTTTCACATACTGTACAAGTAAAGGATTCTCCCCCTGTATGAACCATCATGTGTGCGTTCAGATACTTTGTCTGATTGAAGTTTTTACCACAAACGGTACAACAACAGAGTTCATCCTTTGAATGAATCTTCATGTGTGCTGTCAAACTACATTTTTCTGAAAACCTTTTTTCACAAATTATACAATTAAAGCGAGGGGGGCGACGGGGGCGAGGGGGGCTCGGACGATCCCCTGAATGACGCTCCATGTGTCTTTTCATGTGCACCTTCAAATTAGCCTTTGCTCGGAAATGTTTGCTACAAACTGTACAACTAAATGGACGCGTACGCTCTGTGTGAATCTTTATGTGATTTTTCAGGTAACTCATTTGACTAAAGACTTTCCCACACACAGTACAATTATGGTTTCCTCCCTCTGAATGTAACTTCATGTGTGTCACCAGATTTCCACGCTGCGTAATTATTTTGCCACAAACTTCACAAATACAGGTAGTTTTCCTTGTGGTCTTACTTCTTTTCCTTGTGGTCATACTCCTTTCCCCTGTATGCTTCATCATGTGCGTCTCAAGACCTCTGCTCTGATAAAAACCTTTGTCACACGATGTGCAACTAAAGGGTTTTTCTCCTGTATGCGTCTTCATGTGTGTCTTCAAATAACCTTTTATTTTAAAGCCTTTACCACAAACACTACAAATAAAGGGTTTTTCTCCTGTATGAATCATCATGTGACTCTTTAAACTTGACAAAGTAGTAAACCTTTTGTCACAATCTGCACAACTAAACAGTTTCTCCCCAGTATGGTTTCTCTTGTGCAATGTCAAATATCCATAACGAACAAAGCTTTTGCTACAAACTGTACAACTAAAGGGCGGCTTTTCCCCTGTATGACTCCTCATGTGTATTGTCAGAAAATGCATTTGACGAAAGCCTTTACCACACTCTGTACAACTAAATGTCCCCATATGAGTCCCTTCCGCATTTTGTGTCTTGTGTGACTTCCTTCCATTAGAAGACGACTGATCTTGAGCACAGTGCTCCATTGATCTTTGAAGTTCATCATCTGGTTTCTCCTTGACCAGAAGTGGATCATCTGGTTCCGGGGAAACCTCTTTACACACAGAGGCAAAAGATAAAATGAGAGAAATCATTACAATGACATTTCCCGAGCAGTTTCCGCTGTTTTGGTGATGTGGTAGTTGGAAGAATTTCTGCTGTTGGTAGCATATCTGTGCCTGTTTTTTATTCAAGTGTGAGATGCCATACTAGTGTTATTCCAATTTGCTCAGGGTCTTCAACTAATTCCATTTTGGAAAGATTCCGATATGGAAAAATTCCAATTTGGAAAATTTTGGAAAAAATCCAATTTGGAAAACACTGCTACAACCAAGGATAACTAAACCAAAGGGTAAACTTTACTGAAAGGCCATCAATTTAATACTTTTTCAATAAATTGGAGCTGTAAGGCAGCCAAAGTGATACAATGATTAGTGAATTAACGACTTCAGCTCTATTTCAAAAATAGAGAAAATAGCCAATCCACAAGCTCTGTTTTTGCCTTGTGTTCTGTGGCATCTTGTTTTTATTGTTAAATGTCAGAGACTACAGATGAAAATTAGGACGGCATTCTTGCTAATTCCTTTATATTTACACTGCTTTCATAACTGTACTTTAATGTACTGTATTTGAATGCCTAGTTCATTAATACATACTGACCCTCTCAAATAAAGGCAATGACTCAAGTATCGGGATTGAGTACTTTTGTCCACACTCTGCCAATAAATAATTACACTGCAAATGTATTTGATAAAATCAATGACCATAGGAGTGTGTCTGTTAACACAGATCATTCTCTGCAGTAGTAAGTGGAAACCAACAGTTTAAAAAACAAAACAAAACTGTACATACCCATCCTGTACAACTTTACTACAGGGTTCATTATTGCATCAAATAAAGCAAAATAAAAATAGCAGATCTACAAGCTCACAACTAGCTTGTAGATCTGCCATTTTTATGGCACCACACAATACATAGTTTAGCCTACTGCATCTGTCATTGTAAATAGGCTAATATGTATACAGAATACATACATCATTTCATCTGAATGGAGACCGATCACTGTTTAGAGTGGGCGGGTCTTAGACAGTGCAGTGAGTGAGAAGTACCTGCTTTTTTTTGTGTTGCCAGATTTTGGGAGAGGAATAAGCAACCAGGTCTATGAAAACAAGCCCTAAGGAAGTGACTATATTCCAAAAGAAGGGACTATACTATTGTCACGGCTATTTTCAACTAGGTTTCAAGTGCTCATCTGGCCTATAGTCACTATTAGGCCACATGAGCACTTGAGAACTATTGGAAAATAGCTGTGAAAATCACATTCACAATAATACAATTCCGACATGAACTCTTTACACGCACTGAGGCGCTCCAAGCTGTAGAGCGTTCGACATTCCCCGACGTTTCCTTTCTAAGCTCCAACCTTGGATTGCCTTTCAATAAAACCATATTTGATAGACATACGTTTCACCTACATTGTTATCTACAAGCTCACAATCGCAAGTTCGCAACCATCTTGATTGACCACAAGCAGCTTTACAGAAAAACAAGCCCAGAGTGGCTTATAAAAAACAGACCTGGCAACAACAATGTGAAATACACAGGGGTTTCTGATAGTTTTCTCCATGTAATATCAACTAGATAACCAATACAATACGATAAAATGTATGTATTCTTACCACTGGCTGGTTCCCACTCATCAGAGCCGTCATCACAGTCTGAAAAAGACGAATCCTGGTCCTTTTCACTCCCTGAGGCGGGGGGGAGAGGCACCGATCGCCTCCTGGTACTCCGACGAAGAGGCACCGGGTCGCCGTGATCACCGTCCTTTGGGACCACAGACCCACCAACGGGGCCCACTGGAGGTGGAATACATGGAGGTTCTGGTGGTATATTATGGTATAGGATACTTTGTTACATTAACAACGTGGGTTTTCATACCAAAACACCTCATCTTACATAGATAGCAATATTAATGTTTATAAAACCAGAACAAAATGTTTTAATCTCAGGTACTTATATATATACGACTCATTTACTCAAGTACTGTACTTAAGTACACTTTTGATGAATTTTTATTTTACTCAAGTATTTCCAATTTTCAATACTTTTACTTCTACTCCACTACATCTCAGAGGCAAATATTGTACTTTTACTCCACTACAATTATTTGAAAACTTTAGTTACTAGTTACTTTGTAGATTTTTATTTTTATTACTAAACATACAGTAACCACTTCAGCCCTATATACATTTCGGCCATTTGAAAATAGCCGATCTACAAGCTCATAGCGACGCATTGTGAACTTGTAGATCGGCTATTTTCAAAAGATTTTAATACATTTACATACATTTGAAAACTTGTGAAATGGGACATTCTGCATAATGAGTACTTTTACTTTTGGTACTTTAAAGTACACTTTGATGCCAATACTTTTGTATTTTACTGAAGTAAATGTTTTATTCTAGACTTTTACTTGTAACAGAGTATTTCTCCACATTGCAGTATTGATCATTTGAGTACTTTTTCCACCACTGTACGTCATGCAGTGGCTTTATGGTAAGTTATGGTACGTTATGGTATGGTAGATAATTAGGAACCAAATGGACCCTTAGAGATCTGTAACTTTGAGAGTGTACGAATATGAAACCTCTCAGAGTAAGTCTCTGTTATTATAGGCATCCGTGACATAATGCATAAGAAATTGTGGGTTATTGAAATTAAAATGTTTGAGAACCACTGGCAGTGATGGAAAAAGTACTGAAACGTTTTTTCTACTTAAGTAAAATTATCAATACTGCAATGTAGAAATACTCTGTTACAGATGTCCCGTAATAAAAATGCACTTGAGTAAAAGTACAAAAGTATCGCCATCAAAATATACTTAAAGTTTGGGGGGGTGGGAGGGGTAACATACATTCACTGTTTTTGTATACCCTTTGATATAGACATGTATGTGAAAATATAAAATAAAAAAACCTTGAACGAAAAAAATATATATATACTTAAAGTACCAAAAGTAAAAGTACTCTTTGTGCAGAATGTCCCATTTCACAAGTTCAAAATGTATAAAGAATCTTTTGAAAATAGCCGATCTACAAGCTCGGATGCGACCGACGCATTGTGAGCTTGTAGATCTGCTATTTTCAAATGGCCAAAATGTATATAGGGCTGTGGTTCATGTATATTTTATAATAATGAACAAAATTTACAAACTAACAAGTAGCTTAAGTTTTCAAATAATTGCACTGGAGTAAAAGTACTGCAAATTGGAAATGCTCCAGTAAAGTAAAAACAAATCCCTCAGAATTGTAGTAAGTACAGTTAAGTACTTGAGTAAATGTACTTAAGTTACTTTACACCACTGTTGAGAACGACATTAGTACGTTGTGAGCTTGCTATTTCAAATAGAAGCTTGCCCGCTTCCAACCCATGCCGGTTAGCCCACATGCAGCCCACGTGTGAACCATGTGGGCTAGCCCGCCTCCAACCCATGCCGGTTAGCCCACATGCAGCCCACGCGGGAACCACGTGGGCTTGCCCGCCTCCAACCCATGCCGGTTAGCCCACATGCAGCCCACGCGGGAACCACGTGGGCTTGCCCGCTTCCAACCCATGCCGGTTAGCCCACATGCAGCCCACGCGGGAACCACGAGGGCTTGCCCGCTTCCAACCCATGCCGGTTAGCCCACATGCAGCCCACGCGGGAACCACGTGGGCTTGCCCGCTTCCAACCCATGCCGGTTAGCCCACATGCAGCCCACGCGGGAACCACGTGGGCTTGCCCGCTTCCAACCCATGCCGGTTAGCCCACATGCAGCCCACGCGGGAACCACGTGGGCTTGCCCGCTTCCAACCCATGCCGGTTAGCCCACATGCAGCCCACGCGGGAACCACGTGGGCTTGCCCGCTTCCAACCCATGCCGGTTAGCCCACATGCAGCCCACGCGGGAACCACGTGGGCTTGCCCGCTTCCAACCCATGCCGGTTAGCCCACATGCAGCCCACGCGGGAACCACGTGGGCTTGCCCGCTTCCAACCCATGCCCAGTTAGCCCACATGCAGCCCACGCGGGAACCACGTGGGCTTGTCCGCTTCCAACCCATGCCGGTTAGCCCACATGTAGCCCACGCGGGAACCACGTGGGCTTGCCCGCTTCCAACCCACGCCAAGTTAGCCCACATGCAGCCCACGCGGGAACCACGTGGGCTTGCCCGCTTCCAACCCACGCCCAGTTAGCCCACATGCAGCCCACGCGGGAACCACGTGGGCTTGCCCGCTTCCAACCCACGCCCCGTTAGCCCACATGCAGCCCACGTGGGACCCTCATAATTTGCCCAGTTCAAGCCCATGCCCACTTGGTACCCAAGTAGCCCGCATTGGGCCCATATGGGTCCCACGTCGGCGTGCTGGCTGGGATATATAGGGCTGAAGAGGTTAATGTATGTTTTGTAATAATACAATACAAATCTGCAAAGTATCTAGTAACTAAAGTAGGCCTATTCCAATAATTGTAGTGGAGTAAAAGTACACTATTGTGCTCTGATGTATGTGGAGTAGAAGTAAAAGTACTGAAAATTGGAAATACTCCAGTAAAGTAAAATAAAATCCTCAATATTGTACTAAAGTACAGTACTTAAGTAAATGTACTTGGCTACTTTCACCATTGGTACAGTGGTAAAGCTTGTATGAAAACATCGAACAAGCTAACATTAGCACAGGGCAGGCCTACATAGTGAGTTCTTAGCCCTGAAACATGACTGACATACCATGACAGTCATGGATGGACCCAAGGTCCTGGTTTTCGATTTCTTACATTTACAACTCTCACATGTACATAAACGTTCAGATTTCAAATATAAAGTTCTGACCCCTTAGCCACGGATGTAACAACTTGAGCCGGACTGCGATAATTACCCGTATGTCCCGTATTGTTCAATAAAAAAACACTTTAATCCGATCGGCGGCCATTTTCTATTATATATATTATTATTTTTGGTAAAGTATCAGAGTGCAATACACCTCCCAACCGGCAGTGTCGCATAGTTGAAAGCATAGGACAAAAATTCGTCAAAAATGGATGGCGATCGGATTAAAAAGCTTTTTATTGAACAAAACGGAATATACAGGTACTTAGACCTTTTGCGGCTCAACTTGTTACATCCGTGGCTTGAGGGTCGGCACTTTATATTTGAAATTTGAACGTTTCTGTAGATGTAGCAGTTGTGAATGTAAAAAAAAATCAAAAACCAGGAACAAGTGGTTCCATGACGCTTGTGACAGACGGGCACCATGTGAACCATGGCTAGGCTAAGGCCTACACAAATAAATAAATAAATACATCACGATCGGTTTAAAAACCTCCACATATCTTCTCACGGTGACTTGTAAATCAACTATCTAAAGTAAGAATGTGTTTTAATAAAACAAACCTGTTGTGTTCTGTTGTTCAATCATGTCTGACGTGATCTGATCTCCTGCTATCAGGATGGCATGATTCAACAACAGATCTGATCTGATCTCCTAGTACCAGGATGGTATTATCAGCCCCTGTATTCAGTTGAAGGAGAAAAGTCCTCCTGTAGACCATAGAGTTAGTTATATAGTAGTTATAGAGTTAGTCATAGTTAGCTGCAGACCTCCTCCTCGTTCTTTGTTCAACATCCAGTGCGACAGCATGCAACGTCCAGTGTTGCCAGGTTGTGTGAAAGAAATAGGCAACCAGGTCTATGAAAACCAGTAGTGTGTA
The DNA here is from genome assembly GCF_963280865.1 of Gymnoscopelus braueri. Taxonomy (NCBI): domain Eukaryota; kingdom Metazoa; phylum Chordata; class Actinopteri; order Myctophiformes; family Myctophidae; genus Gymnoscopelus; species Gymnoscopelus braueri. The sequence continues at coordinate 58,159,903 of NC_137604.1, forward strand.
AAGTATATTTACTCAAGTACTGTACTTAAGTACACTTTTGAGGTATTTGTACTTTACTTGAGTATTTCCAATTTCCAATACTTTTAATTGTACTCCACTACATCTCAGAGACAAATGTGCATGGGGATCTCATCTTAAACAAGCTCAGTGCTTAATGAGTCTTCCAGTTTAGTAGACCTTGTATTGTGAATTTGTACTTCCATGTACTGTTGTTCTCATGTCTTACTAAATAAAGTACATCAATCAATCAATCAATCAACCAATCAATCAATCAATCAAATATTATACTTTTACTCTTTGAACTTTACTAGTTACTAGTTACTTTGTAGATTGCAATTATTGCAAATCCTACATTAACCACTTCAGTCCTATATACATTTTGTCTATTTGAAAATAGCCGATCTACAAGCTCACAATGCGTTGCGATTCAACGCATTGTAGGCCTAAGCTTGTAGATCTGCTATTTCAAAAGATTTTTATACATTTTACACATCAGAAAACTTGTGAAATGGGACATTCTAGGGGGCACGGTGGCACAGTCGGTAGGACTGTCACCTCACAGCTAGAAGGTCCTGGGTTCGATTCCCACCGAGGACGCTGTGGGCACTGGGGGCGTGTCTTCTCCTCCGTGTCATCAGCGCCCAGACCCTAGGTGGGGTTGGCAAAAGGGCCTACTCTGTGTGGAGTTTGCATGTTCTCCCTGTGTACTCTCCTAGGGTAGTTAATACCCTCACAAAAACATGTAGTAATCCTGGTCGGTAGGGCTGTCACCTCACAGCTAGAAGGTCCTGGGTTCGATTCCCGCTGTGGGCACTGGGGGCGTGTCTTCTCCTCCGCGTCATCAGCGCCCAGACCCTAGGTGGGGTTGGCAAAAGGGCCTACTCTGTGTGGAGTTTGCATGTTCTCCCTGTGTACTCTCCTAGGGTAGTTAATACCCTCACAAAAACATGTAGTAATCCTGGTCGCTATACCGCCTCCCCCATGACAGCCGGGGCGCCTGATGGAGGGGAAGGGAACTGGTTGGAATAACGTGTTCCTTCCACGCGCTACGTTGACCCGGGGACAGCACACAACGCATCGCAGACGCAATGAGCGTTGTGATCTTTGGACTTCCGGTCCCGAAATGAAACCGGAATGGACTGCTATTGGCTGTAACTGCAGCGAGGACGCATATTCACTTGGTAGAAGCCCTCGAAACATACCCTACTTTATCATTAATTTAAAAAAATATATGGGACGATAATTTACTAAACGCATATCATGGTGATTGAAAGAAGAGTTTAAACTAGCGACTGAAAGCATAATATTTATGATGTTTATTTAGGTAATAAAATCAAGTGTAAAGTCAGGCCAAAAACCCATTTGCTTGAATAGAGTTATTGCTTCTGCAGCCAGTAGGGGGGAAATCATGGGGGAAATAGATAAACTAGCGGCCATTATATGAACTGTCACTTCCTCTGCCTCAATTTAGAAACAGGATGCTAGCCCCTGGTGTGCTCATTTGGCCTAGTCGCTTCTTTAGGGCTTTGTTTTCATAGAACTGGTTGCTTATTTCTCTCGCAAAACACTGGTTCTCATCTTGATGTTGGACACGACAACAAAAAGATCATCCTTCACTCTGATTGGCTGGCATCTGCGTTTGTTTTTCACACATTTCAGTGGAGAAAAGGCCAGTCAGGTCAGGTGTAGGGATGGGACGTTAATCGTTATCGTTTATTGTGATAGAAAGACGCTCATAATAATCGTATCGCAGATATTTTTTTTTATTGTGAAATTGTCCTCCGTCATACTTTAAGATGAAGCTTTTGTTGAGCTGCAAATTCAGTACCACATAAAATTAAGGACAGGTGCTCTTTTATGGCAGTTTTGAAGGAGGGTAGGACTAGGGAGTCACATTTTTGATGACTGTTGATAGGGCATTCCACATTCTGGTGGCATAATAGCATTCATCCCCATGTTTGTGCCGAATCTGGGGGGAATGAGACCTTCTGGTATTGTGCATGTGGGCGTCACTCACTCTTTTGAAGTAGTCAAACAACATGGGCACTGGTCCAATGTACCGACGGTATCAGTGTCAGGTGTGGTGCTTTTAGATGGATATTGCTATTCCTCATCTTTGACTGGCTTTTTGAGAATCTGCTGCTCCATGTTGTAGCCAAATAATAAACAATATTTCCAGAAAGTGGGAGTGTTTGTTGATTATGAGAAGGGTCTGGTCTCCTTTTACGATGTGGAGACCAGAGTTCATCTCTACTCTTTCACTGGCTGCACCTTCACTGAGAAACTCTATCCATACTTCAGTCCATGTCTTAATGATGGTGGTAGAAACTCTGCTCCTCTGATTATCTCTCCTGTTAACACGGACACTGAGCTCGGGGAGGACGGTGGGAACATGTTCCCTCCATCTTCAAAAAGAAGAAAAACGTGATATCACCTGTAAATTATTTAAAAACAAATCTGTTTTATGTCATATACTGTAAGATAACTCCACACGTGCATTAATGCCAAAAAAGAAAAGGAAAACGAGAAAAGAAAAGAAAAAGGAAAAAAGTGCTTTGAAATACAGTACTTGAGCATACCAGCCTAAACACTGTTGCTGCAGTGAGTGAGATTCCACCATTCCATAGCCTTCCATAGCCTGAAGGGATGGGACCTTCTGATTGGTTGCGAGGCCGTTTCAGACTGAAACTTCAAAATAAAATGATCTACTGTAATATGTATATTTCAATGCAACTTTAAAAGCCATCTCAAAATTGTTCTTTAAGGAACAATTTCTGATTCCTCAAAGAATTTGAGTTCTCTACAACCATATGAGAAAAATGGCACACTATTCACTATGGTTCTTTAGTGAGTTATGTTTCTTTGTGGAACCATATAGCCATTTAAAAGACCATACTTTTCTATGTAACAAATGAAAAGCAAAAAAACTGAAAAAACATTTACATTATTTAATAAATGCAAGTAAGAGCTTATTGCCACTGTGGTCCTTATGTATGGTGTGTGTGTGTGTGTGTGTGTGTGTGTGTGTGTGTGTGTGTGTGTGTGTGTGTGTGTGTGTGTGAGACATAAGGGGGTGGGGGGAGCAGAGGGAGCTTCACTAGAATGAAATTCATAAAAATAAAAGCAATACGCATACATTGTCATATAATCAAATGATGTAATGTACAAAACATCACAGCAAATCCAGCACACAGTAAAACCATAACAAAGTCAGATCAATATGGACACAACATGCACACAACATGGTGTGCATGGGATGTATAATCAAGCAATTAAATATATTGTACTGTCAAAACAATACATAAGAGTGAAAAGTAAACAGAAATTATGTTGATTTAAATTAGTCATGGTGAGATATCTTGTCAACTTAGATGTCTGAGAAATTATTTAATTATGTTGAACTATCCCTGTTATGAATCAGCATGTGCGTCTTCAGACTTCCTTTGCGATTGAAGCTTTTTTCACAAACTGTACAAGTAAAGGATTCTCCCCCTGTATGAACCATCATGTGTGCGTTCAGATACTTTGTCTGATTGAAGTTTTTACCACAAACGGTACAACAACAGAGTTCATCCTTTGAATGAATCTTCATGTGTGCCGTCAAACTAAAATTTTCTGAAAACCTTTTTTCACAAATTATACAAATAAAGCGACGGGGGCTCGGACGATCCCCTGAATGACGCTTCATGTGTCTTTTCATGTGCACCTTCAAATTAGCCTTTGCTAGAAAATGTTTGCTACAAACTGTACAACTAAATGGACGCGTACGCTCTGTGTGAATCTTTATGTGACCATTAAGGTAACTCATTTGACTAAAGACTTTCCCACACACCGTACAATTATAGTTTCCTCCCTCTGAATGTAACTTCATGTGTATCGCCAGAGTTCCACGCTGCATAAATGTTTTGCCACAAACTTCACAAATACAGGTAGTTTTCCTTGAAGTCATACCTCTTTCCCCTGTATGCTTCATCATGTGCGTCTCAAGACCTCTGCTCTGATTAAAACCTTCGTCACACAATGTGCAACTAAAGGGTTTTTCTCCCATATGAGTATTCATGTGTGTCCTCAAATAACCTTTTATTTTAAAGCCTTTACCACAAACACTACAAATAAAGGGTTTCTCTCCTGTATGAATCATCATGTGATTCTTCAAACATGCCAAAGTCGTAAACCTTTTGTCACAATCTGCACAACTAAACAGTTTCTCCCCAGTATGGTTTCTCTTGTGCAATGTCAAATTTCCATAACGAACAAAGCTTTTGCTACAAAATGGACAACTGAAGGGCGGCTTTCCCCCCCCTGTATGACTCCTCATGTGTCTTTTCAGAAAAGACCAGTGATGAAAGCCTTCTCCACACTCTGTACAACTAAACCTCCCTTTATGTCCTGTATGGATCCTCTCGTGCATTGTCAAAGTGCGATTCTGAGCAAAGCTTTTGTTACAAACTGTACAACTAAAGGGCTTTTCACCTGTATGACTCCTCATGTGTATTTTCAGATGATACATTTGACGAAAGCCTTTACCACACTCTGTACAACTAAATGTCCCCGTATGAGTCCCTTCCGCATTTTGTGTCTTGTGTGACTTCCTTCCATTTGAAGACGACTGATCTTCCCTGGTCTCATCCCACTCGGCATCACTGTCACATTCAGAGATCAATGGAGCACAGTGCTCTATTGGTCTTTGAAGTGGATCATCTGGTTCCTCCTTGACCAGAAGTGGATTATCTGGTTCCTCCTTGACCAGACTGCGGCTCCTTTCCTGCTGTTCAGGGGAAACCTCTTTACACACAGAGGCAAAAGATAAAATGATAGAAATCATTACAATGACATTTACCGAGCAGTTTCCGCTGTTTTGGTGATGTGGTAGTTGGAAGAATTTCTGCTGTTGGTAGCATATCTGTGCCTGTTTTTTATTCAAGTGTGAGATGCCATACTAGTGTTATTCCAATTTTGATCAGGGTGTACAACTAATTCCATTTTGAAAAAAATCTGATTTGGAACATTTAGAAAAAATTCCGATTCGGAAAGTTTTGGAAAACAATCCAATTTGGAAAACATTGGAAAACACTGCTAGAACCAAGGATAACTAAACCGAAGGGTGAACTTTACTGAAAGGCCATCAATTTAATACTTTTTCCATAAATTGGAGCTGTAAGGCAGCCAAAGTGATAAAATGATTAGTGAATTAACGACTTCACCAACAAATAATTACACTGCAAATGTATTTGATAAAATCAATGACCATATGAGCATGTCTGTTAACACAGATCATTCTCTGCAGTAGTAAGTGGAAACCAACAGTTTAAAAAACAAAACAAAACTGTACATACCCATCCTGTACAACTTTACTACAGGGTTCATTATTGCATCAAATAAAGCAAGATAAAAATTGCTACAGGCTCACAACTAGCTTGTAGATCTGCCATTTTTATGGAACCACACAATACATAGTTTAGCCTACTGCATCTGTCATTCTGTCATTGTAAATAGGCTGCATTGTCAAAATTGTCATCATCATATAGATCACATGCATAATGTATTCAGAATACATACATCATTTCATCTGAATGGAGACCGATCACTGTTTAGAGTGGGCGGGTCTTAGACAGTGCAGTGAGTGAGAAGTCCCTGCTTTTTTCTTGTGTTGCCAGATTTTGGGAGAGGAATAAGCAACCAGGTCTATGAAAACAATCGACTATATGCCACAAGAAGAGACTATACTATTGTCACGGCTATTTTCAACTCGGTTTTAAGTGCTCATCTGGCCTATAGTCACTATTAGGCCACATGAGCACTTCAAGACTATGGAAAATAGCAGTGAAAATCACATTCACAATAATACAATTCCGACATGAACCGTTTACACGCACTGAGGCGCTCCAAGCTGTAGAGCATCGGACATTCCCCGACGTTTCCTTTCTAGGCTCCAACCTTGGATTGCCTTTCAATAAAACCATATTTGATACATACGTTTCACCTACATTGTTATCTACAAGCTCACAATCGCAATTTCGCAACCATCTTGATTGACTCTTAAAGAAGCTCAGTGCTTAATGAGTCTTCCAGTTTAGTAGACCTTGTATTGTGAATTTGTACTTCCATGTACTGTTATTCTCATGTCTTACTAAATAAAAGTACATCAATCAATCAATCAATCAATCAATCGACTACAAGCCGCTTTACAGAAAAACAAGCCCAGAGTGGCTTATAATAAAAAGACCTGGCAACAACAATGTGAAACACACTTTGTGTTTCACATTGTTGTTGCCAGGTGTGAAAACTGGAGAAAACTATCAGAAACTCCTGTGTGTTACACACAGGAGTTTCTGATAGTTTTCCCCATGTAATATCAACTAGATAACCGATACAATACGATAAAAAGTATGTATTCTTACCACTGGCTGGTTCCCACTCATCAGAGCCGTCATCACAGCCTGAAAAAGACGAATCCTCGTCCTTTTCACTCCCTGAGGCGGGGGGGAGTGGCACCGATCGCCTCCTGGTACTCCGACGAAGAGGCACCGGGTCGCCGTGATCGCCTTCCTTCTGGACCACAGACCCATCAGCGGGGCCCACTGGAGGTGGAATACATGGAGGCTCTGGTGGTGGTGACAATTGCACATTATTGTATTATTATTCCACTCGACCTATCCATGTTATTATATTTGTTGAATGTATGTAACATGATTGAAGCCGTGAGAAATATGAACTTTTCCTATTCACATGAGCTGTAAAAACCTACCGATCCGTTTTTTCCCCCCTTTAGTTAATAATTATCCTTTTAGTTATAAAGGCGGATTGTTACAACATCTATATATACATTCCGAGATAAGGCGCATGCGCGAGGTAATCGGTAATAATCGGTAACTGGTAAACTGCCCGAAAAACTGCGCACTGCGCACTGCGCATGCGTATGCGTGGACTCGCACTTTCTCTGTGCCATCGTCTGTGTCGTCTTTCACCGCTCTGCTGTGCTCCGTTGTCTCACACACACACACACACACACACACACACACACACAGAGGGGTGGGTCTTTGCGAAATCCCGAAGTGGAGTTTTGGTCACACACACACACTGTGGCATCGTCTGTGTCGTCTTTCACCGCTCTGCTGTGCTCCGTTGTCTCACACACACACACACACACACACACACACACACACACACACACAGAGGGGTGGGTCTTTGCGAAATCCCGAAGTGGAGTTTTGGTCACACACACACACACACACACTGTGCCATCGTCTGTGTCGTCTTTCACCGCTCTGCTGTGCTCCGTTGTCTCACACACACACACACACACACACAGAGGGGTGGGTCTTTGCGAAATCCCGAAGTGGAGTTTTGGTCACACACACACACACACACGGGTGGGTCTTTGGTCATTGGAACGGTGCACGTGTGAAGTGGTTATTTTCAAACCCTGGACTGGATTGTTTTGGTCATTGGAACGGTGCACGTGTGAGGCATCTGGGTTGCCACGTTTGGGGGGCTTGTGACAAGCAGACAGGTCAGTGTTGCCAGATGTGCGCCAGAAACAAGCAACCAGCTTCATGAAAAAAAAAACAGCCGATGGGGTCCACGATGTTTCACGGGGGTCCGCGATGTTTTGCGGGGGTCCCAAGACTCCCAGGGGGTCCGCGGACCCCCTGGGAGTAAAATTATTTAAAACATTTTAAAAACTTTTGGGGGAAATTTCTTCATGAAAAAAAAAAAACAGCCGATGGGGTCCGCGATGTTTCACGGGGGTCCGCGATGTTTCGCGGGGGTCCCAAGACTCAAGTTCAGTTAAATTATTTTTAAAAAAATTTAAACTTTTTTGGGGGAAATTTTTATCCCACGATTTTTTAACCCCAAAATAAGCGAGCCCTTGCTTATTTTTGCACGGACGTAATTATTTTGTCATTGTGGTGAATGTTGTGTGTGCTGCTGATGTTTGTTGTGTGAAGCTTAATGTCAGAGTGTTTGTGTTGGAGCGCCTCAGTGCGGCTGCAGAGTTCATGTGCAACATCTTGCATGCGTTTTTGATTCCAGACCTTTACTTGTAACAGAGTATTTCTCTACATTGCAGTATTGATACTTTTACTTAAGTAAAACATTTGAGTACTTTTTCCACCACTGTATGTCGTGCAGTGGAGTTATGGTATACGGTGATTGTACTTGATATGAAGAGTGGCCGGTGTTGACGTGCGGCCCAGTGGCCAATGAAACACCATTTGTAAGTCCACTGGTTGTCAAAGTGGGGTCAGGGGACCCCCAGTGATCCTTGAGGGGTTCCAGGCGGTCTAAAGCCATTAAAATGATTGATAATTAGGAACCAAATGGACCCTTAGAGATCTGTAACTTTGAGAGTGTACAAATATGAAACCTTTCAGAGTAACTCTCTGTTATTATAGGGATCCGTGGCATAATGCATATGAAATTGTGGGTTCTTGAAATTAAAATGTTTGAGAACCACTGGCAGTGGTGGAAAAAGTACTCGTTTACGTTTTACTTAAGTAAAATTATCAATACTGCAATGTAGAAATACTCTGTTACAGATGTCCCATATTAAAAATGCACTTGAGTAAAAGCACAAAAGTATCGCCATCAAAATATACTTAATGTACCAAAAGTAAAAGTACTCATTGTGCAGAATGTCCCATTTCACAAGTTCAAAATGTATAAAGAATCTTTTGAAAATAGCCGATCTACAAGCTCGGATGCGACAGACGCATTGTGAGCTTGTAGATCTGCTATTTTCAAATGGCCAAAATGTATATAGGGCTTAAGTGGTTCATGTATATTTTATAATAATAATCAAAATCTACAAAGTAACTAGTAACTTAAGTTTTCGAATAATTGCACTGGAGTAAAAGTACAATATTTGCCTCTGAGATGGAGTAGAAGTAACAGTACTGCAAATTGGAAATGCTCCAGTAAAGTAAAAGAAATCCTCAAAAATTTGCTTAAGCACAGTTAAATACTTGAGTAAATGTACTTAAGTTACTTTACACCACTGTTGAGAACGACATTAGTACGTTGTGAGCTTGTAGATCGGCTATTTTCAAATAGCCGATCTATATATATATATATATATATAGGGCTGAAGGGGGTAATGTATGTTTGTAATAATACAATACAAATCTGCAATGTAGTGACTAAAGCATTCCAATAATTGTACTGGAGTAAAAGGGAACCACGTGGGCTTGCCCGCTTCCAACCCATGCCGGTTAGCCCACATGCAGCCCACGCGGGAACCACGTGGGCTTGCCCGCTTCCAACCCACGCCGAGTTAGCCCACATGCAGCCCACGCGGGAACCACATGGGCTTGCACGCTTCCAACCCACGCCCAGTTAGCCCACATGCAGCCCAAGTGGGACCCTCATAATTTGCCCAGTTCAAGCCCATGCCCACTTGGTACCCAAGTAGCCCGCATTGAACCCATATGGGTCCCACGTGGGCGTGCTGGCTGGGTAGACTATTGTCCTCTGATGTATGTGGAGTAGAAGTAAAAGTACTGAAAATTGGAAATACTCCAGTAAAGTAAAATATACCGCAAAATTGTACTAAAGTACAGTACTTAGGTAAATGTACTTAGCTACTTTCACCACTGGTAGTACAGTGGTAAAGCTTGTATGATAACATCGAACATCAAGCTAACATTAGCACAGGCCTAGCCCTTAAACATGACCGTCATACCATGACAGTCATGGACCCAATTGTTCCTTGGTTTTAGATTTTTTTAACATTCACAGCTGCTACATCTACATAAACGTTCAGATTTCAAATATAATGTGCTGACCCCCATGCCACGGATGTAACAAGTTGAGCCGCAAAAGGTCTAATACCTGTATATTCCGTATTGTTCAATAAAAAGCTTTTTCATCCGATCGCCAGCCATTTTCTCCGAATTTTGTCCGATGCTTTCAACTATGCGACACTACTGGTTGGAAGGTGTATTGCACTCTTGATACATTACTAAAAAAAAAAAAAAAAAAAAAGAATGGCTACCGATCGGATTAAAATGCTTTATATTGAACAATACGAGAGATACGGGTACTTATCGCGGTCCGGCTCAACTTGTAACAGCCGTGGCTCGGGGGTCAGCACTTTATATTTGAAATATGAACGTTTATGTACATGTGAGAGTTGTAAATGTTAAAAAAAAACATCTAAAACCAGGAACAAGTGGGTCCATGGGCTAGGCTAAGTCCTACACAAATAAATACAAAAACCTCCACATTATCTTCTCACGGTAAATCAACTATCTAAGTAAGAATGTGTTTTAATAAAACAAACCTGTTGTGTTCTGTTCAATCATGTCTGACGTGATCTGATCTCCTGCTATCAGGATGGCATGATTCAACAACAGATCTGATCTCCCAGGATGGTATTCGCAGCCTCTGTTCAGTTGAAGGAGAAAAGTCCTCCTGCAGACCATAGAGTTAGTTATAGAGTAGTTATACTCTAGTCTAGAGTAGTTAGAGAGTAGTCAGTCACAGAGTTAGCTGCAGACCTCCTCGTTCTTTGTTCAACGTCCAGTGCGACAGCATACATATACAGCGTCCAGTGTTGCCAGGTTGTGTGAGAGAAATAAGCAACCAGGTCTATGTGGTGTAAAGTACATTTACTCAAGTACTGTATACTTAAGTACAATTTTGAGGTATTTGTACTTTACTTGAGTATTTCCAATTTCCAATACTTTTACTTTTACTTTTACTATTATTTTAAAACTTTAGTTACTAGTTACTTTGTAGATTTTGATTATTAATACAAATTACAAAAGATACATTACCCACTTCGGCCATTTGAAAATAGCCGATCTACAAGCTCACAATGCATCGCATTTCAAATGATTTTTAGACATTTGAAAACTTGTGAAATGGGACATTCTACATAAGGTACTTTCTACTTTGGTACTTTAAGTACATTTTGATACCAATAGTACTTGTGTACTTTTACTTAAGTAAATTCTGAATTTCTGACTTTTACTCGTAATGGAGTATTTCTACATTGCAGAATTTATCTTTTACTTACCACTCATTTTCAACATTGAACTATGTCTTTAATACACCTTGGCAGAGAGATTTGGTGGGTCCGTTTTAACTGGGAATAGGCCTAGAGGGTTTAAGTAGGCTACATAATAATAAAATATTAACTTTATCTATATATGTTACGAAACCCTTTTGGGTCTAGGGATGGATTGGTAACAATGAAATACATTTTGCATAACCGGGATGTTGAGCAATTAGAGGTGCAAACAAGGGAGACCACACTGGCTTGGAGCAAAAGGTGCAGGGTGCTTTTACTCTTAAGCAGGAATAATATTTACAATATTGACATTACCATATGCACAGTGCATAAACAAAAAGGTAAGCCACTACCAGGGGACACGGGTGTTGCCAAAATAACAAAGAAGTAGCTAGGGTAAACAAAAGACAGACTAAGTAGTGAAAAAAAAGCCTGCCTGCCTACCCAACTACTCTAACCAAACAATGTTCAAAAATACATAAGTGGCAACCACCCCTTACCTAGTGTGCTTAACAAAGGCTCTGCCTACATGGTGTCTATGTATAGAGGCCTCTGTCTTTCCTGTCCCAAGGCAGCAGCATATACAAAGCAGATTAAAGGTAGGAGAACAGACACTAAGTTACCAAAGTTTGCTCTGGGAACATAAATGAGGGCTACAAACAAGGCTACAAGGACAGGGCTACAAACAGGTGAAATGGTTGAGAGACTGAGCTGAGGTGGGAGGGACCCAGCATTTTATAGACAGCAGATGGTGGTGATTGGATGAAGGTGGGGCCAGGTAACAGGTTGATTGACAGCTGATGGATTGGTGACTTCAGACCTGTAGTGAGTGACAGAGGGAAGGAGAGATAGACGGGGAGGAGTACAGACAGAGCCATTTCTTATTTTTTTACAAATCAAAAAAAGACAAAAGGACTGAAATAAGGGGTCATTTTTGTCATTTGTTTTCAGCGTTTTCACTATTTTTCAATTCAGAATGAAAAAAGGAAAACATTTGTTTGTTTTGGGAGGACGAAAATCACAAAAAATATTGTTTTCGGTTTGGTTCAAATTGAACATACAAATTATACTAAGATCCCCAAACCGTTTAGAATTAAACAGTGTGTACAGTAAATCCACGTGTTTTATGACAGATGTCAACATAACAATCTCCTTAAGGCATATTTGGCTTATTAGCCAGGCATCCTTTTAAAACTGCTCAAAATGTTAGTAAATATCAGTGGTTCTCAAACGGTTTTAATGCAAAGGACCCCCAAAATGGTATGTATTTGTCCGCGGATCCCCCAAGCACAAAATATGTTGTTCCAGGGACCTCCAGAAGCACAGATCTGAGTTAAAAATATACATTCAAAGATTTGCACACATTTTCATGATTCTTTAAAAAAAAATAGCAGATCTACAAACTCATAGCACGGAACTCTGTGCCGCGATATGAGCTTGTAGACACGCGCGTTTTTTCCCTTTAATTAGCAGATGTTGGACCTCCAAAAAGCGTTCGACACTGTAAACCACTCAATTTTACTTGATAAGCTGAGGGCGATTGGTTTTGACTGCACATCACTAAACTGGATGAGATCTTACCTGGAGGGAAGAGAACAAGTGGTTGACATCAACGGAACCATGTCCTCATCCCTCCCGGTGAGCTGTGGGGTTCCTCAGGGCAGCATTCTAGGGCCGTTACTGTTTCTTCTATACATTAACGACATGAGTGCTGCCTGTAACTGCAAATTGTTCCTGTTCGCTGATGACTCGGCACTCCTGATCTCGGGAGAGGACAAGTTGCAAGTTGAGGAGGCGCTCAGCTCCGAACTCTCAAAAATCCGTACTTGGCTTACCGATAACAAACTGTCACTACACCTTGGGAAAACTGAATCCATTCTCTTTGGGACCAAACATTCCCTCAGACAGATGGATGTAAATGATTTCAAGGTCAAAGTCGATGACACAATTATCTCTAGCAAAGAAGAGATTACCTATTTGGGTTGTGTTCTTGACAAATACCTGACAGGTGAAAGCATGGCTACAAAGGTGGTCAAAAGAGTAAACCAGAGAACCAAATTTATGGGCAGAGTTTCCTCTTTTGTCAACCCTCAGGCCCTCAGGACCCTCTCTGGGGCCCTGATTCAACCACTTTTTGACTATGCATGCACCTCCTGGTACTCCAACACCTCAGTGTCACTGAAGACTAAGCTTCAAACCTCCCAAAACAAACTGATTCGGCTACTCCTCGGATTGGGGCCCATGACCCACCTTTCTCCCACCCATTTTGCCAGCCTAGGCTGGCTCAGGGTGGAAGACAGGGTTAAACAACTAAAAATGGGACTGGCCTTCAAAATTGTAAATGCAAATTTGCCCGATATGCCCCCTATTCCCGCATATCTGAGTAAATACCTCCAAAAGGTTAGCGACACCCACAGTCACAATACCAGAGGGAGCGTTAACAACAATTTGGTACCACCCACCCATAAAACAAACATGGGCAAATTCTCCTTCTACAGCACTGCCACCCAGGATTGGAATAGTCTAACTCCATCCCTCAAAAAATGCAGTTCGCTGGGCTCATTTCAAAGAGCCTTAAAAAAAAATCACCTTTCAGGAGGCCAAAGGAGGAGGTAGTACCATTTTCCCGTTAGACAGCAGACCCTCCCCCCCCCTGTTCTTGTACATTTTTTTTTTTCACCATTTTTTTGTTGTACATAGTGTTATTTTTTTTGCTGTTTATTTTGTAATGATATTTGAACTGTGGTGCCACTATATATGCCTATGAATTGAATACCAAGGCCCTCATTGGAAACAAGTCCACAAGGACTTTTATGAACAGACCTGTTAGACAAAGTATTTTAAATGTAACTGTGCTCTTTTACATTTTTTGCCTAATAAAATATTAAATAAAAAAAAAAAAAATTGTCTAGCCCAGTGGTTTTCAACCAGTGGTCCGGGGACCACCAGTGGTCCTTGGGGGGTACCAGGTGGTCCCCAGCAAAATCAGTTAACATAGCGGCAGAAATGTTTTAACCACTTAGCTTTGGCTATTCAAAAATAGCAGATCTACAAGCTCATAGTGCGGCACCGAGTGCCGCGCTATGAGCTTGTAGATCAGCTATTTCTTCAAACATCTCGAATATGTGTTTATGTCTTTGAATATATTTATTTTAAGAGAACATATTAACTCTAAATCTTTGCTTCTGGGGGTCCCTGGCACAAAACATTTTCAGATGGGGGTCCGCGGCCAAATGTTTATCAATTTAGGGGTCCTTGGCATAAAAAAGATTGAAAACCACTGGTCAAGCCAAACATCTCCATTTTCAGAGCTTCCTGCAGGCATTAAGTCATTAAAACCAGGAACGCATCTGTGTAACCACTTAAACCAGTGGTTTTCAAACCTGCGGACCCCCATTTGAAAAGATATATGAGGGACCCCCATAAGAGAAGACTTTCACGGCTCTAGCATTGATTCTCAACCATTTTAATTTCAAGGACCCCCCAGTCTGACATGCATTAGGCTACGGACCCCCATTGAATGGCATTTCAATCTCTGGGACCCCAATTTATTTTGTAAAATCAATGTTAGTTTAACTCTGAGAGGGTACAAATGGAACCAAATGGACCCGTTAGCAAGTTTTACAAATACCGAAAATAGTTGATCATCAAAAGTTTTCACAATTTGTCGAAATCTTTCAGAAATAGCAGATCTACAAGCTCACAACGCGTCGCATCACAACACATTGTGAGCTTGTAGATCAGCTATTTTTGAAGAGCCGAAGTATAATATAGGGCTTAAGTGATTAATGCATGTTTTGAAATAATAACCTGAATGTTCAAAGTAACTAAGTAAAGCTGTCAAATAATTGTAGTGGAGAAAAAAGTACAATATTTGACACTAAGATGTAGTGGAGTAGAAGTATAAAGTATAAAAAATTGAAATATTTAAGAAAAGTAAAAGCATCTAAAAAATTACTTAAGTACAGTAATTGAGTAAATATATCTAGTTACTTTCCACAACCCTAGTTCTAAAGTGCACCGTCAGACCAGTTGTGCTTCAGAACACTGTTTATTGTTTATTAAGGATCCCTATTAGTCTACATCGTAGTGGAGACTATTCTTCCTGGGGTCTAGGCAGAAAATAACATTACAAATCATAAAATGCAGTACAGCATGGTCAATGTTAGTGAAATGAACACAACATTTGAGATGGCAGTTTACATTAAAAGTATATTAAGAATATAAAACAAACTGGGTTGTCTGTCTACCAAACCACATCTTCTGGTGTATTTGAAACAGTTATTATTCAGGGAGTATCCATTGACTACTAATGCTCTTATAAGGCACAAAAAAACAACAACATTTATTTATGACTGGGAGCAACAGTACAACCAGTCATCTACAAGAAAATGAACTTTGATTCATTGTCTTATGATAACATTGTGTGTAGAATGATCCAGGGCTTTCAAGCATGTGATGTTTGCGGTTATTATTGTAAATTATTATTTGTGTTAATTATGAACCAAAGTTATAAATGAAGAGGTAAACGCCTGCATATGTAGAATAATCCATTATTATGATGTAACGGCACGGAGTTTGTATTTACATGTTACCTGCACATGTGGCCTTCTAGTAGAATTTATATATTTACTATCTTATTTTCAGAGGGACATTTAGTCATAATAGGTACACATATACAGATTCTAAAGACCACAGCTCTGACCTGTGGTGTTGGGGTCCACAGCGGGGGACTTGCATGTGTCACATGAGAGTCACATGAGAGTGTTAATTGATTAGGTCAGATGAGGAGCTGGGGGACAGTGGCTACTGTTATAGAACAGTGCTAAAGCCTTTGTTTACACTTTTAAGACAATACACAAGTCACATGATTAATCAACAGAAAGTTACACCCACATGGGTAGACCAAACCCATATAAACAGAGAGAAATCTCACTAAAAGGACAAAGTGTTCTAAGCAGGCATCAGTGTTATTAGTTACCACGGTGTTATTGCTGCGTTCGTCATTTTCCATTGCGAGCTCCGAGGGATTGGCGGTAAGAATTGAGAGCGTGTTTACACGACGACAAATGTATATATTTCTGATTTGTTTTTTAGTTCTGTGTGTACATTTCATGTCAGTAATTTTTCATTGTGTTGTTGTTTGTGTTTCCTTTTCTATCTTTATAACTTACTGGTCTAAAAGTTTTAGAGTGTGTTTGTATTGTGTGTTAGTATAATAAAACCATCAAAGACACGGTTCTGAGTTGTGTCCGCTAAGGTTGCTGAAATACCCTGTACATGGGAGATCTATCTATTGCATAGCAAGTGTGATTGGTAGATAATTGTACAATTGATACTCATAATGTTATCGTTGTTTTGTCTTCTTGTATTCCTCTGGTGTGACAGCCTCAGAGAACATTCTAGATCAGGGAGCAGCAGAGAAAATGGCTTCCCGTTTCACTTTTCCAAAAGAGGAGCTGACCTGTCCCGTGTGTCGAGACATCTTTAAACATCCCGTTGTGCTGTCCTGTGGCCACAGCTTCTGCAAAGACTGCCTGCAGGAATGGTGGACGGAAAGACCAACAAAAGAATGTCCTTTCTGTCAGAGAAGATGCTCCAGAGACCATCCTCTTACAAATGTTGTTGTGAAGGACCTGTGTGAGAACCTTTTGGAGGAGGAAGGCCAGAGCTCCTTGTCGGTGAGCTCTGAGGTCCTCTGCACTGCACACGGTGAGAAGCTCAAGCTCTTCTGTCTGGAAGACCAACAGCCGATGTGTCTCGTGTGTCGTAATTCAGAGGAACACGCCGGACACAAGTTCTTACCCGTGGACGAAGCATCTGGACTTTGCAAACAGATGGTCCAGGAATCACTGGAGGCTTTAAGGAAAGAAATACAGAAATGTAATTTTAATAAAGTTAAAAAAGAGTGCGACAAAATAGAAAATCACATCAAGGTTCAGGTCAGAAAAACAGAGATGCAGATTAAGGAACAGTTTCAGAATCTTCGTGGGTTCCTACAGGAGGAA
Source organism: Gymnoscopelus braueri (assembly GCF_963280865.1). NCBI lineage: Eukaryota > Metazoa > Chordata > Actinopteri > Myctophiformes > Myctophidae > Gymnoscopelus > Gymnoscopelus braueri. The sequence continues at coordinate 58,176,928 of NC_137604.1, forward strand.
GAGGAGGCCAGGATCGCCGCTCTGTGGGAGGAAGAGGCTCAGAAGAGTCAGGAGATGAAGGAGAGGATTGAGGGTCTGAGCAGAGAAATGGAAACCCTCTCCAATGCAAGCCAAGCTGTTCAGGACCAGCCGAGAGCCGACAACCACGTCTCATTCCTGCACAACTACAAGACCACGATGGAGGGAGTCCAGCTCACCCTGCAGGACCCACCGCCGGTCTCAGGAGCGTTGATAGACGAGGCCAAACACCTGAAGAACCTGACCTTCAGAGTCTGGGACAAGATGAAGGACATTGTCTCCTACACTCCTGTCATCCTGGACCCCAACACTGCTAGAGCATGGCTCATGCTGTCTGATGATCTGACCAGTGTGATATGTGTAGAAGAAGAGGATGAGCAGCTTCCTGACAACCCAGAGAGGTTTGACTCGTGGGGCCGTGTCCTGGGTTCTGAGGGCTTTAAATCAGGGTCTCACAGCTGGGATGTTGAGGTTGGAGACAATAAATACTGGGAAGTAGGTGTGTGTGTGGAGTCTATCCAGAGGAAGGGATACCACACAAGGAGTGGAGACTGGTATATAGGGTGCTATGATGGTGAATGCACAGCAAGATCAGGCCCTGATGATGAGGATGAGGATGATGATGATGATGATGATGATGATGATACTGCTCTCTCAGTGAATCAGAAACCCTGGAGGATCAGAGTCCAGCTGGACTGGGACAGAGGACAGCTGTCCTTCTCTGATCCTGATTCTAACACACACCTACACACCTTCACACACACTTTCACTGACACACTGTTTCCATTCATTAATAATAGTCATTATTATGGTCTGTCTTTGAAGATGTTACCAGGGAAGATCTATGTCACTGTGGAAAACCACAGTTAGAACATCTGGCGTCCAATAAAAAACCTACAGAATATATTGATCTGGTATTGATTAAGGGCTATTATTCTATGGCAGGTCATTCATTATTATTATAAATTGATTGCAGTGATTATTTACTTAATGCATCATTCAGTTTCAAATGACTTTGGCGTTATAGACAGACAGACAGACAGACAGACATGTAATTATATTAAATAATAACAATAATGATACAAATAGTTATTTTGTAGTGTATAACTATACACGATCAGTTTGTAATTCTATTGGTATAATGTGCAATAATAGGAGAGAGACCGGGTCTGCGTCTTATCAGTCCGCCATCTTTATTCAACTAACCTGCGTGCCCCCAGGGGGCAGCCTTATCATATCACAACACCTCCCCTCTTAAAACAAAATAAAATACAACAAAGTTTTGGGAGGAAATGGCATTCAAATGTTAAAGAGAACAATGTTTTTTTTTTTTTTTTTTTTTTTTTTTTAACACAGCAAGGTATAAATCACATTTTTTTTTTTCAAACAATTAGTCCTCATACCTCGTTGGAGGTCTGATATTGCGTCCGCCTCGGGTGGTTTTAAGGGGTGTATGAGTGTTATTAGTGTCCTTTCTGTTCACCTGTGTTGCTGACCCTCGTATTGGTCTTTCTGTTACCTCCTCTTGAGGTGTATTTTCGCCATCAATAGATGATGCTGCAGCAGTCTGCTCCTTCGTTCCTCCTGTTTTCATGAGATGTCTACGGTTGCGCCGCAGCTGACGTCCCTGGGCAGTCTCTATGACGTATGAGCGTGGTGTCCCGGCCACATCTTTGATCACAGCCGGGCCCCATTTCCCTGTGACATAGTCCTGGACCCTCACAGAGTCACCTTTGTGCAGAGGAGGCAGATCTTTTGCTGTCCTGTCGTAGTGAATTTTTTGCTTTTGTTTCTGTGCTTTAATCGTTTCCTGTATGTCCTGCGTCGTCTTGTGTATCATGGGTAGGAGCTGTTTGGTAGTGCATGGGATGAGTGCCTTCAGTCTTCGGCTCATCAGCATTTGAGCTGGAGAGCCACAGCTGCCTATGGGGGTGTTGCGGTATTCAAGAAACCCTATGTGCGGGTCAGAACCCTCCATGTCAGCTTTATCCAGAATGCGTTTAACGATCTGAACGCTCTTCTCCACCATGCCGTTTGACTGAGGGTGCCTTGGTGATACGGTGGTGTGCGTGAAGCCCCACTCTCTGCTGAATCTCTTGTATTCTTGTGTGTATTGGGGACCGTTGTCCGATTTTATGAGATCCGGAATCCCATGTCTTGAAAGTATGATCTTTGTCTTTTGAACCACTGTCGCTGCTCTGGTGTCTGGCAGCTGTTCAACTTCCCAGTATCTGGAGTAATAATCCACAATTATCAGGTAATCATGACCATGCCATGCGAACAGGTCAGTCCCTAGAATCTGCCATGGGCGTTCTGGTGTCTCATGAGAAATCAGTGTCTCCTTTTGCTGTGCATTTCTGTGTGTGAGACAGATGCTGCATCTTGATACAACAGTCTCAATGTCTTTATTCATACCTGGCCAGAACAGGAGCTCTCTTGCTCTAAGTTTACACTTTTCTATCCCAAAATGTCCAGCATGTATTGCCTTCAACATGTCTTTTTGCAGTTTTTGTGGTATTATGATCTTGTCTCCTTTCATCATTAGTCCATCCACTTCACAGAGCTCATCTCTGTAGTTCCAGAATGGTCTTATTTTGACCGGGACCTCCTTTATGCCCTCTGGCCATCCATGTTTCACCATTGTTTTCAAGGTGGCCAGCATGTCATCTCTCAGTGTCTCATTGCGTATTGTGTGCATTTTGTCTTCGCTGACAGGCAGGTGACTGACAATGAGGTGAATCTGGGCACCCATGTCTCGTTCTAGTTTGTCATCTGGTTCTGAGTCATCGTCTGTGACCTTGAGAAACGCTCTGGACAACGTGTCAGCTACATACATTTCTTTCCCTGGTGTGTGGGTCACCTTCAGTTGGTATGGTTGTAGTTTGAGAAGCAACCTCTGTATCCTCGGAGAGGTGTTTCCTAGTGGTTTCTTGAATATGGAGACCAGTGGTTTGTGATCAGTTTCAATCTCTGTCTCCTTGCCATATATGAATTGATGAAACTTTTGGCATCCAAAAACAATAGCAAGTGTTTCTTTTTCTATTTGGGCATAGTTCATTTGTGTCTTGGTGAGTGCCTTGGATGCGTATGCAACTGCTGCTCCGTTCTGCAGTAAGACAGCACCTAGGCCTGCCTTGGATGCATCCACTGACACTTTCACTGGTTGTGTGACATCATAATACCTGAGTGACATTTGTGCTCTGTCTATTAGAGTCTTTTTGGTTTTGTGTACTGCTTCCTCATGTTTTTCATTCCAGTGCCATGCAATGTCCTTTTGTAGCAGCTCTCTGAGTGGTTCAGTAGTCGCTGAGAGATTTGGAATAAATTTGGCTAGGTACTTTATCATTCCTAGAAACCTCTCCAGAGCCCGCCTATCTGTAGGTGTCTCCATCTCTGCAATTGCTTGGACCTTGCTGGGGTCTGGCTTCAAACCCTCCTGGCTGAGTGTGTGTCCAAGATATTTCACTTCCCTTATTCCAATCCTGCTTTTCTCTTTGTTGAGCCTCAGATTCACATCTCTGGCTCTCTGGAGCACACGTCTGAGCCTTCTGTCATGTTCCTCCTTGTCTTTTGCAAAAATGAGGAGATCATCTATGTAGGTGACGACTCCCTCAATATCTTCAAACAGCTGTGACACTCTCTTGTGAAATACTTCCTGTGCGCTGTTTATCCCAAATGGCAAGCGTAGATATTTGTATCTGCCGAATGGCGTGTTGAATGTCGTCAGGTGTGATGATTCCTCTGTGAGAGCTATTTGCCAGTATCCGCTGCTAGCATCTAGTGTGCTGAAGTATGATGCTCCAGCCAGCTTGCTCATTATTTCATCAACTGTTGGTATTTGAAAGTGCTGCCTGCAGATGGCAGTGTTGAGTTCCTTTGGGTCTAAGCATAGACGCAGCTTGCCATTAGGCTTTTCAACAGTCACCATAGAGTTAACCCATTCTGTTGGGCCATCTACTTTTGTTATCACTTTCATTTTCTCCATTCTGTGTAGTTCATTTCTTAGTCTGTCGGTCAGTGTCACTGGTATTTTCCTGGGTGCGTGTATAACAGGCTTCACTTCTGGTTTAATGTGAATATGGTATGGCTCTGCCAGGCACCCTATTCCTTTGAACACATCTTTGTATTCCTCTATTATTGGGTGCTCTTCCTTTTCCTCAACACTTCTCACCAGTCTGACCACATCAAGCCTCTCACAGTCTTTCAGGCCCAGTATGGGCTCAGCAGTGGGCATGTCTACAATTGAGAATTCACACATGTAGGTCTTTCCCTTGCAAGTGCATGGCAGAGTGCATTTGCCCACAACAGACAGTTTGCTACCTCCATACCCAGTCAGGCGTTTTCTGTGCTGTCTGATATTAAATGGGCAAAATTTTTGTATCATTCTGGCCTGCTGTTTTGAGATGGCATTTGTCTGTGCAGCCGTGTCTATTTTGAATTTCACTTTGTTGTCTTTAATGTCCAGTGTGACATACCATGCATTTTCCTCTGCACTGCTTGTAACCTCATCAATATTGATTGCTTCAATATTGAGATTGAAGTCATCATCTGAATCACTATCTTCCTGTATTTCCTGTACAACTGTGCTTCTGCAAACTTTTGCAAAGTGGTTTGCTTTGTTACATTTGGAGCACAATTTCCCATATGCAGGGCATCTGCGTCTGGCATGTGTCTGGCCACAGTATTTACAGTCCACCATGTACTCTCGTTCAGTGTAATCATTCCTCCTTTCACGTTGTGATCTTACTGTCGGAGCCTCTCTGCCTCTGGTGCTGTAGCGCCCTCTGCCTCTCTGCGCATGCGCATCTTGTCCATGTGTTACTGCGTTTACGTTCTCAGTGTCAGTACTATCAGAGCGAGCACCACCGGTGGTGAAACTCTGCATCTGTTGTTGTGTGCACTCCGCAGCACGACACATGTCAATGCACTTTATCAAAGTTAGCTGGTCTTCTCTCAACAATCTTCTACGAGTGTCATTGTCTCTTATTCCTTCTATGATCCGATCTCTGATAATTCCATCCAATAAATCTCCATACTCACAGTTTTTTGACAAAATCCGTAGGTCTGTGACATACTGATCTATCGTCTCATCTGGTTTCTGTACCCGGTTGTTGAACACATGACGCTCGTATGTTGTGTTCTTCCTGGGTGTACAGTAGTCCTCAAACCTTTTGATGAGAGGTGCGATCTTGTCCTTCTCTGCATCTGCGAATGTGAACGTGTTATACAGCTCCTGTGCCTGCTCCCCGGCACAGTGAAGGAGCATGGCACATTGTAGTTTCTCCGCTTTTTTGTCCTTTTCGCTGGCACACATAAACAACTTGAAGCGTTGAATCCATCTTCTCCAGTTCTCTGCTGTGTTCCCGTCGAGACACAGTGTCTGTGGTGGTTTTAATGAGTCCATGTTTCTGTAAAATTGTCGTTTTTACTTCTGACACCATGCAATAATAGGAGAGAGACCGGGTCTGCGTCTTATCAGTCCGCCATCTTTATTCAACTAACCTGCGTGCCCCCAGGGGGCAGCCTTATCATATCACAACATAATGGTGACATGTTTGATATGATTATTACTGATAACATGTTTTTTATTGTAGTGTTTGTCCTTTATGGATCAGGTTTGAATTCTATAGTTTCTATGTGACAGTGATGATGTCTGTTGATGTATTTGATCTGATTAAAGATGATGAGAGTAAAGTGAGTCAGGCGTGTGTTTGTAACAGTCAGCATTCAGCAGATCATACACTAGAAGAAAACTACTGCTGGTCAAATATTAATAGTAAAAGTTACTCTGTTAAATTAATACTTGAGGTAAAGTATCGGAGTGCACAAAAACCTAAGTATTCAAAAATGCTTTTAAAAATACTTAAAGGACGACTTCACCCATTTAAGATGGTTATGGTTCCACTCTGTTATGATGCTGTTACAAGATGTGATTTAATCATTTTATTGATGTCATTTATCGAGCTAATTACACTGGGGGGGGGGGGAGTCCTAACAAGTACAGTACTTAAGTAAAACTTTGAGGTATTTTCTACTTTCTTTAGTATTTACAATTTTCAATACTTTTACTCTACTCCACTAAATCTCAGAGGAAAATATTGTACTTTTACTCCACTACAATTATTCGAAAACTTTAGTTCCTAGTTACTTCATAGATTTGGATTATTATTACAACAACTACGAGCTCACAATGCGTTGCATTGCGACTTGTAAATCTGCTATTTTCAAAATATCTTTAATACATTTTGAACTTTGTGAAATGGGACATTCTGCACAATGAGTACTTTTACTTTTGGTACTTTAAGTATATTTTCATGCCGATACTTTGCCGATACTTTTGTACTCAAGTACATTTTGAATCAATCATTTTGAGTACAAATCATAAAATGCAATTTTAAACATTTTAAATTGCAATACAGCCTGGTCAATATTAGTGAAATAAACACAAGATTAGAGAATACAATTTAAATTAAAAGTAAAATAAGAATAAAACAGAAACAGTGGTTCTCAAACCTTTTCATGTGAAGGACCCCCAAAATGATAAGTATTTAGCCACGGACCCCCATCTCAAAATATGTTGTTCCAGGGACCCCCAGAAGCACAGATTTGAGTTACAAATGTTCGCTTTAAAAATATATATATTCAAAGATTTGCACAACCTTTTTTGTAGATATACAAGATCATAGCGCGGCACTCGGTGCCGCGCTATGATCTTGTAGATCTGCTATTTTTTTTTAAATCGTGAACATTTTTGCAAATCCTTTAATATACTGTTTAGAACACAGTGTATTGTATATAGTATTATAGATACCATTAGTAGAGCTGTTCATAATGAAGGTTAGGACACAGTGTATTGTATATATTATTATAGATACCATTAGTAGAGCTGTTCATAATGAAGGTTAGGTTAGAACACAGTGTACTGTATATAGTATTATAGATACCATTAGTAGAGCTGTTCATAATGAAGGTTAGGTTAGAACACAGTGTATTGTATATAATATTATAGATACCATTACATTAGTAGAGCTGTTCATAATGAAGGTTAGGTTAGAACACAGTATATTTAGTATTATAGATACCATTAGTAGAGCTGCTCATAATGAAGGTTAGGTTAGGACACACAGATTTGTGCTGATGGATCCTCTGAAGCCACAAAGAACTGACATCCTTCTGAGAGAGACATGTGACCAGTAACCTGTAAGATACACTGGCCCTCATTTATCAACGGAGCAGCGTATAAACGTCAAATGTCACGGCTGAAACCTAGCGTCATTTAAATAACACGCCCTTAAATATTCTCATAACGCCCCGATTTTACGACATGAAGAAGAACCAGAATACGACCAAAGACATCAAAAGCCAATAAGAAAGAGTTTCCCCCGCCTGCCTCGCCACACACGCACACGCACACGCCCCTCTCTCTCTCTCTCTCTCTCACACACACACACACACACACACACACACACACACGCCCAGCTGTGTTTTTCATGTATTGTAATCCGTACCGTAGCGGTACAATCTTTGTCACGTAGGCTTGTAGCCTACATGAATGACATATTATGATACAATCACATCGCCATGAATGGAATACGTTTGTATATTCATTTATTTAACCCATACCGAGCAGTGCGCGTTCGAGTTACACTAAAATAAAGCCCTCATGTAGGCTATTCCCATTTCCCAGTGAGACTCGGACAATCAGACGGGCGAGTCCCGTCCCGCTTCGCATTAATGAGAGATAGCCTGGAGAGAACATTAATGGATGAAGGCTGGTGTGTGTTGGACCATGGGTTAAATGTCTGATCTCCCGGTGGCCATGAAAATATAACAGCAGCGCCGCTGCACCGGTCTAAACTCCCGAGCGCTCGTATATTTTGAAAATAGCAGATCTACAAGCTCACAACGCGTCGCGATGCGACGCTGGCTTGTGAGCTTGTTGATAAATGAGGGCCATTATGTTACACACACACACACACACACACACACACACACACACACACACACACACACACACACACACACACACACACACACACACACACACACACACACACACACACACACACACACACGCTTGTCTCCAAGCTGGACTCAGATTACAGGACTTTTTAAAAATCATAAACAATTTGGAAATCTGGTTGCATTACACATTCCAGGACAATCTCATAAGATTCTCTTATCAATCATATTATCTTTATCATAGCCAGGGATCAACTCCTTGTCCACTGTGGGTTTTCTGATCTGGTTTAGAGCGGAACTAACCCACGGCGGAAACCAGAGCGCTGGTGCACCTCCAAAATGATTCCCCTGGTCTAAAATGTGTTTAGTTTGGTATAATCATTATGTTTCTTTTAGTATAATAGTCGTTTGGTATGTCCATCCGTTATTCTAACTAAAACCAATTGATTCGCAAGTTACCTGGATGAGGCTGTCAGAGCCGGTCCGTTACTCACATGCTTGGAGAGGGTTTTGATTCCCATCCTGTTCATCATCGGGGAGAAAAACACACACATACTTGGAGAGGATCGACGACTCAAACACAGGGCCAGGGTTTTATTATTATTCGTCTGTACATCCGGGATAAGGTGTGTGTGTGTGTGTGTGTGTGTGTGTGTGTGTGTGTGTGTGTGTGTGTGTGTGTGTGTGTGTGTGTGTGTGTGTGTGTGTGTGAAAACAAGTTAATTCATTAAACCATTAAAACCGGGAACGCATCTGTGTAACCACTTTAACCATTATTTTATACTTTGGCTATTAAAAAATAGTAGACAAAATCATAGCATGCCGTGCTATGAGCTTGTAGATCTGCCATTTAAAAATAATAATAAAATAATAATAAATAACCGTGAACATTTGTGCAAATCTTTGAATATATATTATATTTAAAGCGAACATTTGTAACTCAAATCTTTGCTTCTGGGGGATCCCTGTAACATAATATTTTGAGATGGGGGTCTGCGACCGAATACATAAATTGTGGGGGTCCTTGAACTGAAAACAGTTTGAGAACCAATGATATTAAAGCAACATACGTTATTTTTTTTCAAAAAACTGTTAGAATTTAAAATACATTTATAGAATCCCCCAGAAGCAAAGATTTGAGTTACAAATGTTCGCTTAAAAAAATATATATATATTCAAAGATTTGCACACATTTTAAAAGCAGATATACAAGCTCATCTGCTATTCCCCCCCCCCCCCCCCGGGTCCCTGGGTGGCTGCCCGGGCCAACTGCGGCCGAAAAACCTGGGAAAAAATGTGAAAATCGCACTGTGTTTGCAGGCCCCACGAGGCCCTGGGCTCCCGGCCTCTCCCCTGCGTGAAATGTCGCATGGGGGGAAAGTGGCCACTGGTGCCATAGGATAGCTAGGGACCGTGCCCGGGACCGGGGCATGGTCCCGGGGCATGGTCCCGGGGCAGATGGGAAGAGAGAGGTCTCCGGTCGAGCACGGCCGGGCGGCCAGGCACCCTGGAGGTTCTCGTCGAGCCCAGGAGGATCTGGGCTTTGCCGTGGCCCCCTCCTTTGAAATTCTCTCCCGGGAGTATCGGCAACTTTTCCCAGCCATGATATATTGACCCAGCGTGCGGACGCTGGGGACGGACGGCAGGCCTGCCCGAATGCAAGGCCCGCCGTCGGCCACGGTGGCCACTCTAGTCAAAGCACTGTGTTCCGAGGAACCACGCCGCCCGCAAGGGCCGTGGAACCCACGATTGATACTGACCGATTGGCACTCGTAGCCCGCCTCTTGTAAGGGCCCCGCCGGCACCTCTGGTGCACCTCTGGTTGCTCGGCGGACACTGCTTGCAGCCTGCGGGCCCGACCAGGCGCGGAGGGACCACGTGCGGAGAGGCCCCGGCCCCGGTCTGCACTCCTCCGCGGCCGACCCCGGCCTAGCGAGACCGAGACGCCCCGTCTGCCCTAGTTGCCCTGCCATGGACCGCCCGAGGGCCCCCACGGTAGTTCTCGCCTCGAGCCACTCACGTGGCTCGGCGAGGAGATCCGTTTGCCGTGGGGGGCGCGAAGGCGTGCTCCGGAGATTCGTTTCCTAAACCCTGCGTGTGTCGCGTACTCCGGCGACCGACCAAACAGCTGCGAAACGGGCCACGGGCGCTGATCCCCCGTAACATGCCGTCGACCTGGCAAAGGAGGATGTGGTGACCGTCGTAGTGCACGCCGCCGGGAGCTCACCCGCCTCACGGGGGGCCTTGGCGGGCCTCCGCGGTCTGGCAACCCCACGGCGCATGCCTCAGCTTGGCGCGCAGTCTGCGGCGGAACAGGAGACCTACCTTGTTGATCCTGCCAGTAGCATATGCTTATCTCTGCGCCATGGTCTGAGTTGGGTGCGCAGGCACTGCCAAGTGACCACGCCGGGACAGTACCTTATATGGGTGTAGACCACATAGGTGGCGCACGCAGGAGTTGAGTAAACCAAAGTTCCCGATAGTAGACCCGCAAGGCAAGTTACCTTGATGGGGTTGGGGGCGGGGGAACTTGACATGAACCTGCGAGCAGCTACGTATCTATGCTGGTCGTGCCCTGCCTCCCAGCTGTCCCGTAACTCAGCAGTGGCTGCGCCCGAGTTAGTCAAACGAGATTCCTCGCGAAACCATAGCCAAGAGAAATCGGCTCGAGCCATAGAGGGAAGGAGACATTGTTCAGCGAGGAAACAAGACCCTGCTAATGGGCGTTATAACCACTGCGGCAGCGCTTGTACAACCAGGTACCTGCGGTCCGTAGGCCGCGGGACCCCCCCGACTTATCGCCCGCGGAGGGGAGCTAAAGTGTGGGTCCGCGAGACCGGCCGGTGAGCCGGGTCCAACGCGCTAAGTCCATAATAGTCCCAGGGGCTAGTCCCATAAGTAGCTACACCTATCTACTTCCTGCAAAACAAAACATCTAATGAAACAGAAATATGAACATGACTGTTGAACTTTCTTTGCTGGTCTGGAGCCGTATCATCCACAACAGGTAAGGAGCAGTCAAAACATTATGCTGGATATTCACAGGGCTTTGCAGTGACACACAGCTGACTTGTTGAATTGCAGCAACACAGAAAATGGCACAGGGAATGATAAATACCTGTAGACATCATCACAGTGCTCTGGTGGCGAGAATCTGGGTGCATTCCAGGGTAACCTGGGTAACCTTATAGTCGTCACTTTGGAGCGAAACTCATCAAGGCCAAAGTGAGCGATCTGGATGAATAAGAGAGGAGATTGGAGAGAAAATAAAGGGAACACAGAGGAATGAAGTGGGAGAGAGAGAGAGAGAGAGAGAGAGAGAGAGAGAGAGAGAGAGAGAGAGAGAGAGAGAGAGAGAGAGAGAGAGAAGGGGTAGAGGAATAGACAGAGGGGAAGGACAGAGAGAGCTAGAGTGAATAAATGATGATTACAACACTACTGAGACAACGGCCAAGCAAGCTCTACCACAATATCAAATGCCTAAGAGTTTCTACCCGGCTAACATCAGCCTGCTGAACAAGGCCTGAACACTGCCTGCTATCTGTCTGGCCTGTCACACAAAATAATGATGTCGGTCGAGTATTCCTGTGAGTTACACTCATTCTTCCTCATGCAGATATACCTTGTCAGAAGTGAAGCCGACATGGTACAGTACGCTTATTGGGACATTACATTTCCGGGTCTACAGTCCAGAATTTAAAAGTTTTTGACATTGGAGCAGTTTCACCTTGCCAAGCCAGAAGACTGGCCGGTTTGTATTGATCACCATTCAGCTCTGGCCCAGACTGTTCTCATCAATCACTCGAAGACGTTCCATTGTTCACTGAAGAGAGGAGGGGATAAGGATTGTTTATCCTATCACACAATTATATATATATATATATATATATATATATATATATATATATATATATATATATATATATATATATATACCGAAGTCCATGTTGATCCTGAGCTTCAGGAGTTCCTCAGCATTTGATTGTTAAGCTAAACTAAACAAATGCAGCATGCATTTATGTGTTCAACAGCCATGTTGATCCTGACCTTCAGGAGTTCCTCAGCATTTGATTGTTAAGCTAAACTAAACAAATGCGAGCATGCATCTATGTGTTCAACAGGCCTGATGAATGCAGAACCTGAACCTTGATTCCTGAACTTCAGGAGTCCTAGACGGTGTCCTAAAGCGATGTCCACTTTTGTGCCGCACCGCGAATAGGAGCGAAAAAGGACATTCTATTTCTTTCCTTTTTAAATAAATCTGATGAATATATATAGTTATGTGAAAAGTCTATGTGTAACAGCATCTGCTGTAGACCTCAGCCTTTCATTATTTAAGCTATACTAAAAGAATGCAGCATGCATCTTAAAAAGAGGTCATCCTACAATTAATGAGAATGAAGTCTACTACCATGTGTAACAGCAACGTGCTGCAGACCTTCCTATCCGCACAGATAAGAGGGATGCAGCATGCGTCCGTAAAAGGACAACAATCTAAATTGGAATGTGTACTATATGTAACAGCAGCGTGCTGCAGAATGTACTATTGAGATTCCACTGGTTGCCCTAGCAACGCAACACCCCTGTAATCACCACTGATTAATAGCACATGTGTGCAACAGCAGCGTGCTGCAAACTTTCCTATCCGCTCAGATAAGAGGGATACACTTATTTACTACTACTTATTTAACCTCTCCTCATACAGTACATGCCACTCATTGCTTTTTGAGCAACTTTCAAAGTTTAAGCCGGGACCAATGTAGCTGCACAGTAGCCCCGCCAATGCGGAAATGAGTGAGTTATACAGATGCGTAGCAGTCCACATCTTTTGCAGAGGAGACGGAGCCGGGCCGTAAACCATGACTTTGGCTTTCCCTTGTCGGTCAGGAACAATAACCATCTTGAGGACGTCTTTGCAGGTACTGGATCATGGAGAACAGAGACAAAATATGGTTTTAGTTGGGGTTAGGGTTAGGAATAATTCATCTGATTACAGTCTTTAAGATGTATAAAAAATGCATCCTACAAAAGTGTGAACTATGTGTAGCAGCAGCATGCTGCAGGCCTCAGAAATTATTTTATTAAGCTAAACTAAATTAATGAGCGTAAAATGAAATAACTATATGCAGCAGTAAGCATACTGCGGACCTTACCCATCACGCACAGATAAAGGAATGCAATACAAAACAGAATCATACTACCTAAATCAGTGCAGTGGAACCCAGCCAACACTTTCAGCAGCATACTTATGTCTGATGTCAATCTCAGATACGTAGATAGCAATCCACGAAAGCTTCAAGTTCCACAAGCATGCAGAACACCACCTATATGACTTTTGGAAAGACACACACACAAGAGCAAGTATGCAATCCTTCTCATCTGGACGCTGTGGAGATCTGCAAGCATACAGCTGGGATTATCTCATTCACTCATGGTGAACGTAGTAGCGTTCATGGCTGCAGACCGGCAACCTGCTGCTTCATTGTGAATGCTGGAACCTGAGCAGCTGAAGAGTACTGTAGCTGCACGGTTTGCAATAAGGGCAGACCGCAATGCATCTTTAAGACTTTGTTTGCAATAAGGCAATTTTTAATTGCAATTATCATCATAATGTTTTTCTTCTTTCTGCAACCATCCAATGAAACTTAAGCCAGCAGCACCTGTATGAGACAGAGACAAGTAAACCCCCTTTATCCTTGCAATGAATAATGACTATTATATGAGTTCCGCCTTTCACCTGCTGTGTTTTTTGTCCAACTCGAGATGTGGCCAGACGGTGCGTATCTTGCTTTAGTACTTAAACAGACAAAGTATGCATCTGAAAATATTTGAGGTGAGAAATAAGCAATGCACTAGATAACGTGCCTCAGTCAGCAGGGCTCCCTCTGTCTGCCCACTGCTGACACTATGTTACCATGTAGCAGTAACCTTTTTCCTGTAGCATGATAAACATTAGTATCCTCAGCATAGTAGTAGAAGTAGCAGCTCGACTGCAGTAGAATGAGTAGCACAATAATAGTAGCAGCATTTAGCCAAAGCATGATTTATAGCTGTAATGTTAGCAGCAAGTATAAGTAGCTTTTTAGTAGTAGAATCAGTATCTCACACTTTTAGAACTAACACAACCCAACCTGAACCTTCCCGGCATCCGTGTTGGAAAGAAGGTCATGCCAGGACACCTCCCAAACAACGCCACACTCTCGGATAAGCCCGAGAGGTGTAAAAAAAAGTGTGGCGGACCGTCCAGTGAGGTCAGAGGTCAGAAAAGTGCAGTTTTCAGACAACAGTGGACACTGGACCGGCGCCGGCGGACACTGCCGACACTTCTGACATACGCACGCGTGCGGGGACACCTCCCCTACAACGCCACACTCTCGGATAAGCCCGAGAGGTGTAAAAAAAAGTGTGGCGGACCTTCCAGTGAGGTCAGAGGTCAGAAAAGTGCCGTTTTCAGACAACAGTGGACACTGGACAGGCACCGGTGGACACTGCCGACACTTCTGACATACACACGCGTGCGGGGACACCTCCCCTACAACGCCACACTCTCGGATAAGCCCGAGAGGTGTAAAAAAAAGTGTGGCGGACCGTCCAGTGAGGTCAGAGGTCAGAAAAGTGCCGTTTTCAGACAACAGTGGACACTGGACAGGCGCCGGCGGACACTGCCGACACTTCTGACATACGCAAGCGTGCGGGGACACCTCCCCTACAACGCCACACTCTCGGATAAGCCCGAGAGGTGTAAAAAAAAGTGTGGCGGACCGTCCTGTGAGGTCAGAGGTCAGAAAAATGCCGTTTTCAGACAACAGTGGACACTGGACAGGCGCCGGCGGACACTGCCGACACTTCTGACATACGCACGCGTGCGGGGACACCTCCCCTACAACGCCACACTCTCGGATAAGCCCGAGAGGTGTAAAAAAAAGTGTGGCGGACCGTCCAGTGAGGTCAGAGGTCAGAAAAGTGCAGTTTTCAGACAACAGTGGACACTGGACCGGCGCCGGCGGACACTGCCGACACTTCTGACATACGCACGCGTGCGGGGACACCTCCCCTACAACGCCACACTCTCGGATAAGCCCGAGAGGTGTAAAAAAAAGTGTGGCGGACCGTCCAGTGAGGTCAGAGGTCAGAAAAGTGCAGTTTTCAGACAACAGTGGACACTGGACAGGCGCCGGCGGACACTGCCGACACTTCTGACATACGCACGCGTGCGGGGACACCTCCCCTACAACGCCACACTCTCGGATAAGCCCGAGAGGTGTAAAAAAAAGTGTGGCGGACCTTCCAGTGAGGTCAAAGGTCAGAAAAGTGCCGTTTTCAGACAACAGTGGACACTGGACAGGCACCGGTGGACACTGCCAACACTTCTGACATACGCACGCGTGCGGGGACACCTCCCCTACAACGCCACACTCTCGGATAAGCCCGAGAGGTGTAAAAAAAAGTGTGGCGGACCGTCCAGTGAGGTCAGAGGTCAGAAAAGTGCAGTTTTCAGACAACAGTGGACACTGGACCGGCGCCGGCGGACACTGCCGACACTTCTGACATACGCACGCGTGCGGGGACACCTCCCCTACAACGCCACACTCTCGGATAAGCCCGAGAGGTGTAAAAAAAAGTGTGGCGGACCGTCCAGTGAGGTCAGAGGTCAGAAAAGTGCCGTTTTCAGACAACAGTGGACACTGGACCGGCGTCGGCGGACACTGCCGACACTTCTGACATACGCACTCGTGCGGGGACACCTCCCCTACAACGCCACACTCTCGGATAAGCCCGAGAGGTGTAAAAAAAAGTGTGGCGGACCTTCCAGTGAGGTCAGAGGTCAGAAAAGTGCCGTTTCCAGACAACAGTGGACACTGGACAGGCGCCGGCGGACACTGCACCACACTTCTGACATACGCACGAGTGCGGGGACACCTCCCCTACAACGCCAGACTCTCGGATAAGCCCGAGAGGTGTAAAAAAAAGTGTGGCGGACCGTCCAGTGAGGTCAGAGGTCAGAAAAGTGCCGTTTTCAGACAACAGTGGACACTGGACCGGCGCCGGCGGACACTGCCGACACTTCTGACATACGCACGCGTGCGGGGACACCTCCCCTACAACGCCACACTCTCGGATAAGCCCGAGAGGTGTAAAAAAAAGTGTGGCGGACCTTCCAGTGAGGTCAGAGGTCAGAAAAGTGCCGTTTTCAGACAACAGTGGACACTGGACAGGCACCGGTGGACACTGCCGACACTTCTGACATACGCACGCGTGCGGGGACACATCCCCTACAACGCCACACTCTCGGATAAGCCCGAGAGGTGTAAAAAAAAGTGTGGCGGACCGTCCAGTGAGGTCAGAGGTCAGAAAAGTGCCGTTTTCAGACAACAGTGGACACTGTACCGGCGCCGGCGGACACTGCCGACACTTCTGACATACGCACGCGTGCGGGGACACCTCCCCTACAACGCCACACTCTCGGATAAGCCCGAGAGGTGTAAAAAAAAGTGTGGCGGACCGTCCAGTGAGGTCAGAGGTCACAAAAGTGCCGTTTTCAGACAACAGTGGACACTGGACCGGCATCGGCGGACACTGCCGACACTTCTGACATACGCACTCGTGCGGGGACACCTCCCCTACAACGCCACACTCTCGGATAAGCCCGAGAGGTGTAAAAAAAAGTGTGGCGGACCTTCCAGTGAGGTCAGAGGTCAGAAAAGTGCCGTTTTCAGACAACAGTGGACACTGGACAGGCGCCGGCGGACACTGCCGACACTTCTGACATACGCACGCGTGCGGGGACACCTCCCCTACAACGCCACACTCTCGGATAAGCCCGAGAGGTGTAAAAAAAAGTGTGGCGGACCGTCCTGTGAGGTCAGAGGTCAGAAAAGTGCCGTTTTCAGACAACAGTGGACACTGGACACTGGCGGACACTGCACCACACTTCTGACATACGCACGAGTGCGGGGACACCTCCCCTACAACGCCAGACTCTCGGATAAGCCCGAGAGGTGTAAAAAAAAGTGTGGCGGACCGTCCAGTGAGGTCAGAGGTCAGAAAAGTGCCGTTTTCAGACAACAGTGGACACTGGACCGGCGCCGGCGGCCACTGCCGACACTTCTGACATACGCACGCGTGCGGGGACACCTCCCCTACAACGCCACTCTCTCGGATAAGCCCGAGAGGTGTAAAAAAAAGTGTGGCGGACCTTCCAGTGAGGTCAGAGGTCAGAAAAGTGCCGTTTTCAGACAACAGTGGACACTGGACAGGCACCGGTGGACACTGCCGACACTTCTGACATACGCACGCGTGCGGGGACACCTCCCCTATAACACCACACTCTCGGATAAGCCCGAGAGGTGTAAAAAAAAGTGTGGCGGACCGTCCAGTGAGGTCAGAGGTCAGAAAAGTGCCGTTTTCAGACAACAGTGGACACTGGACCGGCGCCGGCGGACACTGCCGACACTTCTGACATACGCACGCGTGCGGGGACACCTCCCCTACAACGCCACACTCTCGGATAAGCCCGAGAGGTGTAAAAGAAAGTGTGGCGGACCGTCCAGTGAGGTCAGAGGTCAGAAAAGTGCCGTTTTCAGACAACAGTGGACACTGGACCGGCGCCGGCGGACACTGCCGACATTTCTGACATACGCACGCGTGCGGGGACACCTCCCCTACAACGCCACACTCTCGGATAAGCCCGAGAGGTGTAAAAAAAAGTGTGGCGGACCTTCCAGTGAGGTCAGAGGTCAGAAAAGTGCCGTTTTCAGACAACAGTGGACACTGGACAGGCGCCGGCGGACACTGCCGACACTTCTGACATACGCACGCGTGCGGGGACACCTCCCCTACAACGCCACACTCTCGGATAAGCCCGAGAGGTGTAAAAAAAAGTGTGGCGGACCTTCCAGTGAGGTCAGAGGTCAGAAAAGTGCCGTTTTCAGACAACAGTGGACACTGGACAGGCACCGGTGGACACTGCCGACACTTCTGACATACGCACGCGTGCAGGGACTCCTCCCCTACAACGCCACACTCTCGGATAAGCCCGAGAGGTGTAAAAAAAAGTGTGGCGGACCGTCCAGTGAGGTCAGAGGTCAGAAAAGTGCCGTTTTCAGACAACAGTGGACACTGGACCGGCGCCGGCGGACACTGCCGACACTTCTGACATACGCACGCGTGCGGGGACACCTCCCCTACAACGCCACACTCTCGGATAAGCCCGAGAGGTGTAAAAAAAAGTGTGGCGGACCGTCCAGTGAGGTCAGAGGTCAGAAAAGTGCCGTTTTCAGACAACAGTGGACACTGGACCGGCGCCGGCGGACACTGCCGACACTTCTGACATACGCACGCGTGCGGGGACACCTCCCCTACAACGCCACACTCTCGGATAAGCCCGAGAGGTGTAAAAAAAAGTGTGGCGGACCGTCCAGTGAGGTCAGAGGTCAGAAAAGTGCCGTTTTCAGACAACAGTGGACACTGGACAGGCGCCGGCGGACACTGCCGACACTTCTGACATACGCACGCGTGCGGGGACACCTCCCCTACAACGCCACACTCTCGGATAAGCCCGAGAGGTGTAAAAGAAAGTGTGGCGGACGTCCAGTGAGGTCAGAGGTCAGAAAAGTGCCGTTTTCAGACAACAGTGGACACTGGACCGGCGCCGGCGGACACTGCCGACATTTCTGACATACGCACGCGTGCGGGGACACCTCCCCTACAACGCCACACTCTCGGATAAGCCCGAGAGGTGTAAAAGAAAGTGTGGCGGACCGTCCAGTGAGGTCAGAGGTCAGAAAAGTGCCGTTTTCAGACAACAGTGGACACTGGACCGGCGCCGGCGGACACTGCCGACATTTCTGACATACGCACGCGTGCGGGGACACCTCCCCTACAACGCCACACTCTCGGATAAGCCCGAGAGGTGTAAAAAAAAGTGTGGCGGACCTTCCAGTGAGGTCAGAGGTCAGAAAAGTGCCGTTTTCAGACAACAGTGGACACTGGACAGGCGCCGGCGGACACTGCCGACACTTCTGACATACGCACGCGTGCGGGGACACCTCCCCTACAACGCCACACTCTCGGATAAGCCCGAGAGGTGTAAAAAAAAGTGTGGCGGACCTTCCAGTGAGGTCAGAGGTCAGAAAAGTGCCGTTTTCAGACAACAGTGGACACTGGACAGGCACCGGTGGACACTGCCGACACTTCTGACATACGCACGCGTGCAGGGACTCCTCCCCTACAACGCCACACTCTCGGATAAGCCCGAGAGGTGTAAAAAAAAGTGTGGCGGACCGTCCAGTGAGGTCAGAGGTCAGAAAAGTGCCGTTTTCAGACAACAGTGGACACTGGACCGGCGCCGGCGGACACTGCCGACACTTCTGACATACGCACGCGTGCGGGGACACCTCCCCTACAACGCCACACTCTCGGATAAGCCCGAGAGGTGTAAAAAAAAGTGTGGCGGACCGTCCAGTGAGGTCAGAGGTCAGAAAAGTGCCGTTTTCAGACAACAGTGGACACTGGACCGGCGCCGGCGGACACTGCCGACACTTCTGACATACGCACGCGTGCGGGGACACCTCCCCTACAACGCCACACTCTCGGATAAGCCCGAGAGGTGTAAAAAAAAGTGTGGCGGACCGTCCAGTGAGGTCAGAGGTCAGAAAAGTGCCGTTTTCAGACAACAGTGGACACTGGACAGGCGCCGGCGGACACTGCCGACACTTCTGACATACGCACGCGTGCGGGGACACCTCCCCTACAACGCCACACTCTCGGATAAGCCCGAGAGGTGTAAAAGAAAGTGTGGCGGACGTCCAGTGAGGTCAGAGGTCAGAAAAGTGCCGTTTTCAGACAACAGTGGACACTGGACCGGCGCCGGCGGACACTGCCGACATTTCTGACATACGCACGCGTGCGGGGACACCTCCCCTACAACGCCACTCTCTCGGATAAGCCCGAGAGGTGTAAAAAAAAGTGTGGCGGACCTTCCAGTGAGGTCAGAGGTCAGAAAAGTGCCGTTTTCAGACAACAGTGGACACTGGACAGGCACCGGTGGACACTGCCGACACTTCTGACATACGCACGCGTGCGGGGACACCTCCCCTATAACACCACACTCTCGGATAAGCCCGAGAGGTGTAAAAAAAAGTGTGGCGGACCGTCCAGTGAGGTCAGAGGTCAGAAAAGTGCCGTTTTCAGACAACAGTGGACACTGGACCGGCGCCGGCGGACACTGCCGACACTTCTGACATACGCACGCGTGCGGGGACACCTCCCCTACAACGCCACACTCTCGGATAAGCCCGAGAGGTGTAAAAGAAAGTGTGGCGGACCGTCCAGTGAGGTCAGAGGTCAGAAAAGTGCCGTTTTCAGACAACAGTGGACACTGGACCGGCGCCGGCGGACACTGCCGACATTTCTGACATACGCACGCGTGCGGGGACACCTCCCCTACAACGCCACACTCTCGGATAAGCCCGAGAGGTGTAAAAAAAAGTGTGGCGGACCTTCCAGTGAGGTCAGAGGTCAGAAAAGTGCCGTTTTCAGACAACAGTGGACACTGGACAGGCGCCGGCGGACACTGCCGACACTTCTGACATACGCACGCGTGCGGGGACACCTCCCCTACAACGCCACACTCTCGGATAAGCCCGAGAGGTGTAAAAAAAAGTGTGGCGGACCTTCCAGTGAGGTCAGAGGTCAGAAAAGTGCCGTTTTCAGACAACAGTGGACACTGGACAGGCACCGGTGGACACTGCCGACACTTCTGACATACGCACGCGTGCAGGGACTCCTCCCCTACAACGCCACACTCTCGGATAAGCCCGAGAGGTGTAAAAAAAAGTGTGGCGGACCGTCCAGTGAGGTCAGAGGTCAGAAAAGTGCCGTTTTCAGACAACAGTGGACACTGGACCGGCGCCGGCGGACACTGCCGACACTTCTGACATACGCACGCGTGCGGGGACACCTCCCCTACAACGCCACACTCTCGGATAAGCCCGAGAGGTGTAAAAAAAAGTGTGGCGGACCGTCCAGTGAGGTCAGAGGTCAGAAAAGTGCCGTTTTCAGACAACAGTGGACACTGGACCGGCGCCGGCGGACACTGCCGACACTTCTGACATACGCACGCGTGCGGGGACACCTCCCCTACAACGCCACACTCTCGGATAAGCCCGAGAGGTGTAAAAAAAAGTGTGGCGGACCGTCCAGTGAGGTCAGAGGTCAGAAAAGTGCCGTTTTCAGACAACAGTGGACACTGGACAGGCGCCGGCGGACACTGCCGACACTTCTGACATACGCACGCGTGCGGGGACACCTCCCCTACAACGCCACACTCTCGGATAAGCCCGAGAGGTGTAAAAGAAAGTGTGGCGGACGTCCAGTGAGGTCAGAGGTCAGAAAAGTGCCGTTTTCAGACAACAGTGGACACTGGACCGGCGCCGGCGGACACTGCCGACATTTCTGACATACGCACGCGTGCGGGGACACCTCCCCTACAACGCCACACTCTCGGATAAGCCCGAGAGGTGTAAAAAAAAGTGTGGCGGACCTTCCAGTGAGGTCAGAGGTCAGAAAAGTGCCGTTTTCAGACAACAGTGGACACTGGACAGGCGCCGGCGGACACTGCCGACACTTCTGACATACGCACGCGTGCGGGGACACCTCCCCTACAACGCCACACTCTCGGATAAGCCCGAGAGGTGTAAAAAAAAGTGTGGCGGACCTTCCAGTGAGGTCAGAGGTCAGAAAAGTGCCGTTTTCAGACAACAGTGGACACTGGACAGGCACCGGTGGACACTGCCGACACTTCTGACATACGCACGCGTGCGGGGACACCTCCCCTACAACGCCACACTCTCGGATAAGCCCGAGAGGTGTAAAAAAAAGTGTGGCGGACCGTCCAGTGAGGTCAGAGGTCAGAAAAGTGCCGTTTTCAGACAACAGTGGACACTGGACCGGCGCCGGCGGACACTGCCGACACTTCTGACATACGCACGCGTGCGGGGACACCTCCCCTACAACGCCAAACTCTCGGATAAGCCCGAGAGGTGTAAAAAAAAGTGTGGCGGACCGTCCAGTGAGGTCAGAGGTCAAAAAAGTGCTGTTTTCAGACAACAGTGGACACTGGACCGGCGCCGGCGGACACTGCCGACACTTCTGACATACGCACGCGTGCGGGGACACCTCCCCTACAACGCCACACTCTCGGATAAGCCCGAGAGGTGTAAAAAAAATGTGGCGGACCGTCCTGTGAGGTCAGAGGTCAGAAAAATGCCGTTTTCAGACAACAGTGGACACTGGACAGGCGCCGGCGGACACTGCCGACACTTCTGACATACGCACGCGTGCGGGGACACCTCCCCTACAACGCCACACTCTCGGATAAGCCCGAGAGGTGTAAAAAAAAGTGTGGCGGACCGTCCAGTGAGGTCAGAGGTCAGAAAAGTGCAGTTTTCAGACAACAGTGGACACTGGACCGGCGCCGGCGGACACTGCCGACACTTCTGACATACGCACGCGTGCGGGGACACCTCCCCTACAACGCCACACTCTCGGATAAGCCCGAGAGGTGTAAAAAAAAGTGTGGCGGACCGTCCAGTGAGGTCAGAGGTCAGAAAAGTGCAGTTTTCAGACAACAGTGGACACTGGACAGGCGCCGGCGGACACTGCCGACACTTCTGACATACGCACGCGTGCGGGGACACCTCCCCTACAACGCCACACTCTCGGATAAGCCCGAGAGGTGTAAAAAAAAGTGTGGCGGACCTTCCAGTGAGGTCAAAGGTCAGAAAAGTGCCGTTTTCAGACAACAGTGGACACTGGACAGGCACCGGTGGACACTGCCAACACTTCTGACATACGCACGCGTGCGGGGACACCTCCCCTACAACGCCACACTCTCGGATAAGCCCGAGAGGTGTAAAAAAAAGTGTGGCGGACCGTCCAGTGAGGTCAGAGGTCAGAAAAGTGCAGTTTTCAGACAACAGTGGACACTGGACCGGCGCCGGCGGACACTGCCGACACTTCTGACATACGCACGCGTGCGGGGACACCTCCCCTACAACGCCACACTCTCGGATAAGCCCGAGAGGTGTAAAAAAAAGTGTGGCGGACCGTCCAGTGAGGTCAGAGGTCAGAAAAGTGCCGTTTTCAGACAACAGTGGACACTGGACCGGCGTCGGCGGACACTGCCGACACTTCTGACATACGCACTCGTGCGGGGACACCTCCCCTACAACGCCACACTCTCGGATAAGCCCGAGAGGTGTAAAAAAAAGTGTGGCGGACCTTCCAGTGAGGTCAGAGGTCAGAAAAGTGCCGTTTCCAGACAACAGTGGACACTGGACAGGCGCCGGCGGACACTGCACCACACTTCTGACATACGCACGAGTGCGGGGACACCTCCCCTACAACGCCAGACTCTCGGATAAGCCCGAGAGGTGTAAAAAAAAGTGTGGCGGACCGTCCAGTGAGGTCAGAGGTCAGAAAAGTGCCGTTTTCAGACAACAGTGGACACTGGACCGGCGCCGGCGGACACTGCCGACACTTCTGACATACGCACGCGTGCGGGGACACCTCCCCTACAACGCCACACTCTCGGATAAGCCCGAGAGGTGTAAAAAAAAGTGTGGCGGACCGTCCAGTGAGGTCAGAGGTCAGAAAAGTGCAGTTTTCAGACAACAGTGGACACTGGACCGGCGCCGGCGGACACTGCCGACACTTCTGACATACGCACGCGTGCGGGGACACCTCCCCTACAACGCCACACTCTCGGATAAGCCCGAGAGGTGTAAAAAAAAGTGTGGCGGACCGTCCAGTGAGGTCAGAGGTCAGAAAAGTGCAGTTTTCAGACAACAGTGGACACTGGACAGGCGCCGGCGGACACTGCCGACACTTCTGACATACGCACGCGTGCGGGGACACCTCCCCTACAACGCCACACTCTCGGATAAGCCCGAGAGGTGTAAAAAAAAGTGTGGCGGACCTTCCAGTGAGGTCAAAGGTCAGAAAAGTGCCGTTTTCAGACAACAGTGGACACTGGACAGGCACCGGTGGACACTGCCAACACTTCTGACATACGCACGCGTGCGGGGACACCTCCCCTACAACGCCACACTCTCGGATAAGCCCGAGAGGTGTAAAAAAAAGTGTGGCGGACCTTCCAGTGAGGTCAGAGGTCAGAAAAGTGCCGTTTCCAGACAACAGTGGACACTGGACAGGCGCCGGCGGACACTGCACCACACTTCTGACATACGCACGAGTGCGGGGACACCTCCCCTACAACGCCAGACTCTCGGATAAGCCCGAGAGGTGTAAAAAAAAGTGTGGCGGACCGTCCAGTGAGGTCAGAGGTCAGAAAAGTGCCGTTTTCAGACAACAGTGGACACTGGACCGGCGCCGGCGGACACTGCCGACACTTCTGACATACGCACGCGTGCGGGGACACCTCCCCTACAACGCCACACTCTCGGATAAGCCCGAGAGGTGTAAAAAAAAGTGTGGCGGACCGTCCAGTGAGGTCAGAGGTCAGAAAAGTGCAGTTTTCAGACAACAGTGGACACTGGACCGGCGCCGGCGGACACTGCCGACACTTCTGACATACGCACGCGTGCGGGGACACCTCCCCTACAACGCCACACTCTCGGATAAGCCCGAGAGGTGTAAAAAAAAGTGTGGCGGACCGTCCAGTGAGGTCAGAGGTCAGAAAAGTGCAGTTTTCAGACAACAGTGGACACTGGACAGGCGCCGGCGGACACTGCCGACACTTCTGACATACGCACGCGTGCGGGGACACCTCCCCTACAACGCCACACTCTCGGATAAGCCCGAGAGGTGTAAAAAAAAGTGTGGCGGACCTTCCAGTGAGGTCAAAGGTCAGAAAAGTGCCGTTTTCAGACAACAGTGGACACTGGACAGGCACCGGTGGACACTGCCAACACTTCTGACATACGCACGCGTGCGGGGACACCTCCCCTACAACGCCACACTCTCGGATAAGCCCGAGAGGTGTAAAAAAAAGTGTGGCGGACCGTCCAGTGAGGTCAGAGGTCAGAAAAGTGCAGTTTTCAGACAACAGTGGACACTGGACCGGCGCCGGCGGACACTGCCGACACTTCTGACATACGCACGCGTGCGGGGACACCTCCCCTACAACGCCACACTCTCGGATAAGCCCGAGAGGTGTAAAAAAAAGTGTGGCGGACCGTCCAGTGAGGTCAGAGGTCAGAAAAGTGCCGTTTTCAGACAACAGTGGACACTGGACCGGCGTCGGCGGACACTGCCGACACTTCTGACATACGCACTCGTGCGGGGACACCTCCCCTACAACGCCACACTCTCGGATAAGCCCGAGAGGTGTAAAAAAAAGTGTGGCGGACCTTCCAGTGAGGTCAGAGGTCAGAAAAGTGCCGTTTCCAGACAACAGTGGACACTGGACAGGCGCCGGCGGACACTGCACCACACTTCTGACATACGCACGAGTGCGGGGACACCTCCCCTACAACGCCAGACTCTCGGATAAGCCCGAGAGGTGTAAAAAAAAGTGTGGCGGACCGTCCAGTGAGGTCAGAGGTCAGAAAAGTGCCGTTTTCAGACAACAGTGGACACTGGACCGGCGCCGGCGGACACTGCCGACACTTCTGACATACGCACGCGTGCGGGGACACCTCCCCTACAACGCCACACTCTCGGATAAGCCCGAGAGGTGTAAAAAAAAGTGTGGCGGACCTTCCAGTGAGGTCAGAGGTCAGAAAAGTGCCGTTTTCAGACAACAGTGGACACTGGACAGGCACCGGTGGACACTGCCGACACTTCTGACATACGCACGCGTGCGGGGACACATCCCCTACAACGCCACACTCTCGGATAAGCCCGAGAGGTGTAAAAAAAAGTGTGGCGGACCGTCCAGTGAGGTCAGAGGTCAGAAAAGTGCCGTTTTCAGACAACAGTGGACACTGGACCGGCGCCGGCGGACACTGCCGACACTTCTGACATACGCACGCGTGCGGGGACACCTCCCCTACAACGCCACACTCTCGGATAAGCCCGAGAGGTGTAAAAAAAAGTGTGGCGGACCGTCCAGTGAGGTCAGAGGTCACAAAAGTGCCGTTTTCAGACAACAGTGGACACTGGACCGGCGTCGGCGGACACTGCCGACACTTCTGACATACGCACTCGTGCGGGGACACCTCCCCTACAACGCCACACTCTCGGATAAGCCCGAGAGGTGTAAAAAAAAGTGTGGCGGACCTTCCAGTGAGGTCAGAGGTCAGAAAAGTGCCGTTTTCAGACAACAGTGGACACTGGACAGGCGCCGGCGGACACTGCCGACACTTCTGACATACGCACGCGTGCGGGGACACCTCCCCTACAACGCCAGACTCTCGGATAAGCCCGAGAGGTGTAAAAAAAAGTGTGGCGGACCGTCCAGTGAGGTCAGAGGTCAGAAAAGTGCCGTTTTCAGACAACAGTGGACACTGGACCGGCGCCGGCGGACACTGCCGACACTTCTGAAATACGCACGCGTGCGGGGACACCTCCCCTACAACGCCACACTCTCGGATAAGCCCGAGAGGTGTAAAAAAAAGTGTGGCGGACCTTCCAGTGAGGTCAGAGGTCAGAAAAGTGCCGTTTTCAGACAACAGTGGACACTGGACAGGCACCGGTGGACACTGCCGACACTTCTGACATACGCACGCGTGCGGGGACACCTCCCCTATAACACCACACTCTCGGATAAGCCCGAGAGGTGTAAAAGAAAGTGTGGCGGACCGTCCAGTGAGGTCAGAGGTCAGAAAAGTGCCGTTTTCAGACAACAGTGGACACTGGACCGGCGCCGGCGGACACTGCCGACATTTCTGACATACGCACGCGTGCGGGGACACCTCCCCTACAACGCCACACTCTCGGATAAGCCCGAGAGGTGTAAAAAAAAGTGTGGCGGACCTTCCAGTGAGGTCAGAGGTCAGAAAAGTGCCGTTTTCAGACAACAGTGGACACTGGACAGGCGCCGGCGGACACTGCCGACACTTCTGACATACGCACGCGTGCGGGGACACCTCCCCTACAACGCCACACTCTCGGATAAGCCCGAGAGGTGTAAAAAAAAGTGTGGCGGACCTTCCAGTGAGGTCAGAGGTCAGAAAAGTGCCGTTTTCAGACAACAGTGGACACTGGACAGGCACCGGTGGACACTGCCGACACTTCTGACATACGCACGCGTGCAGGGACTCCTCCCCTACAACGCCACACTCTCGGATAAGCCCGAGAGGTGTAAAAAAAAGTGTGGCGGACCGTCCAGTGAGGTCAGAGGTCAGAAAAGTGCCGTTTTCAGACAACAGTGGACACTGGACCGGCGCCGGCGGACACTGCCGACACTTCTGACATACGCACGCGTGCGGGGACACCTCCCCTACAACGCCACACTCTCGGATAAGCCCGAGAGGTGTAAAAAAAAGTGTGGCGGACCGTCCAGTGAGGTCAGAGGTCAGAAAAGTGCCGTTTTCAGACAACAGTGGACACTGGACCGGCGCCGGCGGACACTGCCGACACTTCTGACATACGCACGCGTGCGGGGACACCTCCCCTACAACGCCACACTCTCGGATAAGCCCGAGAGGTGTAAAAAAAAGTGTGGCGGACCGTCCAGTGAGGTCAGAGGTCAGAAAAGTGCCGTTTTCAGACAACAGTGGACACTGGACAGGCGCCGGCGGACACTGCCGACACTTCTGACATACGCACGCGTGCGGGGACACCTCCCCTACAACGCCACACTCTCGGATAAGCCCGAGAGGTGTAAAAGAAAGTGTGGCGGACCGTCCAGTGAGGTCAGAGGTCAGAAAAGTGCCGTTTTCAGACAACAGTGGACACTGGACCGGCGCCGGCGGACACTGCCGACATTTCTGACATACGCACGCGTGCGGGGACACCTCCCCTACAACGCCACACTCTCGGATAAGCCCGAGAGGTGTAAAAAAAAGTGTGGCGGACCTTCCAGTGAGGTCAGAGGTCAGAAAAGTGCCGTTTTCAGACAACAGTGGACACTGGACAGGCGCCGGCGGACACTGCCGACACTTCTGACATACGCACGCGTGCGGGGACACCTCCCCTACAACGCCACACTCTCGGATAAGCCCGAGAGGTGTAAAAAAAAGTGTGGCGGACCTTCCAGTGAGGTCAGAGGTCAGAAAAGTGCCGTTTTCAGACAACAGTGGACACTGGACAGGCACCGGTGGACACTGCCGACACTTCTGACATACGCACGCGTGCGGGGACACCTCCCCTACAACGCCACACTCTCGGATAAGCCCGAGAGGTGTAAAAAAAAGTGTGGCGGACCGTCCAGTGAGGTCAGAGGTCAGAAAAGTGCAGTTTTCAGACAACAGTGGACACTGGACAGGAGCCCAGGCGCCGGCGGACACTGCACCACACTTCTGACATACGCACGAGTGCGGGGACACCTCCCCTACAACGCCAGACTCTCGGATAAGCCCGAGAGGTGTAAAAAAAAGTGTGGCGGACCGTCCAGTGAGGTCAGAGGTCAGAAAAGTGCCGTTTTCAGACAACAGTGGACACTGGACCGGCGCCGGCGGACACTGCCGACACTTCTGACATACGCACGCGTGCGGGGACACCTCCCCTACAACGCCACACTCTCGGATAAGCCCGAGAGGTGTAAAAAAAAGTGTGGCGGACCTTCCAGTGAGGTCAGAGGTCAGAAAAGTGCCGTTTTCAGACAACAGTGGACACTGGACAGGCGCCGGCGGACACTGCCGACACTTCTGACATACGCACGCGTGCGGGGACACCTCCCCTACAACGCCACACTCTCGGATAAGCCCGAGAGGTGTAAAAAAAAGTGTGGCGGACCGTCCAGTGAGGTCAGAGGTCACAAAAGTGCCGTTTTCAGACAACAGTGGACACTGGACCGGCGTCGGCGGACACTGCCGACACTTCTGACATACGCACTCGTGCGGGGACACCTCCCCTACAACGCCACACTCTCGGATAAGCCCGAGAGGTGTAAAAAAAAGTGTGGCGGACCGTCCTGTGAGGTCAGAGGTCAGAAAAGTGCCGTTTTCAGACAACAGTGGACACTGGACACTGGCGGACACTGCACCACACTTCTGACATACGCACGAGTGCGGGGACACCTCCCCTACAACGCCAGACTCTCGGATAAGCCCGAGAGGTGTAAAAAAAAGTGTGGCGGACCGTCTAGTGAGGTCAGAGGTCAGAAAAGTGCCGTTTTCAGACAACAGTGGACACTGGACCGGCGCCGGCGGACACTGCCGACACTTCTGACATACGCACGCGTCCAGTGAGGTCAGAGGTCCGAAAAGTGCAGTTTTCAGACAACGGTGGACACTGGACCGGCGCCGGCGGACAATGCCGACACTTCTGACATACGCACGCGTCCGGGGACACCTCCCCTACAACGCCACACTCTCGGATAAGCCCGAGAGATGTAAAAAAAAGTGTGGCGGACCGTCCAGTGAGGTCAGAGGTCAGAAAAGTGCAGTTTTCAGACAACGGTGGACACTGGACCGGCGCCGGCGGACACTGCCGACACTTCTGACATACGCACGCGTGCGGGGACACCTCCCCTACAATGCCACACTCTCGGATAAGCCCGAGAGATGTAAAAAAAAGTGTGGCGGACCGTCCAGTGAGGTCAGAGGTCAGAAAAGTGCAGTTTTCAGACAACGGTGGACACTGGACCGGCGCCGGCGGACACTGCCGACACTTCTGACATACGCACGCGTGCGGGGACACCTCCCCTACAACGCCACACTCTCGGATAAGCCCGAGAGGTGTAAAGAAAAGTGTGGCGGACCGTCCAGTGAGGTCAGAGGTCAGAAAAGTGCAGTTTTCAGACAACGGTGGACACTGGACCGGCGCCGGCGGACACTGCCGACACTTCTGACATACGCACGCGTGCGGGGACACCTCCCCTACAACGCCAGACTCTCGGATAAGCCCGAGAGGTGTAAAGAAAAGTGTGGCGGACCGTCCAGTGAGGTCAGAGGTCAGAAAAGTGCAGTTTTCAGACAACGGTGGACACTGGACCGGCGCCGGCGGACACTGCCGACACTTCTGACATACGCACGCGTGCGGGGACACCTCCCCTACAACGCCACACTCTCGGATAAGCCCGAGAGATGTAAAAAAAAGTGTGGCGGACCGTCCAGTGAGGTCAGAGGTCAGAAAAGTGCAGTTTTCAGACAACGGTGGACACTGGACCGGCGCCGGCGGACACTGCCGACACTTCTGACATACGCACGCGTGCGGGGACACCTCCCCTACAACGCCACACTCTCGGATAAGCCCGAGAGATGTAAAAAAAAGTGTGGCGGACCGTCCAGTGAGGTCAGAGGTCAGAAAAGTGCAGTTTTCAGACAACGGTGGACACTGGACCGGCGCCGGCGGACACTGCCGACACTTCTGACATACGCACGCGTGCGGGGACACCTCCCCTACAACGCCACACTCTCGGATAAGCCCGAGAGGTGTAAAAAAAAGTGTGGCGGACCGTCCAGTGAGGTCAGAGGTCAGAAAAGTGCAGTTTTCAGACAACGGTGGACACTGGACCGGCGCCGGCGGACACTGCCGACACTTCTGACATACGCACGCGTGCGGGGACACCTCCCCTACAACGCCACACTCTCGGATAAGCCTGAGAGATGTAAAAAAAAGTGTGGCGGACCGTCCAGTGAGGTCAGAGGTCAGGAAAGTGCAGTTTTCAGACAACGGTGGACACTGGACCGGCGCCGGCGGACACTGCCGACACTTCTGACATACGCACGCGTGCGGGGACACCTCCCCTACAACGCCACACTCTCGGATAAGCCCGAGAGATGTAAAAAAGAGTGTGGCGGACCGTCCAGTGAGGTCAGAGGTCAGAAAAGTGCAGTTTTCAGACAACGGTGGACACTGGACCGGCGCCGGCGGACACTGCCGACACTTCTGACATACGCACGCGTGCGGGGACACCTCCCCTACAACGCCACACTCTCGGATAAGCCCGAGAGATGTAAAAAAAAGTGTGGCGGACCGTCCAGTGAGGTCAGAGGTCAGAAAAGTGCAGTTTTCAGACAACGGTGGACACTGGACCGGCGCCGGCGGACACTGCCGACACTTCTGACATACGCACGCGTGCGGGGACACCTCCCCTACAACGCCAGACTCTCGGATAAGCCCGAGAGGTGTAAAAAAAAGTGTGGCGGACCGTCCAGTGAGGTCAGAGGTCAGAAAAGTGCAGTTTTCAGACAACGGTGGACACTGGACCGGCGCCGGCGGACACTGCCGACACTTCTGACATACGCACGCGTGCGGGGACACCTCCCCTACAACGCCACACTCTCGGATAAGCCTGAGAGATGTAAAAAAAAGTGTGGCGGACCGTCCAGTGAGGTCAAAGGTCAGGAAAGTGCAGTTTTCAGACAACGGTGGACACTGGACCGGCGCCGGCGGACACTGCCGACACTCTGACATACGCACGCGTGCGGGGACACCTCCCCTACAACGCCACACTCTCGGATAAGCCCGAGAGGTGTAAAAAAAAGTGTGGCGGACCGTCCAGTGAGGTCAGAGGTCAGAAAAGTGCCGTTTTCAGACAACAGTGGACACTGGACAGGCACCGGTGGACACTGCCGACACTTCTGACATACGCACGCGTGCGGGGACACCTCCCCTACAACGCCAGACTCTCGGATAAGCCCGAGAGGTGTAAAGAAAAGTGTGGCGGACCGTCCAGTGAGGTCAGAGGTCAGAAAAGTGCAGTTTTCAGACAACGGTGGACACTGGACCGGCGCCGGCGGACACTGCCGACACTTCTGACATACGCACGCGTGCGGGGACACCTCCCCTACAACGCCACACTCTCGGATAAGCCCGAGAGATGTAAAAAAAAGTGTGGCGGACCGTCCAGTGAGGTCAGAGGTCAGAAAAGTGCAGTTTTCAGACAACGGTGGACACTGGACCGGCGCCGGCGGACACTGCCGACACTTCTGACATACGCACGCGTGCGGGGACACCTCCCCTACAACGCCACACTCTCGGATAAGCCCGAGAGGTGTAAAAAAAAGTGTGGCGGACCGTCCAGTGAGGTCAGAGGTCAGAAAAGTGCAGTTTTCAGACAACGGTGGACACTGGACCGGCGCCGGCGGACACTGCCGACACTTCTGACATACGCACGCGTGCGGGGACACCTCCCCTACAACGCCACACTCTCGGATAAGCCCGAGAGATGTAAAAAAAAGTGTGGCGGACCGTCCAGTGAGGTCAGAGGTCAGGAAAGTGCAGTTTTCAGACAACGGTGGACACTGGACCGGCGCCGGCGGACACTGCCGACACTCTGACATACGCACGCGTGCGGGGACACCTCCCCTACAACGCCACACTCTCGGATAAGCCCGAGAGGTGTAAAAAAAAGTGTGGCGGACCGTCCAGTGAGGTCAGAGGTCAGAAAAGTGCCGTTTTCAGACAACAGTGGACACTGGACAGGCACCGGTGGACACTGCCGACACTTCTGACATACGCACGCGTGCGGGGACACCTCCCCTACAACGCCACACTCTCGGATAAGCCCGAGAGGTGTAAAGAAAAGTGTGGCGGACCGTCCAGTGAGGTCAGAGGTCAGAAAAGTGCAGTTTTCAGACAACGGTGGACACTGGACCGGCGCCGGCGGACACTGCCGACACTTCTGACATACGCACGCGTGCGGGGACACCTCCCCTACAACGCCAGACTCTCGGATAATCCCGAGAGGTGTAAAAAAAAGTGTGGCGGACCGTCCAGTGAGGTCAGAGGTCAGAAAAGTGCCGTTTTCAGACAACAGTGGACACTGGACCGGCGTCGGCGGACACTGCCGACACTTCTGACATACGCACTCGTGCGGGGACACCTCCCCTACAACGCCACACTCTCGGATAAGCCCGAGAGGTGTAAAGAAAAGTGTGGCGGACCTTCCAGTGAGGTCAGAGGTCAGAAAAGTGCCGTTTCCAGACAACAGTGGACACTGGACAGGCGCCGGCGGACACTGCACCACACTTCTGACATACGCACGAGTGCGGGGACACCTCCCCTACAACGCCAGACTCTCGGATAAGCCCGAGAGGTGTAAAAAAAAGTGTGGCGGACCGTCCAGTGAGGTCAGAGGTCAGAAAAGTGCCGTTTTCAGACAACAGTGGACACTGGACCGGCGCCGGCGGACACTGCCGACACTTCTGACATACGCACGCGTGCGGGGACACCTCCCCTACAACGCCACACTCTCGGATAAGCCCGAGAGGTGTAAAAAAAAGTGTGGCGGACCTTCCAGTGAGGTCAGAGGTCAGAAAAGTGCCGTTTTCAGACAACAGTGGACACTGGACAGGCACCGGTGGACACTGCCGACACTTCTGACATACGCACGCGTGCGGGGACACATCCCCTACAACGCCACACTCTCGGATAAGCCCGAGAGGTGTAAAAAAAAGTGTGGCGGACCGTCCAGTGAGGTCAGAGGTCAGAAAAGTGCCGTTTTCAGACAACAGTGGACACTGGACCGGCGCCGGCGGACACTGCCGACACTTCTGACATACGCACGCGTGCGGGGACACCTCCCCTACAACGCCACACTCTCGGATAAGCCCGAGAGGTGTAAAAAAAAGTGTGGCGGACCGTCCAGTGAGGTCAGAGGTCACAAAAGTGCCGTTTTCAGACAACAGTGGACACTGGACCGGCGTCGGCGGACACTGCCGACACTTCTGACATACGCACTCGTGCGGGGACACCTCCCCTACAACGCCACACTCTCGGATAAGCCCGAGAGGTGTAAAAAAAAGTGTGGCGGACCTTCCAGTGAGGTCAGAGGTCAGAAAAGTGCCGTTTTCAGACAACAGTGGACACTGGACAGGCGCCGGCGGACACTGCCGACACTTCTGACATACGCACGCGTGCGGGGACACCTCCCCTACAACGCCACACTCTCGGATAAGCCCGAGAGGTGTAAAAAAAAGTGTGGCGGACCGTCCTGTGAGGTCAGAGGTCAGAAAAGTGCCGTTTTCAGACAACAGTGGACACTGGACACTGGCGGACACTGCACCACACTTCTGACATACGCACGAGTGCGGGGACACCTCCCCTACAACGCCAGACTCTCGGATAAGCCCGAGAGGTGTAAAAAAAAGTGTGGCGGACCGTCCAGTGAGGTCAGAGGTCAGAAAAGTGCCGTTTTCAGACAACAGTGGACACTGGACCGGCGCCGGCGGACACTGCCGACACTTCTGAAATACGCACGCGTGCGGGGACACCTCCCCTACAACGCCACACTCTCGGATAAGCCCGAGAGGTGTAAAAAAAAGTGTGGCGGACCTTCCAGTGAGGTCAGAGGTCAGAAAAGTGCCGTTTTCAGACAACAGTGGACACTGGACAGGCACCGGTGGACACTGCCGACACTTCTGACATACGCACGCGTGCGGGGACACCTCCCCTATAACACCACACTCTCGGATAAGCCCGAGAGGTGTAAAAGAAAGTGTGGCGGACCGTCCAG
The DNA here is from genome assembly GCF_963280865.1 of Gymnoscopelus braueri. NCBI lineage: Eukaryota > Metazoa > Chordata > Actinopteri > Myctophiformes > Myctophidae > Gymnoscopelus > Gymnoscopelus braueri. Next base: position 58,211,438 of record NC_137604.1, read on the forward strand.
TGAGGTCAGAGGTCAGAAAAGTGCCGTTTTCAGACAACAGTGGACACTGGACCGGCGCCGGCGGACACTGCCGACATTTCTGACATACGCACGCGTGCGGGGACACCTCCCCTACAACGCCACACTCTCGGATAAGCCCGAGAGGTGTAAAAAAAAGTGTGGCGGACCTTCCAGTGAGGTCAGAGGTCAGAAAAGTGCCGTTTTCAGACAACAGTGGACACTGGACAGGCGCCGGCGGACACTGCCGACACTTCTGACATACGCACGCGTGCGGGGACACCTCCCCTACAACGCCACACTCTCGGATAAGCCCGAGAGGTGTAAAAAAAAGTGTGGCGGACCTTCCAGTGAGGTCAGAGGTCAGAAAAGTGCCGTTTTCAGACAACAGTGGACACTGGACAGGCACCGGTGGACACTGCCGACACTTCTGACATACGCACGCGTGCAGGGACTCCTCCCCTACAACGCCACACTCTCGGATAAGCCCGAGAGGTGTAAAGAAAAGTGTGGCGGACCGTCCAGTGAGGTCAGAGGTCAGAAAAGTGCCGTTTTCAGACAACAGTGGACACTGGACCGGCGCCGGCGGACACTGCCGACACTTCTGACATACGCACGCGTGCGGGGACACCTCCCCTACAACGCCACACTCTCGGATAAGCCCGAGAGGTGTAAAAAAAAGTGTGGCGGACCGTCCAGTGAGGTCAGAGGTCAGAAAAGTGCCGTTTTCAGACAACAGTGGACACTGGACCGGCGCCGGCGGACACTGCCGACACTTCTGACATACGCACGCGTGCGGGGACACCTCCCCTACAACGCCACACTCTCGGATAAGCCCGAGAGGTGTAAAAAAAAGTGTGGCGGACCGTCCAGTGAGGTCAGAGGTCAGAAAAGTGCCGTTTTCAGACAACAGTGGACACTGGACAGGCGCCGGCGGACACTGCCGACACTTCTGACATACGCACGCGTGCGGGGACACCTCCCCTACAACGCCACACTCTCGGATAAGCCCGAGAGGTGTAAAAGAAAGTGTGGCGGACCGTCCAGTGAGGTCAGAGGTCAGAAAAGTGCCGTTTTCAGACAACAGTGGACACTGGACCGGCGCCGGCGGACACTGCCGACATTTCTGACATACGCACGCGTGCGGGGACACCTCCCCTACAACGCCACACTCTCGGATAAGCCCGAGAGGTGTAAAAAAAAGTGTGGCGGACCTTCCAGTGAGGTCAGAGGTCAGAAAAGTGCCGTTTTCAGACAACAGTGGACACTGGACAGGCGCCGGCGGACACTGCCGACACTTCTGACATACGCACGCGTGCGGGGACACCTCCCCTACAACGCCACACTCTCGGATAAGCCCGAGAGGTGTAAAAAAAAGTGTGGCGGACCTTCCAGTGAGGTCAGAGGTCAGAAAAGTGCCGTTTTCAGACAACAGTGGACACTGGACAGGCACCGGTGGACACTGCCGACACTTCTGACATACGCACGCGTGCGGGGACACCTCCCCTACAACGCCACACTCTCGGATAAGCCCGAGAGGTGTAAAAAAAAGTGTGGCGGACCGTCCAGTGAGGTCAGAGGTCAGAAAAGTGCAGTTTTCAGACAACAGTGGACACTGGACAGGAGCCCAGGCGCCGGCGGACACTGCACCACACTTCTGACATACGCACGAGTGCGGGGACACCTCCCCTACAACGCCAGACTCTCGGATAAGCCCGAGAGGTGTAAAAAAAAGTGTGGCGGACCGTCCAGTGAGGTCAGAGGTCAGAAAAGTGCCGTTTTCAGACAACAGTGGACACTGGACCGGCGCCGGCGGACACTGCCGACACTTCTGACATACGCACGCGTGCGGGGACACCTCCCCTACAACGCCACACTCTCGGATAAGCCCGAGAGGTGTAAAAAAAAGTGTGGCGGACCTTCCAGTGAGGTCAGAGGTCAGAAAAGTGCCGTTTTCAGACAACAGTGGACACTGGACAGGCGCCGGCGGACACTGCCGACACTTCTGACATACGCACGCGTGCGGGGACACCTCCCCTACAACGCCACACTCTCGGATAAGCCCGAGAGGTGTAAAAAAAAGTGTGGCGGACCGTCCAGTGAGGTCAGAGGTCACAAAAGTGCCGTTTTCAGACAACAGTGGACACTGGACCGGCGTCGGCGGACACTGCCGACACTTCTGACATACGCACTCGTGCGGGGACACCTCCCCTACAACGCCACACTCTCGGATAAGCCCGAGAGGTGTAAAAAAAAGTGTGGCGGACCTTCCAGTGAGGTCAGAGGTCAGAAAAGTGCCGTTTTCAGACAACAGTGGACACTGGACAGGCGCCGGCGGACACTGCCGACACTTCTGACATACGCACGCGTGCGGGGACACCTCCCCTACAACGCCACACTCTCGGATAAGCCCGAGAGGTGTAAAAAAAAGTGTGGCGGACCGTCCTGTGAGGTCAGAGGTCAGAAAAGTGCCGTTTTCAGACAACAGTGGACACTGGACACTGGCGGACACTGCACCACACTTCTGACATACGCACGAGTGCGGGGACACCTCCCCTACAACGCCAGACTCTCGGATAAGCCCGAGAGGTGTAAAAAAAAGTGTGGCGGACCGTCTAGTGAGGTCAGAGGTCAGAAAAGTGCCGTTTTCAGACAACAGTGGACACTGGACCGGCGCCGGCGGACACTGCCGACACTTCTGACATACGCACGCGTCCAGTGAGGTCAGAGGTCCGAAAAGTGCAGTTTTCAGACAACGGTGGACACTGGACCGGCGCCGGCGGACAATGCCGACACTTCTGACATACGCACGCGTCCGGGGACACCTCCCCTACAACGCCACACTCTCGGATAAGCCCGAGAGATGTAAAAAAAAGTGTGGCGGACCGTCCAGTGAGGTCAGAGGTCAGAAAAGTGCAGTTTTCAGACAACGGTGGACACTGGACCGGCGCCGGCGGACACTGCCGACACTTCTGACATACGCACGCGTGCGGGGACACCTCCCCTACAATGCCACACTCTCGGATAAGCCCGAGAGATGTAAAAAAAAGTGTGGCGGACCGTCCAGTGAGGTCAGAGGTCAGAAAAGTGCAGTTTTCAGACAACGGTGGACACTGGACCGGCGCCGGCGGACACTGCCGACACTTCTGACATACGCACGCGTGCGGGGACACCTCCCCTACAACGCCACACTCTCGGATAAGCCCGAGAGGTGTAAAGAAAAGTGTGGCGGACCGTCCAGTGAGGTCAGAGGTCAGAAAAGTGCAGTTTTCAGACAACGGTGGACACTGGACCGGCGCCGGCGGACACTGCCGACACTTCTGACATACGCACGCGTGCGGGGACACCTCCCCTACAACGCCAGACTCTCGGATAAGCCCGAGAGGTGTAAAGAAAAGTGTGGCGGACCGTCCAGTGAGGTCAGAGGTCAGAAAAGTGCAGTTTTCAGACAACGGTGGACACTGGACCGGCGCCGGCGGACACTGCCGACACTTCTGACATACGCACGCGTGCGGGGACACCTCCCCTACAACGCCACACTCTCGGATAAGCCCGAGAGATGTAAAAAAAAGTGTGGCGGACCGTCCAGTGAGGTCAGAGGTCAGAAAAGTGCAGTTTTCAGACAACGGTGGACACTGGACCGGCGCCGGCGGACACTGCCGACACTTCTGACATACGCACGCGTGCGGGGACACCTCCCCTACAACGCCACACTCTCGGATAAGCCCGAGAGGTGTAAAAAAAAGTGTGGCGGACCGTCCAGTGAGGTCAGAGGTCAGAAAAGTGCAGTTTTCAGACAACGGTGGACACTGGACCGGCGCCGGCGGACACTGCCGACACTTCTGACATACGCACGCGTGCGGGGACACCTCCCCTACAACGCCACACTCTCGGATAAGCCCGAGAGATGTAAAAAAAAGTGTGGCGGACCGTCCAGTGAGGTCAGAGGTCAGGAAAGTGCAGTTTTCAGACAACGGTGGACACTGGACCGGCGCCGGCGGACACTGCCGACACTCTGACATACGCACGCGTGCGGGGACACCTCCCCTACAACGCCACACTCTCGGATAAGCCCGAGAGGTGTAAAAAAAGTGTGGCGGACCGTCCAGTGAGGTCAGAGGTCAGAAAAGTGCCGTTTTCAGACAACAGTGGACACTGGACAGGCACCGGTGGACACTGCCGACACTTCTGACATACGCACGCGTGCGGGGACACCTCCCCTACAACGCCACACTCTCGGATAAGCCCGAGAGGTGTAAAGAAAAGTGTGGCGGACCGTCCAGTGAGGTCAGAGGTCAGAAAAGTGCAGTTTTCAGACAACGGTGGACACTGGACCGGCGCCGGCGGACACTGCCGACACTTCTGACATACGCACGCGTGCGGGGACACCTCCCCTACAACGCCAGACTCTCGGATAATCCCGAGAGGTGTAAAGAAAAGTGTGGCGGACCGTCCAGTGAGGTCAGAGGTCAGAAAAGTGCAGTTTTCAGACAACGGTGGACACTGGACCGGCGCCGGCGGACACTGCCGACACTTCTGACATACGCACGCGTGCGGGGACACCTCCCCTACAACGCCAGACTCTCGGATAAGCCCGAGAGGTGTAAAGAAAAGTGTGGCGGACTGTCCAGTGAGGTCAGAGGTCAGAAAAGTGCAGTTTTCAGACAACGGTGGACACTGGACCGGCGCCGGCGGACACTGCCGACACTTCTGACATACGCACGCGTGCGGGGACACCTCCCCTACAACGCCACACTCTCGGATAAGCCCGAGAGATGTAAAAAAAAGTGTGGCGGACCGTCCAGTGAGGTCAGAGGTCAGAAAAGTGCAGTTTTCAGACAACGGTGGACACTGGACCGGCGCCGGCGGACACTGCCGACACTTCTGACATACGCACGCGTGCGGGGACACCTCCCCTACAACGCCACACTCTCGGATAAGCCCGAGAGATGTAAAAAAAAGTGTGGCGGACCGTCCAGTGAGGTCAGAGGTCAGGAAAGTGCAGTTTTCAGACAACGGTGGACACTGGACCGGCGCCGGCGGACACTGCCGACACTCTGACATACGCACGCGTGCGGGGACACCTCCCCTACAACGCCACACTCTCGGATAAGCCCGAGAGGTGTAAAAAAAAGTGTGGCGGACCGTCCAGTGAGGTCAGAGGTCAGAAAAGTGCCGTTTTCAGACAACAGTGGACACTGGACAGGCACCGGTGGACACTGCCGACACTTCTGACATACGCACGCGTGCGGGGACACCTCCCCTACAACGCCACACTCTCGGATAAGCCCGAGAGGTGTAAAGAAAAGTGTGGCGGACCGTCCAGTGAGGTCAGAGGTCAGAAAAGTGCAGTTTTCAGACAACGGTGGACACTGGACCGGCGCCGGCGGACACTGCCGACACTTCTGACATACGCACGCGTGCGGGGACACCTCCCCTACAACGCCACACTCTCGGATAATCCCGAGAGGTGTAAAGAAAAGTGTGGCGGACCGTCCAGTGAGGTCAGAGGTCAGAAAAGTGCAGTTTTCAGACAACGGTGGACACTGGACCGGCGCCGGCGGACACTGCCGACACTTCTGACATACGCACGCGTGCGGGGACACCTCCCCTACAACGCCAGACTCTCGGATAAGCCCGAGAGGTGTAAAGAAAAGTGTGGCGGACCGTCCAGTGAGGTCAGAGGTCAGAAAAGTGCCGTTTTCAGACAACAGTGGACACTGGACAGGCACCGGTGGACACTGCCGACACTTCTGACATACGCACGCGTGCGGGGACACCTCCCCTACAACGCCACACTCTCGGATAAGCCCGAGAGGTGTAAAGAAAAGTGTGGCGGACCGTCCAGTGAGGTCAGAGGTCAGAAAAGTGCAGTTTTCAGACAACGGTGGACACTGGACCGGCGCCGGCGGACACTGCCGACACTTCTGACATACGCACGCGTGCGGGGACACCTCCCCTACAACGCCACACTCTCGGATAATCCCGAGAGGTGTAAAGAAAAGTGTGGCGGACCGTCCAGTGAGGTCAGAGGTCAGAAAAGTGCAGTTTTCAGACAACGGTGGACACTGGACCGGCGCCGGCGGACACTGCCGACACTTCTGACATACGCACGCGTGCGGGGACACCTCCCCTACAACGCCAGACTCTCGGATAAGCCCGAGAGGTGTAAAGAAAAGTGTGGCGGACCGTCCAGTGAGGTCAGAGGTCAGAAAAGTGCAGTTTTCAGACAACGGTGGACACTGGACCGGCGCCGGCGGACACTGCCGACACTTCTGACATACGCACGCGTGCGGGGACACCTCCCCTACAACGCCAGACTCTCGGATAAGCCCGAGAGGTGTAAAGAAAAGTGTGGCGGACCGTCCAGTGAGGTCAGAGGTCAGAAAAGTGCAGTTTTCAGACAACGGTGGACACTGGACCGGCGCCGGCGGACACTGCCGACACTTCTGACATACGCACGCGTGCGGGGACACCTCCCCTACAACGCCACACTCTCGGATAAGCCTGAGAGATGTAAAAAAAAGTGTGGCGGACCGTCCAGTGAGGTCAGAGGTCAGGAAAGTGCAGTTTTCAGACAACGGTGGACACTGGACCGGCGCCGGCGGACACTGCCGACACTTCTGACATACGCACGCGTGCGGGGACACCTCCCCTACAACGCCACACTCTCGGATAAGCCCGAGAGATGTAAAAAAGAGTGTGGCGGACCGTCCAGTGAGGTCAGAGGTCAGAAAAGTGCAGTTTTCAGACAACGGTGGACACTGGACCGGCGCCGGCGGACACTGCCGACACTTCTGACATACGCACGCTTAAAAAGTCTGTGTTGCTCCAATGTTGATCTCTTCTCCATTTTTTATACATTTTTTTGTGGTATTTAATTATTTTCATTTTCCAAAGAATATATTAAAAATAAATGAAAAACAGTCTCCTCACGTATTAGAAGGACAATATCAGTCACCAGAACCAAGGACGGGTGTTTCCGATGAATCTAACATGGTTAAAATGGAGTTTGTAGTTACAATGGGTTTGTATAGGAAGGGGGCGTGTCTGATAAAATGAATATCAAATATCTAAATACTGAATCAAGCAACTTAAAAACTGTCCGGGGTGCTCCCAAAAGCCTGAGTAAGACGATAAAATGACCCAAAGTTTTTTTTAAAGTGAAATATCCCTTTAAGTGTTAACAGCAACAATTATGCTGTCCGGCAGAAACCAGCTTGCGACGCTTTTGCATGTTTTTCCATAGATCAGGGCCATTGAACACCCTTTACGTCTGTGTGTTGGTAAAAAAACAGGACCAGGTCATGGCTGCCAACTAAAAATGTTTTTAAAAAAAGAGATCAAGCAAGACTATAACCAGGGGTCATCAACATGTCCGTACACAGACAAATGTGTCCGTGGCAAAGACTTGGTCTTGTCCGTGGCAAATCTTTTGATTTACACACCATTATAATGTTCTTATTTAGTTTTCTTCAGAATATGTATGACTCTGATTTACTATGACACTATGTATGGCACATTAGGAGTCCTACTAGTACTAGTGGTTCACAAATGTTTTATTTGCAAGGACCACCACTCTGAGAGTGCAAATGAAACCAAATGGACCCGTAAGGGTCCATTTGGTTCCATAAAGACACTCTCAGAGTTACAGACCTGTTATAAGGTCATTCAGGGCTCTTTATGTGTTTCTGGTAATATTATTGTCCACTCATTTTGCATGTCTGTGGCAAAAATGGAATTTACACCAAATTGTCCACCACAAGAAAGCATGGTGATGACCCCTGCTATAACTGAAGAGAGATACCTCCTCCACCAACCAACCCCAGCCCCCATCCATCCTGAAAACTTGACCTCATAGCTTTTTAGATGTTGAGATGCTGAATTTCATTTAATAAACATGTCTAAACCTCTTTAAAAGTAGTTGTTTTTGTTGTGGTTGTGTATTAATAACATGTCTAAAATAGGACTGCTGGACACGACCATCCACAGTTGTTGTGAGAGAGACACTAGTCGACTCCAGGTTGAACTTCAATGTTAATGTTAATGCCATTTTAATACATTCTCAATGTGCTCCTGTGTGACCCCCCCCCCCCCCCCACCCACCCAGGAGCTTTATTCTGATAGTAGCCTAATCATGGCCATAGAGCAGTGGTTCTCAACCGGTGGTCCGGGGACCACCAGTGGTCCTTGGGGGGGTAGCGGTAGCCTACCAGCGGGGGGTCCCCAGCAAAATTAATTATCATAGCGTCACAATTATTAACATTTTTAACTCAAATCATTGCTTCTGGGGGTCCGTGGCACAAAACATTTTCAGATGGGGGTCCGCAGCCAAATGTATATCAATTTAGGGGTCCTTGGCATGAAAAAGGTTGAGACCCACTTTTGTTCAGTAACAGGTGTCTCTCCAGCTCTCTATTAAATAGAAGATAGCTACATTTTCAGGTTGGGATACTAATTGTATGTAACGCTAACTAAATGCCTCAACTCCTACAATGCCAAGTGCTTAAGTTGTCAGGGTGAGGGGTCCCCATTTCAAATGTCATTATCTTGGGGGTCACGTCTGAAAAGTTTGGGAATCTGTAGTGCCACATTTTCTTATTCTTCTCCTGCCCAGTAGGCGGCGCGCCTGCTCATTGGAGTCGGACGCAACTTCCTTGAAATGCCAGACAAGAAGAACAACAAATCAGGGTTGCCATGTCTGCTTATTATAAGTGAGGTTTCTTGTAAATATTAAAAAAAATTATTGCGGCGAGTTGTGTTTTTTTGTGCCAGGGACCCCCGCACCAGATTTGTGTTGTTAAAATGTTTCAAATATAATAGCAGATCTAGCAGATCTACAAGCTCACAGTCACAACGTGTTGTGAGCTTGTAGATTGGGTCTTTTCAAATAGGCTAGAATAGATCATATAGGTTTAAAGTGCTCATGTGGCCTGCTTTTGGGCTTGTTTTCCTAGACCTGGTTGCTTATATATCTCACAAAACCTGGCAACACTGCTCTAGTGCCACAATGCAGTAGTGAAAACAGCATGGTGTGTTGACTGACTGTTGTTGACACTTTAAAATACCATAGATTTATATCAAAGTCAAATGCAAAGAAAAGTAAAACGTGTCGTTTCTAAACAGTGTCGTCGTTAAGCAGCAGGAGGACGTTTGTTAGCAGCTCAACCACTGAAACACAGCAGGTATAAAGATCAACTCATTCAGGTTGTTTTGCATCTATGTTAGCCATGAGAGTTCCTGCTTTAGAGTGGTGTTCGATTTGTTTTACATTTACAACTCTCACATGTACATAAACGTTCACATTTCAAATATAAAGTGCTGACCCATGAGCCACGGATGTTACAAGTTGATCCGTTCCGCGATAAGTACCCGTATCTCCCGTATTGTTCAATAAAAAACATTTTAATCCGATCGCCGGCCATTTTCTCCAAGTTTTCTCCGATGCTTTCAACCATGCGACACTAATGGTTGGGAGGTGTATTGCACTCTGATGATCGGATTAAAATGCTTTTTATTGAACAATACGGGAGATACGGGTACTTATCGCGGAACGGATCAACTTGTAACATCCGTGGCTCAGGGGTATAAAGCACTTCTGAACGTTTATGTACATGTGAGAGTTGGCAATGTAAAAACATGGAACACCACTCTAAACCAGGAACTCTCGGTTCCATGACTGTCATGTTTCAGGGCTACATCTATGTATCATTTTAGATGAACGGATCACGTCTTGTTTAATCTATTTGTCTTTATTAACGCATCGTTTAAGTTGGAACATAAATCCAATTACTTTAATAGCTGTTAGGTTGTTATAAGGTGATCATAAACACAAACAATAGCTCCAGACCATAGCAGCAGCAATAATACATGTATGGTTTTGTTAGCCTGGGACCAGGCTATGGTTTTGTTGTTGTTGACGTCACTATTGTCACTGTAACCCTATAGTTCAGTGGTTCTAAACCTGTGGGTCGGGACCCCCAGGGGGGTCCCCACATGATTTTGGGGGGTCCCCAGGTGAAGTGACAATTTTAGGACCTTTAAGACCTTTTTAATACCTCGAAAATAATTTACTGCATCAAAAGTAATCAACAAAGTACTATAAAAAACTGGTCAAACATTGGCCAAATTGTCAAATAATATAAGAAATAGGCAAACGTTTTGAAAATAGCCGAGCTTATATATCTGCTATTTTCACAATAGCAGATCCTCAACTCCTACCCTTATCAGGGTGGGGGGTCCTCAGTTCAAATATGATTATCTTGGGGGGTCACGGCCTGTAAACCACCAGTAGTATCTTTACTGTCTGTCTGTAATGTTAATGTGATTGTCAAGTGAAGTTAGAGCTCCATGTCTTCATGCACCTTGAATCCTTCTACCAACTAAACATCTGTCATGCTGTATTGTGTCAGACCTAGAATGACCATCCAGGTAATGCATGGAATTGGAAATGATCTCCCTGTCTTGTTCATGGGCTGCAAATTGACAGTTTAGCTCCAAACTCACCTGTCTGCTGTTATTATAATTGACAAAGGTTTTCTCCTTATTTTTCAAATTATATAGTGTGTAATCTTTATTGTTACATCACAATTTTACGAAAACGGCAAACACGCAGTGGGAATATTAATTCAGCTTTAAATGCTGAAAAAGGAAAAAAAAAGTTGAATTTGCATCATGTCTATAATATGCATACAAGCAATAGATCGTTTGACATAGGGCCATAGGCCTATATCTTTTGAACTGGTGGGTTTTTTCCACATAAAAATATTATTTTAACACTTACTGTACAATTTTTGGAAAAACATTCTTCCTCATATATTAATAATACCCAATGATCACCGTTTTAGGGGAAGTAGAACCATGGAACCCTAAAGTCCTTATTCTATTCCTTCATTTCAGACAAGTGTGTGGAGTCCAGACTAAAGGTGAAGATGAACTCTCCAGACTCAGCCAGTGCCATTTCTATTAAACAGGAACCTGAAGACCATCCATACCTCAGTACGTTTAATGTTCTCTCTCTTTCTTAAATATGTTTCTGTTCTGTTGTAGAGCTGTCGCAATATGAAAATTTTACTATGCAATAGTCTTGACAAAATATATGATTGATAATATCCCGATGATTAAAGATGATTAAACAAATTGGCCATGTTGCCTTGTGGTGCACACGCCATAGGCACCGGAAGGGGGGTCAGAAGGGCCTAGCAATCAGCTTGTCGATCTCGCCGACCGCTGGTCTATTTATTTAAAGACGGGGTGCCGTGATTTTCAGTGATTTTTCCCCCCCTAAAACATAATCATCAGGTATTATGGTTATACTAGGAGGAAGATCTTTTTTCAAAAAAGCGTTAGTTAGGGAATTTTAGCAAGATGTTTGGACCATCTGTGAAAAAAATTACTACCAATAGCTTTCTTCACCAATGTGTTCTTATAGTTGTCTAGAATCACCTCTGAATTAATTGAAACCCAAATCCTCGTGGAAAATCCTGGAGAGCCAATCAAAGTTAAGAAGCCCAGAGGGCTTGGGTGAAAAATATGAAAAAATAAATAAAAGTCTAAAATGAACATGTGAGGTGTCTAACTAGGGGTTTTCAGGGGTGCTGAATCCATTCCAACCATTATTTTTGAGTAAAAATGTCTCCCTGGCCATATAATATTGGTATATTGGTTATTGTTAAGCTGTAACGTATAGCACAGTGTATAATCAACGGTAGGGGATTGGGGTGTTGTTGAATTGATTCTATTCTGAAAAATAAAATAAGAAAATATTGCTAAACACTTGATAAGAGTGTACACCTACTGTGCACATGCTCATTGGGATACACTGTCTGCATGTGGGGACCTAAGGAGCCCCGAGGGCTTTACTTGGGTGAAAAAACGAAAAGTCTAAAATTAACTTGTGAGGTGGAACTAGGGGTTTTCAGGGGTGCTGAATCTATTCCAACCATTAGTTTCGAGTAAAAGAAACAACTCATTTTCCATAAGAACATATTATTATTACATATTGCAAGAAAAATGTAAAGTAAGAAATGTGCAGTATTGATGAAACCTGGTGTCAGTCTTACTCAGCCAACTCCTCATCTTCCTCACTCCTTTTCTCGTCTGGTTGATGTTCTTACATTCTCCATTACACTTGCCACAAGCAGATATACACTTGACCCCCTGCTTTTTACAGCAGCACCTGTGTGTACTACAGTCTCCCTCACAGTTGCAGCTGATGAATTTCAGTAGATAGTCTGGGGCAATGGGGTCTGTGGTAGGGACTAGTGCATAGCCTTCTGCTCCCAGTTTCCACCCGTAGTCGAGGACATCCAGTGATGGACTTTGTAGCAGTAGCCAGTCTCTGGTTTGGAGATATGTCCGGAGAGAATGTTGTGCTGCAGCTGCTGTATGCATGATCACGTCAGACATACAAAGCATGCATGCTGTGACATCCAGATTCGTCCAGACATCCAAAACATTATTCCTAGAGAAAAGTTCCTTGACAACAAGAGTAACAAGGCCCAGCTCATCCTGCTACTTGCTGAGACATTCAGTGGTAATGGAATCCGTGTACAGCAATGCTCCGAGGATGCAGACACTTAGCTCTAGATGAAGCAAGAGAGTCCGCTGTTAAGGTGAGAGCTGAGGATACGGACATTCTGGTCATGCTTATTCATCATAAAGCAGACCACTCCGTCTTCATCACAGCAGCAAAAAATGTATCTAAGATGTTGCAAAGATCCAAGAGGCCCTCCCAGAGAAATACAGGAAGTATCTGCTCTTCTTACACAGCTTCTCGGGCTGTGATACTTTTTGGTTTTGGCAAACCACCTATACTATGTAAACTCTGCAAGACGGACCAAGCAGAGACAGCCATGGACGTTTTTCTTGACATCCAAGCCCAGAAAGATGCCATCATCACAGCCGGCTGTGAAATCTTCAAACTCATGTACCACGGGAAACCACCAAAAGACTGGTGGGCGACTTGAGATTTGAGATGTTCAGCAAGCATGCTGCTGCTGGGAATATCAGACCAGAGAAACTGCCCCGACTACAACAGCTGCAGCACAACATTCTCTCCGAGCATATCTCCAAACCAGAGACTGGCTACTGCTACAAAGTCCATCACTGGATGTCCTCGACTACGGGTGGAAACTGGGAGCAGAAGGCTATGCACTAGTCCCTACCACAGACCCCATTGCCCCAGACTATCTACTGAAATTCATCAGCTGCAACTGTGAGGGAGACTGTAGTACACACAGGTGCTGCTGTAAAATGCAGGGGGTCAAGTGTATATCTGATGGTGGCAAGTGTAATGGAGAATGTAAGAACATCAACCAGGCAGGTTTCATCAATACTGCACATTTCTTACTTTACATTTTTCTTGCAATATGTAATAATAATATGTTCTTATGGAAAATGAGTAGTTTTTCTGCTCAAAACTAATGGTTGGAATAGATTCAGCACCCCTGAAAACCCCTAGCTTTAGACTTTTCATTTTTTTCCCGTTTTTTTTCACCCAAGCCCTCGGGGCTCCTTAGGTCCCCACATGCAAACAGTGTATCCCACTGAGCATGTGCACAGTAGGTGTACACTCTTATCAAGTGTTTAGCAATATTTTCTTATTTTTCTCAATCCCCTACCTTGATTATACACTGTGCTATACATTACAGCTTAACAATAACCAATATACCAATATTATATGGCCAGGGAGATATTTTTACTCAAAAATAATGGTTGGAATGGATTCAGCACCCCTGAAAACCCCTAGTTAGACACCTCACGTGTTCATTTTAGACTTTTATTTCTTTTCATATTTTTCACCCAAGCCCTCTGGGCTTCTTAACTTTGATTGGCTCTCCAGGATTTTCCACGAGAATTTGGGTTTCAATTAATTCAGAGGTGATTCTAGACAACTATAAGAACACATTGGTGAAGAAAGCTATTGGTAGTAATTTTTTTCACAGATGGCCCAAACATCTTGCTAAAATTCCATAACTATGTAGACAGAAAGTGTTTATGTTTTTATGTGGACACGCCTCCAGTTCATTAAGTATACCTGGTTCTCACCTTAGCACCTCCTCCACCACCTTAGCACCACCCACCTGTCCTAGTCCCTCCTCCTCCTCATGCCCACACCTGTTGTGTTATGATAATGAGGGGGAGGGTATATTTTGATTGTGTCATTAAATGGCTGTTTTTCTATTGGCACGTTTGACCCTCAAGGTTTCAGCCTCCAGGAATAAACTCAAAATAGTCAGAGAAGACATAAAACACCATAAAAACACCACCAGGGGGCTTAATGAAGTTCTATCAACCTCATAAACACATGAAAAACAGAAAAAGTGCAAAATCATGGCACCACCTCTTTAAAAAAAGAATCCCCGACCAGCGCTGGTGTAGCACCTCACTGTTCCCATCGTGTTGCACAATGGTTGTTGTGTATTGGCTGCATTGGCTTGCCTCTCGCCGCAATGACCGTTCTGTTACTGGCTACGTGTGCAGTTGCTCTCTCAACTCGATAAACTAGGAGCCAGACAAGCTAATACTCAACAAATCGCTGTTCTTTACGTATTCTGCCTGTGGGTGTGAAAGAAGCAGATGCCCGTGGGGCTCGGGCTGCAAGAATCAAGTGCTGCTATGATAGACTGACTGACCAGTGATCAGATTACTGCAGCGCAAATCTACATAAACGTTCAGATTTCAAATATTAAGTGCTGACCCCCATGCCACGGATTTAACAAGTTGAGGCGTAAAAGGTCTTGTACCTGTATCTTCCGTATTGTTCAATAAAAAGCGTTTTAATCCGATCAGCGGCCATTTGTTCCGAATTTTCTCTGATACTTTCAACTATGCGACACTACTGGTTGGGAGGTGTATTGCACTCTGATACATTACAATTTATTTTATTGAAAATGGCCGCCGATCGGATTAAAATGCTTCTTATTGAACAATACGGAAGATACAGGTACTTAAACCTTTTGCGCCTCAACTCGTTACATCCGTGGCTCGGGGGTCAGCACTTTATATTTGAAATCTGAACGTTTATGTAGATGTGGCAGTTGTATTTGTAAAAAAATCGGAACCCAGGAACAAGTGGGCCCATGACTGTCATGGTATGACAGTCATGTTTCAGGGCTACAGCTAGGCTAGATTTGATATTTCATATGGAGTATAGCTGACATCTCACCAATACTGTGTTAGAACAGCATTTTAGGTTTGTCATGTCCATAACAAGACAGACTGCAGGTGACGATGAACTCTCCAGACTCAGCCAGGGACATTTCTATTAAACAGGAGGAACCTGAAGACCACCCACTATTCTTTTCTCTTCTGTTGTAGGGCTGTCACAATATCTAATTTTACTAAGAAATAATCATGACAAAATATATCATGACAATGATAATATCCTGATGATTAAAACAAATTGCTCACTCTGTCTGGTTGCAGAAACATGGAAAAACTGATTGGCTACTTTCAGCTTATTCACTTAAGACCATTATTTGCATCGCAGGAATCCACCTTTTGACACATTCTTCCTTGTGCAATCCTGAATTACGAAGGATTTCTTCCCTAATATATATAAATCCTATAATCTTTGCTCCCAAGATTCATATGTTGGAGAGTTGGTCTTTGCCATTTTGCCTTTGCCTTCTGCAAATATTATTGTTATTTTTTTCTTCAGTTAACAAAGTCCTTTTTCAATTCCTTCATTTCAGACCAGTGTGTGGAGTCCAGACTGCAGGTGAAGATGAACTCTCCAGACTCAGCCAGGGACATTTCTATTAAACAGGAGGAACCTGAAGACCATCCACACCTCAGTAACTTTCATATAGTCTCTCTTTCTTTCATATTTTCTGTTTTGTTGTAGAGCTGTTACAATAATAACACTGATCCCTAGCGTCCCTATTTTCTTTTTTTGGGGGGGGGGGGGGCATTTGCTGAAATTAACTGATCTACAAGATCTCTAGCTTGTAGATCAGCTATTTTAGGTAAAGAGATTTGGTGTAGAGGGTACATAGCAAATTGTCTGGGAGATAAGTGGGTTATTGATCTGAGTCTAATGATCATTACATCCCGATGAAGAAGAAAAAATGTACAGTTATGTACAGTATATGGACAATCAAAATCAGTTGTAAATATAACTTTGATGTGGTGTCATAATTAAACTTAATGTTGACACACTGACTATCAAGAAAATTAAAACATGGCACTCATGTCAAAAAGGATGCCGTCCCCTGGGCTATGGACCTTTACTTTACTAACATTGAGACTGGACGCACAGGTGATTGTTTCATGCAATCAATTCCCAACCTGTTGTTTCGGGGTGCGCTGGTTTCAGCACACATAGATATATATAAAGGCTAGATGGCTCAAGGGGGCGTCGCAAGCGTAGCTCAACCGCGGCCATCTTGTAACAGTCATTCATAACATTATGTCTATGGTGCATGTACTTTGAAATAACCATAGCGTGCTCAATTTTCATCCGATTTTCAAATGGTTTGGTGTTTTGTAAACACCAAAGATGTAGTTATGATACTGCATACTTATAATTATAATCATGTTTTTTCAACACCAAACTATTTGAAAATCGGATGAAAATTGAGCACGCTATGGTTATTTCAAAGTACATGCACCATAGACATAATGTTATGGATGACCGTCCCAAGATGGCCGCCATGTGGCAACGTCGTACTCTTTGGCCAGCAGCGCGGGTGAGTCATATAGCCTTTATATATATCTATGTCAGCACACCCCAACCCCCTCTTGTGTGTTGGCTAGTGAGGCGCGTCCTAGCGAGACCCAATCTGGGAACCCATCGCCAACTAAAAATGAAAAACAGCGCCCTCTGCTGTTTGTTCTATGTCTGTTGGCTCTGGGCGGACGATAACGTAACACCAGAGCACAAGGAAACCGGTGTTTGTGATGCGCCTTCAGCGCATCACTTCCGGTTGGTGCGACTATGTTTTCATTCCCACTAACAATATTTCTACACGGAACACTAACACCACTTCTCCCAGAGAACATGGATCGTTTTGGTTATAAGCCCACTTGTTTCTATGATGAAAGAGTAAGTTAAAATGTGAATATATTTCCGTGGTTTTGTCTGCTCCGCGGACGCTATTGTTAAATTAGTTTCGGTTTGTTTCGAGGGGGAAAGATCGACGGACATGTGAATCCCGCCCACTACATGTGATTGGGTAAAGCGCGGCCTACTTCCTGATCTGAATGCGCATACTGGTTCTTATCAGTGTGACGTCGTCTGTTAAGGGGTCTATACATTCAACCGCAACTTTAAGTGGCAATTTTCAAGTAGGCAAGTATAGAGAAAACATTGGTATAGCATGAAGTTGAGCGGAGATGGCCAACAGTGTAGTGTGGAGTTGGAACGCTGGCATTGGTCTGCAGGGTAGCTTGGGTTTGAGCGATGGCAGCCTGCAGAGTAACGTAGAGCACGAGTGCCAACATTGGCGCAGGGGAGGGTGATCATTGGCACACTGACATAAGTGTGAGAGTTTTTCTTTCCTTTTAAAATTAAATATTCAAAAAAGGTTTAGTCAGTTAAATTAAGTCTCCTCACATCTATATACAAATTACATCCTGCACATCATTCTACATTCATTCAAACTGATAACTCTGACTGGGGAGGCAGTCTGGGAGATAGGTGGGTCATTGAGTCTAATGTTTGTTATGTATAGCCTATGGACAATCAAAATCAGGTGGAAATACGACATTTTGATGTGGTGTCATACTTAAACTTAAGGCACGCTGACTATCAAGAAGATAAAAACATGGCACTTCAAGTCGAAAAGGTTGCCGACCCCTGTTCTACGTGGACAAAGGAAGAATAGTTTACATTTTAGAAATCCATTGTTCAATATCATGTTATTGTTCTGCTCCTAGACATCCTGCACCTTGTTGTGTGTAAAGAGGAGGATTCTTCTGAACAGGAGAGGAGCCCCAGTCTGCTCCACGAGAAACCAGAGCCTTCACACATTAAAGAGGAACAGGAGGAGCTACTTCAAAGACCAGAGGAGCCTGATGGATCAATGTTGACATTACTAGCAGTGAAAAGTGAAATTGATGAAGACATCTCTTCACACTGCTCTGAAGTTGAAGTTGAGCTTGAATCTGACACTGAAGTCACTGAAGACAGTGATGATTGGGGTGAGACAAGTGGAGGTGTCCACACTGGAGAAAAAACATTCCAGTGTAAACTGTGTAACAAGAGTTTCAGTGATTCAAGTAACCTGAAGAGACACCAGCGTGTCCACACTGGAGAAAAACCATTCCAGTGTAAACTGTGTAACAAGAGTTTCAGTGAGTCAGGTAACCTGAAGAGACACCACCGTGTCCACACTGGAGAAAAAACATTCCAGTGTAAACTGTGTAACAAGAGTTTCAGTGGGTCATATGACCTGAAGATACACCAGAGTGTCCACACTGGAGAAAAAACATTCCAGTGTAAACTGTGTAACAAGAGTTTCAGAGAGTCAGGTAACCTGAAGACACACCAGCGTGTCCACACTGGAGAAAAACCATTCCAGTGTAAACTGTGTAACAAGAGTTTCAGTGAGTCAGGTAACCTGAAGATGCACCAGCGTATTCACACTGGTGAAAAACCATTCCAGTGTAAACTGTGTAACAAGAGTTTCAGTCAGTCATCTGAACTGAAGACACACCAGCGTGTCCACACTGGAGAAAAAACATTCCAGTGTAAACTGTGTAACAAGAGTTTCAGTCTGTCATCTGAACTGAAGAGACACCAGAGTGTCCACACTGGAGAAAAACCTTTCCATTGTAAACTGTGTAACAAGAGTTTCAGTGAGTCAGGTAACCTGAAGAGACACCACCGTATCCACACTGGAGAAAAACCATTCCAGTGTAAACTGTGTAACAAGAGTTTCAGTGGGTCATATGACCTGAAGATACACCAGAGTGTCCACACTGGAGAAAAAACATTCCAGTGTAAACTGTGTAACAAGAGTTTCAGTCTGTCATCTGAACTGAAGAGACACCAGAGTGTCCACACTGGAGAAAAACATTTCCATTGTAAATATTGTGACAAGAGTTTCAGTCGGTCATCTGAACTGAAGACACACCACGTGTCCACACTGGAGAAAAAACATTCCAGTGTTAATTATTGAGCGGTGCAACCCCTCCTATAAGAGGGTTTACTACCCATCCGTGGTGAAAGTTTTCCTTTCCGTCGTGAAAATGTGTCTTTCACTGTGACGCCATTCTGTGGAAAACACGCCCATAGGCTAAGCTCTGCAGGACGTGCTGTGATTGGCTAGCGAGACACATGGAAATTAACTTTAAACTTCGCAGACGCGCTGTGATTGGCTTAGCGAGACACATGATGAAATTAACTTTAAACTTAGCAGACGTGCTGTGATTGGCTTAGCGAGACGCATGATGAAATTAATAATAATGTATAAAATGTAATTACGTCTTCGCTGGACGTGCTGTGATTGGCTACCGAGATGCATGATGACATTAATAACTCATAAATATCACGGCTCACTTCACACTGGGTGTGATTTTTTTTTTTAAAGATGTTTTATTTTTCCTAAATATACACATGTATGTGTGTGTGTGTGTGTGTGTGTGTGTCCACAGACAGACAGACTGTCTGTCTGTCTGTCTGATAACTCTATTCCAATCTCACTACATTACAAGTTATATTCATAGTGAATTGTTATGAAATTAAATAATATCACTCTTTCTTTCTCTCCAATGGTGGCATTCGGTTATAACGCATTGTTTTTCAGTATGTTGTCTCAGTCACTGCTATAACTACAGTGTAGCACTTAAAAAAAGTTTTTAAATTGCTTGATTCAGTATTTAGATATTTGATATAATTTTTTTATCAGACACGCCCCCTTCCAAACCCATTATAACTTCAAACTCCATTTTTAATCAGCTGACTCTGAGGAAGGTCGAAAGACCGAAACGTCAGTCTATACTTGCACCTAAATAAATAAAAGGCTTAAAAAGTCTGTGTTGCTCCAGCGTTGATCTCTTCTCCATTTTTAATAATTTTTTTTGTGGTATTTAATTATTTTCATTTTCCAAAGAATATATTAAAAATAAATGAAAAACAGTCTCCTCACGTATTAGACGGACAATATCAGTCACCAGAACCAAGGACGGGTGTTTCCGATGAATCTAACATGGTTAAAATGGAGTTTGTAGTTACAATGGGTTTTTATAGGAAGGGGGCGTGTCTGATAAAATGAATATCAAATATCTAAATACTGAATCAAGCAACTTAAAAACTGTCCGGGGTGCTCCCAAAAGCCTGAGTAAGACGATAAAATGACCCAAAGTTTTTTTTAAAGTTAAATATCCCTTCAAGTGTTAACAGCAACAATTATGCTGTCCGGCAGAAACCAGCTTGCGACGCTTTTGCATGGTTTTCCATAGATCAGGGCCATTGAACACCCTTTACGTCTGTGTGTTGGTAAAAAAAACAGGACCAGGTCATGGCTGCCAACTAAAATGTTTCAAAAAAGAGATCAAGCAAGACTATAACCAGGGGTCATCAACATGTCCGTACACAGACAAATGTGTCCGTGGCAAAGACTTGGTCTTGTCCGTGGCAATTTTTTTGATTTACACACCATTATAATGTTCTTATTTAGTTTTCTTCAGAATATGTATGACTCTGATTTACTATGACACTATGTATGGAACATTAGGAGTCCTACTAGTACTAGTGGTTCTTAAATGTTTTATTTGCAAGGACCACCACTCTGAGAGTGCAAATGAAACCAAATGGACCCGTAAGGGTCCATTTGGTTCCATAAAGACACTCTCAGAGTTACAGACCTGTTATAAGGTCATTCAGGGCTCTTTATGTGTTTCTGGTAATATTATTGTCCACTCATTTTGCATGTCTGTGGCAAAAATGGAATTTACACCAAATTGTCCACCACAAGAAAGCATGGTGATGACCCCTGCTATAACTGAAGAGAGATACCTCCTCCACCAACCAACCCCAGCCCCATCCATCCTGAAAACTTGACCTCATAGCTTTTTAAATGTTGAGATGCTGAATTTCAATTAATAAACATGTCAAAACCTCTTTAAAAGTAGTTGTTTTTGTTGTGGTTGTGTATTAATAACATGTCCAAAATAGGACTGCTGGACACGACCATCCACAGTTGTTGTGAGAGAGACACTAGTCGACTCCAGGTTGAACTTCAATGTTAATGTTAATGCCATTTTAATACATTCTCAATGTGATCCTGCGTGCTAGCCCACAGCTTGTTAACCTGTTGTATGACTGGTTCTCACTGATAACGACAAAAATGGCAGATCTACAAGCTCATAGTGCGGCACCGAGTGCCTATGAGCTTGTAGATCTGCTATTTTTGAAAAATCTTGAACATTTGTGCATATCTTTGAATATTTATATTTATAAGCAAACATTTTTAACTCAAATCATTGCTTCTGGGGGGTCCCTGGCACAAAACATTTTCAGATTGGGGTCCGCAGCCAAATACATATCAATTTAGGGGTCCTTGGCATGAAAAAGGTTGAAACCCACTTTTGTTCAGTAACAGGTGTCTCTCCAGCTCTCTATTAAATAGAAGATAGCTACATTTTCAGGTTGGGATACTAATTGTATGTAATGCTAACTAAATGCCTCAACTCCTACAATGCCAAGTGCTTAAGTTGTCAGGGTGAGGGGTCCCCATTTCAAATGTCATTATCTTGGGGGTCAAGTCTGAAAAGTTTGGGAATCTGCAGTGCCAAATGTTCTTATTCTTCTCCTGCCCAGTAGGCGGCGCGCCTGCTCATTGGAGTCGGACGCAACTTCCTTGAAATGCCAGACAAGAAGAACAACAAAGCAGGGTTGCCATGTCTGCTTATTATAAGTAAGGTTTCTTGTAAATATTAAAAGTTGCGGCGAGTTGCGTTTTTTGTGCCAGGGACCCCCGTACCAGATTTGTGTTGTTAAAATGTTTCAAAGATAATAGCAGATCTAGCAGATCTACAAGCTCACAGTCACAATGTGTTTTCAAATAGACTAGTGACTAGATATATCATATAGGTTTAAAGTGCTCTTGTGGCCTGCTTTTCGGCTTGTTTTCCTAGACCTGGTTGCTTATTTCTCTCACAGAACCTGTCAACACTGCTCTAGTGCCACAATGCAGTAGTGAAAACAGCATGGTGTGTTGACTGACTGTTGTTGACACTTTAAAATACCATAGATTTATATCAAAGTAAAATGCAATGAAAAGTAAAACGTGTCGTTTCTAAACAGTGTCGTCGTTAAGCAGCAGGAGGACGTTTGTTAGCAGCTCAACCACTGAAACACAGCAGGTATAAAGATCAACTCATTCAGGTTGTTTTGCATCTATGTTAGCCATGAGAGTTCCTGCTTTAGAGTGGTGTTCGATTTGTTTTACATTTACAACTCTCACATGTACATAAACGTTCACATTTCAAATATAAAGTGCTGACCCATGAGCCACGGATGTTACAAGTTGATCCGTTCCGCGATAAGTACCCGTATCTCCCGTATTGTTCAATAAAAAGCATTTTAATCCGATCGCCAGCCATTTTCTCCAAATTTTCTCCGATGCTTTCAACCATGCGACACTAACGGTTGGGAGGTGTATTGCACTCTGATGATCGGATTAAAATGCTTTTTATTGAACAATACGGGAGATACGGTACTTATCGCGGAACGGATCAACTTGTAACATCCGTGGCTCAGGGGTATAAAGCACTTCTGAACGTTTATGTACATGTGAGAGTTGGCAATGTAAAAACATCGAACACCACTCTGAACCAGGAACTCTCGGTTCCATGACTGTCATGTTTCAGGGCTACATCTATGTATCATTTTAGATGAACGGATCACGTCTTGTTTAATCTATTTGTCTTTATTAACGCATCGTTTAAGTTGGAACATAAGTCCAATTACTTTAATAGCTGTTAGGTTGTTATAAGGTGATCATAAACACAAACAATAGCTCCAGACCATAGCAGCAGCAATAATACATGTATGGTTTTGTTAGCCTGGGACCAGGCTATGGTTTTGTTGTTGTTGACGTCACTATTGTCATTGTAACCCTATAGTTCAGTGATTCTCAACCTGTGGGTCGGGACCCCCAGGGGGGTCCCCACATGATTTTGGGGGGTCCCCAGGTGACGGTGAAGTGACAATTTTAGGACTTTTAAGACCTTTTTAATACCTCGAAAATAATTTACTGCATCAAAAGTAATCAACAAAGTACTATAAAAAACTGGTCAAACATTGGCCAAATTGTCAAATAATATAAGAAATAGGCAAACGTTTTGAGCTACAAGCTCACAACGCGTCGCAACGCGAGGCGTTGTCAGCTTATAGATCTGCTATTTTCACAATAGCAGATCCTCAACTCCTACCCTTATCAGGGTGGGGGGTCCTCAGTTCAAATATGATTATCTTGGAGGGTCACGGCCTGTTAACCACCAGTAGTATCTTTACTCTGTCAGACAGAGTCTGTCTGTAATGTTAATGTGATTGTCAAGTGAAGTTAGAGCTCCATGTCTTCATGCACCTTGAATCCTTCTACCAACTAAACATCTGTCATGCTGTATTGTGTCAGACCTAGAATGACCGTCCAGGTAATGCATGGCATTGGAAATGATCTGACAGTTTAGCTCCAAACTCACCTGTCTGCTGTTATTATAATTGACAAAGGATTTCTCCTTATTTTTCAAATTATATAGTGTGTAAACTTTATTGTTACATCACAATTTTACAAAAACGGCAAACACGCAGTGGGAATATTAATTCAGCTCTAAATGCTGAAAAGAGAAAAAAAAACAGTTGAATTTGCATCATGTCTATAATCTGCATAAGCCTACAAGCAATAGATGGTTTGACATAGGGCCATAAGCCTATATCTTTTGAACTGGTGGGTTTTGTCCACATAAAAATATAATTTTAACACCATTTCTGGAAGAACATTCTTCCTCATATTTTAACCCATTTTGGGGCGGGGACCCGTTTTTGTAACTATACCTTTCAGGACGGGAACCCCTTTTAGGGTTCTTGTTGTTATGTACAGTATAAAGCAACATACTGTACATTGTTTGTCATTTTGGAATAAATATTTGAAGTTTTTCAGAAAACTTAGGTCAGGATTTAGAAGGCGTTTTTAGAATGGGCCTCAGGTCTAAATGGGTTAATAATACCCAATGATCACCGTTTTAGGGGAAGTAGAACCATGGAACCCTAAAGTCCTTATTCAATTCCTTCATTTCAGACAAGTGTGTGGAGTCCAGACTAAAGGTGAAGATGAACTCTCCAGACTCAGCCAGTGCCATTTCTATTAAACAGGAACCTGAAGACCATCCACACCTCAGTACGTTTAATGTTCTCTCTCTTTCTTAAATATGTTTCTGTTCTGTTGTAGAGCTGTCGCAATATGAACATTTTACTATGCAATAGTCATGACGAAATATATGATAATATCCCGATGATTAAAGATGATTAAACAAATTGGCCATGTTGCCTTGTGGTGCACACACCATAGGCAACGGAAGGGGGGTCAGAAGGGCCTAGTAATCGGCTTGTCGATCTCGCCGACGGCTGGTCTATTTAATTTAAAAAAAAATCCCCGACCAGCGCTGGTCTAGCACCCCACTGTTCCCATCGTTTTGCACAATGGTGGTTGTGTATTGGCTGCATGCTTGCCTCTTGCCGCAATGACCGCTCTGTTACTGGCTACGTGTGCAGTTGCTCTCTCAACTCGATAAACTAGGAGCCAGACAAGCTAATACTCAACAAATCGCTGTTCTTTACGTATTCTGCCTGTGGGTGTGAAAGAAGCAGATGCCCGTGGGGCTCGGGCTGCAAGAATCAAGTGCTGCTATGATAGACTGACTGACCAGTGATCAGATTACTGCAGCGCAAATCTACATAAACGTTCAGATATCAAATATAAAGTGCTGACCCCCATGCCACGGATTTAACAATAATTTAACAATAATTTTTATTGAACAATACGGAAGATACAGGTACTTAGACCATTTGCGCCTCAACTTGTTACATCCGTGGCTCGGGGGTCAGCACTTTATATTTTAAATCTGAACGTTTATGTAGATGTGGCAGTTATAAATGTAAAAAAATCGCAAACCAGGAACAAGTGGGCCCATGACTGTCATGGTATGACAGTCATGTTTCAGGGCTACAGCTAGGCTAGATTTCATATTTCATATGGAGTATAGCTGAAATCTCACCAATACTGTGTTAGAACAGCATTTTAGGTTTGTCATGTCCATAACAAGACTGCAGGTGACGATGAACTCTCCAGACTCAGCCAGGGACATTTCTATTTAACAGGAGGAACCTGAAGACCACCCACTATTCTTTTCTCTTCTGTTGTAGGGCTGTCACAATATCTAATTTTACTAAGAAATAATCATGACAAAATATATCATGACAATGATAATATCCTGATGATTAAAACAAATTGCTCACTCTGTCTGGTTGCAGAAACATGAAAAACTGATTGGCTACTTTCACCTTATTCACTTAAGACCATTATTTGCATCGTGGGAATCCATCTTTTGACACATTCTTCCTTGTGTAATCCTAAATTACTAAGGATTTCTTCCCTAATATATGAATCCTATAATCTTTGCTCCCAAGATTCATATGTTGGAGAATTGGTCTCTGCCATTTTGCCTTTGCCTTCTGCAAATATTATTGTTATTTTTTTCTTCAGTTAACAAAGTCCTTTTTCAATTGCTTCATTTCAGACCAGTGTGTGGAGTCCAGACTGCAGGTGAAGATGAACTCTCCAGACTCAGCCAGGGACATTTCTATTAAACAGGAGGAACCTGAAGACCATCCACACCTCAGTACGTTTCATATGCTCTCTCTTTCTTTCATATTTTCTGTTTTGTTGTAGAGCTGTTACAATAATAACACTGATCCCTAGCATCCCTATTGGGGGGGGGGGGCATTTGCTGAAATTAACTGATCTACAAGATCTCTAGCTTGTAGATCAGCTATTTTAGGTAAAGAGATTTGGTGTAGAGGGTACATAGCAAATTGTCTGGGAGATAAGTGGGTTATTGATCTGAGTCTAATGATCATTACATCCCGATAAAGAAGAAGAAAAAACAGTTATATACAGTATATGGACAATCAAAATCAGTTGGAAATATAACTTTTCGATGTGGTGTCATAATTCAACTTAATGTTGACATGGCACACTGACTATCAAGAAAATTAAAACATGGCACTTCATGTCAAAAAGGATGCCGTCCCCTGGCCTATAGACCAATTATTTGTTTACTAACATTGAGACTGGACGCACAGGTGATTGTTTCATGCAATCAATTCCCAACCTGTTGTTTTGGGGTGCGCTGGTTTCAGCACACCCCAACCCCCTCTTTTGTGTTGGCTAGTGAGGCGCGTCCTAGCGAGACCTGACAGAATGGGTTTCATTGCGCGCATACTGGTTGCACACATACTGGTTCTTATCAGTGTGACGTCGTCTGTTAAGGGGTCTATACATTCAACCGCAACTTTAAGTGCCAAGTTTCAAGTAGGCAAGTATAGAGAAAACATTGGTATAGCGTGAAGTTGAGCGGAGATGGCCAACAGTGTAGTGTGGAGTTGGAACGCTGGCATTGGTCTGCAGGGTAGCTTGGGTTTGAGCGATGGCAGCCTGCAGAGTAACGTAGAGTTGAATGGTG
The DNA here is from genome assembly GCF_963280865.1 of Gymnoscopelus braueri. NCBI lineage: Eukaryota > Metazoa > Chordata > Actinopteri > Myctophiformes > Myctophidae > Gymnoscopelus > Gymnoscopelus braueri. Next base: position 58,238,129 of record NC_137604.1, read on the forward strand.
ATGTGGGCCTCAGGAGTAGAGCGGGAAGGACTGGCGGTTGGTGCCGACTCCTGTGGGGAAGGTGGTGCTGGTCTGTTGGCTACAACAATGCTCCCTGGTCAGCTGGAAGGCAAGCCTACAAAACCGATGACATGAAAGGGCCACAATGAATTATTATACAATAGGGGTAGGCACCCTTACGCACGAGTGCCAACGTTGGCGCAGGGGAGGGTGATCATTGGCACACTGACATAAGTGTGAGTTTTTCTTTCCTTTTAAAATTAAATATTCAAAAAAGGTTTAGTCAGTTAAATTAAGTCTCCTCACATCTATATACAAATTACATCATTCTACATTTATTCAAACTGATAACTCTGACTGGGGAGGCAGTCTGGGAGATAGGTGGGTCATTGAGTCTAATGTTTGTTATGTATAGCCTATGGACAATCAAAATCAGGTGGAAATACGACATTTTGATGTGGTGTCATACTTAAACTTAAGGCACGCTGACTATCAAGAAGATAAAAACATGGCACTTCATGTTGAAAAGGTTGCCGACCCCTGTTCTACATGGACAAAGGAAGAATAGTGTTACATTTTAGAAATCCATTGTTCAATATCATGTTATTGTTCTGCTCCTAGACATCCTGCACCTTGTTGTGTGTAAAGAGGAGGATTCTTCTGAACAGGAGAGGAGCCCCAGTCTGCTCCACGAGAAACCAGAGCCTTCACACATTAAAGAGGAACAGGAGGAGCTACTTCAAAGACCAGAGGAGCCTGATGGATCAATGTTGACATTACTAGCAGTGAAAAGTGAAATTGATGAAGACATCTCTTCACACTGCTCTGAAGTTGAAGTTGAGCTTGAATCTGACACTGAAGACACTAAAGACAGTGATGATTGGGCTGAGACAAGTGGAGGTGTCCACACTGGAGAAAAACCATTCCAGTGTAAACTGTGTAACAAGAGTTTCAGTCTGTCAGGTAAGCTGAAGACACACCAGCGTGTCCACACTGTTGAAAAAACATTCCAGTGTGAACATTGTGACAAGACTTTCAGAGAGTCAGGTAACCTGAAGACACACCAGCGTGTCCACACTGGAGAAAAACCATTCCAGTGTGAACATTGTGACAAGAGTTTCAGTCAGTCACGTGACCTGAAGAGACATCAGCGTGTCCATACTGGAGAAAAACCATTCCAGTGTAAACATTGTGACAAGAGTTTCAGAGTGTCATCTAACCTGAAGACACACCAGCGTGTCCACACTGGAGAAAAACCATTCCAGTGTGAACATTGTGACAAGAGTTTCAGAGAGTCAGGTAAGCTGAAGAGACACCAGCGTGTCCACACTGAAGAAAAACCTTTCCAGTGTAAACATTGTGACAAGAGTTTCAGAGTGTCATCTAACCTGAAGACACACCAGCGTGTCCACACTGGAGAAAAACCGTTCCAGTGTGAACATTGTGACAAGAGTTTCAGAGAGTCAGGTAAGCTGAAGAGACACCAGCGTGTCCACACTGGAGAAAAAACATTCCAGTGTGAACATTGTGACAAGAGTTTCAGAGAGTCAGTTGACCTGAAGACACACCAGCGTGTCCACACTGGAGAAAAACCTTTCCAGTGTAAACATTGTGACAAGAGTTTCAGTCAGTCAGGTAGTCTGAACAAACACCAGCGTAGCCACACTGGAGAAAAACCTTTTCAGTGTAAACATTGTGACAAGAGTTTCAGTGAGTCAGGTAACCTGAAGAGACACCAGCGTGGCCACACTGGAGAAAAAACATTTGTGTAAACAGCCTGTTGAACTAATCAATGGTAGGTTTGATTTCTAGCCTGAGAGAGAGAGAGGATTCCGTAGTCCTACTAATCCAGTACCTGGCCTGTAGACCTGTTCGCAATTTGGTGTTGGGGGAATTTCTCACTTGAATTGAGTCAGTGGGTCCCTAGACATGAATAATCACAGAGGTGCTCGTCCGCCATAGTGCCACGAATGGCGCAATGGTCAAATCAAATATGGCCGCCATCGGCTATGATGAAAATCCAACTTTTTTGTTTTTGAGTGATATCGTCATGACCGTTTTGGGTGATTTTGACCTAGAAAGGTCATGGTCAAGGTCATTTTGCTATTCCGAAGACCTTGGCCATAACCTGGCCATTGTTCGGAGTAAAAACAGGTGCAATAAGTCTAATCTAACTAATTCTGACATTTAGAATTCATTTCTGATATTGTTTTGACCATTAAGGATCATCTTGTCATTGAAATATCAATATCAGTGTCATTATTCAATAACCCGATTATTTCTTAACTGTCACTTTTTGTTTAATCATTGGTTTTATTTATAACAGAAGACATGCACATGAGAATATAACTATAAATAGAAACACCCCCTTTAACTTTTATTTTAATCGAGTGTTGAAATTAGCAAATAAGACTATGTAGGAATAAAAGTGATATACAAATAAAATCATAACACAAAATAATTTTTATCAAAGTGCACCATATGTGTGCTCTGTGCTGAGTGATTTTGATCGTGTTAGTATCATGGTCAGTATCATGTCAGTGTCACGGTCAGTATCATGTAAGTTCAAAGAAAAAATAACGTACATCCTCCGTCTCTTGAGCCAAACTGTAAGAACAGAATCATGAAAACAAAGCGGGGGCTCGCAACTTACTTTTGAATGCTCCACGCTTTTTCATTTGCAACAAACAGCTGATATCTGCTGTTGCCAAATGCAGATATCGGCTGTTTGTTTGTTCATCAGTTTCATGGTCAGCATCATGTTAGTTTCATGGTCAGTAGTGTCATGGTCAGTATCATGTTAGTATCATGGTCAGTATCATGTTAGTGTCATGTTAGTATCATGGTCAGTATCATTATGTTAGTATCCTGGTCAGTATCCTGGTCAGTATTCTGGTCATTATCAGTGATGAGCTGTGGATTTTTGAACTAGGGGGGCTATATTTTCTGACGTCACGTGCACGTGCATGTGCACATAGCCAATCAGCTCAGTGCTAGTTGAAATACTGTGCTAGTTGAAATACTGTATTAAACATGTGATTTTTCATGTAATTATATCTTATTATTTAGTTGCATTGTTAATTTGTTGTTTTTATTTTTGTTTCAATTAATCAATTATTTTATTTTCCTTAAAGTTTTATATAATTATTCCTATAATATTTCCTTTACATAGACTCACCCACACATAAGTACTTAAAATAATCAGACAACTTGTCTTTGTCTTGTCTCAGAGAACTGGGTCCTCTTCTAAGCGATCACCTTCACACTCTGCAGTGCAGAGACTGTTGTCTCTCATTGTGAGAGGAATGAACACATTCAATTCAAGTCCATGGCTTTTTTCGAGTAGCCTAATGTTATGCAAAGCAGCCAGGTAGACGCTATTGAGAACGGCTCGCCGCTGACGGCGCGAACCTTGAGAGGCTATTGTTTAAACTTTAAGGTGTTAAAGGGGTAGTTCACCCCCCAAATTTTTTTTTTCTATTGATTACTCACCCCATGGAGCCTTGAATTCATGGATATTTTTTTGTTTTTGTCGCATTCCTTCCTTTATTATTTGATTATAATAAATTTAGCCCCATTGATTCCGGTAGGAGACACAAATGCATTTGTGTCTACCGGAATCAATGGGGACACATTTATTATAATCAAATTATTGGCTTAGGAATGTGACAAAAACAAAAAAATATCTATGAATTCAAGGCTCCAGATGGTCAGTAATCAATAGAAAAAAAGTTATTTTGGGGGTGAACTACCCCTTTAAGACCGCAGCTGAGACGGTGCGTGCTCGCGCGTGCATGTGGAGCTCCCAGCCCCCCAGCCAGCGCCAGAACTAAGGGGTCGCCGACCCCCCGTAGCACCCCCTTCAGCTTCAGGTCATTATCATGGTCATTATCATGGTCAGTATCATGGTCAGTATCATGGTCAGTATCATGGTCATTATCATGGTCAGTATCATGGTCAGTATTATGGTCATTATCACATCAGTATCGTGTTAGTCATGGCATGGCATGGCATTGCATGGCATGTGGTATGGTGTGGCATGTGGCATGGCATGTGAAATAACATGGCAAGTGGCATGGCATATGCCCTGGCATGTGTCATGTTAGTATCATGTCAGTATCATGTTAGTATTTGGCATGGCATGTGCCAGGGCATGTGGCCATTTCATGTATAATGTGAGTATCATGACCAGTATCATGTTAGTATCAGTATTAGTGGTCAGTACTCAGTATCATGTTAGTATCATGTTAGTGTCATGTTAGTATTTGGCATGGCATGTGCCAGGGCATGTGGCATGTGGCCATTGCACATGCCATGCCACATGGCATATGGCATGGTATGGTATGGCACAGCATGTGGCATGGCATGCCTCATGCCATTTCATGCCATGCCCTGCCACATGCCATGCCATATCACATGCCCTGCCATGCCCTGCCACACGCCATGCAATGCCATGCCCCTTGCTATGCCATGCTACTGTTCAGTCATGGCTATTGCCTCAGTAACATGCAGCTTCTAACACCTCTCAGAATTTTATATAGCACTTTTACTACTCAAAGTCACTTCATGACTTTGAATACGTAGATAAACTAATTTACAAAAGATGTGTACTAATAATAAATATTCTAAATGGTTACTTGGAACAGTTAACTGTGGTGGACATTTACAAGTTGATTTTGGGCAGGTACGATAGCTTTACTCCTTATACTATTTTTAGTTGCCATGTGTCTGATCATAGACATAATGCTTTACATGTGAATGCTCCCCCCTTATATTTGTTCTATGTTGGATCAGAACCCTAGTCCCTACCAGACCCTCTCAAGTGACTTCCTGACGCTCACGGTTATTATGCCTTATGCTCAGACTGTCAGTGCTTCATCTGCTTGGAATGAGCTCCAGAAGTCCTTAAAAATCAGTTCACCTCCTTGTTTGGAAAGAACATGCCCTGCCATGCCCTGCCACATGCCATGCAATGCCATGCCCCTTGCCATGCCATGATACTGACATGGCAAGGCCATGATACTACTGACCATGCTACTGACATGATACTGACTATGATACTACTGACCATGCTACTGACATGATACTGACTATTATACTACTGACCATGCTACTGACATGATACTGACCATGATACTACTGACCATGATACTACTGACCATGCTACTGACATGATACTACTGACATGATACTGACCATGATACTACTGACCATGATACTACTGACATGATACTGACCATGATACTACTGACCATGATACTACTGACCATGCTACTGACATGATACTACTGACCATTATACTAACATGGTACTACTGACCATTATACTAACATGATACTACTGACCATTATACTAACATGATACTGACATGATACTCACCATGATACTGATCATGATACTGACCATGATACTGACCATGATACTGACCATGATACTGATCATGATACTGATCATGATACTGACCATGATACTGACCATGATACTGACCATGATACTGACCATGATACTGATCATGATACTGACATGATACTGACCATGATACTGACATGATACTGACCATGATACTAACTAACTAACACAATCACTCAGAATCACTCAGCACACATATGGTGCACTTTGAGTGAAGTTGTTATGGTTTTACTTTTTCTCACTTTTATTCCTACATAGTCTTATTTGCTAATTCCAAGACCCAATTAAAAATTAAAGGGGGATGTTTATAATTGTTATATTTCTCATAGACATGTCTTTTGTTATAAATAAAACCAATGATTATGAAACATAAAAAAATTAATCGTAATCGGGTTATTAAATTATGACATTGATATTGATATTTCAATGACAAGATGATCCTTAATGGTCAAAACAATATCAGAAATGAATTCTAAATGTCAGAATTAGTTGGATTAGACTTATTTGCACCTGTTTTTACTCCGAACAATGGCCAGGTTATGGCTAACGTCTTCGGAATAGCAAAATGACCTTGACCATGACCTTTCAAGGTCAAAATCACCCAAAATGGTCATAACAATATCAGAAATGAATTCCACACACCCCAATTAGTCGGAATGAATGTGTTTATACACTGCTTGGAATGAGCTCCAGAAGTCCTTAAAAATGACTTGCCTGATTCTTTAATGGTCTGCTTCTTGTTAATCATGTCCTGTCCTTGCTTGTGACTCGTCTCAGAGGGACTCAGACAAATGTGTCCGTGGCAAAGACTTGGTCTCAGTGTTGATTTCGTCGACTAAAATTATGACGAAAAATGTTGGTCGATTACCTTTTTTCACTGACGAAAACTAAATAAAAACAAAATAAAAACTAAGACGACTAAAACTATTACTAAATATATTGACAATTTCTTCAACAAATAAAAACTAGAATAAAATGTTAGTGAGGGATCTAGTGGAGAAGAGATCCAGTAGAACTCCTTAACCTTAACCGTGGCAATTTTGTATTTACACACCATTATAATGTTCTTATTTAATTTTCTTCAGAATATGTATGACTCTGATTTACTATGACACTATGTATGGAACATTAGGAGTCCTTCTAGTACTAGTGGTTCTTAAATGTTTTAATTGCAAGGACTACCGTAACTCTGAGAGTGTACAAATGGAACCAAATGAACCCGTAAGGGTCCATTTGGTTCCATTTGTACACGCTCAGAGTTACAGACCTGTTATATGGTCATTCAGGGCTAGCTCTTTATGTGTTTCTGGTAATATTATTGTCCACTCATTTTGTATGTCCGTGGCAAAAATGGAATTTTGACCAAAATGTCCACAAGAAAGCATGGTGATGACCCCTGCTATAACTGAAGAGAGATACCTCCTCCACCAACCAACCCCAGCCCCATCCATCCTGAAAACTTGACCTCATAGCTTTTTAGATGTTGAGATGCTGAATTTCAATTAATAAACATGTCAAAACCTCTTTAAAAGTAGTTGTTTTTGTTGTGGTTGTGTATTAATAACATGTCTAAAATAGGACTGCTGGACACGACCATCCACAGGTTGAACTTCAATGTTAATGTTAATGCCATTTTAATACATTCTCAATGTGCTCCTGTGTGATAGCCCACAGCTTGATAAACCTGGTTTAATGACTGGTTCTCACTGATAACGACCCCCCCCTCCGGGGACCACCAGTGGTCCTTGGGGGGTAGCCTACCAGCGGGGGTCCCCCCGGCAAAATTAGTTAACATAGCGTCACAATCATTTTAACCACTTAGCTTTGGCTATTCAAAAATAGCAGATCTACAAGCTCATAGCGCAGCACAGAGTGCCGCGCTATGAGCTTGTAGATCTGCTATTTTGGAAAAATCTTGAACATTTGTGCATATCTTTGAATATTTATATTTATAAGCAAACATTTTTAACTCAAATCTTTGCTTCTGGGGGTCCCTGGCACAAAACATTTTCAGATGGGGGTCCGCGGCCAAATGTATATCAATTTAGGGGTCCTTGGCATGAAAAAGGTTGAGACCCACTTTTGTTCAGTAACAGGTGTCTCTCTCCAGCTCTCTATTAAATAGAAGATAGCTACATTTTCGGGTTGGGATACTAATTGTATGTAATGCTAACTAAATGCCTCAACTCCTACAATGCCAAGTGCTTAAGTTGTCAGGGTGAGGGGTCCCCATTTCAAATGTCATTATTTTGGGGGTCACGTCTGAAAAGTTTGGGAATCTGTAGTGCCACATTTTCTCATTCTTCTCCTGCCCAGTAGGCGGCGCGCCTGCTTATTGGAGTCGGACGCAACTTCCTTGAAATGCCAGACAAGAAGAACAACAAAGCAGGGTTGCCATGTCTGCTTATTATAAGTAAGGTTTCTTGTAAATATTGAAAGTTGCGGCGAGTTGCGTTTTTTTTTGTGCGAGGGACCCCCGCTGCCCCGCACCAGATTTGTGTTGTTAAAATGTTTCAAAGATAATAACAGATCTAGCAGATCTACAAGCTCACAGTCACAACGTGTTGTGAGCTTGTAGATTGGCTCTTTTCAAATAGGCTGCTAGATAGATCATATAGGTTTAAAGTGCTCATGTGGCCTGCTTTTGGGCTTGTTTTCCTAGCCCTGGTTGCTTATTTCTCTCACAAAACCTGGCAACACTGCTCTAGTGCCACAATGCAGTAGTGAAAACAGCATGGTGTGTTGACTGACTGTTGTTGACACTTTAAAATACCATAGATTTATATCAAAGTCAAATGTAAAGAAAAGTAAAACGTGTCGTTTCTAAACAGTGTCGTCGTTAAGCAGCAGGAGGACGTTTGTTAGCAGCTCAACCACTGAAACACAGCAGGTATAAAGATCAACTCATTCAGGTTGTTTTGCATCTATGTTAGCCATGAGAGTTCCTGCTTTAGAGTGGTGTTCGATTTGTTTTACATTTACAACTCTCACATGTACATAAACGTTCACATTTCAAATATAAAGTGCTGACCCATGAGCCACGGATGTTACAAGTTGATCCGTTCCGCGATAAGTACCCGTATCTCCCGTATTGTTCAATAAAAAGCATTTTAATCCGATCGCCGGCCATTTTCTCCAAATTTTCTCCGATGCTTTCAACCATGCGACACTAATGGTTGGGAGGTGTATTGCACTCTGGTGATCGGATTAAAATGCTTTTTATTGAACAATACGGGAGATACGGGAACTTATCGCGGAACGGATCAACTTGTAACATCCGTGGCTCAGGGGTATAAAGCACTTCTGAACGTTTATGTACATGTGAGAGTTGGCAATGTAAAAACATCGAACACCACTCTAAACCAGGAACTCTCGGTTCCATGACTGTCATGTTTCAGGGCTACCTCCATAGCAGCAGCAATACATGTATGATTTTGTTGTTGTTGACGTCACTATTGTCATGGTAACCCTATAGTTACATCAATGCTACATCATTACAGTGGATAATCTCCATAATAAGCAATGAGGTGCAAAGCAAAGGCTAGGGTTAGGTTAACCCTAACCTCATGTCAAGGACCCCCAAATTGACACTTATTACCCCGCGGACCCCCATTTGAAAAGATAAGCCGGAGACCCCAATAAGAGAAGGTTTTTACGGCTCTCTAGCAGTGATTCTCAACCATTTCAATTTTGACATGCATTAAGCTACGGACCCCCATTTAATGGCATTTATACCTCTGGGACCCCGATTCATATTTTAAAATCAATGTTAACTTTGACTGCCAGAGTATTTTCATAAAGTACTCCCCCATTGCCAGCAATTTTCGTGTTTTTTTTATTTTTATATTTTGAAAATTTTCATGAAAATAATTGATCAGACTGTTTTTTAAAGACGCCGCACAAATCCGCCACTAGAGAGCAGCACATGATAGCTTGATCAGCTCCTTGTGTCACTGTTACCCTTCTTGAGCGATTAGACAGGGAAAAACATGAAAACGGATGTGACGTCCTCCCAGATTGTTTTGATCGTCAAAATTACGATATGATACACGACGGCGATGACTGATCGTCACCCAGACCATAGATTATAGAAGAGAAGCTGTCCGTTTGTCCGTTATACCGTGTGAAAAACCGTTTGTTTACCTATTTTGGACGAAAATGACCGGGGGAAAATAATCAAAAACCGGAAACGGAACCCAGGTCCTGAAACCGGATGCAGATATGGGTGAAGTAAGTGGAACTCGAGAATAACATTGAATTTTAAGCAGCATAGCGCGATCAGAGATTAAACAATGAACGCAAATCCAACGCGTCAAACGCGTCAATGGCGTGGGTGGATTAAGTAGTAATTGACGCGTTTTCGAGTCAATGGCGTTTATAGAGTTAATTTAACTCTGAGAGTGTACAAATGGAACCAAATGGACTCGTTAGGGTCCGTTTGGTTCCATTGTACACTCTCAGAGTTACAGACCCATAAGGGTCCATTTGGTTCCTGTCCATCATTTAGCTGGGGACCCCCTGGAACCCCCTCAAGTACCCCTAGGGGTCCCCGGACCCCACTTTAAGAACCACTGCTGTAAACCACCAGTAGTATCTTTACTCTGTCAGACAGAGTGTGTCTGTAATGTTAATGTGATTGTCAAGTGAAGTTAGAGCTCCATGTCTTCATGCACCTTGAATCCTTCTACCAACTAAACATCTGTCATGCTGTATTGTGTCAGACCTAGAATGACCGTCCAGGTAATGCATGGAATTGGAAATGATCTCCCTGTCTTCATCAATAGATCGCAATAGATCGTTTGACATAGGGCCATAGGCCTATATCTTTTGAACTGGTGGGTTTTTTCCACATAAAAATATCATTTTAACACTTACTGTACAATTTTTGGAAAAACATTCTTCCTCATGATTTTATTTTATTTTATTTTATTTTATTAGACGTTATACAGGAGAAAAACACATGTTACATCATGTTCATCGTAGAAACGTCAAGGATACAGACACAGAAAAGTCTTGCGACTTATTTTCATTGTGGTCCTTGGTCTGAGACAAACAACACTGCAACAAAATACATACAGGTAGACAGTACAGTAATAAATAAAACAATCAATAGCTACACTACCTACAGCATAAATATATATATAAAAATACATATAATCGCATTGCTAACATAAGTGACCCTACTATTCGGCAACGTTTTCTAATAGCCATGCTTTGACCCTTATCTTAAAAAGGAGATGGCTGCTGGTGCTCTTTATAGTCAGGGGTAGCGAGTTCCAGTTAACTGCTCCTCCAAATCTAAATGAGCGTTTTCCCATTTCAGTGGTGAACGTGGGCATGGTCAGGTCTGCTATGCTGGCTCTGGTTAGGTGGGAATGGGCTTCGCTACGCTTCTGAAAAAGATTACATAGGTACACAGGGGCGCTGTTTAAGTAGATGTTATGCACCAGGTTCAGCTGTAGTTGAACTGACCTGGCTGCCAGAGGGAGCCAACCCAACTGCTGGAAATGATGTTTTCCAACATGGTCCCTTGCAGACAGCCCCAAGACAAGCCTGACCAACCTATTTTGAGAAACCTGCAACTTCTCTTTTAGGGCTTTGGTTAGGCCATCGTACCATGAGCCAATGGCATAGTCGAAACAACATAAAACCAGTGAGTTTGCTAATAAGCGAAGACTGTCCGAGTCCAGAAACTGCGCTTTCCTGGCTAAGAATTTGGTTCTACCATTTACCTTGCTAATGGTCTTAAGAGCCATGTTTTCACCACCCAGGCTGCGATCGAGCAGACAACCAAGGTAGCTGACTGAGGGTTTAGCCGGAAAGGACTGGCCCCCAAGAGTGATACTGGGTGAGGCCAGTTTGTGCAACCTGGGCTGAGAACCAAATAAAATATATTCAGTTTTGGCCATATGAAGGGATAATTTATTGTCTGAAAGCCAGGTTTTAATACTATTGCATTCCTTGACAAGGGTGCCATTCAACTTATCCACATCCTCATCTGAGGCCAGGATGGCTGAATCGTCCGCGTACAAGAACAAATTAACAGAACAGGCAGCTTGGAGGTCGTTTATGAAAATTTGAAACAACAGGGGGCCCAAAACACTCCCTTGCGGGACGCCGCAGGTCACAGGCAGAGCCTTTGAGAGATGGCCTTGAAAGTCCGTGATTTGATCCCTGTCTGAAAGATACGACATAAACCAATTTAAGCTAGAAGAGCTCAGGCCTAAGGCTGAAAGTTTGTTGAAAAGTAAGCCGTGGTGTACTGTGTCAAAGGCTTTTCAATTAGGATCATTCCACTTAGCTTACCAGCTTCCATTTCAGATCTAATGAAATCAGTAAGGTAGAGAAGACATGAATCAGTTGAGTGGGACTTCCTAAAACCAGACTGGAAAGTATACAGTAGTTTGGAGTCACTAAGGTTGTTCATGAATTACTTTCTCCAGTACTTTGGAAGTGACACTGAGTATGGAGATAGGTCTGTAGTTTCCGGGGTCAGACCTATTACCCTTCTTAAAAAGAGGGATTGTCTTGGCATGTTTCATGTCCAAGGGGACAGTTCCTAGCTCTAGGGACAAATTAACTATGTGTGTGACACATGGTGCAATCAAGTCCGCTGCATCCTTTAGGAACCTTGCAGAGATGTTATCAAGCCCAGTGGCCTTGTTGGTGTTAAGGCTCTTTAACATTTTATTTATGTTTTCAACTGTGACTGGCTTGAAATAAAAGCTGTTAGGAGTGACACCGAGACGGTCATAGAAAGCTTACAGTTCTTTTTGCCCGTAGGTAACAGGGCCTGCAGGCAGACAAGCAACAAGTTTCATGGCAATAGAGGTGAAAAAAGAGTTAAAGTGGTTTGCAATCAGGTTTTTGTTGTACACCCTATTACCTTCAATATCTAATGAGATACAAGGACTTGAAACTTTAGTTTTGGTGGTGCAACCCAGGTTCTTTAGGGTTTTCCATAAGGTTCGAGAGTTATCCTTGTTTTCCCTGATTTGCTCAGTGAAATAGCTGGACTTGGCCTTCTTCACTTTGCGCTGAACCTCATTTCTGAGCCTTCTAAAATGTAGGAGGTCAGCTCGATTACCTGATTGCTTGAAACGTGACAGGGCTTTGTCCCTGGCGCTGATGGCTTCAAAGATTGCTTGTGTGAACCATACATTGGATCTCTGCTTGATTCGGACTGTTCTGGTTGGAGCTACTGTGTCAATTACAGAGATAAAAAGTTTTTTAAAACTACCCCATGCCTGATTGATGTCATCAGAATTAAGAACTGGGGACCAGTCTAGCTTCTGTAAAGCCTCGCAAAATTGAGCCACAGAGTAGCGCTTAAAGGATCTGGCAGTGATTGACTTATGGGAGTTAAAAATGACTTGTTGGGCTCTCCTGGAGCAGTAAGTAAGAAAGTGATCGCTAATGCCATTGGTTAAAACACCACTTTGAGAGATAAGATCAGTGTCTGAAACCAAAATTAAATCTATGGTGCTAGAAGAAAAATCAAGCGAGCCATCCTTACTGCTCGGTAAGGCGCTCCTGGCTGGAAACAAGCCACGCTGGTCGCTGCAAGTTTGCCACTGTAGCCTTCTGAAGTTACTCCCTGGAGCTGTTAGCCTGGTCCGGACCGAGCGCAGCCTCACTGCGGGAGCTGTTGACGTGTCTCCGGGAGGCGGACAGGACGCAGCACCGCTGCGGGGAGCCCACTGTAGCCACTGCCCTGGGGCTCGCAGCCAGATCGCCATGTTCATCATGTAATGGCGCTAAAATCCAGAGAAATTGGTCTGTAGAGGGTTAATTATGTAAACCAGTCCCGTCTGTAAAATTTTTAATTTAATAATTAATAATATTATTAATATTAACTAGAAAATGTGCTCCTCGGAGCACAAGTCTCCGCCAGCAGACTATAGCAATTATATTGTTTACATAGCTCTGTTTACATTGAAGCAATCTATCATATGGGAGTCGTCATAATTGACTGGTTTGTTCAAATACTTGTCTGTCTTCTTCATCTTCATTGTCTTGAACAGTTTCAGCAGTTGATTGGTGTGTTTGATCAGCTTTGGCCTTCTGCGCCTTTGTTTGACCAATGTTAGGTGTTCTCAGAGGGACACACACACGCACGGACGGGTGATTTGGACTAGAAGATACTGTTCCAATCAAGACTGATTGATCCTGTCTTACTTCGCTTCAAAAACGTAAACGTTTTTTTGAAGTGACACACCTATTTATAGAATTGTATTTCGTCATGCATTCCTCTAGCCAATCAAAGGCATTGGTGTCAACATATTAATACGTATTAAGATTTCGGTCTTGTTGTGGGATCAATTCAACTCTAGTCCTCTTCTGTGTTACTGTTGTAGATGAGTATGCTTTCTTAGCTTTGGCCTTCTGCGCCTTTGCTTGACCAATGTCAGGTGTTCTCAAAGGGACACACACACGCACGGACAGGTGATTTGGACTAGAAGATACTGTTCCAATCAAGACTGATTGATCCTGTCTTACCTCGCTTCAAAAATGTAAACGGCTTTTTGAAGTGACACACCTTTTTATTATAGGATTGTATTTCGTCATGCGTCCCTCTAGCCAATCAGAGACATTGATGTCAACATATTGACACGTATTAAGAGTTCGGCTTTGTTGTGGGATCATTTCAACTCTAGTCCTCTTCTACGTTACAATTGTAGATGAGTATGCTTTCTTAGCTTTGGCCTTCTGCGCCTTTGCTTGACCAATGTTAGGTGTTCTCAGAGGGAAACACACACGCACAGACGGGTGACTTGGACTTACTGAAGGTACTGTTCCAATCAAGTCTGATTGATCCTGTTTTACCTCACTTCAAAAAGTAGTGGCTTTTTGAAGTGACACACCTATTTATAGAATTTTATTTCGTCACGCGTCCCTCTAGCCAATCAGAGGCATTGGTGTCAACAAATTGACACGTGTCACGTGGAGCTTGCCCAATGTTAGCTTGGCTAACAATGTTTGCTCACACAAAGCGAAAACATATTCTCCACCTTCGGCGGAGACAATAATACCCAATGATCACCGTTTTAGGGGAAGTAGAACCATGGAACCCTAAAGTCCTTATTCTATTCCTTCATTTCAGACAAGTGTGTGGAGTCCAGACTAAAGGTGAAGATGAACTCTCCAGACTCAGCCAGTGCCATTTCTATCAAACAGGAACCGGAAGACCATCCATACCTCAGTATGTTTAATGTTCTCTCTCTTTCTTAAATATTTTTCTGTTCTGTTGTAGAGCTGTCACAATATGAAAATTATATGAATCTTTCACGTTCACAACTGCTACATCTACATAAACGTTCAGATATCAAATATAAAGTGCTGACCCCAAAGCCACGGATGTAACAAGTTGAGGCGCAAAAGGTCTAAGTACCTGTATCTGCCGTATTGTTCAATAAAAAGCGTTTTAATCCGATCGGCGGCCATTTGTTCCGAATTTTCTCCGATGCTTTCAACTATGCGACACTACTGGTTGGGAGGTGTATTGCACTCTGATACATTACAATTAAATAAATAAAAAACTAATAGAAAATGGCCGCCGATCGGACTAAAATGCTTTTTATTGAACAATACGAGATACAGGTACTTAGACCTTTTGCGCCTCAACTTGTTACATCCGTGGCTCGGGGGTCAGCACTTTATATTTGTAAAACAAATTGCTTACTCTGTCTGGTTGCAGAAACATGAACAACTGATTGGCT
Source organism: Gymnoscopelus braueri (assembly GCF_963280865.1). Classification (NCBI taxonomy): domain Eukaryota; kingdom Metazoa; phylum Chordata; class Actinopteri; order Myctophiformes; family Myctophidae; genus Gymnoscopelus; species Gymnoscopelus braueri. The sequence continues at coordinate 58,253,257 of NC_137604.1, forward strand.
ACTTTCACCTTATTCACTTAAGACCATTATTTGCATCGCAGGAATCCATCTTTTGACACATTCTTCCTTTTGTAATCCTAAATTACGAAGGATTTCTTCCCTAATATATGAATCCTATAATCTTTGCTCCCAAGATTCATATGTTGGAGAGTTGGTCTTTGCCATTTTGCCTTCTGCAAATATTATTGTTATTTTTTTCTTCAGTTAACAAAGTCCTTTTTCAATTGCTTCATTTCAGACCAGTGTGTGGAGTCCAGACTGCAGGTGAAGATGAACTCTCCAGACTCAGCCAGGGACATTTCTATTAAACAGGAGGAACCTGAAGACCATCCACACCTCAGTAAGTTTGATATACTCTCTCTTTCTTTCATATTTTCTGTTTTGTTGTAGAGCTGTTACAATAATAACACTGATCCCTAGCGTCCCTATTTTCTCCTGGGGGGAGGAGGGGGGGGGGGGGGCATTTGCTGAAATTAACTGATCTACAAGATCTCTAGCTTGTAGATCAGCTATTTTAGGTAAAGAGATTTGGTGTAGAGGGTACATAGCAAATTGTCTGGGAGATAAGTGGGTTATTGATCTGAGTCTAATGATCATTACATTCCGATATTGAAGAAGAAAAAATTATGTACAGTATATGGACAATCAAAATCAGTTGGAAATATAACTTTTTGATGTGGTGTCATAATTAAACTTAATGTTGACATGGCGCACTGACTATCAAGAAAATTAAAACATGGCACTCATGTCAAAAAGGATGCCGTCCCCTGGCCTATAGACCAATTATTTGTTTACTAACATTGAGACTGGACGCACAGGTGATTGTTTCACGCAATCAATTCCCAACCTGTTGTTTTGGGGTGCGCTGGTTTCAGCACACCCCAACCCCCTCTTGTGTGTTGGCTAGTGAGGCGCGTCCTAGCGAGACCTGACAGAATGGGTTTCATTCTGCGCATACTGGTTGCACGCATACTGGTTCTTATCAGTGTGACGTCGTCTGTTAACTTAGGGGTCTATACATTCAACCGCAACTTTAAGTGGCAAGTTTCAAGTAGGCAAGTATAGAGAAAACATTGGTATAGCGTGAAGTTGAGCGAAGATGGCCAACAGTGTAGTGTGGAGTTGGAACGGTGGCATTGGTCTGCAGGGTAGCTTGGGTTTGAGCGATGGCAGCCTGCAGAGTAACGTAGAGTTGAACGGTGATGTGGGCCTCAGGAGTAGAGCGGGAAGGACTGGCGGTTGGTGCCGACTCCTGTGGGGAAGGTGGTGCTGGTCTGTTGGCTACAGCAATGCTCCCTGGTCAGCTGGAAGGCAAGCCTACGAAACCGATGACATCAAAGGGCCACAATGAATTATTACGCAATAGGGGTAGGCACCCTTACGCACGAGTGCCAACATTGGCGCAGGGGAGGGTGATCATTGGCACACTGACATAAGTGTGAGAGAGACTTTTTTTTTTTTTTTTTAATCAAATATTCAAAAAAGGTTTAGTCAGTTAAATTAAGTCTCCTCACATCTATATACAAATGACATTCTGCATATAATTCTACATTCATTCAAACTGATAACTCTGACTGGGGAGGCAGTCTGGGAGATAGGTGGGTCCTTGAGTCTAATGTTTGTTATGTATAGCCTATGGACAATCAAAATCAGGTGGAAATACGACATTTTGATGTGGTGTCATACTTAAACTTAAGGCACACTGACTATCAAGAAGATAAAAACATGGCACTTCATGTCGAAAAGGTTGCCGACCCTCTTCTACATGGACGAAGAATAGTGTTACATTTTAGAAATCCATTGTTCAATATCATGTTATTGTTCTGCTCCTAGACATCCTGCACCTTGTTGTGTGTAAAGAGGAGGAATCTTCTGAACAGGAGAGGAGCCCCAGTCTGCTCCACGAGAAACCAGAGCCTTCACACATTAAAGAGGAACAGGAGGAGCTACTTCAAAGACCAGAGGAGCCTGATGGATCAATGTTGACATTACTAGCAGTGAAAAGTGAAATTGATGAAGACATCTCTTCACACTGCTCTGAAGTTGAAGTTGAGCTTGAATCTGACACTGAAGTCACTGAAGACAGTGATGATTGGGGTGAGACAAGTGGAGGTGTCCACACTGGAGAAAAAACATTCCAGTGTAAACTGTGTAACAAGTGTTTCAGTGAGTCACGTTACCTGAAGAGACACCAGCGTGTCCACACTGGAGAAAAAACATTCCAGTGTAAACTGTGTAAAAAGAGTTTCAGAGAGTCAGGTCAGCAGAAGACACACCAGCGTGTCCACACTGGAGAAAAACCATTCCAGTGTGAACTGTGTAACAAGAGTTTCAGTGAGTTAGGTAGTCTGAACAAACACCAGCGTGTCCACACTGGAGAAAAACCTTTCCAGTGTAAACATTGTGACAAGAGTTTCAGTCAGTCAAGTAGTCTGAACAAACACCAGCGTGTCCACACTGGAGAAAAACCTTTCCAGTGTAAACATTGTGACAAGAGTTTCAGTCAGTCAGATCACCTGAAGTCACACAGTCGTACCCACACTGGAGAAAAACCTTTCCAGTGTACACATTGTGACAAGAGTTTCAGTGAGTCAGGTGACCTGAAGACACACCAGCGTGTCCACACTGGAGAAAAACCATTCCAGTGTAAACTTTGTAACAAGAGTTTCACTCAGTCAAGTAACCTGAAGACACACCAGCGTACAGGGGCGTGCTTAAGGATCAGGAGGCCCTAGGCAAACCCCAGTATGAGGCCCCTGGGTTGGGACCCATATGTGGGTCGCGGACCAATTGAGTAAATAACCCTTTATTTTTTGTTTCCTACATTTAGTTTTTAATTATTGAGCGGTGCAACCGCTCCTATAAGAGGGTTTAGGACCCATCTGTGGCGAAAGTTTTTCTTTCCGTCGTGAAAATTTGTCTTTCGCTGTGACGCCATGCTGTGGAAAACACGCCCATAGGCTAAGCTCTGCAGGACGTGCTGTGATTGGCTAGCGAGACACATGATGAAATTAACTTTAAACTTCGCAGAGGCGCTGTGATTGGCTAGCGAGACGCATGATGAAATCAGAATCAGTTTTATTGTCACATCACAGGTTTACAAGGTAAAAAAGTGGGTGAAATTCATTTTAGTGCAGCTTAAAAAAACAACACCACAGCAGCCGTAAACGATGAACATGAACCATAAACATGAACCATGAACACCATGGCGCTAAACGATCCCTCATATCTAGAGGGAACTGAATAATAATGAATAATAATGTAAAAAATGTAAGCACGTCACTTCGCAGGACGTGCTGTGATTGGCTACCGAGATGCATGATGACATTAATAACTCCTAAATAGCACCGCTCACTTCACTGGATTAAAAAAAAAAAATGTTTTACTAAGAAATTAAAATGAAATATATATATTTTTTAAAGGAGTGAAAATAGCAGATCGAGCTATGTTTTTTTCCTAAATATACACATGTATGTGTGTGTGTGTGTCCACAGACTTTCTGTCTGTCTGATAACTCTATTCCAATCTCACTACATTACGAGTTAAGTTAAGTTATATTCATAGAGAATTGTTATGAGAGAGAGAGACAGGGTTTCCGACAACGGCGGTCGTTTGTTCGTTGGTTCGGTTTCGCAGAGAGCGGAGAAAAGACTCGACCACGCAGAGCTCTTCCTCTCGTCGGTTCTTCAACTCGACCCCTCCCGCCAACCGACAAGAAAACTCAAGAACGACGACGGCACCGCGCCTGCGTTGTGGCATTGATCCGCGGGGACAAAGACCCACTGTGTTCCTCGGTGGAATAGATAGCGTTTAAGCCAGCGGTTCTCAAACTTTTCACCCCACAAAACAATCATATTTGAACTGTGGAACCCCCCACCCTTACAAGCACTTGGAATTGTAGGAGTTGAGGCATTACATTTAGTTTGACTCTGTTCCACAGATAAATAAGGTGGAAATAGCTACAAGCTTGTAGATCGTCTCGTCTATTTTCAAAAATGTTTGCCTCTGTCTTTGGTAAAATTTGACAATTTGGCCAATGTTTGACAATTTCTTATAGTATAGTTTGTTGATTACTTTTGACGCAGCAATGGTCTTATTATAATTTTTAGAGGTATTAAAACTATCTCAGAATGTCACTTTAGTGACAGGTGCAGATAGCCTGTATACACTAATACTGTATGTTGGTTCGTTTACTGCTGAGTGAGAAAACAATGTTGCACATGAATTAAGCTAATCATCTGGGGACCCCCTTGGGGGGGTCCCCAGATGACCCACAGTTTGACCCACAGTTTGAGAACCACTGGTTTAAAACGCATTCAAATGAATTACAGTCGCTTCCGGTGTGAAAAGCCCTTTAATAGCCACACACACACGCCCAGCCATCATTGGCCAGGTGATTATAGGCCCGGTAGAAGCAGCTGTCGACGTCACCGCAGTGGAAATATCTGGTGACCCGTGAGGGAGAATAGGCTCTGTGTACAGCGGCCAGAAATTGGGCCTCTGCCTTACTGCCTTAACAGGTCTTACCAATTATACTAATTAAGGCTCTGTTCCATTTAGTGTGGCACAGTGGTTCTCACACTTATTAATTTCAAGAACCCCTGTAACTCTGAGAGTGTACAAATGGAACCAAATGGACCCGTAATACACACTCATAAGAGGGCATTTGGAAACCCTTCAAGGAACTATGAGGGTCCCTGGACCACACTTTGAGACCCACTGGTGTAGCAGAGTGTTTCCAGTGAGCCAACAACATGCACAACATCAACTCCCCTTGATTGTGTTTGACCAGAATGGAACAGAGCCTTCATTAGTATCATTGGTAACAGTAAGGAAGAGGCCCAATTTCTTTACAATATGGGTGCTGTGCATAGAGCCTATATTGCAGAAGGTAAACCGCTCGCCAGAGAAAAAGTTCCAACCCTTTGGTCCCAAAGACGTTCCAGGGATTCCATTCTATGAGTAATTAAAAAATAATGTAATTTAAGTTATGGCTGCGCCTGTGCCAATCAATGTTTTTACCCAGAACTTGGGGCCTGGGGAAAAAAAGCCTGAGAAAGAGTATTAACCGGAGTCCCCCAGGGGTCCACACTAGAGCCCCTCCTGTTTTTCGCTCTACGCTAAATATATTTCGCCCGAAAAGTATATTTGCCGAAGATTTTCCTGTCATGTGGTTTTGGACCATATGGCACCAAAATGCTCCGGGAATAATAATAAGAAATATAATAATAAATGAATGAATAACGTTAAGTCCTCTGAGAACTTGAACTGAAATGGTATAAAACATTGTTTCTTTTTTAGCCAGAAGGGAAGAGTGAAATGTTTCAAAAGACCAAAGCTTCCTTTGTAAACGAAACCTTAAAACACTGTCACAGTTTGAAGGTCTAGATCAGAGGTTCTCAAGCATTTTCATGTCTAGGACCCCCAAATGATTGTACTTGGCCCGCAGACCCCCATTGATTGATTCATTGATTTGAATAGTTTATTAACACGTTTCTTAACAGTACAGTTAGTACAGTCCAAGGTTGTGCTAAAAAAGGATAACACAAAAAAAGCCCCCAGGGAGCTTTTGCTGGGGACCCCCTGGGACCCCCCCAAGAACCCCTGGGGGTCCCACAGACTCCACATTGAGAACCAGTGATCTAGAGCAGGGGTCTTCAACAGGGGGTCCGGGACCCCTAGGGGGTCCTCAAAGTTGCTACAGGGGGTCCGCCAAATCTTAGTTTGGTATGATTTATTTTTTTACCTTAACCATTTGAACCCTAGCATCCCTTTTCTGAGGAGAACTTAAGCCAAAAATAGCCGATCTACAAGCTCACAACGCCTCGCGCTGCGAGGCGTTGTGAGCTTGTAGATCGGCTATTTTTGGCAAAGAGGTCTAGGTGTAGCGGGGAAAAAGAACAGTAAACGTAAACAAAAAAAGTTTGAATCTAAAACACAATTTTATACAATATAGAGGGGGGCCCTGCTTCATCTCTCTCTCAGCTAGGGGGTCCTTGGGCTGAAAACGTTGAAGACCCCTGATCTAGAGAGTCTTATCTTTAGTTTAACAGAGCAGCCTGTTCAGAGGGTTGAACACTGCTGTGAAATGCCCTGATCTCACAAGTGTTTTTGATTAAAAAGATATGAATATAATGGATACAGTATTAGGTATATCATCACATAGCATTGTGCCGGTTATTATGGTCTGTTGTCTCCACTGGAAGTTCTTCATCCTGGTTTCAGAACAGAGGTTCTCAAAGTGGGGTCCAGGGACCCTCCGGGTTCCTTGAGGGGGCTCTTAAATGGACAGACCTGTAAGGTATATTATACTATTTAGCAGTGGTCCAAAAAGTATCATTTTTTTTTACTTTTAAGTAAAAGTATCAATACTGCAGTGTATAGAAATACTCTGTTACAAGTTAAAATCCGGAATTCAAAATTGACTTGAGTAAAAGTACAAAAAGTATTGGTATGAAAATGTACTTTACCAAAAGTAAAAGTACTCGTTATGCAGAATGTCTCATTTCAAGTTTTCAAATGTATTAAAATATTTTGAAAATAGCCGATCTACAAGCTCACAATGTGTCGCATTGTGAGCTTGTAGATCTGCTATTTTCAAATGGCCAAAATAAATGGGGCTGAAGTGGTTAAATCAAAATCTTCAAAGTAACTAGTAACTAAAGTTTTCAAATAATTGTAGTGGAGTAAAAGTACAACATTTGCCTCTGAGATGTAGTGGAGTAGAAGTAAAAGTACTGAAAATTGGAAATACTCCAAAGTAAAGTACCTCAGAATTATACTTAAGTACAGTACTTGAGTACAAGTACTTAGTTACTTTCCACCACTGGTTATATTATAGTATTTAGTGTGCAAAAAGTGACCTTACAGGTCAGTAACTCTGAGAGTGTACAAAATTGGGTCCATTTGGTTCTTGTACTCTTAGAGTTATGGGGGTCCTTGAAGTTTAAAACAAAATGTTTGAGAACCACTGTTTCAGACTAATACCTGGTATTAATGTATGTCCTGAATGTACTGACTATCATCCTGGTTCTATTGGTATTACTGCTTTAGGTCTGGATATTGCACTTTTTCTCATGGTTTAACTGACAGTAAGGTCTTGAGTGTAAATTCAAGAGTGAATTTAGCTTTGGGGGAGAGTTAAATGAATTGGCATTACTGCATACATACATGCACTCAAATACATGCACATACCAAGGTTGTTATAGTTTAACATTTTTCATTTTTTCAATTAGTTTAAATTTGTTTTAATGTGGGTTTAGAGTATTATTATTTCATTTTTTTTAAAGGCTTAGTTTTGAATTTGTTGTAAAATGGGGTATTTGTCAGGGTCAAGATTCAAAACGGTAATAAAGTAGTGTCATTAAAAAACAAAACACAAACATATATTTTCAGTCATAGCTAAGAAAGCCAAATTTCATATCCAAGCAAAATAGTACCCTGACATATGAAATATTGCCTAAAACTATACAGTTAGTTATTGTTTTTTTGTACAGCCTTGTTTTTATTTAATTTAATTTAACTATAATAACCTACATATATGCACATACATATATGCACATAATACACATGGCCAAATACAGTACATGGAAATTGTTCCATATAGTTTTATTGTGACGTAGACAGCAGCTCATATTCTTTCTTTGTGATTTCCATTGGTTTGTCTGTAATGTACCGTATGTGTTGTTGTACACAGAGACCACATGGCAGTACTGACATCTCTTTATCAGCAATCATACAAAGAATGCACATGTTCCTTTGATCAGCGTCGGTGCTTTTTAACCTCTTAAACCCTCTATACTTGATTGGCAAATCTCTTTGCCGAAAATAGCCGATCTACAAGCTCGCGTTGTGAGCTTGTAGATCGACTATTTTCCTGCGAATGCCATTTTTTTTACGGCTCTAGCAGTGATTCTCAACCATTTTAATTTCAAGGACCCCCAGTTTGACATGCATTAGCCTCGGAAACCCAGGCTTTTTTTTTTGTTACAAAAGAAAAAAAGCCTGGGGGAGCCATGCAGGAACGATGGTCTTGGACCTTGTTATCTCCTAACCAATCAGAGTGCAGAGGGGCGTCGCTCTAAATTTGGTGACGTCAGCGTGCTCCGTGCACAGGCCGAGGGGGGGAGGGGAGGGGAGGCGGGGACATAGATTGGTGAAGCAATAGGAAGCCACGCACAAATCCGGGCGGCTGTGTTTGGGTCCGCCCTTCAAGACCATGGATTGAGCTCGTAGCCTCAGGCTAGACATGCATTGATTAGGCTACGGACCCCCATTTAATGGCATGTCTATTTCTATCAACTGGCATCTCTGGGACCCCAATTTATATAGTAAAATCAACGTTAATTTAACTCTGAGAGTGTACAAATGGGTCCATTTGGTTCCATTTGTACACTCTCAGAGTTAAATTAAAATTGGATTCCAACCTGATTTCTAAAGCCGTCTCTCAGTCTGGACACTCTTGACACTGAAGCCTGGTTTATACTGGTTTATACTGGTTTATACTGGTTTATACTGGTTTATAATTCATCAAGCGATGGTGTAACTCGCCGACCTACGAGCTGAGCTGTTTTTGGGGAACGATGAACCGCTGTACGATAGAGCAGGGGTCTTCAACAAGGGGGTCGGGGACCCCTAGGGGGTCCTCAGTTACTCCAGGGGGTATTTTTTCTTTTTTTACATTAACCACTTGAACCCTATATAGCATCTCTATTCTGAGGAACGTTAGCCGAAAATAGCCGATCTACAAGCTGCGTTGTGAGCTTGTAGATCGGCTATTTTCGGCAAAGAGGTTTGGTGTAGAGGGGGAAAGGAGCAAATCAAGTACTATGTCTTGAAGGTTTAAGTGGTTAAATGTCTGAAATTAACAAAGGAAGCATTAATTTACACAACACTGATGATAGTCAATGAATCTATCTATGAAATCTATGAAAAACGATTAATCTGCAACACAATTGTATGCAATGTAGTAGGGGTTCCCTGCTTCATCTCTCTCTCTCTCTCAGCTGTAGGGGGTCCCTGCTTCATCTCTCTCTCTCTCAGCTATAGGGGGTCCTTGCGCTGAAAAACGTTGAAGACCCCTGGATAGAGTATAAGTTAAGCATTAGCCACGCCTATGTCGTTAAACGTTAACGACAGCAACTGAATACAATAATCCGGTCTGATCACTTTGTAAATAACAGTCAGTCCTAAAGATCAGATTTGAGAAACAAATGGGATTTTGCTGCAGCCTGAACAAAGCTTCAGATTTAGTTAGAAAACAATAAGTTAGGTTTTTTTCCACTACAGGACCAAACATGGCCACATGGGTCATACAGGACACATTAATATCAACCAAAATATCATCATTCTGTTTCAGTATGCCGCCATCAATGTTTATTTGCCAACTAACCGGGTCATAGTTTGAAATAAGCCAGTTCTTGTTTAAAAAATCATGTGCTATTAATACATTGTGTTAATTTGGCCCTGGTTTTGGTTAGCGCCCCCCTGTGGAGGATGGTGTGTTTAACGCCGCTGAACAAGAGAGGAGAGGCAGTAGAACATGTAATGTATTAATCATATAGCATTATTGCTGTCTGCATCGATGGGTCAAATACATTGTTTGGAAGCCTTTTTTTTTCTTTTTAAATTAAGTCTTACCTATATGTGAGGATGAAACGTTTGCTGTTTTTATTTTATATTTTATATGAATTGAGGAGAGAAAACGGTGACAATTAAAGATGCATTCTGTTTTAATTTGGATGATAAAGTGTTTACATGTTCTATAGTAGCACAACGTGCCAAAGTTCCTTCCTGTCTCGTCACCAGGAGGAAGACGGAAATGGGAGGAGACTTGTAGAAGTGGGAGGAGACTTGTAGAAGTCTGTGTGGTACCTCTAATGATTAGAGCAATGGTTCTCAAACTCAAAGTGGGGTCCAGGCCAGGGACTCTAAGGGTTCCTTGAAGGGAGGGTCTAAATTGACCCTTACAGGTCTGTAACTCTGACGGTATACAAATGGAACCAAATGGACCCTGACGGGTCCATTTGCTTCCATTTGTATACTGTCAGAGTTAAAGGTTGCACGAGAGAGAGGGGGCGGGATTAATGGACTATGACATCAAAGTCCACGGGCCAATCGCAGCACTTTTTTTAGCCTAATTATTCAGAAAACCTCAGACCACAGAAAATCCACTGAATGTTAAAAGTTTTTTTGGGGTGAAATTGAGGTCATAAAACAAATATGAAAAAACGGGGGGAAAATGAAAATTAATGTCATGAAACCTTTAAAGGAGTCTCCATTGAGTCTCCTTAAATGAAAGTGTTTCATTTCCCCAACCAACCAGAGTGCAGCATAGATATAGAAACCTAGATACCTCATTGGCCTCTGCAGTTCGTTGGAGCAACTGGTATCGCGGCCGCCATTTTAGAGGAGGAAAGCTGACACTCACTCAGTGGTGTTTGTTCCAAAACTTCCATGCGGTGCATTCACACACTCAAAGTAGACTGGCCAATCACAGCGCTCACAGCGCGTTGACTACTGGCCAATCACAGCGTGTCTAACTGACTTTTGCTGCGCGGCTGCCTCTTACGAAAAGACCCGCCCCCACCTGCCTCTGATTGGCCTACCAAACGCCCCCTTCCGTGACACACGCGGAAGCTTGCCTTCTCTAAAATGGCGCCCGAGATACCAACGCCTCAGAGCCGAAGGAGACGTCTACCTTTATATGTCTATGGAGTGCAGTGGGCGTCGCCCCAAATGTTGTGACGTCATGGCTCTCAATGCTGCACATTGGGGAGGGGCGCGGGGCGGGGGCAGGGGCGGGGGCTGACGGACAGATCGGTGAACCAATAGGATCCGGCGGAACTTTTCACCGGAAATTTTGAACCCGCCCCTCTAGACTTCCACACACTTCTACAAGTCTCCTCCATCTGACTGAACATGATGTGAACTGAGCCTGGAGGTTGGAGGTTGGACCAGGGGATGTTGCCTTCGACACCCATCTAGTATCAAGTCATCGCTGTCTGGTGGAAACCTTGCATGTCCAAACCCCTGACATGTCACGAAAATGGAAATAAAACAACCCGTGTTCCAATGGATTCAATGTAGTTATTTAGTCACAAGCTAATACCTTTCGTTGGTTCAATATATATGAACTCCACAGACAGACTCAACCACGTTCACTTTTAAAATGTTGTAAAAATAGCTGCGCAGTGAGCTTGGCTGTTTTGGCGACTTTTGCACGGCAGAACGAAGGCGATGTATGACGATGCAATGTTTCCGCCCGACAGCGATGATGTATTTGACAGGATGAATAAAAGCCCAATGTCATATGTAGAAAACACTATGTAGCGTGCAAATCAAAAGTTATGAATCCCATTTTAGCTGCTTGGGAGGAAGAATCTCTAAACTGATGATTAGTTTGAATTCGGGGAGTGTTATCAGTTTCCACCGATTATGACAACTATGCTAACAAGTGGAATGCCTCAAATCACCTTTTTAACATCGCCATCTTAAAACATCCTGTGTAGGGTACAACTATCCCTCTGTTACTATTAGTATGGAAAGGTGTTTGAGTCATGCTAGGATATTTGAGTCTTGGTGGGATGTTTGAGTCATGCTAGAATGTTTGAGTCATGCTAGGATGTTTGAGTCTTGCTAGGATGTTTGAGTCATGCTAGGATGTTTGAGTCATGCTAGGATGTTTGAGTCTTGGTGGGATGTTTGAGTCTTGCTAGGATTTTTGAGTCATGCTAGGATGTTTGAGTCATGCTAGGATGTTTGAGTCTTGGTGGGATGTTTGAGTCATGCTAGGATGTTTGAGTCTTTGTGGGATGTTTGAGTCTTTGTGGGATGTTTGAGTCATGCTAGGATGTTTGAGTCATGGTGAGACATTTGAGACAGATCACATTCGTATTTGACTTCGTTCAGCTTGTGAGCGTAGGCAGTACCCAAGTCCCATCGCCATTTCATGCCAGAAAACTGAATTCATAAGCAAAAGCAAATAATAATATTATTAAAATGAGTTTGTGAATGTTGTGGCATGGGGGATATCACATGTAAAAGTGTACATTGTTTGTATATACCAGTCAGTGTGTGTAGAATCTGCACAGATATACACCGTGTATTTGGCCTCAGTTCATAGTTTTGTTGTTGGATTGTACAGCGCTGCGCTTCTAACTGTTCTCTGTTTTATAGAAATGGAAGAAATTCAACTTTGAATGAGGACAAAATGATTAACTTAAATAAATGCATTTATATATGAACTAAATGCTGCAAAGTGCCGTGCTTCAGTGAGTGACTACCTGTACGTACATAGTACATACACAGGCATAAAAGGGGTTGTAAGTGATATGTTATCGTTAAAATAAGTGCTAAATAGTCCTATATTTCCTATATTAATCATTGCCATCCAGTGTTTGTTCTCCAGCTCTTTAGTAAACAGAACATTCATTTTCATGTCAGGATGCCATTGTTATCCAATCAAGAGAGAGAACATACAGGATACAGGATAAACAAGTGAAATTGGAAGTGATGAAACAAAAACCCAAAAAATAGACACATTTGGAGCTGGAACACTTTATTATTGAAGCTGATAAATGATCTTTGTGGAGTTTCTCTTCTGATTGGATAAAACTGGTATCCTGACCTGAACATGTTCTGTTTACTAAAGAGATGGAGAGACGAGGAGACCCCTGATACTGAACAAACACTCTATACAATGATTACTATCACAATATAGAGCTGTAACTTAATCACTCTCAACATATTCTTCTGTATATCGTCTGACGGGTGGAAACCTCATATGTCCAAAAATTGTTACTTTTCAGGATTCAAATTCAAAAGCATCAAAAGTAGCAGATCTACAAGCTCAAAACGCGTCGCTTCGCGCTACGCTTCGAGCTTGTAGATCTGCTACTTTTGATGCTTTTGTGTGACGCTGTAGTATGATCAAGTGGGGCGTTAATTTATGAAAAAACACACAAAGTTAGAATATGGAGATAAGAGGTTTCTGCCCGACAGGAAGGCAAATGCTCTATTAGCCTTAGCAGCCATATAACTCTGAAATACAACTTAAGATGTGCTTCAAAGTTTCCCCTAGTGATGTCACTGGAGTAAAAAACTACAACCTACCTTGTTTTTGAGCCGCTTTCCTCAGTGTTTACAAATGAAAGTAGAAAAGTGCAGTTCCTGGTGAAACTGTGAGCTTCGCTGCAAGCAACAATGTAGAAAAAAGTGGAAATCAAGTAACTAGTTATGAACTAAATGTTGAGTAAATATGAATTAATTAATAGTAATGATTTACTAATGATGAAAACCATGACCCACCTGGGACCACCGGGCCCGTCCAGTGAACCAGTCCAACTTGGGAGACCCCCGCCACCCTAACACACAGCAATGCACCGCATGGAGGTTTTGGAACAAACACCACTAGAGAGCGACTCTCCTCACTACTCCTACGTACCTACCTACTGTATGAGCACTCATCCTGGGCATAGAAGCCACCGGGGGGGAAAGCAGATCTACAAACCCACCACGTGTGGCCCTTCACTAATGATAAATTAACTTTGGTTAAGTCATAGTGACTTCCAATTAATGATGAATTCATGGTAAATTAATGTATGAGTTAAACATTAATAAAGCGTTAATTAATCATTAATTAAGTGTACGAATTTGCTCCCTATGGTAAGTTGTGACCTGTGTTTCATATTTCAGTCTATTGGTGCATTCAAGTAGGCAGTTTTAACGTCCATTTGGTGCAAAATCAGGTTTTCCTGCTGCTTTCTGCATCAACACTCTGATACTAGTCAAGTTAGCTGTAAGAGAAAATGTCTCCTCATAATCAACTCCCATCTTTTGACTGTACGGTACCCTTTAGCCACATACCTAGCCTTGTATTTTTCAGACCCATCAATATTGCTCTTAATCGCATAAACCCATCTACCCCCCCACTGCTTTCTTACCCTCAGGTAAGTTGATTATTAGAGTAAATGTGTTATTTTCTTTAATCGATTGCATTTCCTCATCCATCGCATGGACCCACTCTTTTGAGTTATCTGAGCTTAAAGGGGTAGTTCACCCCCAAAATAACTTTTTTTCTATTGATTACTGACCATCTGGAGCCTTGAATTCATAGATATTTTTTTGTTTTTGTCACATTCCTAAGCCAATAATTTGATTATAATAAATGTGTCCCCATTGATTCCGGTAGGAGACACAAATGCATTTGTGTCTCCTACCGGAATCAATGGGGCTAAATTTATTATAATCAAATAATAAAGGAAGGAATGCGACAAAAACAAAAAAATATCCATGAATTCAAGGCTCCATGGGGTGAGTAATCAATAGAAAAAAAGTTATTTGGGGGGTGAACTACCCCTTTAAAGGGGAATTTTGGACTTAGGTTTTCTTACCTTTTCTATGACGTTATGATATCTTAGGATGAATGGTACAGTAGAAAAAAATCATAACTCCATCCCGGGTCCGCCACAGCTTAAAACGTGCTCCAATAGGCCTTGCGCTAGATCACATATTTTAATAGCTTTTTCAAAGTTTTGTTTTTGGTGAGATCTGACGTTCATAGTGACAGAACACTATGCAAAAAAACTCTTCAGTTTTCTTTTTTTACAGTGTTCTGTCACTATGAACGTCAGATCTAAAAAATAAAAAAAAAGCTATTAAAATACGCGATCTAACGCAAGGCCTATTGAAGCACGTTTGAAGCTGTGGTGGACTCAGGATGGAGTTATGAAATGTTTCTACTGTACCATTCATCCTAACATATAACGTCATAGAAAAGGTAAAAAAAAACCTTAGTCCAAAATTCCCCTTTAAGGCTCCTGTGAAAGTTACAGGTACATTACATGTCACTCTGTAACAATAATCTATGTTACTTTGGTGTAACTTGGCTTCCTCCTCACTCTAGAAGGGTATCTTTTTGGCTCAGGTTTAGCTTCAACTGCCTGTGGTTGGCTACTCTCTTCAGCCTCATAGTGAGGATGGGTAAGACCCGATTTTTGAAAAATGTGGACACGGCTCACAAAAGCGGCAATTTTTTTCTACATGCTCTCCATCACCATAGGTTTCATTTTGGAAGGGTAGCCACGTCATCAAGATGGCAGAAGGCGGCCATCTTGGATTGCAAAGATGGCCACCATGTAATATCTATAAGAGCCAATATCTCGGCTTCCAAGCCACTTAGAATGTCAATCTTGGTGTCTAAATATACATTTTCTGGGACAAGGAATGCAATAAAACTATAGGGAATATCAATAAGTGACTAATTCTGCCAATATTAGATAATTTGGTTGATTCTGGCCATATATGAACACAATTGTATAAAAATGTATGTGTCGGCTAGATTATGCACAGCATATTGGTATGAGTTAGTATGTTTTAGAAAAAGGAAATAAACTACACCACCATGAAGAAGGAATGGCTACACAAAAGACGTTCAAAGAGCAAACACTAGCACTTGTGCACACCATCAGTGGGATGGGCAATCCGTTCCTAGATGATCACCACAAGCTTCTAATGTTGGACACACGAAATGTGATTGACGAGTCAGTGGTTAACACAGTCCGCACTGTGGAATCAGTGGGCAGAGAACAGTACGACAAGTACCATAAGACAGTGATCATGGACCGCACACACTCCATTCATGAGCCCATCAAAAAGAACTCACTGCCTCTCTTCAGATGCCCAACACTCAAGATCAAGACCAAGCAGGCAGGGCAGATCTCAATGTTGAAGGATGATGTGGCACTCTTCTCCCGGTTATATATAGCCACGCAACACAGAGAGGGGAACATGAGCACCTTCATTAAACATGAAAACCATCCATACCCTCCCTCTCTATCTGACAGAGGGAAACTACGGCTGGGAAAGAAGTCAGATCTGCTAAATATTCTGACACAGAAGACACAAGAACCTCCAGCTACGTTTGATGTCAAAGTACTCGATGGAGCTGCTGTGGTGCACTTCCTATCCACTACCAACATTACCACATTTGACGAATATGCCAGTTGTGTCTTTGTTCCCCACATCATGAAACACCTGGAGATCTCCAAAAGAGTTGATGTGGTCTGGGATACTTACATCACCAGCAGCATAAAAGAGTCAACAAGGGAGAAGCGAGGCAAAGGGATACGACGGAAGGTGGCTGGTCAGAACAAGCTGCCGGGGAATTGGTCAGATTTCCTGTGTGATCCTATAAACAAGCAGGAACTCTTTGCCTTTCTCTCTGGGAAGATTGCATCCACTGCCTGGCCAGAGGGCAAGCTGGTCTTCATCACATAAGGCATCACAGTGGTCGGCACAGACACCAGCCACTCGATGCTGCCATGTAACCATGAAGAGGCCGACACCAGGATAGTGATTCACCTGCTTGATGCCCTGGAACATGGCTGTTCTACCTGCTTGATACGCACTGTGGATACGGATGTTGTCGTTATCCTCATCGGCAAGTTCCATGCCCTGCTCGCCAAGTATCCAGCTGCAGACATCTGGGTTGCTTTTGGCACTGGCAAGAACTACACCTATGTTCATATAAACACGATCTGCCATGCTCTGGGCAAAGACAAGTCCACAGCACTTCCCGTCTTCCACTGTTACACAAGCTGTGACACAACATCAGCATTCTGCGGGAAAGGGAAGAAGTCAGCATGGGTGGCTTGGAATTCCTACCCTGAGGTCACCCAGGCCTTCAACTACATGGCAGAAAATCCATACACTTCTGTGACGATAGATGCCCAACACTTTCAGCTTCTTGAGCGTTTCACAGTCATCATGTATGATAAGACAAGTGATATGGAATCTGTCAATGAAGCACGACGAGAGTTGTTCTGCCAGAAGAACAAAACGATAGAACACATTCCACCAACGCAAGATTCACTGCTGCAGCACGTGAAGCGAGTTGCCTACCAGTCTGGGATCTGGGCCTCGTCTGAACTGGCCCAGCAGCCGACACCTAGTCCATGGGGATGGACATTGGATGACAACAACCAGGTCTGGCTTCCTGTGTGGAGCATTCTACCGATGGCGTCAAAAGCCTGCAATGAACTGGTCAAGTGCGGTTGTAAAAGAGGTTGTGGTGCAAGGTGCTCATGCAAGAAGGCACACTGGAATTGCACAGATCTTTGCAGTTGTCAATGTGACAAATAATTTGAATGTTGTTATCCTTGAAAGTGAAGCTAATAATCTTCAATTCTCTTCACGCTCCATTTTTCAATGTGTCTGAAAATGATGTACATACATTGGCAGAATCAACCAAATTATCTAATCTTGGCAGAATTAGTCACTTATTGATATTCCCTATAGTTTTATTGCATTCCTTGTCCCAGAAAATGTATATTTTGACACCAAGATTGACCTTCTAAGTGGCTTGGAAGCCGAGATATTGGTAATTATAGATATTACATGGTGGCCATCTTTGCAATCCAAGATGGCCGCCTTCTGCCATCTTGATGACGTGGCTACCCTTCCAAAATGAAACCTATGGTGATGGAGAGCATGTAGAAAAAATGTGGCGCTTTTGTGAGCCGTGTCCACATTTTTTTGTTAACAGCCCTCACTAAGTGAGTTTGCTAATAAGCGAAGACTGTCCGAGTCCAGAAACTGCGCTTTCCTGGCTAAGAATTTGGTTCTACCATTTACCTTGCTAATGGTCTTAAGAGCCATGTTTTCACCACCCAGGCTGCGATCAAGCAGACAACCAAGGTAGCTGACTGAGGGTTTAGCCAGAAAGGACTGGCCCCCAAGAGTGATACTGGGTGAGGCCAGTTTGTGCAACCTGGGCTGAGAACCAAATAAAATATATTCAGTTTTGGCCATATGAAGGGATAATTTATTGTCTGAAAGCCAGGTCTTAATACTATTGAATTCCTTGACAAGGGTGCATTCAACTTATCCACATCCTCATCTGAGGCCAGGATGGCTGAATCGTCCGCGTACAAGAACAAATTAACAGAACAGGCAGCTTGGAGGTCGTTTATGAAAATTAGAAACAACAGGGGGCCCAAAACACTCCCTTGCGGGACGCCGCAGGTCACAGGCAGAGCCTTTGAGAGATGGCCTGGAAAGTCAGTGATTTGATCCCTGTCTGAAAGATACGACATAAACCAATTTAAGCTAGAAGAGCTCAGGCCTAAGGCTGAAAGTTTGTTGAAAAGTAGGCCGTGGTGTACTGTGTCAAAGGCTTTTTGGAGATCAATTAGGATCATTCCACTTAGCTTACCAACTTCCATTTCAGATCTAATGAAATCAGTAAGGTAGAGAAGACATGAATCAGTTGAGTGGGACTTCCTAAAACCAGACTGGAAAGTATACAGTAGTTTGGAGTCACTAAGGTACCCATAAAGTTGTTCATGAATTACTTTCTCCAGTACTTTGGAAGTGACACTGAGTATGGAGATAGGTCTGTAGTTTCCGGGGTCAGACCTATTACCCTTCTTAAAAAGAGGGATTGTCCCCTTGGGCATGTTTCATGTCCAAGGGGACAGTTCCTAGCTCTAGGGACAAATTAACTATGTGTGTGACACATGGTGCAATCAAGTCCGCTGCATCCTTTAGGAACCTTGCAGAGATGTTATCAAGCCCAGTGGCCTTGTTGGTGTTAAGGCTCTTTAACATTTTATTTATGTTTTCAACTGTGACTGGCTTGAAAGAAAAGCTGTTAGGAGTGACACCGAGACGGTCATAGAAAGCTTACAGTTCTTTTTGCCCGTAGGTAACAGGGCCTGCAGGCAGACAAGCAACAAGTTTCATGGCAATAGAGGTGAAAAAATAGTTAAAGTGGTTTGCAATCAGGTTTTTGTTGTACACCCTATTACCTTCAATATCTAACGAGATACAAGGACTTGAAACTTTCGTTTTGGTGGTGCAACCCAGGTTCTTTAGGGTTTTCCAGAAGGTTCGAGAGTTATCCTTGTTTTCCCTGATTTGCTCAGTGAAATAGCTGGACTTGGCCTTCTTCACTTTGCGCTGAACCTGATTTCTGAGCCTTCTAAAACGTAGGAGGTCAGCTCGATTACCTGATTGCTTGAAACGTGACAGGGCTTTGTCCCTGGCGCTGATGGCTTCAAAGATTGCTTGTGTGAACCATACATTGGATCTCTGCTTGATTCGGACTGTTCTGGTTGGAGCTACTGTGTCAATTACAGAGATAAAAAGTTTTTTAAAACTACCCCATGCCTGATTGATGTCATCAGAATTAAGAACTGGGGACCAGTCTAGCTTCTGTAAAGCCTCACAAAATTGAGCCGCAGAGTAGCGCTTAAAGGATCTGGCAGTGATTGACTTATGGGAGTTAAAAATGACTCGTTGGGCTCTCCTGGAGCAGTAAGTAAGAAAGTGATCGCTAATGCCATAGGTTAAAACACCACTTTGAGAGATAAGATCAGTGTCTGAAACCAAAATTAAATCTATGGTGCTAGAAGAAAAATCATCAATGCGAGTGGGTTCGTGGATCATTTGTGTGAGTCCTGCTAAACCTATCCAGCCCTTTGAAAGTGGCACAGGATTTATTAGCAACATCTGTGTTAAAATCACCAATATATATGCATTCCCTGGTCAGCAAATTAGGACATTTTGACAAAACTTCATCGAAAAGGTCATAAAAGGAGTATTGCTGCGGAGGACGATAGCATACACCCAGGAGTATGGGCGATATATGGGGAGGACGGATGTCAATCATTAGAATTTCAGCCAAATTGGTCTCAAGGTCTTTTCTAATGGTGAAGTCAAGGTCGGCTCTGATGTATGCACATACCTGTACACCACCGCCGCCACGATTACGGTCTTTCCGTACAATGGAATAATTATCAATAGATAGTTCGGAGTCACTGATACTAGCATCGAGCCAGGTTTCAGTGAGACAAAAGACTCCAACTTTAATTGATTTGACCAGGGCTCTGATCTCATCGATCTTCGGCCACAAACTCCTAACATTAAGATGCACAAAATGCAGGCCCTTTTCTTGAAAGGGTTTGCATAGGTGCGCAAAGTCGGGAGGTGAAAGATTTGTCCGTGAGACAGGACCAGGGTTGAGTTCAACTTTGCCAGACAACAGAAGTAACAGGAGGATAAAACATTTTTTTCTGAGAGCACTTACAGGGTCCTTGTTTACATAGGAAGACACATGCCTATGGCTGAGACAAAGAACATAGTCCTGAAGTAGCATGAGAGCTGGGAAGTGTGCAGTGCAGACAACATTATAACAGGAAGAGCAAGAAGCAGCTAAAACATAAAAACACTTGGAATGTGCAAAAGTTGTGCTGGTTCCTTTGCTGGGAACACTCACCCCAGATGACCGGAACGGTGGAGGAGACCCAGTCCGAGGAGGTAAAAGCACTCAAAGCTAAAACTATAAAAAAGTTAAAAAGAGACAAGCGAGCCATCCTTACTGCTCGATAAGGCGCTCCTGGCTGGAAACAAGCCACGCTGGTCGCTGCAAGTTTGCCACTGTAGCCTTCTGAAGTTACTCCCTGGAGCTGTTAGCCTGGTCCGGACCGAGCGCAGCCTCACTGCGGGAGCTGTTGACGTGTCTCCGGGAGGCGGACAGGACGCAGCACCGCTGCGGGGAGCCCACTGTAGCCAATGCCCTGGGGCTCGCAGCCAGATCGCCATGTTCATCATGTAATGGCGCTAAAATCCAGAGAAATTGGTCTGTAGAGGGTTAATTATGTAAACCAGTCCCGTCAGTAAAAATGTTAATTTAATAATTAATAATATTATTAATATTAATAATACCCAATGATCACCGTTTTAGGGGAAGTAGAACCATGGAACCCTAAAGTCCTTATTCTATTCCTTCATTTCAGACAAGTGTGTGGAGTCCAGACTAAAGGTGAAGATGAACTCTCCAGACTCAGCCAGTGCCATTTCTATCAAACAGGAACCGGAAGACCATCCATACCTCAGTACGTTTAATGTTCTCTCTCTTTCTTAAATATTTTTCTGTTCTGTTGTAGATCTGTCGCAATATGAAAATGTTACTATGCAATAGTCATGACAAAATATATGATAATATCCCGATGATTAAAGATGATTAAACAAATTGGCCATGTTGCCTTGTGGTGCACACGCCATAGGCACCGGAAGGGGGGTCAGAAGGGCCTAGCAATCGGCTTGTCGATCTCGCCGACCGCTGGTCTATTTATTTAAAGACGGGGTGCCGTGATTTTCATAGATTTTTTCCCCCCCTAAAACATAATCATCAGGTGTTATGGTTATACTAGGAGGAAGATCTTTTTTCAAAAAAGTGTAGACAGAAAGTGTTTTTTTTTATGTGGACACGCCTCCAGTTCATCAAGTATACCTGGTTCTCACCTTAGCACCTCCTCCACCACCTTAGCACCACCCACCTGTCCTAGTCCCTCCTCCTCCTCTTGCCCACACCTGTTGTGTTATGATAATGAGGGGGAGGGTATATTTTTACTGTGTCATTAAATGGCTGTTTTTCTATTGGCACATTTGACCCTCAAGGTATCAGCCTCCAGGAAGAAACTCAAAATAGTCAGAGAAGACATAAAACACCATAAAAACACCACCAGGGGGCTTAATGAAGTTCTATCAACCTCATAGACACATGAAAAACAGAAAAAGTGCAAAATCATGGCACCACCTCTTTAAAAAAAGAATCCCCGACCAGCAATGGTGTAGCACCTCACTGTTCCCATCGTGTTGCACAATGGTTGTTGTATATTGGCTGCATTGGCTTGCCTCTCGCCGCAATGACCGTTCTGTTACTGGCTACGTGTGCAGTTGCAGCCAGACAAGCTAATACTCAACAAATCGCTGTTCTTTACGTATTCTGCCTGTGGGTGTGAAAGAAGCAGATGCCCGTGGGGGTCGGGATGCAAGAATCAAGTGCTGCTATGATAGACTGACTGACCAGTGATCAGATTACTGCAGCGCAATAGGCTATGGGAACAAAGTTGTTCCCCCGTCAGTTAAAGTGAGAGCCCAGAGCGCACGCACAAATCGCATCAAACCTCCGTGGAATCAAAGTGCACCGTGGCATTTGTGATCATGGATTCCCTATTCATGAGGTGAATGTCTCTTATTGTAGGCAGCTACAGCTAGGCTAGCCATGGTTCACATGACGCTCGTCTGTCACAAGCATCATGGGCCCACTTGTTCCTGGTTTGCGAATTTTTCACGTTCACAACTGCTACATCTACATAAACGTTCAGATATCAAATATAAAGTGCTGACCCCCGAGCCACGGATGTAACAAGTTGAGGCGCAAAAGGTCTAAGTACCTGTATCTGCCGTATTGTTCAATAAAAAGCTTTTTAATCCGATCGGCGGCCATTTGTTCCGAATTTTCTCCGATGTTTTCAAGTATGCGACACTACTGGTTGGGAGGTGTATTGCACTCTGATACATTACAATTAAAAAAAATAATAATAATAGAAAATGGCCGCCGATCGGACTAAAATGCTTTTTATTGAACAATACGGAAGATACAGGTACTTAGACCTTTTGCGCCTCAACTTGTTACATCCGTGGCTCGGGGGTCAGCACTTTATATTTGAAATCTGAACGTTTATGTAGAAGTGACAGTTGTAAATGTAAAATAAATCTCAAACCAGGAACAAGTGGGCCCATGACTGTCATGGTATGACAGGCATGTTTCAGGGCTACAGCTAGGCTAGAATTTATATTTCATATGGAGTATAGCTGACATCTCACCAATACTTTGTTAGAACAGCATTTTAGGTTTGTCATGTCCATAACAAGACAGACTGCAGGTGACAATGAACTCTCCAGACTCAGCCAGGGACATTTCTATTAAACAGGAGGAACCTGAAGACCACCCACTATTCTTTTCTCTTCTGTTGTAGGGCTGTCACAATATCTAATTTTACTAAGAAATAATCATGACAAAATATATCATGACAATGATAATATCCTGATGATTAAAAGAAATTGCTTACTCTGTCTGGTTGCAGAAACATGAAAAACTGATTGGCTACTTACACCTTATTCACTTAAGACCATTATTTGCATCGCAGGAATCCATCTTTTGACACATTCTTCCTTTTGTAATCCTGAATTACGAAGGATTTCTTCCCTAATATATGAATCCTATAATCTTTGCTCCCAAGATTCATATGTTGGAGAGTTGGTCTTTGCCATTTTGCCTTCTGCAAATATTATTGTTATTTTTTTCTTCAGTTAACAAAGTCCTTTTTCAATTGCTTCATTTCAGACCAGTGTGTGGAGTCCAGACTGCAGGTGAAGATGAACTCTCCAGACTCAGCCAGGGACATTTCTATTAAACAGGAGGAACCTGAAGACCATCCAAACCTCAGTAAGTTTCATATACTCTCTTTCTTTCATATTTTCTGTTTTGTTGTAGAGCTGTTACAATAATAACACTGATCCCTAGCATCCCTATTTTAGGTAAAGAGATTTGGTGTAGAGGGTACATAGCAAATTGTCTGGGAGATAAGTGGGTTATTGATCTGAGTCTAATGATCATTACATCCTGATAAAGAAGAAGAAAAAACAATTATGTACAGTATATGGACAATCAAAATCAGTTGGAAATATAACTTTTTGATGTGGTGTCATAATTAAACTTAATGTTGACATGGCGCACTGACTATCAAGAAAATTAAAACATGGCACTCATGTCAAAAAGGATGCTGTCCCCTGGCCTATAGACCAATTATTTGTTTACTAACATTGAGACTGGACGCACAGGTGATTGTTTCATGCAATCAATTCCCAACCTGTTGTTTCGGGGTGCGCTGGTTTCAGCACACCCCAACCCCCTCTTGTGTGTTGGCTAGTGAGGCGCGTCCTAGCGAGACCTGACAGAATGGGTCTCATTGCGCGTATACTGGTTGCACGCATACTGGTTCTTATCAGTGTGACGTCGTCTGTTAAGGGGTCTATACATTCAACCTTAACTTTAAGTGGCAAGTTTCAAGTAGGCAAGTATAGAGAAAACATTGGTATAGCGTGAAGTTGAGCGAAGATGGCCAACAGTGTAGTGTGGAGTTGGAACGCTGGCATTGGTCTGCAGGGTAGCTTGGGTTTGAGCGATGGCAGCCTGCAGAGTAACGTAGAGTTGAACGGTGATGTGGGCCTCAGGAGTAGAGCGGGAAGGACTGGCGGTTGGTGCCGACTCCTGTGGGGAAGGTGGTGCTGGTCTGTTGGCTACAACAATGCTCCCTGGTCAGCTGGAAGGCAAGCCTACGAAACCGATGACATCAAAGGGCCACAATGAATTATTACACAATAGGGGTAGGCACCCTTACTTACGAGTGCCAACATTGGCGCAGGGGAGGGTGATCATTGGCACACCGACATAAGTGTGAGAGAGAGTTTTTTTTTTCATTTAAAATTAAGTATTAAAAAGGTTTAGTCAGTTAAATTAAGTCTCCTCACATCTATATACAAATTACATCCTGCACATCATTCTACATTCATCCAAACTGATAACTCTGACTGGGGAGGCAGTCTGGGAGATAGGTGGGTCATTGATTCTAATGATTGTTATGTATAGCCTATGGACAATCAAAATCAGGTGGAAATACGACATTTTGATGTGGTGTCATACTTAAACTTAAGGCACACTGACTATCAAGAAGATAAAAACATGGCACTTCATGTTGAAAAGGTTGCCGACCCCTGTTCTACATGGACAAAGGAAGAATAGTGTTACATTTTAGAAATCCATTGTTCAATATCATGTTATTGTTCTGCTCCTAGACATCCTGCACCTTGTTGTGTGTAAAGAGGAGGATTCTTCTGAACAGGAGAGGAGCCCCAGTCTGCTCCACGAGAAACCAGAGCCTTCACACATTAAAGAGGAACAGGAGGAGCTACTTCAAAGACCAGAGGAGCCTGATGGATCAATGTTGACATTACTAGCAGTGAAAAGTGAAATTGATGAAGACATCTCTTCACACTGTTCTGAAGTTGAAGTTGAGTTTGAATCTGACACTGAAGTCACTGAAGACAGTGATGATTGGGGTGAGACAAGTGGAGGTGTTCACACAGGAGAAAAAACATTCCAGTGTAAACTGTGTAACAAGAGTTTCAGTGAGTCACGTTGCCTGAAGAGACACCAGCGTGTCCACACTGGAGAAAAACCATTCCAGTGTAAACTGTGTAACAAGAGTTTCAGTGAGTCAGGTGTTCTGAAGAGACACCAGCATGTCCACACTGGAGAAAAACCATTCCAGTGTAAACTGTGTAACAAGAGTTTCAGTGAGTCAGGTGTTCTGAAGAGACACCAGCATGTCCACACTGGAGAAAAACCATTCCAGTGTAAACTGTGTAACAAGACTTTCAGTAGGTCAGGTCAGCTGAAGACACACCAGCGTGTCCACACTGGAGAAAAAACATTCCAGTGTGAACATTGTGACAAGAGTTTCAGTCAGTCAGGTCAGCTGAAGACACACCAGCGTGTCCACACTGGAGAAAAACCATTCCAGTGTGAACATTGTGACAAGAGTTTCAGTCAGTCAGGTCACCTGAAGTCACACAATCGTATCCACACCGGAGAAAAAACATTCCAGTGTAAACTGTGTAACAAGAGTTTCAGTGAGTCAGGTAGTGTGAAGACACACCAGCGTGTCCACACTGGAGAAAAACCATTCCAGTGTAAACTGTGTAACAAGAGTTTCAGTATGTCAAGTAGTGTGAAGACACACCAGCGTGTCCACACTGGAGAAAAACCATTCCAGTGTAAACTGTGTAACAAGAGTTTCAGTGAGTCAGGTAGTCTGAACAAACACCAGCGTGTCCACACTGGAGAAAAAACATTCCAGTGTGAACATTGTGACAAGAGTTTCAGTGAGTCAGGTAGTCTGAAGAAACACCTCCGTACAGGGGCGTGCTTTTAATGATCAGGAGGCCCTAGGCAAACCCCAGTATGAGGCCCCTGGGTCGAGAGAGAGAGAGAGAGAGAGAGAGAGAGAGAGAGAGAGAGAGAGAGAGAGAGAGAGAGAGAGAGAGAGAGAGAGAGAGAGAGAGAGAGAGAGAGAGAGAGAGAGAGAGAGAGAGAGAGAGAGAGAGAGAGAGAGAGAATGCCGGTGGCCTATATGGAATAAGTCTCCTCTGGTTTGAGGGAGGCCCTAGTGTTGAGATATCATGGGGCCCCCTGACTGTTTGGGGGGCCATGTTGGATGTTTTTTAAGGGCCTCGAATGGATTGGAAAGCTGTTTATTTCTATTTTTATATATTTTATAAAAATTAAGAAAGAAATCTCATGGGGCCCCCTGCCTGTGTGGTGGCCCAGGCGGCCGCCGAACCTTGCCTACAGCAAAGCACGGCCAGTGGCGTAACGCAGAATCGCGGGGCCTCCCGCGGGAGTTTCACGTGAGGCCCACGTACATGCACGCGCGCGAAAATTTTCGGGTCTAATTCGGGTCTAATTCGGATCTAATTCGGTTCTATTTGACCAATATAAATCAACTTTTTCTTTTTTTTTGCTGTAGAAATATTTGTATCAATGCAGGCGGGGCCCCCCCCTGCTGGTGGCCCCCCCGCACCGCAGCACTTGCTGCCCCTCCGTTACGCCACTGAGCACGGCCCTGACAGCGTATCCACACTGGGGGAAAAGCTTTTCTCTGTAAACATTGTCTTTCCACTGTCAATTGTAAACATTGTGACAAGAGTTTCAGTCAGTTAGGTGACCTGAAGTCACGCAATCGTACCCACACTGGAGAAAAAGCTTTTCTCTGTAAAAATTGTCTTTCCACTGTCAATTGTTAACATTGTGACAAGAGATTCAATCACCCAGGTTACTTTAAAAGACTTCAGCTTATTCACACCAAAAGGATCAAATTGACCCTCCTAGAGTCTTCGTTTTTTAGTCACACCTAAGGTCTGCGGGTAAATTTGACTCATTGAGTGCCAGAATTAATTAATGAATTAAAGGGACTACACCATGAATTTTAACCTTTTCTTCTTTTTTGTGTGTTTTTGGTCTCCCCTACCTCTCTTCTATCCTCAAAAATACCCCAGTTAGAACACTCAGGCTTTCACAGCAAATCTGGGGTTTTCTGTAAATTGGTCTCAAAACAGGCCAAACTGATTTGGTCCTTGACGTGATGTCACGTCAGGGAACAATTCCTCCCGTTTTTCAGTTCCAACCAAAGTTTTTTTTTTTTAATTTTTCTTATTTTTTTCATATATATATTTTTTACTTATTCCATACAGAACCAGGAGATAACGTGCATACAAACTGGCTTAAGAAGTTAGTTGGAATGAGTATATCTGAGGCTTGATTTAGGCTCAAACCTTTTGAAAAACGTTTGAGGGACATAAACAATATGATATTAAATATATATATATTTTTTTAAATTCATGCCAGTGCCAGAGCATTTTTACCAACCTTTCAAGAGCCACAGAACACATTGCTCCAGGACGATCGACACACAGTGTCTGTTGTTACAAGTTGATCCGTTCCGCGATAAATACCCGTATCTCCCGTATTGTTAAATAAAAAGCATTTTAATCCGATCATCAGAGTGCAATACACCTCCCAACCATTAGTGTTGCATGGTTGAAAGCTATGGAGAAAATGGCCGGTGATCGGATTAAAATGCTTTTTATTGAACAATACGGGAGATACGGGTACTTATAGTAGAACGGATCAACTTGTAACATCCGTGGCTCATGGGACAGCACTTTATATTTGAAATATGAACGTTTATGTACATGTGAGCGTTGGCAATGTAAAAAAATCGAACACCACTTTAAACCAGGAACTCTCGGCTCCATGACGCTTGATGTGAACCATGGCTAGCCCAATAATAGCCTATTGGGCAATAACCCCCTTTTGAGGATCCTTGGAGACGCTGCTGTGCCCAGAAGCACTTCCCTTAAAACGGCATAAAAATAAAGGCAGGAGGATAATAATAATAATAGTAATGGGTCTGGCATTAAAACAATGGTAATAGGTAAACATCGACTAGTCGACTAGTCGACTACCACTGGGGCTAATAAGTCGACCAGTAAAAATCTCTAGTCGTGAAAGCCCTACTCCGATACCGAGAGGGCACAAATACATGGACCACGTCACTGTGTATAGTTTAACCAGCAAACAAAATAAGTCTCCGATCGGCATTTGAGTCAACAAACCGTTCAATTTACAAATGGCGATGTAACATTACCGAGTGGGGAGATCATTCTCACAGACAGACAACCAGGGTGATGGGGTCGCCAAACAATTCCCTCATAATATGGGGTCGTGGTATAAAAACGTTTGAGAACCCCTGCTTTAGAGACATTCTCCAGCTCTTTTGTTTTCTTCTTTTAAATCCTCACATTCATTTGTTTTAAAGGGATATTTTCACTTTAAAAAAAAAAAAAATACTTTTATCGTCTACTCAGGCTTTTGTGAGCCTCCCAGACAGTTTTTAAGTTGCTTGATTCAGTATTTAGATATTTGATATTCATTTTATCAGACACGCCCACCTATACAAACCCTCCCAAAAGCCTGAGTAGACGATAAAATGACCCAACGTTTTTTTTAAAGTGAAATATCCCTTCAAGTGTTAACGCTAACAATTATATAGGCTGTCCGGCAGAAACCAGTAAACTCCATTTTGACGCTTTTGCATGTTTTTCCATAAATCAGGGTCATTGAACACCCTTTACGTCTGTGTGTTGGTAAAAAAAAAATTAAACCAATGAAAAGCATTTTAAAGCGCTTCTGACAAAAACCAGCTAACTCCATTGGATCCTCACATTTTCTGTTAAACCAGCAAAGTCCACCGGAGTTAGCTGGTTTTGCTGACTACAGGCTCCACCCCCCTTTTGACCTCCAACTTCATTGTGAGCTTGGAGTTCCATTCAGCTCTGTGTGTGTGTGTGTGTGTGTGTGTGTGTGTGTGTGTGTGTGTGTGTGTGTGTGTGTGTGTGTGTGTGTGTGTGTGTGTGTGTGTGTGTGTGTGTGTGTGTTGGCATGGGAGGGTGTAATGGTGAGTTTGTGCCCAGGGCCCGTAGTCATGTTAATCCGTACATGGTATTGAGACTGAGAAGAAAATTGCTTGACTGATTCTTTAATGGTCTGCTTCTTGTTAATGGTGTCCTGTCTCCTGTCCTTGCTTGTGCCCTGTCTCAGGGGGACTCCGGTGGTCCCCTGGTGTGTGAGAAGGACAACATGTGGACCCTGGTTGGCATCGTGTCCTGGGGCAGCAGCCGATGCTTCCACCTCCGTGCCCGGCGTCTACTCCCGCGTGGCCCAGTTCAGCAGCTGGGTGGACCAAAACACTTTTTTTTAGATCAAGCAAGACTATAACCAGGGGTCATCAATATGTCCGTACACAGACAAATGTGTCCGTGGCAAAGACTTGGTCTCAGTGTTGATTTCGTCGACTAAAATTATGTCGAAAAATGTTGGTCGATTACCTTTTTTCACTGACGAACACTAAATAAAAACGAAATAAAAACTAAGCTACGACGACTAAAACTATTACTAAAGATATTGACAATTTCTTCAACAAATAAAAACTAGACTAAAATGTTAGTGAGGGATCTAGTGGAGAAGAGATCCAGTAGAACTAAAAGACAAGTCATTTCATGTTTGGTTGAGCTCGGGTGTTGCTCTCGGGTGTTTATGCAACCAAGTGTAAAATCAGCCATTAAGACGCCATCAAGGCACCGCCAACATACATTTTAGTCGACTAAGTCAACTGTAGATTTAGTCGACTGTAATCTTATGATATTTAGTCGACTAAAACTAGACAAAATCTAAAACATTTCACATGACTAAAATATGACTAAAACTAAATGGAATTTTATTCAAAAGACTATGACTAAAACTACATCAAAATTTGCTGTCAAAATCAACACTGCTTGGCCTTGTCCGTGGCAATTTTGTATTTACACACCATTATAATGTTCTTATTTAGTTTTCTTCAGAATATGTATGACTCTGATTTACTATGACACTATGTATGGAACATTAGGAGTCCTACTAGTACTAGTGGTTCTTAAATGTTTTATTTGCAAGGACCACCATACGGGTCCATTTGGTTCCATTTGTACACTCTCAGAGTTACAGACCTGGCTGTTATAAGGTCATTCAGGGCTAGCTCTTTATGTGTTTCTGGTAATATTATTGTCCACTCATTTTGTTAAATGGAATTTTGACCAAAATGTCCACCAGAGATATACCTCGTCCACCATCCATCCTGAAAACTTGACCTCATAGCTTTTTAGATGTTGAGATGCTGAATTTCAATTAACACATACAGTGCCAAGAACGCCTCGACACGTTCTTTCAAATCCATCGCCTGAGTGCCAGGATCGTGTATACACGTTCATTTGACTTTTAATTGGTTTAAGGTATATTGCAACCTTCCACAACCTGTGTATTAATATTAAGCTTCTAGGACAAAAGAAAAGTCACATGATCGCAAAAGTCACATGATCTGAGCAAAACACTACAAATCCGGGTGCAGAAACACAGTCCCTGTGGCATTCTAAACAAACATTGAGCAGAGACGGACGGACAGAGAAATAGAGCGAGAGAGAGCGAGAGACAGCGACTGAGAGACAAAGAAAGAGCAAGCGATCGTTATTTTGGAGTTAGTTAGGTAAAGTTAGGAAAGGTGCAATATATATATAGTTTAGAGTAAGAGGTTTATATAGTTTATATAGTTTCTATAGTATAGAGTTAGGTGTTATAGGTGGGAGTCGGGAATATACATTTTAGGCGAGATGAGAGGAAAAAAATGCAGGGGCAAATGCCCTCGGAGGGACCCGACTCAAAGAACTCTTTTGGAGACCATGGCCTTCACTGCTCCCTCGGGACCACCACCACCACCACCACCGGGACCACCACCACCGGGACCACCACCACCACGACCTGTGGAGCACGTGAAGCCGTCGGCGGTGGCGTCTTTCACCGCTCCCCCGCGACCACCTTCGCAACCTGGGAGATCCGCGGAGATGAAGGCGTCGATCAAGCCGGAGATGAAGGCTCTCACTGGCCCGGAGGGATCTGAATACGTGGAGCCATCTTCGTCGGTGAAAGACGCTTATGCCTTCACGTGTTCAGAACCCTCGCGGGGACCACCACCACCGCGACCACCTTCGCCACCTGGGAGATCCGTGGAGATCAAGGTGGAGATGGAGACCCTCACTGTGACTGCCCCGGAGGGATCTGAAGACGTGCAGCCATCTTCGTCGGCGAAAGACGCTTATGCCTTCACGTGTTCAGAACCCTCGCGGGGACCACCACCACCGCGACCACCTCGGCCATCCAAGAAGGTGAAGACTGCCCCCGCGGGATCTGAGGAGACATCGGTGCCTTTCACCGCCCCGCGGCGGTGCCGGCGGCGGCGGCGGCGACGGGCACCTCCACCACAACCACCTCCGCCACGTCCACCACAACCACCTCCCCCACCTGCGGAGGTATCTGAGGACACGAACCCACCGGTACCAGACATCGATACCGAGGTCCCGGTGCGTCGTAGCGGCAGACCGAGGACCGCGTCGTATTGCCCAGACCCAAACCCAGATACTTCTGACGGTGAAGAGACCTCCGATTCGGACGACTCTGGCAGTTGGGAGCCAAGCCCAAGGAAACGATGTCTGTCTCCGTTTACCAGTGGTAAGAATATATATATATATCTTTTTTTATATAATATTTTACCTTTTGGTTGCACTCTGAAAATAGCAAATCTACAAGCTCACAACGCCTCGCGCTGCGACGCGTAAATCGGCGCGTAAAGCTTGTAAATCGGCTATTTTTTTACCTGATATATTGTATAAAGTCTGTGTGGGGCAATACCTACTTCCCAGTAAGCAAGCGACGTCTGTGGACGTCCAAATCAAGTTGATATCACGTCCGTCCGTTCAGGCCGTAATCCGAACGTCTATTGACGACCAGATTTAGTTGATATGTGACATTGGGTGAACACGTTACGACAGGCCGTGATCTGAACGTCCATTGACGACCAGATTTAGTTTAGAGAAGACGTTGCTGCTATGCCATCATATGGACGTCCATTTACAGGCAGATTTAGTTGATAAATGACATTGTGCAAATACGTCCCGACAGGCCCTAATCTGAACGTCCATTGACCACCACATCTAGTTTAGAGAAGACGTTGCTGCTATGCCATCATATGGACGTCCATTTACAGCCAGATTTAGTTGATAAATGACATTGTGCAAATACGTCCCGACAGGCCCAAATCTGAACGTCAATTGACGACCTGATTTAGTTGAGAATAGACGTTTCTAGTGGGCCATGATATAAACGTCCATTGACAACCATATTTAGTTTAGAGAAGACGTTGCTGCTATGCCATCATATGGACGTCCATTTACAGCCAGATTTAGTTGATAAATGACGTTGTGCAAATACGTCCCGACAGGCCCAAATCTGAACGTCAATTGACCACCAGATTTAGTTGAGAATAGACGTTTCTAGTGGGCCATGATATAAACGTCCATTGACAACCATATTTAGTTTAGAGAAGACGTTGCTGCTATGCCATCATATGGACGTCCATTTACAGCCAGATTTAGTTGATAAATAACATTGTGCAAATACGTCCCGACAGGCCCGAATCTGAACGTCCATTGACCACCATATTTAGTTGAGAATAGACGTTTCTAATGGGCCATGATATAAACGTCCATTGACAACCATATTCAGTTTAGAAAAGACGTTCATGCTTGGCCATCATTCGGACGTCAATTGACAACCAGATTTAGTTGATCATTTACATTTAGAAAATGCGTTGGCTGGAAACATGGCAGCGAAGCTGTCCTATCAAGGAGTAGCAGTCTGGCTGTCATCTCATGTAACAGCTACCAGTCTGGTAGCTGTTATGTGCTTGGTGTGACGGCTTGGTGTGACGGCAGCAAAGTGCACCATATCAGCCTGGCTATTAGCCCCAGAAGTGAGGCTATCAGCCAGGCTATAAAGCCCCAGCAGATCAACAGCATCCTCGGCGGCCTGCAGTACTAGCCGTAATGCCCAGACACTCATTACATTAAATTACGGTCATTTAGCAGACACTTTATCCAAAGCGACTTACAATAAGTGCATTCAACATAGGTAGGGAACAAAAAAAGTATGAAGTGCATTCTCTTCTAAAACAAGCAACTAAGAGAATACCTATAGCGCTAAAGTAAAAGTGCAATATATCAGCTACCTACTTTCATAAACAGATGAGACAGAATAGGAAAATCAAATGAGCAAGAGCTAAAACAAATAAGTGTATCGAATAAACAAGATCCAATAAAACAATAAAAAAAGAGTTTGTACAACTAGTTAACAACAAGTAGGCAAGGCGAAGTGGAAGGATAGTGTTTCCTGAAGAGGTGGGGTTTCAGCCTGCGCAGAAAGATAGGCAGTGACTCTGCTGTCCTGACATCAGTGGGGAGTTCATTCCACCACTGTGGGGCCAGAAAAAAGCTGTGACCGTGTAGATCGGCCAGAAGGACCACTGAGCGACGAGGCAACCAGTCGCCCCGTGGTGGCAGACCGAAGTGGTCGGGCAGGGGTGTAAGCATCGACCATAGCCCGGAGGTAAGAAGGAGCTGTTCCTTTCACTGCCCTATAGGCTAGCACCAGGGTTTTAAACTGGATGTGAGCCGCTACGGGGAGCCAGTGTAGACAACGGAGAAGCATAGTTGTGTGGGAGAACTTGGGGCGGTTGAACACCAGAACAAGCTCCAGAGGTCTGATGGCAGACGCCGGGGCACCAGCAAGGAGGGAGTTGCAGTAGTCCAGGCGGTAGATGACAAGAGCCTGAATGAGCACCTGGGCTGCCTTCTCCGTGAGGAAGAGGCGAATCCTACTGATGTTGTAGAGGAGGAATCTGCAGGACCGTGTCACTGATGCGATGTTTGCCGAGAACGACAGTTGGTCGTCCAGGGTCACACCCAGATTCCTCGCAGTCCGAGTTGACGTCACCACAGCATTATCAATGGTGATGGCCATGTCTCGGTGCGGACAGCCCTTCCCTGGGAGGAACATCAACTCTGTCTTGTCCAGGTTGAGCTTCAGACATCTCGAGATGTCAGCCAGACAAGCTATCATTATTTAAGTTCTTGGGCGGGGAAGCAGTGCAGCGACTGTGTCAGCCTCCTCCTCCCAGGCCATCCAAGCAGCCCTTGCAACAGTTCAAGCCCAACGCCACCTCCAACAGCCAGAACAGCAGCCCAGGCCTCCGGCATCCAAAATGGAGAGAGTGTAGTTGGCTGGTCACTCTGGAGTTCAGCCATGCTGCCATGACGCATTATCATGCATAGTACATAATTGCCTCAGTTATCAAACTGCAAGATTTTTGATTTAAGAAAAAATATGAATTCAGATCATAGTTTTTATTGCAAAACATGGTGTTATTCTGTTTTCCCACAGCCTTCAGGTCTATATGTCAGTTTATCAACTTCTTGAAGTTCTCATGGTACTTTATTTCCCTGTGTTTAACTCAAGGCAGAATTGCAGTCTTACGATGGCTGTGCATCTGCCTCCAGGCACCACTTTATGTTGGGAGGGAAAAGTGCATTTGCACTAACATTTAAATGAAAAACTAGAAAAAGTTCTCCTCTGAGCACAGGTCTCCGCCGGGTCAGATAGGTTATTGTGGGCCAGCAATGTTTTGAATTCGCCAATTTGTAGGATAAAAAAGAAAAGTGTTGCAAAAATCGGCCTCCTGGTGGCGCTATAATAGGGCAATGTTAAAAGGGTGGCATTTGTTCTTCAACGGAGTGCGAATGTGCGTGCAAAGTGTCACCGCAATCGGACGCTGCGTTCATGAGGATGGTATATGGAAAATCGGACAGATCCGTGTTGATCACATATAGAGATACTGTGTACTTATTTGCGTGATGTTTGGATAAAATCTGTAGGAGTACTGTCAAAAAATGTGTTTGCAAAAAGCGGCCTCCTGGTGGCGCTATAACCGGCCAATGTGAAACATTTGGGGTAGAGGTTCTGCTCTGGCATCCAGGGAGTGTGTGTGCAGGGTTTCGCTGCGATCAAGCCAATGGTGCCGGAGATTAGCTGTACACAGAATGACAGAATGACACACGGACGGACACACACACGGACACACGGACGGACAGGGGGTAATACATACTCTCGCCATGCCTTTCGGCCTGGCGGAGACAATAAATATGAACTATTTAACCGTTGGTTAAATTTCTTAACAGTTACCGGTTAAAATGGTTAACCATGAACATTTGGTTATTTATTTTGTTTACAAAGGCCTGTGGCCCCCAACCTCAATTAATTTAACAATTTTGGCCTGCTGTCTAATCTAGTTGAATACCCCTGCCCTAGTGCATGTTATAATATATGAAAATACTACATTCACTGAACGTAGACAATCACTTGGCAAAAATAGGAAAACATTCAGCAAATATAGCAGATATACAAGATCACAATGTGTGACAGTCCTTGTAGATCTGATAATTTTGCGTTTTGACATACAACTACTGTAGGGTTGGATAATGTTGCCTGATTGCAGCCAGACTGTTTACATGTATAGCTAGCTACCCGACTAATGCTATCTAGCCTTTTTGTCAAGTTTTTAAATTGACACAGTGAGAACATGGAATCCATTTTTAATGTGCATTGTAATTCACTCCAGGTAAAGGGATCGCAGAAACCAAAGGTTGTTTTACCTAGCTCTGTGTTGGCCTTGGGGACCAATAATGGGATGTATTCCTGAGATTGTGTTTGATGGGTGAAAGTATTTGGTTTTAACAGTGCTTGGTGATATAAATGTACTGTAGATGTACCAATGATGGTCTCGTCTCATGGAGAGAGAGGGGGACCATCCAACTTTGGTGCAGAAAGTGCAATGGTGGGTATTATATGGGTCACCTGTGATAAACCTTAGAGCAGAGTGGTAGATGGCATCTCGGGGCTTAAGGGTGGTGGCAGCAGCATATCTATAAATGATGTCTCATACTGTATATATAGTCTAAGAATGAGAGTGGGACCAAGTTTTGCCTGCAATGTTTTATTTTAAGGTTAAGATTCTCAATGGAACTTGAAGGTGAAGATATCATCGATCCATATGCCCAGATATTTGTAACGCACTTGGGGGGAACTGAGCAGAGAGACCATCGTCAATTTACTCAAATGAAATGGTTAATCAAATATCAAATATTTGGGCCCCTCCTCTGTCTTTACAGCAGTGGTTATTATTACTTTCAAATACATGCACATACTGTACATTAGTTACAGACTGTTTTTCACCTAATGTCTAAAAGTGCTTTCTCGACCCAAACATGCCTTATAACCCGAGCAGTGAGGGGCCCGCGCAGGGATTAATCCGTCCCTGACTGTATACATATTTATTTATTTATTTATTTATTTATTTATTTATTTATTTATTTATTTATTTATTTATTTATTATTTATATACTTATATAGTGGCTTATATGAGTGGCCATGTCTTTCCCTATAGGACTGACATGGGACGTAAGTCGGGGCTTGATCAACCCCGGCTGGGTCACCTGGGCGAGGGTGTATGTTGTTGCGAGACCCGAAACACCCTATGACCCCAGGCTACAACACTGATGATACGTCCCAGGTGCATCAATGTGATGTTGTTTTCTTTATAGTTAGTGATTCTTTTTATAGTGGCTCAAAGGAATTAGACTACGTGACAACCAGCAATGGTTGGGTGACCACTGGAGAGACGGTTGACAGCCGGAATGTATACAGTATTCTGGAGTAGTATGGGTTAGCGCCTGTCTTCCGTGAGTAAAAAGCCCAGCAAATCCACGGTGAGGTCTTAAGGAGGGTCATTCAAGCAAGCCCAAGTGGAGCCTGCAGTACCACCACGGCCCAAGGAACCATCACGCCAGAAGGAAATGTTTTGATCGGGGTGGCGCAATATAGTATATATACACACATATCTTAATTACATTTTCAGGCAAATCTCCAAAAGATTGTATGTATTTATTATATTTTATTTTATTTATTTATTTATTTATTTATAATGTATATATATATATATATATATATATATATATATATATATATATATATATATATATATATATATATATATATATATATATATATATATATATATTACACACACACACACACACTTCATTTATTAAATTAAAATTTCAGGCAAATCTGCAAAAGATTGTCCATTTCATGTTCTCAAGTCCCAAAGTCACCATGTAGTCTCCACCTTAATTCACAGATTTGTTAATGTGGTGAATTATCTCTTTGAGGTCATGTGTCAGATGATTAAACACAATTGAACCCTATTTAGCTTATTTGTTCTGGTGGGAATTGGCACAGAGGCCAGAGGAGGGATAATGTCTTGTTTCAGGCTGTAAATTCAGGCTGTACATTCTAACGAATGTTTTAACTTTTATCACATGATATTTATTCAGTTAACATCCAGTGGCACTGGCTGATTCATCCGCCACAGTATCATATCATTGGAGATAGATCCCTCCGCCATCAACACACCAGGGTCTGATCTGCTTGATTAGCAAACACACGCACACACTTGCTTCATCTGCACGCTGTCGCCTGCACAAACACTCACACACTTCCTTCGTCTGCACGCCTGCTCAAAGAGATTACTACGGTAAGGAGTTAAAATTAAGCGATTATCCCAAACTTTTATCAAGTTATTCTTTATGATGATCAAGCTAATCCATTTTTCAATTGTTTTTAGCTTGAAATGGGCATAATAACCGAGAATTATACGTTTTGCACCAAGCTCCACAGCCAAACAACAAACTTTCGAGGTTCTTTCTTTCGTTTTTTCTGAATGCTTCTGCCTTCAGAAAAACGCCATTAATGTTAACTCAAAGATTAAGTATAGTTTATATTTGGTTTGAGGTTGGAGAGCATGGTGGTTAGCTGGTAAATGATTGCATCTCTTCATAGCCATGGTTCACATGACGCTCGTCTGTCGCAAGCGTCATGGCGCTACTTGTTCCTGTTTTGGGTAAATGTAACCTTTCCAACCACTACATCTACATCAACGTTCATATTTCAAGTATAAAGTGCTGACCCCACGGCAATGGATGTTACAAGTTAAAGCGCATCGGTCTAAGTACCCTTACCTTCCGTATTGTTCAATAAAAAGCGTTTTAATCCGATCGCCGGCCATTCAATATTGTTTTAATAATGTATCAGGGTGCAATACGCCCCCCAACCGATAGGGGCGCGTAGTTGAAAGCATAGTAAAAAAATGCCCGGCGATCGATTTAAAACGCTTTTTATTGAACAATACGGAAGATACGGGTACTTAGACCCATGTGCCTTTACTTGTAACATCTGTGGCCGTGGGGTCAGCACTTTACATTTTAAATTTGAACATTTATGTAGATGCACTGGTTGTAAATGTTAAAAATCCAAAGAAATTGAACAAGTAGCGCCATGACTGTAATGGTACGTCAGTCATGTTTCAGGGCTACATCTCTTTTTAGCGTCGCTCTGTGTGGGTATTCATAACTACAGTTAAATGAAGAAAATAAACATTTGCGGCTTGTAAACCTACTCTAATGCTATTGTTGGTTTATATTTTGGGGGTACTTGACATGAAATAGTTTGAGAACCACTGCCTTAAACTTTATCAAGTTATTCAAATTGTTTAGTTGTGGTTTCAAAACCTATTCAAAAGTATTGGCATAAAAATGTACATTAACAAAAGTAAATACTCATTATGCAAAATGTCCCATTTAACAAGTTTAAATACAAAAACTTGTGTTGACAATAGCAGATCTACAAGCTCACAATATGTCACATTGAGCTTGTAGATCGGCTATTTTCAAATGGCCAAAATCTACAAATTAACTTGTAACTGAAGTTTTCAAATAATTGTACTGGAGTCAAATTACAATAATAGGCTCACTGCACAGCAGCCATATTATCACTTCCTTCACAGGAGTTACCAATAATTATAATGAAGGCTCTGTTCCATTTAGTGTAGCACAGTGGTTCTCAGATTTATCAATTTCCTCGACCCCCAGAACTCTGAGGGTACAAATGGAACCAAATGGAAGGGTCCATTTGGTTCCATTGGTGGAAAGATGGTTGATGTACAAGCTCAACACTGCAAAGCACTGATGGAAGGTAGCAATAGTTTGCTGCTCAATGTTTTCAGGCATCTTCAAGCTGACTGAATGTATTCCATCTTTGCCCAACATACAAGCATTGCTGTTTGCCAGTTAACACATTGACAATGTTGCCTCTTTGTCCCACGTTTTTGAGCGGGATGCAGCTATTCTAATGTGTTTTATTGTACATACCAACATGCAACAATAGATTTTGGTGTAAAATGTGTTCTGTACTGTTAATAAACCGGCTGATTTTTATCCTATCTTTACCCAACAGACTGAGTTTCTACTTCCCATCCAAGGAGTTTCTATTTCCAGGCCAAGGTCCTGCCAAGGTGAGTGAACTATTGCCACAAGTGCCCTATATTCTATGTTGATGAGAATCCCCAAGGGATCTTTACTGGGCCCCTATTTCTCTCTACACCAAATGTATCTGCCAAAAATAGCAGATCTACAAGCTCACAATATGTCGCTATGCGACATATTGTGAGCTTGTAGATCGGCTATTTTCAAATGGCCATAATCTACAAATTAACTTGTAACTGAAGTGTTCAAATAATTGTACTGGAGTCAAATTACAATAATAGGCTCACTGCACAGCAGCCATATTATCACTTCCTTCACAGGAGTTACCAATAATTATAATGAATGCTCTGTTCCATTTAGTGTAGCACAGTGGTTCTCAGATTTATCAATTTCCTCGACCCCCAGAACTCTGAGGGTACAAATGGACCCGTGTCCATTTGGTTCCATTGGTGGAAAGATAGGCGATGTACAAGCTCAACACTGCAAAGCACTGATGGAAGGTAGCAATAGTTTGCTGCTCAATGTTTTCAGGCATGTTCAAGCTGACTGAATGTATTCCATCTTTGCCCAACATACAAGCATTGCTGTTTGCCAGTTAACACATTGACAATGTTGCCTCTTTGTCCCACGTTTTTGAGCGGGATGCAGCTATTCTAATGTGTTTTATTGTACATACCAACATGCAACAATAGATATTGGTGTAAAATGTGTTCTGTACTGTTAATAAACCGGCTGATTTTATCCTATCTTTACCCAACAGACTGAGTTTCTACTTCCAATCCAAGGAGTTTCTACTTCCCACCCAAGGATTTCTATTTCCAGGCCAAGGTCCTGCCAAGGTGAGTGAACTATTGCCACAAGTGCCCTATATTCTGTGTTGATGAGAATCCCCAAGGGCTCTTTACTGGGCCCCTATTTCCCTCTACACCAAATGGCAGATCTACAAGCTCACAATGCAGCTCAATATGCACATTGCACAATATCAAGGTATCTAAAGAGCACAGTAAGTTTGTGACTGGGTAGTTTGCTCTATTTGTCTGGTTTTAAAGCTTTGGGTATTGTCCTAACCTGACACCGTCAAATGGAAGAAGCTTGCGACACACATTTGTTTCACAGCCTACTTCCCATCTGAGACTCCGGTCGCAGAATCGATGACAGACGTTTTTTCTTTTTTTCAAGCTACTAGGCAGGTGATTGGATGATCCCGCCCCTAGCAGCCGCTGATTGGTTCGAACACGCAGTGTTCGGGCAGCTTTACTCCCTGCGCAATCCCAGAAAGTGGTTAAACCTAAAAAATACCCATTGCAAATCGATACAGCATGTATGTAGGACATTTATGCTGCTAAGCAGTAAAATTATTTAACAATGTGAAGGTTAACGTAACAATGTGGATACAGTGGAGACGATGGCACAGATGTACTGTAGCTGGGCAGAGGCGCAGGAAAGACCATTTCAGTCCAACACTTCACTAGTTTCTGTACCTAGACATAAGAAACAGAACATTTACCACGTACATCACTGTTTCAACCCATCTACCACCACAGATAGATTTTAATCCAGTGGGGAACAGACTTTGTATAATGTTATGCAGAATTAACATTATTACTAATTAATTTAGACAGGTAAATAACCAGGGGCTATGTAATCAAACCTGACTTGATTAAGAAGGACTCTTGTTCTAATCAGATGCTGGGTCTATACAGAATATCATTCGAGTCATGCAAGATTTTGTTTGAGCAGTCTTCTTTTTTTTTCTCTCAATGTGAACTGTAGGTTCCTACCCAATATTAAAGGCTAGGTAACCCACCTTTTTTAAGCTATGGGAAATTCTAAATGAATTCAGAAACATCTGAGATGGTGGGTTTTGAAATAGACTTCTCTGTCTTGTAGATGAATATTGGTTCAGGGTCATTTTTGCTGTGACCCACACGGGTACATTTTGACCTAGTAAGGTAATATGTGAGCTTGATCTGTCATCTCGCCTAAGTATGGACACTGCAGTCAATCTTTGTAACTGTCAGTCATTCATTGACCATACAGGTTACCAGTGTTGGGATCAACCCTCATAGCCATACTGATATGAGGCAGATCATGGCATGTAGTCGGAAAATGCAGCCATGGCAAAGACCATATCTCGTCAAAACAGTCACACAACAGATGGCAGAGGGTATACTAATCTACCCTTGTCAATTAAATGATTGCCTTTGTTTTGATAGTTGTAATTTTGGAGAATTGGTGCTGGTAGATTTGGGATATAGTGTGATGTTTGATTCAGGAGTAAGCTCCTGTTGACTGCTATATACAGTAGTTGTAAGGATAATGTAGTTAACGAAGTATTGTGGTGTGTGTGTGTGTATGTGTATATATATATATATATATATATATAAAAAATCTCTCATTTATTGTAGGAGTCTGTTAGAAATCAAGTTAATGTGGATTGTTTTCTGACGTTTGGGTGTTGGTGGTGGATTTTTCTTAGTTTCCAATGTTATTGGATCTTGTTTAGTCTTTATTGGTTTTGGTTACAGATGGCTTACTTAAGAATGTGGCGCAAGAGGAAAGCAGACATCAATAAGCTCATCCTGTCTGTCAGCGATGATGACCCTGTGGTGATCAGTAGCGATCCTCTGGCGACCAGTAGCGATCCAGTTGCGACAAACCGCGACCCAGTGGCGTCAAATGATGACCGTGACCACCCAGAGATTACTCATGATGATGATGATGATGGTGTTGATGCTAACGACTATGACTTTGACACAGACGTTGAAATGTCTGATTCTGAAGTTGAAACATTGAACACCGAACCTGAACCAGATGGAGAAATGCCAAGCCTGGGAGACGATTTGAGAGACTGGCATACTAAACATAACATCACTCAAAGGGCATTAACTGACTTGTTGCACATTCTTGGGAATCATGGACATGTACTCCCCAAAGATGCTCGTACTTTACTTAAAACCCCTCAAGCCATTGACAGTCAGTCCAAATGCAGTGGACAGTATGTGTACTATGGGTTGGAGCGGGGCATTTCCCGTGTACTTCACCAAAATGCTGCTTTTAGACGAGAACATGACACTGTCAGCTTAGATGTAAATGTAGATGGGCTACCCATCTATAAAAGTAGAAACCTACAATTCTGGCCGATACTGGTGACATTCAACAATTTCAAACCCTTTGTTGTGGCATTATATTGTGGAGTTAGTAAACCACAGCCCCTTGATGATTACCTCAAGGACTTTTTGGAGGAGTTTGTGCATCTAAAACAGAATGGCCTTGTATATCAAGAAAAAACTTATGCTGTGAATATCCAATCCTTAGTATGTGACGCGCCAGCGAGAGCATTTTTAAAATGCATAAAAGGTCATACTGCATATCACAGTTGTGAGAGGTGTATAGCAAGAGGGGAATATGTTGAGAGGAGAGTAGTGTTCAATCAACTGACATCTACATTGCGCACAGATGATGCCTTTTCTCATTTAGAGTATTCCAACCATCAAACTGAGAGCAGTCCTTTAGTCACTGCTGGCATTCCCTGTGTGAGTGCATTTGTTTTGGATTACATGCATATGATTTGCTTGGGTGTTGTGAGGCGCATGTTGGTGTATCTGACCAGAGGCCCAAAAGTATGTAGGCTGTCTGTGAGACAGAAGTCTGAAATCTCCCAAAAACTTAAAATGCTTACAGGCCAGATGCCCAGCGAGTTTGTGCGACAGCCCCGTGGCCTTGAGGAGTTAGACAGGTGGAAAGCCACTGAGTTCCGTCAATTTCTTCTCTATACAGGACCCATAGTACTTAAAAACATTGTGTCTTCAAAGCTGTACGTTCATTTCCTGACACTGACCGTGGCAGTATCCATCCTGCTGGACTCTGACGACCAAAGAAGAGCTGCCTATCTGGACTATGCCTCTGAACTTATCAGGCACTTTGTGTATAGTTGCCCTTTACTGTATGGCAAAACATTCAATGTGTACAATGTGCATGGTCTGTTACATATTCCCGAAGATGTCTATCATTTCAAGTGTTCTTTGAATGACATTAGTTGTTTTCCTTTTGAGAACCACTTGCAGCTGTTAAAGAGACTAGTGAGGACTGGAAGAAACCCATTAGCACAGGTGTCCAAACGAATGTTTGAATTTGAGCACGCCCAGAGGAATCCCAATACCCCGGTAGACGCAAGGCCAAAAATGTACATTTCTACACGTCAGAGGGACAGTT
The DNA here is from genome assembly GCF_963280865.1 of Gymnoscopelus braueri. NCBI lineage: Eukaryota > Metazoa > Chordata > Actinopteri > Myctophiformes > Myctophidae > Gymnoscopelus > Gymnoscopelus braueri. Next base: position 58,296,799 of record NC_137604.1, read on the forward strand.
GTTTCCTGTTGGAAGACGGGTTTGCCTTTGTTCAAGAGAGGAGAGGAGATGGGACAGTAGTTTGTCAGGTGATAAAGCAGAGCCACACTGTGGACTTCTTTGACAAACCATGTCAGTCGAAGCTCTTGAACATTGTGTATATAAAGAATAGTGTTGTATTCAAAAGAAGAGAAGTTGATGAAACAGAACTTATTCGCAAGGTGGCCTATCTAGCTTACAACAATGGTTCTGTCCTGATTCCTCTGCGCCATGGCATCGAACATTGAAGATACAGGTTGGCATGCCATTCGCCTTTGCTTGACTTTAATAATGTTTTTATACATCTAAATGTTGACGGACGTGAATAACTTTGCAGATCACTACATGATTCCATTTTTTTCTCCCTTATTGCTTGCAGATCATGCAATACGCCAGGGCAGTTTGGAAGGAGAATGATAAAGTAATGGAGGGGGTCATCCCTGAAATATGGCTTGATCTGACTGAGGGGACAGTAAGGTGGCCAATAAAAAAGACCAAATACTGTTTTCTCAATCATGTCATGCCAAAAGATGACTGGCTAAAATTTCGACTGGTGAAAGTGAAATTCACCTCAGGTAACCTTATACTTTTCATACAATGGTATCGTGTGGAGTAATGATATATTTAATCTATGATGTCATGTATGAACTGTAAGTGTCCGTTTTCAGAAAATCTCAGGGACTGTGAGAATTATGCAGAAACCAGCCATGCAGAGGAGTTGGATGATGAGGTCGTTGCTCCGAAGAGGAAGCAGAAAAAAAAGTTGTATGAGGGATTTGTTCGAGGTACGTTATTTTCATGTAAAACAAAATGCTGCTGCTGATGATGATGATAAAAATGAAATATTTAATACTTATTAAGGATCTGAACTGGACTCTGATGCGACTGAGGCGGAGACTGAAGAGAGACATGAAGGTAAATGTTTTGGCATTCATTAACAGTTGATAGAAAAATCAAGTAGTTTGCTCATGCTCTGTTGGAATTAGTGATTGACATGCGTCATTCTGTATTTAGATGTAAACTCTGAAATACCCCCCTTTCCAACACCACCAATGATGCAAGCATCAAAGGATGGTGAGTTGTTACTGAGATGTTCATACACATGTTCATACGTCATTCTTTGAAATAGTATTACAACACACTGAATCTGCTTTTAGGCGCATCTGGTTCAAGCAATTACGTTACCTTACCGAGCCCAAGAAATGCGATGGAGTCATCAAACGATGGTGAGTTGTTGCTGAGATTAACATTACCCCGGTGCCACCCGAGCACCCCAAACGTAATAGGCTTGATGCACAGCAGCCATATTGGAAAGAAATTTGGTGTCTTCCTTACTTCCTTCATAGGTGTTTCCAACGAGTGCTGATATTGGGCACGTTGGCTTACTGGAAACACTTTGCTACAACAGTGTCTCAAAGTGTGGTCCAAGGACCCTCGTGGTTCCTTGAGGGGGTTCCAAATGGCCCCTTTAGAGGTGTGCTCTGAGTGTACAAATGGACCCTTGGTTCCATTTGTACAGAGTTTTGGGGGTCCTTGAAATAATAAAAAATGTAACCACTGCTTCACTCAATAGAACAGAGCCTTTATTATAATAACCTGTGAAGTAAGAAAGGAAGAGGCCCAATTTATTTCCAATGTGGCTGCTGTGCATAGAGCCTATTATGCGCTCTCTCTGATTTCTGCATTCTTTCCAAAATAAAGATTTAAACCAATATTTCATATTCTCTGCTGTTTGTATTATTTTTTTGCTCAGGTACACCCAGCTCTCTTGGACAGGACAGGTCCACTACTCGTGAGTATTGCATTCACTGAATACCAAATCAGCATTCACATCACTAGCATAATATTAGTTATGACTGACTGATGTTTCTTGTTCGGACTGATCAGCTTCTCCCAGGACTGTTGGCAGGGACAGATCAAGTCCAGAAGAAGGGTCAACTACTCGTGAGTATTGCATTCACTGAATACCAAATCAGCATTCACATCACTATCACAATATTAGTTATGACTGACTGATGTTTCTTCTTTGGAATCATCAGGTTCTCCCAGGACTGTTGACAGGGGAAGATCAAGTCAGGAGGAAAGCTCCACTACTCGTGAGTATTGCATTCACTGAATACCAAATCAGCATTCACATCACTAGCACAATATTAGTTATGACTGACTGATGTTTCTTGTTTGGAATCATCAGGTTCTCCCAGGAATGGTGGCAGGGACAGATCAAGTCAGGAGGAAAGGTCCACTACTCGTGAGTGTTGCATTCACTGAATACCAAATCAGCATTCACATCACTAGCACAATATTAGTTATGACTGACTGATGTTTCTTGTTTGGAATCATCAGGTTCTCCCAGGAATGGTGGCAGGGACAGATCAAGTCAGGAGGAAAGGTCCACTACTCGTGAGTGTTGCATTCACTGAATACCAAATCAGCATTCACATCACTAGCACAATATTAGTTATGACTGACTGATGTTTCTTGTTTGGAATCATCAGGTTCTCCCAGGAATGTTGGCAGGGACAGATCACGTCAGGAGGAAAGCTCCACTACTCGTGAGTGTTGCATTCACTGAATACCAAATCAGCATTCACATCACCAGCACAATATTAGTTATGACTGACTGATGTTTCTTGTTTGGAATCATCAGGTTCTGCCAGGAATGTTGGCAGGGACAGATCAAGTCAGGAGGAAAGCTCCACTACTCGTGAGTATTGCATTCACTGAATACCAAATCAGCATTCACATCACTAGCACAATATTAGTTATGACTGACTGATGTTTCTTGTTTGGAATCATCAGGTTCTCCCAGGACTGTTGGCAGGGGAAGATCAACTCATGGGAACCGTTCAACTACTCGTGAGTATGCATTCACTGAATACCAAATCAGCATTCACATCACTAGCACAATATTAGTTATGACTGACTGATGTTTCTTGTTTGGAATCATCAGGTTCTCCCAGGAATGGTGGCAGGGACAGATCAAGTCAGGAGGAAAGGTCCACTACTCGTGAGTGTTGCATTCACTGAATACCAAATCAGCATTCACATCACTAGCACAATATTAGTTATGACTGACTGATGTTTCTTGTTTGGAATCATCAGGTTCTCCCAGGAATGTTGGCAGGGACAGATCACGTCAGGAGGAAAGCTCCACTACTCGTGAGTGTTGCATTCACTGAATACCAAATCAGCATTCACATCACTAGCACAATATTAGTTATGACTGACTGATGTTTCTTGTTTGGAATCATCAGGTTCTCCCAGGAATGGTGGCAGGGACAGATCAAGTCAGGAGGAAAGGTCCACTACTCGTGAGTGTTGCATTCACTGAATACCAAATCAGCATTCACATCACCAGCACAATATTAGTTATGACTGACTGATGTTTCTTGTTTGGAATCATCAGGTTCTGCCAGGAATGTTGGCAGGGACAGATCAAGTCAGGAGGAAAGCTCCACTACTCGTGAGTATTGCATTCACTGAATACCAAATCAGCATTCACATCACTAGCACAATATTAGTTATGACTGACTGATGTTTCTTGTTTTGAATCATCAGGTTCTCCCAGGACTGTTGGCAGGGGAAGATCAACTCATGGGAACCGTTCAACTACTCGTGAGTATGCATTCACTGAATACCAAATCAGCATTCACATCACTAGCACAATATTAGTTATGACTGACTGATGTTTCTTGTTTGGAATCATCAGGTTCAGCCAGGAATGTTGGCAGGGACAGATCAAGTCAGGAGGAAAGGTCCACTACTCGTGAGTATTGCATTCACTGAATACCAAATCAGCATTCACATCACTAGCACAATATTAGTTATGACTGACTGATGTTTCTTGTTTGGAATCATCAGGTTCTCCCAGGACTGTTGGCAGGGGAAGATCAACTCATGGGAACCGTTCAACTACTCGTGAGTATGCATTCACTGAATAACAAATGAGTGCACAGATCAGTAGAACTATAGGTTTTGACTGACTGTCTCTGGTTTGAATATCTCAGGTTCACCAAGGTCCCCTGGACATCATAGGTCAACCACCCGTAAGTATTCTTATTCAATGTCTGAAATTGGCAAGCAGAACACGGTTTGCACTACCACTGCTGATTATTTTTGATTGATGGATGTTTTGTTTGCTCAGGTCTATCCAGGTCCACGGGCCACAGATCCAATAGCCGTATGTATTGACATTCACTGAACACCAAATCAGCGTTCGTATCAATAGCAGTATATGGCTCATGACTGACAGTCTGTTTTGTTTTTTTCAGGTTCTTCAAGGTCCAATAGCCGAAACAGGTCAAATAGTCGTAAGTATTTCCATTCCTTGCATATAAAATCATCATGCAGTCAGATCACAGAGCCCTACTGATCATGATTTACTTTTTCTGGTGTTCATTACTCAGATCCACGCAGTACCCCAGTGGTAGAGGGCTCGTCCATTAGTGAGTATTAATCATGTTTTTAGTTTGCGTTAATGTAGCACATGCAAAAATTATGATTAAATGTCATGGCTATACCTTTATTTTTGCTTAGGTAATTCATCTACTCCTGCAAGGCCATCAGGTTCCAGAATGCCCACATTTCCTATGCTCCCAGAGAGTAAGTATAAGAGAATGTCCATGTCATACCAAAACCAATTACTTATGGTGGATTACTATGCATTCCCCTTGGAACTGGCTTTATTACCCCAATCAGCCTACAGTAGGTTTTCATCTGGCTGCCTTCGCACCACACCACAATGGCTTACTGTCTCTCACACACACACACACACACACACACACACACACACACACACACATACCCAAGTGTTAATGGCACACAGGGCATTTATGACATTGTGATGTGATGGAGTCTATGATCATCTGTTAACTTTATTCTTACATTAAATAACAAAGGCTTTGTAAAACACTGGGTTTAGGTTATTTTGTTGAATCAAGTGTTGAGTAACTATTTGAATCTTCTCAGATTCTTCTGGGATCGCTAGAGCCCGTTTCTCCAAGCAGAAATGCATTGCTGTTATGATAGTTTTGCACTTATAGTAAGTAATTCAACTTTATCTTTCTCTTTAATGCCAGAGTTCCAGAAGGTGGTCCTCACCAAGCTGGTGACTATCCAGGACACGGTTGACAAGCTGCAGAGAACCGATCCATCGAATGCTTTAAGCCAGATCACAAGACTGGATTCCTTGGACGAATTTGATGAAAAGGAGGCATCTCTGGCTGACAGTGAGAATTGGGAGACATTGGTAAGATGTTTTCAGTCACTAATGAAGTCCAACTCAGCAAATTGCACAGCAACAAAAACAACAAAGCTACAAGCATGCTGCTGTGGCTGTTGCATAATGCGCAGATTATATATATATATATATATAATAAATGTGAGCATTTTTAAATTAACACTATTGTTGTGCTCAATGGACAAATGTACCCAGACCTAAAAATCTATAAGGTAAAGAATCATGTAATGCATTAAAATCACTGGTGTACAAACGGCTGATCTTTTTTTATCAAATCAACACGTTAATATATAAATCTTAAGAGCCGATATAATCCGTAGTAGGATGGATAAGTACAGCTCTATACATTTTAGAACTGTAGATTTGGTGGCTTGGTGGCATGATCATATCGCTTGACTGTACAGTGACAGTACAGCCATCAACAAAGACCACTCTGAAAACAAGATGCTTATTGAAACAAACCAGTGTCATAACCAGTTACATTTTCAAAAAATTCTCAAAATATAATGTGTCTAATTTTTGGAGGGCCTATTAATGAGTTTGTGAATGTTAAACATATTTTGGCTAATCATTAAACAACTTCATTTAACTTCAGGAAGAATAAGCAATATAACATAATGATCCCAATACCTGCTTGTGCTCACAGCTCATGCCTGCATTCTTAATAAAATAATGCTTTTTTTTATAGGTTTGTAGACTGTCAAAAGTGGGGGGGAAAGATGTGAAGGACTGCACTTACAAAGTACTTGACAGGTAAAGTCATTATTTACATATTTACTTGTAATATTTATTAAGACAGATCTTTATACATTGGAGCAGAACAGTTGATCATGGTATTTGCTTATTGGTTCACTTTTTGTTTTGCAATTCTCTCAGTGACTTAATCAACTTTCCCAGTATGCCTACTGACCTGTATGTGTGTGTGGTGTGTGTGTGTGTACAGTATTTGTCAAAAAGGAGTTTGTATATCTTGTATGTAATCAATTTCTCTGGGATTAGGCTCTTCACCAATCAACTGATGGCCAAATTCAACCTGAAGGGGAAGGGGAAGGGGAACAAAAGGGGTCTAGAAGGCACCTTGATATTTTCAGCAGTGAAAAGTAAGCTTAATATTATGGAATGTTGATTAATATTATACTTGATGCAATGTAACTTGATTTATATCTAACCCATGTAAAGAAATGTGAGTGACAACTGCATTTATTTATTTTCCATGCGTTTTCTTGTTTGTTTTTTGTTTTTATTGTAGCGGCTGTCATCAAATGGGAGCCTACCTCAACGGAGTCTCAGGTCCGATTGGCAACAGCGGACCACCTGAAGCATGCCCCTGGGAGAGTGGGGGGAGGCGGGTACAATGCCATATAGCTTGCCTTGTAGTGTAACGAGTAGTGGACCTTTATTTTGGCAGAGGGGAATTATCGGGCAGAAAAAAAAAAATAGTTTATAAGGTTTTATTTATAAGGTTTTATTGCTTTAATTAGAAAAGAAAAAATAGAATTTTAGGATTTATTCAGAAATGGCAGATGTACAAGCTTGCAGCACGTCACTTCGTGTCGCACTGCAAGGTTGTATATCTGCTATTTTTGTGACTTTTGTGACTCTTTCTGCTTACTGGGAATATACAATGTTTAAAGTGATTGTTTTGGCCAAAACAAATGTTATTTTTGTTAAAAGGTTAAAGCTCTATATTCTAATAGTAATCATTGCTATAGAGTGTTTGTTCAGGAAAAGGAGTCTCCATGTCTCTCCAGTTCTTTAGTAAATAGAAAATTCATTTTCAGGGGGGTTGCAATTTTTCAGCCATCTAGTACCCATCTATCAGCTTAATTCTTTATAGTGTTCCAGTTTCAATTAATGGGGATGTCTTTGACCTTCTTCACCGGGTGTGATATGTATCTGCTGTTTTGTTTTTCCTGAGATGTAGTTGCTGCAGTTTGTGTTTTTGTTGTTCTTAATCATTTAAATGCTTCTTGTCGTGTTTTTTTATTTCTGTTGTATGTAAAAGCACTTTGTGAGTGCTAAAATGTTATAGTGGCTGATAGCGACCCCCCAATAAATGGATCAGCCGGCAGGCTAAGCCTTGGAGATAGAGACTTGTTTGACATTTCTGTTGGTGTGTAAAATGGGGTCAGTCAATAAAAATGTAGCTCATCTGGATGTCCAACAATCTTATCTAACATGTCTTTTGAACGTCCTGAAATCAGTCATTTACAGGTTTAGAAAAGACGTCTAAAAAGGTGTCTCTGTAGACAGTCAGAAGACGTCCAGTATAGGTATGTAAATGTATAAAAAGGTGTCTCTGTAGACAGTCAGAAGACGTCCAGAATAGGTATGTAAATAACGTCTAAAAAGGGGTCTCTGTAGACAGTCAGAAGACGTCCAGAATAGGTATGTAAATGACGTCTAAAAAGGGGTCTCTGTAGACAGTCAGAAGACGTCCAGAATAGGTATGTAAATAACGTCTAAAAAGGGGTCTCTGTAGACAGCCTGAAGACGTCCAGAAATAACGTCATCTAAACGTATAAAAAGGACGTCTATAATGAGACTTGTATTGACGTCTGTCTAACGTCAGGAAAAGACGTCTTCTAGACGTTCTATAAAGACAACTTTTCAACGTATTATAATGACGTCTATCGAACGTCAAGAAAAGACGTCAAAAAACCTTTCAATCTGGACGTGTTTGGGGACGTCCTCTAGACGTTCTGTAAAGACGACTTTTCAACGTATTATAATGACGTCTATTGAACGTCCGGAAAAGACGTCAAAAAACCTTTCAATCTGGACGTGTTTGGAGACGTCTTCTAGACGTTCTGTAAAAACGTCTTTTCAACGTCTTAAAGACTACTTTCTGCTTACTGGGTTATATCAACTTCATATTGACATATAAAATGGCACCAAACAATTCAATCGCATCACAATATAGTGTTTTTATATTTATGATCATTGAATGGTGCCATTTATATTTTGATGAATTGAATACCTATGAATGGTTTCATTCTTTTTAGACAAATTGTTTGACTGGGCCTGTAACAACTGTAGGTGTGTGTAACACCTTATTTATATATGGACAATGTATAGCTGTAGTATACAAGCGTCATGGTGCGGAGTCCCCCTGGTCTAAAGTTGTGTTCGATTTTTTCACACTGCCATCTCTCACATAAACGTTCAGATTTCAAATATAAAGTGCTTACCACCGAGCCACGGATGTTACAAGGCGACGCGAACCGCGATAAGTACTCGTATCTCCCGTATTGTTCAATAAAAAGCATTTTAATCCTATCACCGGCCATTTTCTCCAAATTGTCTCCGATACTTTCAACCATGCGAAACTAATGGTTGGGAGGTGTATTGCACTCTGATACATTACCAAAAAAAAAAGAAAATGGCTGGCGATGGGATTGAAATGCTTTTTATTGAACAATACGGGAGATACGGGTACTCATCGCGGTCCGCATCGCCTTGTAACATCCGTGGCTCGGTGGTAAGCACTTTATATTTGAAATCTGAACGTTTATGTTTATGTGAGAGATGGCAATGTGAAAAAAATCGAACACAACTTTAGACCAGGGGGACTCGGCACCATGACTGTCATGGTATGACAGTCATGTTTCAGGGCTAACAACCCTCGTAGACGTATTTATGATTCTGGCCTTCAATCTAAGACGTCAGAATCATAAATACGTCTTCGAGGGTTGTATACTACACATATAGACACATAGACCACATATTTGGTGGCAATATGTAGGAGGATATTGCACTCTGGGTCAGCCAGTTATAAAATATGTATTTATTTTATTCTGTATCTATCTATATGCATGTGATTTATTTGATTATGTTGACGATGTAGCCTATGAATTTGTTGACTTGTAGATCTGGGTTTTTTTTTTTGGGGGGGGGGTGGCATACTTCAAAGGGATGACAACAAATGTTTTGATGTAGTTATGGGTCGACATGAGGCCATGTCAACAAAGATTTTTGTAGATCTGTTTTTTTTGGGGGGGAGGCATACTTCAAATGGAAGAGGTCATGTCATGACAACAAATGTTTTGATGCTGTTGTGGGTCGACATGAGGCCATGTCAACAATGATTTTCAAATCCCTTTGATGTCATTTTACTATGACAACAGATGCAGCAGGCTTGTAGATCTGGCTTTAGTTTTTGGGTTGGAGGCCAGGTGCACAGAGGCCCCCACTATCATAATAAAATTCATCAAAGGGGACTAAGGTCACTTTATGTCCACAACATCAACAGCGTTTGATCTTGTTTACTTTCAGACGATGACTATGTGTCTGATGGTGAAAAGCAGTCGTCATCTCATGCACCTTCCAGTTGTAGGAAAGGTAAGACTTGTAATACTACTCAAGTAGACAAGACACTTGTCTGCCTGAGTCTGTTTCAAACATTTTCTTTAGACAGTAGACTTGTACACATTGTACTGTAATGGTCATTTTAGGGGTATCTCTGTATGTGTTTGTCTATAATATGTCTGGACATACAATATAGTATAGTATAGTATTGTATCTGGACATACAATATAGAGAAACACATACAGAATACACACACTCAAGAGTTTATGGGGGACTGACAGTCAAACAGTCAAACTTTTTCTGAATTGATTGGTTTTACATCATAGCTGGCATCGTTCTTACTTATTTCTGCCAGTAATGTCACACACACAATGATATGTTGTGCCATTTTGTACTTATTTGATGTATATATTATTTATTGCATTCAGATTTACCACAGTAATGGCTAAAACCCCACACTGCAATTCCAATTCCAAGTTCCACAAAGTAATGCAGCAGTGAAAATAATTGTACATACTATTTACCAACGATTTTATGTTTTACTGTGATTTCAGACATGGATTTGGACGAAGCAGGGCCATCGTCTTCAACTGCACCACCTGTCTGCCGTAAAAGAAGTAAGACAGTTTTCTGTTCATCATCACTGTTGTACCACACAACATGATTTTGATAGCGCATCTTATATGATGTGTATATACTGTTATTGCATTCAGATTTACCACAGTAATGGCTAAAACCCCACACTGCAATGATAAATGTCATTCATTCTAAGTTCCATAAAGTAATGCACCACCTGACATGCTGGTAGTGAAAATAATTGTACATTCTATTTACCAAACTATTATGTTTTACTGTGATTTCAGACCTGATGGATTTGGACGAAGCAGGGCCATCGTCTTCAGCTGTACCACCTGTCCCCCGTAAAAGAAGTAAGACAGTTTTCTGTTCATCTTTTGACAGCACATTTGATTCAGTTTTAGTCATAGTCTGTTGAATAAAATTCCATTTAGTTATAGTCATATTTTCATATGAATCAACACTGCCACACAAATAAAAAAATATGTATTTTATGGTAATTGTGTATTTCTGTAATTCACAGGACGTGGTGGGAGGCCCCCAGCTGTAGAGCCTGAGTGGAAGGACACAGATTGGGAACCTAGGGCGGACATCCCCTTCACTGCTAGTCCAGGTCCTCGCAATGCTGCTGTAGAGCTACAGTCCACCATCCCTGTAGACTTTCTTTCACTTTTCCTGACGGATGAGCTGCTAGGGATGATAGTTGAGCAAACCAACATCTATGCTCAAGCGTTCATCGCGGCCAGGGATGAGGAGGAGGTGGCGCAGCATCCAGAAAGCAGAGTGAAGGACTGGAAAGACGTTTCAGTGGGAGAACTGAAAAACTTTTTCGCTCTCTTATTCCTCACTGGCCTTGTGCGAAAGCCTGCACTACAGCACTATTGGTCGACTGATGAGCCCTTACTCACGCCTTTCTTCTGCAAAAACATGCCACGCAACAGGTTCCAGATAATTTGGCGGTTTCTCCATTTCACCAACAATGAAGCTGATGCTGCTGCTGCTGCCGCTGCTGCTGCTGCTGCTGCGGCTGCTGGCGAGGTTGCCGTCGTGGACAGGCTGTGCAAAATCAACCCGGTCTTGCTCTACCTGACAGCCAAATTCAAGGAGATGTTCGTTCCAGGTCGCAACATCAGCATTGATGAGGGGATGCTTCTGTGGAGGGGACGCCTATCCTTCAGAGTGTACAACCCACAGAAGCCCACCAAGTATGGAATAAAGTCCTACATTCTGTGCGATTCTGGAACGGGGTACTGTTACAGCATGAAGCCATACTCTGGACAGTACTCTTCCCTATCAGACACCGTCACTTTTCTGTTGCAGGGTCTTACAGGGTACGGGTATTCTTTGTTCATGGACAATTATTACAACTCCGTGGCACTGTATGAATTCCTCCTGAAGAACAACACACATGCCTGTGGTACTATGCGGCTAAAAAGGGGTGAACCACAAGCCATGAGGGATGTGACGGTGTCCAGCCTGAAAGTGGGAGAGCGGAAGATGCTGCACAATGGCAAAGTGATGTTATTGGCCTGGCGAGACAAACGCGTCGTAAGATTGATCACAACCCAGCACAAGGATGAGATGGGGACCCAGCTTGTGAGGCAGAAACACCACAGAGACAAAGTGCCACAGGAGAAACCAGTTTGTGTCCTGGCATACAATAAGAGCATGAATGCAGTGGACCGGCTCGACCAAAACCTAAGCTACTACCCCTTCATCAGGAAGACAGCCAAGTGGAGCAACAAGTTTGTGGTCTACCTGTTCCAAATCTCGATGTACAACGCTTTCGTACTCTACAAAGCAAGGAATCCAGGTGGCAACTCTAAATGCATGTTCGACTTCATCCTCAGTGTTGTCAAGTCCTGGACCGCTGTTAGATATGCCCCAGCCGAAGCAGTTGATGCCCCACAAGATGTCCCAGCAGACCCGCCTGTCCCCCCCCCGGCCGCCTGTCAGCAGCAACCTCGCCAGCAGCCTCACCCTGCACCCCCCCTGCCCCCTCTGCCCCCCCCTGCCCACCCCAGGCGTCTCCCGCCCCCTCCGCCCCCCCCTCTCCCCCCCCGCCGTCCTTATGCACCAAGAAAGGACCCTGTAGACCGAATGAGTGGCGATATGAATGTCCATAGGCTTGTCGATATCGGCCGCAGAGCCAAAGGAACGAACGCAGCGAACTGGTGCAGAGTTTGTAAGAGGAGAGGGCTACCACGGAGTGACACAACGTTACATTGCGAAAGCTGTTTGGTCCCCCTCCATGCTAAGACATGCTTCAGTGTGTACCACACTAAGGAGAAGTATTTTTGAATCATTTTGATTGTATTTGTTTGTTTTACTTACTAAAATGCACTTTTGTTTTATTTTCATTTTGTATTTATTTTGACTTTGATTTATGATTTATTATGCTCTGAGCCAGCCAACAGTTGGCAGTAAATGTCTCTCACTGCCCCAGAGGGATCTGAGGACGTGGAGCCATCTCTGTCGGTGAAAGACATCTATGCCTTCACGTTCTCAGAACCCTCACGGGGACCACCTCCGCCATCCGAGGAGGTGAAGACTGCCTCTGAGGAGACATCGATGTGCTGGCCAGGCAAAACACACAATTATGATGATGTATGTCATTCTGTACTTATTTTGTATATATATTTGAAAGGTACTTGAAAGCCATATAAAGTGTGTTCAAATGTCTTGAAAGCCATATAAAGTGTGTTCAAATGTCTCTGCCTGAGTCGTTTCAAACATTTTCTGTAGACGGTAGACTGTTGGTTTTATATCATAGATATACAATTGCAAGCTAGCAGGTATGTACTCTTGTGTGTACAAATGGAACCAGTGAAACCAAATGGACCCTACGGGTCCATTTGGTCAAAATAAGGCTGTATATACTGTAAGACTGTTTCACTCTAAAAAGTCAGACATTTTCTAATTTGACATAAAACCAATCATAGATGCTATCTGGATCTCAGTGCTGTATGCATGGCAGTCACAGAAAGCACGGTGTGTAATGAGGGAGGCCTCACTTACCGTTCATACAGTCTATATGTCTATATATGGTTTCTATCAGGGGTCATCAATTTTATGTTAGTAGGTCCCCCATAAGTTATGGGGGACTGGGTGTTGTGGTCAAAATAAGGCTGTATAAAAGACTTGTTTTGGTGAAAGCAAGCTATATTCAACTACCAATAGCTAAAGAACAGAGCATGCTAGGAACTCACTTTTTATCATAGATATACAATTGCAAGCTAGCAGGTATGTACTCTTGTGTGTACAAATGGAACCAGTGAAATCAGTTTCCTAATCTGAAGAAAACCAAATGGACCCTAGGTCAAAATAAGGCTGTATATACTGTAAGACTGTTTCACTCTAAAAAGTCAGACATTTTCTAATTTGACATAAAACCAATCATAGATGCTATCTGGATCTCAGTGCTGTATGCATGGCAGTCACAGAAAGCACGTGTGTAATGAGGGAGGCCTCACTTACCGTTCATACAGTCTATATGTCTATATATGGTTTCTATCAGGGGTCATCAATTTTATGTTAGTAGGTCCCCCATAAGTTATGGGGGACTGGGTGTTGTGGTCAAAATAAGGCTGTATAAAAGACTTGTTTTGGTGAAAGCAAGCTATATTCAACTACCAATAGCTAAAGAACAGAGCATGCTAGGAACTCACTTTTTATCATAGATATACAATTGCAAGCTAGCAGGTATGTACTCTTGTGTGTACAAATGGAACCAGTGAAATCAGTGTCCTAATCTGAAGAAAACCAAATGGACCCTACGGGTCCATTTGGTCAAAATAAGGCTGTATATACTGTAAGACTGTTTCACTCTAAAAAGTCAAACATTTTCTAATTTGACATAAAACCAATCATAGATGCTATCTGGATCTCAGTGCTGTATGCATGGCATTCACAGAAAGCACGGTGTGAGGCCTCACTTACCGTTCATACAGTCTATATGTCTATATATGGTTTCTATCAGGGGTCATCAATGTCTAATGGATTAGTTGAATCCAATACAGATGTAAGGATTTAATTTGACCACCAGAGGGGGGCCACCTAACCTAAATTATAAGAGGACTTCATTTATTCATATAAGAAGAAGTCATTTAGGAGGTTAGGAAGGCCCCCCTCTGGTGGTCAAATTAAATCCTTACATCTTTCAAGTTGCAACAGTTAGATGAGCCAGCCAAAACCTCTCCCAGTGTGTGTGTGTGTGTGTGTGTGTGTGTGTGGAAAAATGATAATGGTGTGTAAACTCAAACATTTGGCACAGATAATGCCAAGTCTTGACACACACACACACACACACACACACACACACACACACACACACACACACACACACACACACACACACACACACACACACACACACACACACACACACAGATGAAATGGTGTGTGTCATTTTGCACTTTTGATATAACTTTGAAAAGAAAAACGTTGAAATGAGCTTGAGATGTTTATCAACAAGATTCATGTTGATAAACGTTGAGATGTAAAAAAGCTATATAAAAGTATATTCAAAAGCACTTTCTCAGTGTTGTTAGTTTGAAAACAACTACTGTACAGATGTCTGATGTCAGTAATGTGTCACTGAAGTTGAAAATATAAGGGTCTAATCACTGTTCTGCTTGAGAGAGACTGTTTCAGAAAAACCTCATTATCTCTGCTTTTTGTTCCAGACAGCTGATTTTGCTGAAAGCAAGCTATATTCAACTACCAATAGCTAAAGAACAGAGCATGCTAGGAACTCACTTTTTATCATAGATATACAATTGCAAGCTAGCAGGTATGTACTCTTGTGTGTACAAATGGAACCAGTGAAATCAGTTTCCTAATCTGAAGAAAACCAAATGGACCCTAGGTCAAAATAAGGCTGTATATACTGTAAGACTGTTTCACTCTAAAAAGTCAGACATTTTCTAATTTGACATAAAACCAATCATAGATGCTATCTGGATCTCAGTGCTGTATGCATGGCAGTCACAGAAAGCACGTGTGTAATGAGGGAGGCCTCACTTACCGTTCATACAGTCTATATGTCTATATATGGTTTCTATCAGGGGTCATCAATTTTATGTTAGTAGGTCCCCCATAAGTTATGGGGGACTGGGTGTTGTGGTCAAAATAAGGCTGTATAAAAGACTTGTTTTGGTGAAAGCAAGCTATATTCAACTACCAATAGCTAAAGAACAGAGCATGCTAGGAACTCACTTTTTATCATAGATATACAATTGCAAGCTAGCAGGTATGTACTCTTGTGTGTACAAATGGAACCAGTGAAATCAGTGTCCTAATCTGAAGAAAACCAAATGGACCCTACGGGTCCATTTGGTCAAAATAAGGCTGTATATACTGTAAGACTGTTTCACTCTAAAAAGTCAAACATTTTCTAATTTGACATAAAACCAATCATAGATGCTATCTGGATCTCAGTGCTGTATGCATGGCATTCACAGAAAGCACGGTGTGAGGCCTCACTTACCGTTCATACAGTCTATATGTCTATATATGGTTTCTATCAGGGGTCATCAATGTCTAATGGATTAGTTGAATCCAATACAGATGTAAGGATTTAATTTGACCACCAGAGGGGGGCCACCTAACCTAAATTATAAGAGGACTTCATTTATTCATATAAGAAGAAGTCATTTAGGAGGTTAGGAAGGCCCCCCTCTGGTGGTCAAATTAAATCCTTACATCTTTCAAGTTGCAACAGTTAGATGAGCCAGCCAAAACCTCTCCCAGTGTGTGTGTGTGTGTGTGTGTGTGTGTGTGGAAAAATGATAATGGTGTGTAAACTCAAACATTTGGCACAGATAATGCCAAGTCTTGACACACACACACACACACACACACACACACACACACACACACACACACACACACACACACACACACACACACACACACACACACACACACACACACACACACACACACACACAGATGAAATGGTGTGTGTCATTTTGCACTTTTGATATAACTTTGAAAAGAAAAACGTTGAAATGAGCTTGAGATGTTTATCAACAAGATTCATGTTGATAAACGTTGAGATGTAAAAAAGCTATATAAAAGTATATTCAAAAGCACTTTCTCAGTGTTGTTAGTTTGAAAACAACTACTGTACAGATGTCTGATGTCAGTAATGTGTCACTGAAGTTGAAAATATAAGGGTCTAATCACTGTTCTGCTTGAGAGAGACTGTTTCAGAAAAACCTCATTATCTCTGCTTTTTGTTCCAGACAGCTGATTTTGCTGAAAGCAAGCTATATTCAGCTACCAATAGCTAAAGAACAGAGCATGCTAGGAACTCACTTTTTTTTTCTGGTTAAAGTAGAGATTCTGATCTTTATTTTGAGGTATTCCATGTGTTCATAGTCCTTGCACAAAAGAATCTGTGGGTCTAGATAGACTGGTCAGAATGCTCAAAAATGTCTGGGACAGGCAGCTATGGCTGGTGTTTTAACTCTGGCACTCAATGTGTTAATAAACATGTCAAAACCTCTTTAAAAGTAGTTGTTTTTGTTGTGGTTGTGTATTAATAACATGTCCAAAATAGGACTGCTGGACACGACCATCCACAGGTTGAACTTCAATGTTAATGTTAATGCCATTTTAATACATTCTCAATGTGCTCCTGTGTGATAGCCCACAGCTTGATAAATCTGGTTTAATGACTGGTTCTCACTGATAACGACCCCCCCCTCCGGGGACCACCAGTGGTCCTTGGGGGGTAGCCTACCAGCGGGGGTCCCCCCGGCAAAATTAGTTAACATAGCGTCACAATCATTTTAACCACTTAGCTTTGGCTATTCAAAAAACAGCAGATCTACAAGCTCATTGCACGGCACCGAGTGCCGCGCTATGAGCTTGTAGAACTGCTATTTTGGAAAAATCTTGAACGTTTGTGCATATCTTTGAATATTTATGTTTATAAGCGAACATTTTTAACTCAAATCATTGCTTCTGGGGGTCCCTGGCACAAAAAAAAATCAGATGGGGGTCCGCAGCCAAATGTATATCAATTTAGGGGTCCTTGGCATGAAAAGGGTTGAAACCCACTTTTGTTCAGTAACGGGTGTCTCTCCAGCTCTCTATTAAATAGAAGATAGCTACATTTTCAGGTTGGGATACTAATTGTATGTAATGCTAACTAAATGCCTCAACTCCTACAATGCCAAGTGCTTAAGTTGTCAGGGTGAGGGGTCCCCATTTCAAATGTCATTATCTTGGGGGTCACGTCTGAAAAGTTTGGAAATCTGTAGTGCCACATTTTCTTATTCCTCTCCTGCCCAGTAGGCGGCGCGCCTGCTTATTGGAGTCGGACGCAACTTCCTTGAAATGCCAGACAAGAAGAACAACAAATCAGGGTTGCCATGTCCTTTTATTATAAGTAAAGTTTCTTGTAAATATTAAAGTTGTGTTTTTTTGTGCCAGGGACCCCCGCACCAGCTTTGTGTTGATAAAATGTTTCAAAGATAATAACAGATCTAGCAGATCTACAAGCTCACAGTCACAACGTGTTGTGAGCTTGTAGATTGGCTCTTTTCAAATAGGCTAGATACATCACATAGGTTTAAAGTGCTCATGTGGCCTGCTTTTGGGCTTGTTTTCCTAGCCCTGGTTGCTTATTTCTCTCACAAAACCTGGCAACACTGCTCTAGTGCCACAATGCAGTAGTGAAAACAGCATGGTGTGTTGACTGACTGTTGTTGACACTTTAAAATACCATAGATTTATATCAAAGTCAAATGCAAAGAAAAGTAAAACGTGTCGTTTCTAAACAGTGTCGTCGTTAAGCAGCAGGAGGACGTTTGTTAGCAGCTCAACCACTGAAACACAGCAGGTATAAAGATCAACTCATTAGTGTGGTTGCCCGAATGGGCAACCAGACTATTGTTTTACAGAAACTTTATTCTTTCTAGATAAACAATATTTCGGGCTGCATCTCCTCCCACAGTTTATTTTTCCCAATTTAGTGCCATATGTCAAAATGACCGGCT
Organism: Gymnoscopelus braueri; assembly: GCF_963280865.1. Classification (NCBI taxonomy): domain Eukaryota; kingdom Metazoa; phylum Chordata; class Actinopteri; order Myctophiformes; family Myctophidae; genus Gymnoscopelus; species Gymnoscopelus braueri. Next base: position 58,314,949 of record NC_137604.1, read on the forward strand.
TCACCGGGAATCGTGCACTTGTATTTTGCTAAGAGATTGGTTACATAGTTTTATTGATATTGATTTATTAGTGCATTAAATGTCCCCATCCACTTTAATGGAAAAGTGAAAAAACTCAAATTCAAGTATTTTTTTCTCAGAAACCGTAAGAGCTAGAGTTACCAGATTTGGAGGGGAGGTTTATAATTTAGTCCGAAATTATTTAAATAAATAATCACACCATTCGGCCTCATGGTGGCGCTATAACAGCCCACTTTACGTTTTTGGCCTTCAACTTTTGAACCGTAGGTCCTAGAATAAAAATCTTTTTCCCCCTAGATTCCTTGGGTCATGACGCAACTCCCCATATAGGCCACGTCCATTTGCGTCAGGATAGATTTTCCGCCATTTTGAATTTTCTTCAAAACACACTTTTAGCTCCTCCCACATATCTTCTCCAAATTTCACAAAAATCAGTACACATTATCTCTGGACCCATGCGATAATCTGGAGTGAAACAGAATTTTGATAGTCCATACCGTTCGTCCGTAAATGGCTTCCAAAGTTAGAAGGAGGGGCCCGTTTTACAAAAAAGCCCACAAATCACGAACAAAACGTCCAGTCAATCCCAAATTTGAATCACATGTCAAGGGTGCTTCACTCAACAAATCCCCAAAAGCATTTCCACTTTGATCCATAGGGGGCGCCACAAATGCTCAAAATGTAACCTTTTGATGCAAAAAACATATTTATTATTATTGGAGATAAACTTTAGTTTAGACCGTCTCTCCTCCCACAGTTTTTATCCCCCAATGTCGTGCCATATGTCAAAATGACCGTCTTGACTGGGAATCGTGCGCTTGTATTTTGCTAAGAGATTGGTTAAACAGTTTAATTGATATTGATTTATTAATGCATTAAATTTCCCCATCCGCTTTAATGGAAAAGTGAAAAAACTCAAATTCAAGTATTTTTTTCTCAGAAACCGTAAGAGCTAGAGTTACCAGAATTGGAGGGGAGGTTTATAATTTAGTCCGAAATTATTGAAAAAATAATTAAACTATTCGGCCACATGGTGGCGCTATAACAGCCCCCTTTACGTTTTGGCCTATAACTCTTGAACCGTAGGTCGTAAAATCAAAATTTATTTTCCCCTAGATTCCTTTGGTCATGACGCATCTCCCCATATAGGCCACGCCCATTTGCGTTTGGATAGATTTTCCGCCATTTTGAATTTTCTTCAAAACACACTTTTAGCTCCTCCTCCCACATATTTTCTCCAAATTTCACAAAAATCGGTACACATGATCTCTGGACCCATGCAATAATCTGGACCGAAACAGAATTTTGATAGTCCATACCGTTTGTCCGTAAATGGCTTCCAAAGTTAGCGGGAGGGGCCCGTTTTACAAAAAAGGCCACAAATCACGAAAGAAACGTCCAGTCAATCCCAAATTTGAATCACATGTCAAGGGTGGTTTATTCAACAAATCCCCAAAAGCATTTCCACTTTGATCCATAGGGGGCGCCAAAAATGCTCAAAATGTAACCGTTTGATGCAAAAACCTTATTTTGGGGGGATCAATCCTCTCAAAATGAAACGCAAGTGATCTCAGGAGTTACGTGACAATGTAATTGGCACAGCCTCCGACGGTATTCCTCCCAGCGTATTCCTCGAGTCCCGGCGGCAGCGACCCGCGACTAGCGTCGGTGCAACCACACTCTGCAATTGCCCTGAATTGTTCTTCTTCATATTGTAGATAAACTTTAGTTTAGACCGTCTCTCCTCCCACAGTTTTTATCCCCCAATGTCGTGCCGTATGTCAAAATGACCGTCTTGACCGGGAATCGTGCGCTTGTATTTTGCTAAGAGATTGGTTAAATAGTTTAATTGATATTGATTTATTAGTGCATTAAATTTCCCCATCCGCTTCAATGAAAAAGTGAAAAAACTCAAATTCAAGTATTTTTTTCTCAGAAACCGTAAGAGCTAGAGTTACCAGATTTGGAGGGGAGGTTCATAATTTAGTCTAAAATTATTGAAAAAATAATTACACTAATCGGCCACATGGTGGCGCTATAACAGACCCCTTTACGTTTTGGCCTATAACTCTTGAACCGTAGGTCGTAAAATCAAAATGTATTTTCCCCTAGATTCCTTGGGTCATGACGCAACTCCCCATATAGGCCACGCCCATTTGCGTCAGGATAGATTTTCCGCCATTTTGAATTTTCTTCAAAACACACTTTTAGCTCCTCCTCCCACATATTTTGTCCAAATTTCACAAAAATCGGTACACATGATCTCTGGGCCCATGCGATAAACATATCCAAACGGCATTTTGATAGTCCTTACCGTTCGTCCGTAAATGGCTTCCAAAGTTAGTGGGAGGGGCCCGTTTTACCAAAAATGCTACAAATCACGAACGAAACGTCCAGTCAATCCCAAATTTGAATCACATGTCGAGGGTGGTTTACTCAACGAATCCCCAAAATAATTTCCACTTTGACCCATAGAGGGCGCCACAAATGCCCAAAACGTAACCGTTTTATGAAAAAACATGATTTTTGGGGGATCAATCCTCTCAAAATGAAAAGCAAGTGATCTCAGGAGTGACGTGACAATGTAATTGCCGAAGCCTCCGACGGTATTCCTCCCAGCGTATTACTCGGGTCCCGGCGGCACGACCCGCGAATCGCGTCGGCGCAACCACACTTTGCAATTGCCCTGAATTGCGACGCGTCTAGTTCAGGTTGTTTTGCATCTATGTTAGCCATGAGAGTTCCTGCTTTAGAGTGGTGTTCGATTTGTTTTACATTTACAACTCTCACATGTACATAAACGTTCACATTTCAAATATAAAGTGCTGACCCATGAGCCACGGATGTTACAAGTTGATCCGTTCCGCGATAAGTACCCGTATCTCCCGTATTGTTCAATAAAAAGCATTTTAATCCGATCGCCGGCCATTTTCTCCAAATTTTCTCCGATGCTTTCAACCATGCGACACTAATGGTTGGGAGGTGTATTGCACTCTGATGATCGGATTAAAATGCTTTTTATTGAACAATACGGGAGATACGGTACTTATCGCGGAACGGATCAACTTGTAACATCCGTGGCTCAGGGGTATAAAGCACTTCTGAACGTTTATGTACATGTGAGAGTTGGCAATGTAAAAACATTGAACACCACTCTAAACCAGGAACTCTCGGTTCCATGACTGTCATGTTTCAGGGCTACATCTATGTATCATTTTAGATGAACGGATCACGTCTTGTTTAATCTATTTGTCTTTATTAACGCATCGTTTAAGTTGGAACATAAATCCAATTACTTTAATAGCTGTTAGGTTGTTATAAGGTGATCATAAATAGGGTTGTTCCGATACCGATACGCTACTTGTGTACTCGAATCGGTACTCGGTAAAGCTCCCGATACTTTTACCCGATACCAAAACAATGACGGCCGCTGGTATTAACATCGCATTGTTAACAGCTGAGCCTCAAAGTTATAACCACTTTGAGTTTCTAACTTGTGGTCATAGTCGCGATACTTTTCAGTTGTGTGGTGGTAATTTTAGATGGATTTTACTGTAACAGAAAGTTCTGTCCACCGTCCAGTCAGAGAGCATGGTTCACACTCACAGACCGGAGCAGGCTCTGTTATTCACAGACGGAGCTAGCCTTATTATTAGCCGTAGCCAGTGTTGCCAGATTCTGCTGGAGAGAAACAAGCAGCCAGGTCTATAAAAATAAGGCCAAAATAAGCAACTAGGGAAGGTCAGTCAAACTAACTAATATTAAATACTGTCTAACAATATAATATTGTTTTATGTTTTCTCAAACATTTTCATGCCAAGAGGAAGGACCCCTCAATATGTACAATCTACTTTACAGAAAAACAATACCAAAGTCGCTTATAATAAACGGATTTGGCAACACTGGTCAAAGCCTCATTTATGCTCGTTATGCACGACGGTGTCGCGCGCTGAAAACAGCAGATCTACAAGCTCACAACGCGTCCAGACGCGACCCGTTGTGAGCTTGTAGATCTGCTGTTTTTCGGAGTATGAGTCGCCGCTAATACAGGGAAAGAGGACAGGAGAGCTGATTAGCGTTAGAAGGAGTTCTCCTTAACGTTATGGTACTGTCGTTCCTTTCTCCTCACACCCGCGGTAGCGCAGGCTGCTCGTCTTTTAAAAAAATAAAATAATACACTTTAGCTACTGACCAAAACAAAGACGGTTTTGTGGAGTTGAAAGCCTTCTTTCCATAGTGGGAACACTGAGCCCCCCACCTCACGTCTAAAATACACTTTTTGGCCAGAAAATAAAGTATTTCACCAGAGGGAAAAAAAATATTTGGTGCCCTGTACAGCATTGGTCCTCAAAGTGGTGTCCGGGGACCCCCAGGGGTGCTTGAGGGAGTACCAGGGGGGTCCCCAGCTAAATGATGGATAGTTATGAACCAAATGGACCCTTATGGGTCTGTAACTCTGAGAGTGTAAAAATTGAACCAAATGGACCCGTTGTACACTCTCAGAGTTAAATTAGCATGGATTTTACAATATAAATTGGGGTCCCATGAGATAAAAATGCCATTAAATGGGGGTCCGTAGCCCTAATGCATGTCAAACTGGGGGTCCTTGAAATTAAAATGGTTGGGAATTGACTGCTAGAGCCGTAATATTCTTCTCTTATGGGGTCCCTGGCATATATTTTCAAATGGGGGTCCGTGGGGTAATAAGTGTCAATTTGGGGGTCCTTGACATGTAACAGTTTGAGAATCACTGCTCTACAGATCTGGTATTTTAATTGTTCTATTGACCTTCCGCTGAAATATTTTCTTTTCTGGCCTAAAAGTGTATTTTAGTAAAGTAAACAGAAAGTTATTAACGCAATTTTAACAATAATTATTATTAAAATAACAAGTACAAGTACAAGGCATAACAATGCAATGACATTGGAGAAAAAGGGGTAAAATAAGTGGTTACTAAAAAAAAACAAAGTACTTGTATCGGTACTCGGTATCGGCGAGTACTGAAAATTGAGTACTTGTACTCGTACTCGGTCTGAAAAAAATGGTATCGGAACATCCCTAATCATAAACACAAACAATAGCTCCAGACCATAGCAGCAGCAATAATACATGTATGGTTTTGTTAGCCTGGGACCAGACGAATCTGACGTCACTATTGTCACTGCAACCCTATAGTTCAGTGATTCTCAACCTGTGGGTCCCCCACATGATTTTGGGGGGTCCCCAGGTGAAGTGACAATTTTAGGACTTTTAAGACCTTTTTAATACCTCGAAAATAATTTACTGCATCAAAAGTAATCAAAGTACTATAAAAAACTGGTCAAACATTGGCTAAATTGTCAAATAATATAAGAAATAGGCAAACGTTTTGAAAATAGCCGAGCTACAAGCTCACAACGCGTCGCAACGCGAGGCGTTGTCAGCTTATAGATCTGCTATTTTCACAATAGCAGATCCTCAACTCCTACCCTTATCAGGATGGGGGGTCCTCAGTTCAAATATGATTATCTTGGGGGGTCACGGCCTGTAAACCACCAGTAGTATCTTTACTCTGTCAGACAGAGTCTGTCTGTAATGTTAATGTGATTGTCAAGTGAAGTTAGAGCTCCATGTCTTCATGCACCTTGAATCCTTATACCAACTAAACATCTGTCATGCTGTATTGTGTCAGACCTAGAATGACCGTCCAGGTAATGCATGGAATTGGAAATGATCTCCCTGTCTTGTTCATGGGCTGCAAATTGACAGTTTAGCTCCAAACTCACCTGTCTGCTGTTATTATCAATTGACAAAGATTTTCTCCTTATTTTTCAAATTATATAGGGTGTAAACTTTATTGTTACATCACAAATTTACAAAAACGGCAAACACGCAGTGGGAATATTAATTCAGCTCTAAATGCTGAAAAGGAAAAAAAAATCAGTTGAATTTGCATCATGTCTATAATATGCATAAGCCTACAAGCAATAGATGGTTTGACATAGGGCCATAGGCCTATATCTTTTGAACTGGTGGGTTTTGTCCACATAAAAATATAATTTTAACACCATTTTTGGAAGAACATTCTTCCTCATATATTAATAATACCCAATGATCACCGTTTTAGGGGAAGTAGAACCATGGAACCCTAAAGTCCTTATTCAATTCCTTCATTTCAGACAAGTGTGTGGAGTCCAGACTAAAGGTGAAGATGAACTCTCCAGACTCAGCCAGTGCCATTTCTATTAAACAGGAACCTGAAGACCATCCACACCTCAGTACGTTTAATGTTCTCTCTCTTTCTTAAATATGTTTCTGTTCTGTTGTAGAGTAGGGCTGTCAGTTGTACTGTAAAATGCCATTCGAATTTCAAAGCCTTATTATTTTTAATATTCGAATATTTTCGAATATGCAGCGCGTGCATGTTCCCGTGCGCGCGCGGATTCGGGCGGATTCGGGTACTTTATTCCCGTCTAAAAATGTATTTCGGTTCTAGGGTTAGGGTTATACAGTACAACGAACATCGAGGTGGTTAATCATGCACGTTATGTCCACTAGACGGCGCCCCATCCAAACGCCAAAGCTATTTTTTCAACACAACAACACTGATGTCGCTTGCATGTAATAATGATAGGCAGGCACAAAATGTATAACGTTGGATACGTTGGATTTTATTGAGTACAGCACAGATTGCTATCTAATGCACTTCACTTGTGCACTCAGTAGACTCAATATGAAACGAGGAAGGAACCGTTTTTAACAGCAGGACAAGTCCAGTTTCTCTCTCTTCTTTTTTTAAAAACAATGAATAGGCTCCTATCATGACATGAACACATTGTGTTCATGTACACTGAACAGTCCCAATAAGTCCAGCAATGAAAGTGAAATAAGCCAACATAGCTACATTGAAACTGTAGTGTAAATCTGTTAAGTTATCTTGTCAACTTTGACCAAACAAAACCACTGTTCCAAACGAATAAAATAATATGAAAATAATAAAGTGCTCAGCGTTCAGCAGCATCAAATAAAAACAAAACAAAACAACAACAAACCTGCACACTCATCTGCTCCAATGTAAATGTATTGACGACGTTTCGAGCCAAGGCTCTTCATCGGGTCAAACTGGAGAAGTGTGTCCCTCACCCACTTAAATAGACACCCACAGGTCACGTTATCTATCAGTGGGTGGGACAACACCACAGGGTAATCAGATAGAGAAAAACATCTAATAGATACAGTGTTCAACGTTTACATATCCACAGAACTACACAGAGGATGTTGTTGTCATCAACAACAACATGGACGAAGGAAGAATAGAGTAAAATTTTAGAAATCCATTGTTCAATATCATGTTATTGTTCTGCTCCTAGACAAATATGGGCGTAAACAGCGATAGTGAATCGGGGCCCAATGTGTCTCATCGGGATGCATCATTATTCAATACCTTGTAGATCTGCTATTTTCAGATCACCTACGTATATAAATTAGGTTTAAACTGGTTACAGTGATTTTGATGCTATACATTTTGCTGGGGGTCCGCGAAACTGCCTCTCACATGAGCGGACCACTTTAAATAAATCCCCAAACCCTGAAATACCACTAGGGATGGGACGATATGAACATTTCATGTCACGATTATTGTCACCAAAATAATTGCGATTTACGATAATATCACGATAATCAAAATATGCTTTAAAACTCTAAAAATGCCACTTTTGTTAACCACTTGAACCCCAGCATCCCTAGTCTGGGGTGGAACATTTGCCAAAAATAGCAGATCTACAAGCTCACAACGCGACGCAACGTGTTGTGAGCTTGTAGATCGGCTTTTTTTGGCAAAGAGATTTAGAGAGTGAAGAAAAGATTGTATCAATCAAGTACGTCCTTTACAGGTGCGTTTTACCAATCCTACAGGGTTTAAGTGGTACCGGATATGCAGCTCGGCAAAGCTGAATTGATCCCAGTGTATGACGGAGGACAATTTCACGACAAATTAAAATCTCTGCGATACGATTATTGTGAGCGTTTTTTATCACGATAAGCGATAATAACGATTATCGTCCCATCCCTAAATACCACATGGTTCTGTAGCGTTCAACGTTAAACATTGGACTTCCAATCCCAGCATCTAGTAAATCTCTGAACTTCTGGCTGGTGTACTGTCCCGCATTGTCTGAGATGAGAAGACATGGGGAGCCATGTACAGAGAAGTGTATTTTTAGCTTTGTGATGACTGTCGCTGATGTGATGTCCTTGAGCAAGTCAATCTCATACCAGCCAGAGTACGAGTCTACAAGCACCTGGAAATGCTTGCCATCCCATTCAAAGATATCAGTTGCTACTCTAGACCATGGTAGGTCAGGAACTGGATGTGACTGTAGTGGTTCCCTCTGCTGATGGGGCCTCTGGCTGTCTCATGCTCAAACAGAGCATGAGAGTACTGTCCTGTCAATGTCTCTGCTCATGGTGGGCCAGAACACTATGTCTCGGGCTCTGCGTTTAGTGGACTCCGCTCCTGGGTGTCCTCTGTGCATGATGTCTGTGTACACTTTCTGTAGTGACTGGGGAATAACAAGTTTGTGACCTTTCATGACGACACCCTCCTCGATGGTGAGCTCGTCTCTGAATGGAAAGAAAGGACTGATGGATGGTGGAGCACTGTGCTGTCTGACAGGCCATCCGTGTCGGATAACAGAAGAGAGGGTCTGCAGTAGTCCATCTTCTGCCTTGTGTCTCTTAAGTTCATCTAGGCGGCTGGACGAGACTCGGCTGACTGACATAACCTCGAAGTCGTTTAACTCGTTCCCATGCTGAAGTGTGGATGCCCTGGGGGCGCGTGACAGGGTATCGGCCAGGAACATCTGTTTTCCTTTTTTGTAGACCAGGTCAATGTTATACTTCTGGAGCTGCAGCATCATACGTTGGAGTCGTGCAGGCTCTGTGTAGATCGGCTTTCTGATGATTGTGACCAGGGGTTGGTGGTCGGTTTCTATGACGACTGGCTTTCCGTAGATGTAGTCATTGAATCGCGAACATGCAAACACAACTGCCAGGAGTTCTTTTTAAATTTGGGCATAGCGTGTTTCTGGCTGAGTCATTGTCAGTGATGCGTAGGCAATTGGTCTGCCCCCTTGTAGACATGCTGCTCCTAGTCCGTGTTGTGAAGCATCACATGTGAGCGTGACCGGTTGGACGACATTGTAGTACGACAGGACAGGCGGACTGGAGATGCATCTCTTCAGTGTGTCATAGGCGCTGGTGTTGCTTTAGCCAGCACCATACTGTGTATTTGCGCGTCAGCTGATTCAGAGGGGCAGACAGCTCACTCAAGTTTGGCACAAACTTTCCTAGGTAATTGATCATGTCTAGAAATCGCTGTAGAGCTGTGACATCTTCAGGAACAGGCATTTTGGTGATTGCCGTGGTCTTGTCAGTGTCCGCTTTCAGACCTTCACTGGTGAACACATGGCCGACATAACTGACCTCTGTCAGCCGGAACTTGCATTTGAGGGGGTTGAGCCTCAAACTAACTTTGCGTGCTCGGTCAAGCACCCTCTTTAGGTTTGCATCGTGGTCAGCTTCAGTGCGGCCTCCGACGATGATGTCGTCAACGATGATGGTACAGGGGTATCCTGCGAATATCTGTTCCATTGTGCGCTGGAATACTTCACTGGCTGAGTTTATTCCAAACGGCATTCTGAGGAATCTGTAGCGTCCAAAAGGTGTGCTAAAAGTGGTTAGCAGGGAAGACTTGCTGTCCAGAGAGATCTGCCAGAAAGAGCTTTTGGCATCTAGAACTGAAAACAGTGTTGCATTTGCCATCTGTGATGCAACCTCTTCCACCGTGCGCATTAGATGGTGGGGGCGCTTTAAGGCTGGGTTAAGATCTCTGGGGTCGATGCAGATCCTTATGTCTGACGTCTGCTTCTTGTTTGTCGCTACCATGGATGACACCCATTCGGTTGGTTCAGATACGGGGGTGATGACACCCAGGTCTGCCATCCTCTCCAGCTCTGCTTTTACTTGGTCCTGCATGGCTACAGGGATGCGGCGTGCAGGGCGGACGACGGGGTGCACATCAGGGTCCAATTTCATGGAGTATGTCACTGGTATAGATATAGAGGCATAGCTGAGGAGGATAGAATATGTGAATATTGTGATTTGAATGAGGTGGAGAATGAAATCCATTTTATTTTATTTTGTCCCTTGTATGATGACCTGAGAGAGATACTGTTTAAAAAAGTCCACACCACTGATATAAACCTGATAGATTATGAGAATGGTGCCTTAATTGAATTTCTTTTTCTTCATATTTTTGCATTTTCAGAATATCTTTATAAAGCGTGGGGATAGAAGGAGAAGGGTGACTTATAATAAATGAATTTCTTTATAATTGTGTATGTATTCTATGTGCAGGTATATATAAATGTATGTACTGGGGGCGGCCATAGCTGAGTGGTTAGTGAGCCCGCCTAGGGAACCAGCTGGCCCTGGTTGCCCCAGGTTCGATTCCAGGCTATCCCAGCATATGTGCCGATGATATGAAATTTGTCCCTGAGCAAGACTCTTAACCCCAATTGCTCACAGGTTCTCATTGGAAACAAGACCGCAAGGACTTTCATGAACGACCTGTTAAAAGGAATTATCTTTATCCTTTACTGTATGTGGTTTGTTTCAAATCAGGCTGTACTATGAGTTGCTGGTTGGGTGTACACTGGAATGTTTGTAACTTTGTTTTTTTATTTTAAAATTGATGTGTCTGATAATCCCATGTGGGATGGGTCAAGAAATTGTCCGGACACGGAAATAAAACATTCATTCATTCGGTAGCTTGCCAAGTTCATCCTTGAATAGATCTGCATACTCTGTGAAGAGCTTGTGTGGCAGGTTGGCATCCGTGTTCACGCTGAGTTGGTGGACGTCCTTGCTCATCGTCACTAGCTTCATGCGCAGGCTTGCTAGTAGGCCTAGTAGTGGCTGGACATTTCTCTCCACAATGTGGAACTGTAGTGCATAATGCTGACCTGCTAGTTGACATTGCAGGACGACTGAGCCCAAGGTGCTTATCATATTTCCCCCATATGCAACAAGGTTGGTGATTATTGAACGGTCTCTCCGTTCTCCACATGTTTGAAGGCATCATAGGATAGAACATTGCATTGTCCACCTGTGTCAACTTTCATTTCCACAGGCTTGTCATTGATGTGTACAGTGGCGAACGCTACATTTTTCTCTTGCACATTAGAGTCTATTGTGTCCACGACCACTGTTATTCCATCAATACAGAATGATTCATCATCAGTATTACTACCTGTGTAATGATTAATTAATAATTCTGGGTGGAAAACGGAACGCTCGTCCCAAAACACACTGCCCCATTTTTTTCGCGGACCGAGGCCGCCGGTTTAGACGCGGGGCAGGGTGTTTCAGGACGACGGTTCTTCTTCCATTACATTTCTGAATGGAGAGGTGACCGTCTCTGCGCAATGGAGAACCGGTTTGACGGTGAAACTGGTTTTGTAATGGCCACTCATTAACAATTCGGCCGAATGCAAATGAGCCCCATTTGAAAAAAAAGCGACTTAAAGGGTGAGGGGCTCCTAATGTTATGTTGATTTTTGTTGTTTTTTTCCCCTGGCGGATCTTGCCCTACACAGGGACGATGAACTCTCCAGACTCAGCCAGGGACATTTCTATTAAACAGGAGGAACCTGAAGACCACCCACTATTCTTTTCTCTTCTGTTGTAGGGCTGTCACAATATCTAATTTTACTAAGAAATAATCATGACAAAATATATCATGACAATGATAATATCCTGATGATTAAAACAAATTGCTCACTCTGTCTGGTTGCAGAAACATGGAAAAACTGATTGGCTACTTTTCTTATTCACTTAACCCTTTAAGACCTGAGGCGATAATAAAAAAAAAACGAAATCCTAACAGTTTTTGGAAAAAAATCCAAAATGTATTTTTTTCACGATTTTTCAAAAATAGCAGATCTACAAGTTCATAGCGCGGCACTCGGTGCCGCGCTATGAGCTTGTATATCTGCTATTTTTGAATAGCCTAAAGAAATCTAAAAGTGACACAGATGCGTCCCAGGTATTAATGGGTTAAGACCATTATTTGCATCGCAGGAATCCATCTTTTGACACATTCTTCCTTGTGCAATCCTAAATTACGAAGGATTTCTTCCCTAATATATAAATCCTATAATCTTTGCTCCCAAGATTCATATGTTGGAGAGTTGGTCTTTGCCATTTTACCTTTGCCTTCTGCAAATATTATTGTTATTCTTTAAGTCCTTTTTCAATTCCTTCATTTCAGACCAGTGTGTGGAGTCCAGACTGCAGGTGAAGATGAACTCTCCAGACTCAGCCAGGGACATTTCTATTAAACAGGAGGAACCTGAAGACCATCCACACCTCAGTAAGTTTCATATACTCTCTCTTTCTTTCATATTTTCTGGTTTGTTGTAGAGCTGTTACAATAATAACACTGATCCCTAGCATCCCTATTTTGGGGGGGGGGGGGGGGCATTTGCTGAGATTAAATGATCTACAAGATCTCTAGCTTGTAGATCAGCTATTTTAGGTAAAGAGATTTGGTGTAGAGGGTACATAGCAAATTGTCTGGGAGATAAGTGGGTTATTGATCTGAGTCTAATGATCAATACATCCCGATAAAGAAGAAGAAAAAACAGTACTATACAGTATATGGACAATCAAAATCAGTTGGAAATAGAACTTTTTGATGTGGTGTCATAATTAAACTTAAAGGGATACTTCACTTTCACATAAAATAAACATTAAAAATATATATTTTTAAAAAATGAAAGAAGTTATGGCAAAATAAAGGCCCCCTCACACATTAGTAGGACACTCTAATGTGTGAGGGGGCCATGAATTTTCCATAACTTTTTTAATTTATTTTTAATATATTTTTTAAATGTTTCCCCGGCCCGAAAGTGAAGTATCCCTTTAATGTTGACATGGCACACTGACTATCAAGAAAATTAAAACATGGCACTTCATGTCAAAAAGGATGCTGTCCCCTGGCCTATAGACCAATTATTTGTTTACTAACATTGAGACTGGACGCACAGGTGATTGTTTCATGCAATCAATTCCCAACCTGTTGTTTTGGGGTGCGCTGGTTTCAGCACACCCCAACCCCCTCTTGTGTGTTGGCTAGTGAGGCGCGTCCTAGCGAGACCTGACAGAATGGGTTTCATTGCCCGCATAGTGGTTGCACGCATACTGGTTCTTATCAGTGTGACGTCGTCTGTTAACATTTCATTACATTCAACCACAACTTTAAGTGGCAAGTTTCAAGTAGGCAACTATAGAGAAAACATTGGTATAGCGTGAAGTTGAGCGGAGATGGCCAACAGTGTAGTGTGGAGTTGGAACGGTGGCATTGGTCTAGACTCTACAGGGTAGCTTGGGTTTGAGCGATGGCAGCCTGCAGAGTAACGTAGAGTTGAACAGTGATGTGGGCCTCAGGAGTAGAGCGGGAAGGACTGGCGGTTGGTGCCGACTCCTGTGGGGAAGGTGGTGCTGGTCTGTTGGCTACAACAATGCTCCCTGGTCAGCTGGAAGGCAAGCCTACGAAACCGATGACATCAAAGGGCCACAATGAATTATTACACAATAGGGGTAGGCACCCTTACGCACGAGTGCCAACATTGGCGCAGGGGAGGGTGATCATTGGCAAACTGACATAAGTGTGAGAGAGAGTTTTTTTTTCTTTTAAAATCAAATATTCAAAAAAGGTGTAGTCAGTTAAATTAAGTCTCCTCACATCTATATACAAATGACATTCTGCACATAATTCTACATTCATTCAAACTGATAACTCTGACTGGGGAGGCAGTCTGGGAGATAGGTGGGTCCTTGAGTCTAATGTTTGTTATGTATAGCCTATGGACAATCAAAATCAGGTAGAAATACGACATTTTGATGTGGTGTCATACTTAAACTTAAGGCACACTGACTATCAAGAAGATAAAAACATGGCACTTCATGTCGAAAAGGTTGCCGACCCCTCTTCTACATGGACGAAGAATAGTGTTACATTTTAGAAATCCATTGTTCAATATCATGTTATTGTTCTGCTCCTAGACATCCTGCACCTTGTTGTGTGTAAAGAGGAGGATTCTTCTGAACAGGAGAGGAGCCCCAGTCTGCTCCACGAGAAACCAGAGCCTTCACACATTAAAGAGGAACAGGAGGAGCTACTTCAAAGACCAGAGGAGCCTGATGGATCAATGTTGACATTACTAGCAGTGAAAAGTGAAATTGATGAAGACATCTCTTCACACTGCTCTGAAGTTGAAGTTGAGCTTGAATCTGACACTGAAGTCACTGAAGACAGTGATGATTGGGGTGAGACAAGTGGAGGTGTCCACACTGGAGAAAAACCATTCCAGTGTAAGCTGTGTAACAAGAGTTTCACTCTGTCAAGTAACCTGAAGAGACACCAGCGTGTCCACACTGGAGAAAAACCTTTCCAGTGTAAACTGTGTAACAAGAGTTTCAGAGAGTCAGGTAACCTGAAGACACACCAGCGTGTCCACACTGGAGAAAAACCATTCCAGTGTAAACTGTGTAACAAGAGTTTCAGAGAGTCAGGTAACCTAAAGACACACCAGCGTGTCCACACTGTAGAAAAAACATTCCAGTGTGAACATTGTGACAAGAGTTTCATTCAGTCAGGTCAGCTGAGGACACACCAGCGTGTCCACACTGGAGAAAAAACATTCCAGTGTGAACATTGTGACAAGAGTTTCAGTCAGTCAGGTCAGCTGAGGACACACCAGCGTGTCCACACTGGAGAAAAACCATTCCAGTGTAAACTGTGTAACAAGAGTTTCAGAGAGTCAGGTCAGCTGAAGACACACCAGCGTGTCCACACTGGAGAAAAACCATTCCAGTGTGAACTGTGTACCAAGAGTTTCAGTGAGTCAGGTAGTCTGAACAAACACCAGCGTGTCCACACTGGAGAAAAACCTTTCCAGTGTAA
This sequence comes from Gymnoscopelus braueri, assembly GCF_963280865.1. Classification (NCBI taxonomy): domain Eukaryota; kingdom Metazoa; phylum Chordata; class Actinopteri; order Myctophiformes; family Myctophidae; genus Gymnoscopelus; species Gymnoscopelus braueri. The sequence continues at coordinate 58,329,977 of NC_137604.1, forward strand.
ACATTGTGACAAGAGTTTCAGTCAGTCAGGTAGTCTGAACAAACACCAGCGTGTCCACACTGGAGAAAAACCTTTCCAGTGTAAACATTGTGATAAGAGTTTCAGTGGGTTATATGACCTGAAGAGACACCAGCGTGTTCACACTGTTGAAAAAACATTCCAGTGTAAACTGTGTAACAAGAGTTTCAGAGAGTCATTTAACCTGAAGACACACCAGCGTTTTCACACTGGAGTAAAACCATTCCAGTGTGAACATTGTGACAAGAGGTTCACTCAGTCATGTGACCTGAAGACACACCAGCGTACAGGGGCGTGCTTAAGGAGGCCCTAGGCAAACCCCAGTATGAGGCCCCTGGGTCGGGACCCATATGTGGGTCGCGGACCAATTTTTCAGGGTCTCGAGTAATTAACCCTTTATTTTTTGTTACCTACATTTAGTTTTTAATTATTTCAAAAGACGTTTTAATTTTTTTTAAATGAAATATATATATATTATTTAAAGGAGTGAAAATAGCAGATCGAGCTATAACGTTTTTTTTCCCTAAATATACACATGTATGTGTGTGTGTGTCCACAGACAGACAGACTGTCTGTCTGATAACTCTATTCCAATCTCACTACATTACAAGTTATATTCATAGTGAATTGTTATGAAATTAAATAACATCACTCTTTCTTTCTCTCCAATGGTGGCATTCGGTTGTAAAGCATTGTTTTTCAGTCTGTTGTCTCAGTCACTGCTATAACTACAGTATAGCACTTAAAGAATGTTATTATGAAGAAGAATAGCTACTTTCATATGAGAGAGAGATTTTAAGGGCCTCGAATGGATTGGAAAGCTGTTTATTTCTATTTATATATATATAATAAAAATAATTTTAAAAAAATCTCATGGGGCCCCCTTGTGACAAGAGTTTCACTCAGTCAGGTGACCTGAAGAGACACCCGCGTATCCACACTGGAGAAAAGCCTTTCCACTGTCGAGTGTCAACATTGTGACAAGAGATTCAATCACCCAGGTTACTTTAAAAGACATCAGCTTATTCACATCAAAAGGATCAAATTGACCCTCCTAGAGTCTTAGTTTTTTAGTCACACCTAAGGTTCTCGGGTAAATTTGACTTATTGAGTGCCAGAATTAATTACCATTAATCCGATCATCAGAGTGCAATACACCTCCCAACCATTAGTGTCGCATGGTTGAAAGCTATAGAGAAAATGGCCGGTGATCGGATTAAAATGCTTTTTATTGAACAATACGGGAGATACGGGTACTTATCGCAGAACGGATCAACTTGTAACATCCGTGGCTCGGGGGTAAGCACTTTATATTTGAAATATGAACGTTTATGTACATGTGAGAGTTGGCAATGTAAAAATAATCAAACACCAGTCTAAACCAGGAACTCTCGGCTCCATGACACTTGTATACAAGCGTCATGTGAACCATGGCTAGCCCAATAATAGCCTTTTGGGCAATAACCCCCTTTTGAGGATCCTTGGAGACGCTGCTGTAATGCTGTGCCAGAAGCGCTTCCCTTAAAACGGCATAAAAATAAAGGCAGGAGGATAATAATAATAATAATAGTAATGGGCCTGGCATTAAAACAATGGTAATAGGTAAACATCGACTAGTCGACTAGTCGACTACCACTGAGGCAAATTAGTCGACCAGTAAAAATCTCTAGTTGTGAAAGCCCTACTCTGATACCGAGAGGGCACAAATACATGGACCACGTCACTATAGTTTAACCAGCAAACAAAATAAGTCTCCGATTGGCATTTGAGTCAACAAACCGTTCAATTTACAGATGGCGATGTAACATTACCGAGCGGGGAGATCATTCTCACAGACAGACAACCAGGGTGATGGGGTCGCCAAACAATTCCCTCATAATATGGGGTCGTGGTATAAAAACATTTGAGAACCCCTGCTTTAGAGACATTCTCCAGCTCCAGCTTTAGGGATATTTCACTTTCAAAAAAACGTTGGGTCATTTTATGGTCCACTCAGGCTTTTTTGAGCTCCCCAGACAGTTTTTAAATTGCTTGATTCAGTATTTAGATATTTGATATTGATTTGATCAGACACGCCCCCTTCCTATACAAACCCATTTTAACTTCAAACTCAATTTTTTATCAGCTGACTCTGAGGAAGTTCGAAAGACCGAAACGTCAGTCTATACTTGCACCTAAATAAATAAAAGGCTTAAAAAGTCTGTGTTGCTCCAGCGTTGATCTCTTCTCCATTTTTAAATTTTTTTTTGTTGTATTTAATTCTTTTCATTTTCCAAAGAATATATTAAAAATAAATGAAAAAAGTTATTGTAAAAACACGGTCTCCTCACGTATTAGAAGGACAATATCAGTCACCAGAACCAAGGACGGGTGTTTCTGATGAATCTAACATGGTTAAAATGGAGTTTGTAGTTACAATGGGTTTGTATAGGAAGGGGGCGTGTCTGATAAAATAACTATCAAATATCTAAATACTGAATCAAGCAACGTTTTTTTGTGAAATATCCCTTCAAGTGTTAACGGTTACAATTATATATGCTGTCTGGCAGAAACCAGCTAACTCTGTTTTTATGCTTTTTTATGTTTTTCCATAAATCAAGGCCATTGAACACCCTTTACGTCTGTGTGTTGGTAAAAAAAACAGGACCAGGTCATGGCTGCCAACTAAAAATGTTTTTAAAAAAAGAGATCAAGCAAGACTATAACCAGGGGTCATCAACATGTCCGTAGGCTACACAGACAAATGTGTCCGTTGCAAAGACTTGGTCTTGTCCGTGGCATTTTTTTTTATTTACACACCATTATAATGTTCTTATTTAGTTTCCTTCAGAATATGTATGTATGGAACATTAGGAGTCCAATATTTATTTGCAAGGACCACCGTAACTCTGAGAGTGTACAAATAACAGGTCCATTTGGTTCCATTTGTACACGCTCAGAGTTACATACTTGTTATAAGGTCATTCAGGGCTAGCTCTTTATGTGTTTCTGGTAATATTATTGTCCACTCATTTTGTATGTCCGTGGCAAAAATGGAATTTAGACCAAAATGTCCACCACAAGAAAGCATGGTGATGACCCCTGCTATAACTGAAGAGAGATACCTCCTCCACCAACCAACCCCAGCCCCCGTCCATCCTGAAAACTTGACCTCATAGCTTTTTAGATGTTGAGATGCTGAATTTCAATTAATAAACATGTCAAAACCTCTTTAAAAGTAGTTGTTTTTGTTCTGGTTGTGTATTAATAACATGTCCAAAATAGGACTGCTGGACACGACCATCCACAGGTTGAACTTCAATGTTAAAGGAGAGATCCGGACATTTTAAGTGTTATCTTTGAGGTGTCGTTAGTCACTCACCGACATAGAAAGTGGCGTTGGGTTTTTCCAGCGATTCCCCTGTCGTAATTTTTTCGACCCCCTCCGTTGGCATAATGGGAGCGCGTGTATGAGTGAAATTCGTCTATTATAACCGATGCAAAGTTATTTTTTTCTCTACTACTGCTCATCGTAGAGTCTCATGATACTCAAACATGCACTGAAAGTCCCTGAGAAGCTAACGCTAATGCCGAACGAGCTAACGCTGGTTGCTTGTTTCTCTCCCTGGCAACACCGAGTTGCCAGGTTCTGGGAAAGAAACAAGCAACCAGCGTTAGCTCGTTCGGCATTAGCGAAAAAATTACGACAGGGGAAAATGTCCGGATCTCTCCTTTAATGTTAATTCCATCCTATATACAATTGAGAGATCGTCTCTCTTCCGGTGGTGCGACTGAAGACAAATTTTTAATCATTTGTTTCGGCGAAATAACGACAATAACATCTCACATGTCACTACAACACCAGTCACAATGTGCGCAATTCATTCACGCAGTTATTCGTCCACTTTTCATTGCTCAACACACATTTGCCCCCTCACACCATAATTAAATCCGTCCAACACAAAATTCCCCACACATTACCGACACACCGGAAGGTGAGACCTTTTAGGAGCCTCAAAGACGTTGCCAGGTTGCGCGAGAGTAATACGCAATCCGCTCCGTGAATTTTCCTCCGGACGACAAAAGCCCAGCAACAAGCCACCAGGTTGATGCCAAAAACACCACAGATGGGGACAGACACGCTGGATCTATATAAATAACATACCTATGCCTATGGACCTTTCAATATATTCTACATATACATGTTATATATTATTAACAAAGGCTAACCTCTTGCTAATCCAACGTCACTTCTAATAACTTCAACGTTTACAATACCCGGACGTGGCAACACTACTCCACGTCAGGCACGCCGGAAGGGGCTTTTCAATTTGAAAACTTGTGAAATGGGACCTTCTGCATAATGAGTAGGCTACTTTTACTTTTGGTACTTTAAATACATTTTGATACCAATACTTTTCTACTTTTACTCAAGTACATTTTGAATACCTTACTTTTACTTGTAACAGAGTATTTTTACTTCGCAGAATTGATACTTTTGTTTAAGTAAAACATTTGAGTACTTTTTCCACCACTGGTATTCAGTGCATGCAGTGAGTGACTGTTAGTGCACACAGGACGAGGGAGTTGAGGGACACAGCATAGCGACCCTTCATTTCAATAATGACAATAATGACACCCTCCCCAAAACCTGCAGAACGTGTTTAGCACAGCCACAGTGATCAAGACTTGTTTATTAGAGGCAATTAGCATGTCTGGCTGGGGCCGCTTGACAATGCGAACGGTGGGGTGGGCGGAGGCTGCGGAGCTACTGCGCCGGTAGAGAAAAAAAAAGACTTTTTTTTTTTTTTTTTTTTCAAAAGTTTTTTTTATATATAAAAAAAGAAGTCGATAGCTGAAAAGTGGGGGGACACAGAGGACCGTGTGACCCCGCCTCCGGCGCCTATGCTCCACGTCGCACACCCCCCTGTTGCTACAACGACCATCACGGCATCACGGTCCCCAGTCCCCATAACGTCAGACTTTCCCATTGAGCCAACACTACTCAGCGACGACGTTGCTTCTCAACACACAGACTTCTTCAACAACGACCAGCTCACTGGATTAACGTGAACCGTCTCTAGCGAACCCACGGTATAGTGATCCCCCCCATCGAATGTTGCTGCGCATTAAGTAGGGTACTTACGGTAGGAGTTGCTCCGTGCGGGGGAAAGGTCCTGAAAGATACATAACGTATCTTATTCAATCTTCTGTTTTATCAACACGTTACTCCAGTACCAGCTCCACGTCTTTCGCATCCCCGCTCCACTCAGGTCAGTCCCAACTCCCAAGTCGGCCCCCGCATCGCCCCATCATGTAGACCAGGGGGGTCCCAACCTTTCTGTTCATAAGGGGGGGGGGGGGGCGCGCTACCCACCAACACTCATTGACTGGCTGGTGCCTGCTATTTATATGTTAGGAAATCACTACATAATTGCAACGTCACGCATTACTTCACCTGAGTTACATCTTCCGCCAGTTGCACTTCAATGTTCACATGCAATGATAATACAGTTTAGTCTTTCATTAGCGCTGGCCAGCAAAAATCAAAATACAGCGTGTAGTGTGACGTTATGGTAAACAACGCGTTGCAAGGCTAGGATCAAGACACCAAGGACTCGACAGTGATGTCATTACTATGCGACACGGAAGTAGCACGGCAGAAAGACCCCAAGGATTCGTCGATGATGTGACATCACTGACGAATCCTTGGACATGTCACCGACTCAGCTTTTCTCCGTTGCTGGTAACATCCTGGCAATGCTCGGTTTCACACTCCACGTTGCCTGCATGTACAGTTTGATCACCACACATTGCAGAATGTATTTACACAACACATTTACACCAACATACTTCACACACATCACCTCACACGCACTCTGCCCCCCCCCCCCTTTGTGCACATGTGTACCACCCAGTTCTCAAGCACAAACAGAGAGAGAGGGAGAGAGACGGTGGATCTATATAAATAATATACATATTGATATTAAATGGATATTTATATATATTCTACATGTTATTTAGTATTACACACGAGAAAGACGGTGGATCTATATAAATAAGATGCATATGAATATGGCTATTATATGGCTATTTATATATATTCCATATATTGTATTATATATAAATAAATATATAAATATTACAATTATTATTTCAATAAACTGTTAGATATCATCATATTAGACATTACAATAATATGTATTATTATGTATATTATATCTTATGCTATAATACATATTATATTACTGATGTTATATATTATATTATTATATATTATTACATATAGTAATACATTATTATATCAAAATGTTATATGCTGTATTACAGTACATAACACATATTTAACATATACATTATATCTACAATACAAATATACATACTATTATGACATATGAATACATACATATTTAAATATATTTTTACAATTTATATAATAGACACATGCGCCATAAATGAGCCAGTCTTTACAACGGCTCTTTGAAAGGGGTTCGCCATGTTTTCATTTGTATCCCACGATTTTGTTGGCTAGGGGGCTAGGAGGCTTCTAGTTTTAGTTTTAATACATTCTCAATGTGCTCCTGTGTGATAGCCCACAGCTTGATAAACCTGGTTTAATGACTGGTTCTCACTGATAACGACCCCCCCCTCCGGGGACCACCAGTGGTCCTTGGGGGGTAGCCTACCAGCGGGGGGCCCCCCAGCAAAATTAGTTAACATAGCGTCACAATCATTTTAACCACTTAACTTTGGCTATTAAAAAATAGCAGATATACAAGCTTTTGTTAGGGTTAGGGTTAGGCCGTTCCACCTCCGTGCCCGGCGTCGCTTGTAGATCTGCTATTTTTGAAAAATCTTGAACATTTGTGCATATCTTTGAATATTTATATTCATTAGCGAACATTTTTAACTCAAATCATTGCTTCTGGGGGTCCCTGGCACAAAACATTTTCAGATGGGGGTCCGCGGCCAAATGTATATCAATTTAGGGGTCCTTGGCATGAAAAAGGTTGAAACCCACTTTTGTTCAGTAACAGGTGTCTCTCCAGCTCTCTATTAAATAGAAGATTTTGGTTGGGATACTAATTGTATGTAATGCTAACGAAATGCCTCAACTCCTACAATGCCAAGTGCTTAAGTTGTCAGGGTGAGGGGTCCCCATTTCAAATGTCATTATCTTGGGGGTCACGTCTGAAAAGTTTGGGAATCTGTAGTGCCACATTTTCTCATTCTTCTCCTTCCCAGTAGGCGGCGCGCCTGCTCATTGGAGTCGGACGCAACTTCCTTGAAATGCCAAACAAGAAGAAGAACAACAAAGCAGGGTTGCCATGTCTGCTTATTATAAGTAAGGTTTCTTGTAAATGTTAAAAGTTGCGGCGAGTTGCGTTTTTTGTGCCAAGGACCCCCGCACCAGATTTGTGTTGTTAAAATGTTTCAAATATAAAAGCAGATCTAGCAGATCTACAAGTTCACATTCACAATGACATTCTGTATAGTAGTGTGTATATCTGCCTGCCTCTTATATTTCATCATGATTTGTGTGCATGGGGTTCTCATCTTAAACAAGCTTAGTGCTTAATGAGGGTTTCCAGTTTAGTAGACCTTGTATTGTGAATTTGTACTTCCATGTACTGTTATGTACTGTCATGTACTATTCTCATGTCTTTCTAAATAAACTACATCAATCAATCAATCAACGTGTTGTGAGCTTGTAGATTGGCTCTTTTCAAATAGGCTAGATAGATCATATAGGTTTAAAGTGCTCATGTGGCCTGCTTTTGGGCTTGTTTTCCTAGACCTGGTTGCTTATCTCTCTCACAAAACCTGGCAACACTGCTCTAGTGCCACAATGCAGTAGTGAAAACAGCATGGTGTGTTGACTGACTGTTGTTGACACTTTAAAATACCATAGATTTATATCAAAGTCAAATGCAAAGAAAAGTAAAACGTGTCGTTTCTAAACAGTGTCGTCGTTAAGCAGCAGGAGGACGTTTGTTAGCAGCTCAACCACTGAAACACAGCAGGTATAAAGATCAACTCATTCAGGTTGTTTTGCATCTATGTTAGCCATGAGAGTTCCTGCTTTAGAGTGGTGTTCGATTTGTTTTACATTTACAACTCTCACATGTACATAAACGTTCACATTTCAAATATAAAGTGCTGACCCATGAGCCACGGATGTTACAAGTTGATCCGTTCCGCGATAAGTACCCGTATCTCCCGTATTGTTCAATAAAAAGCATTTTAATCCGATCGTCGGCCATTTTCTCCAAATTTTCTCCGATGCTTTCAACCATGCGACACTAACGGTTGGGAGGTGTATTGCACTCTGATGATCGGATTAAAATGCTTTTTATTGAACAATACGGGAGATACGGTACTTATCGCGGAACGGATCAACTTGTAACATCCGTGGCTCAGGGGTATAAAGCACTTCTGAACGTTTATGTACATGTGAGAGTTGGCAATGTAAAAACATCGAACACCACTCTAAACCAGGAACTCTCGGTTCCATGACTGTCATGTTTCAGGGCTACCTCCATAGCAGCAGCAATACATGTATGATTTTGTTGTTGTTGACGTCACTATTGTCATGGTAACCCTATAGTTACATCAATGCTACATCATTACAGTGGATAATCTCCATAATAAGCAATGAGGTGCAAAGCTAACTTATCCTGTAAACCAGTGGTTCTCAAACTTGTTCATGTCAAGGACCCCCAAATTGACACTTATTACCCCGCGGACCCCCATTTGAAAAGATAAGCCGGAGACCCCAATAAGAGAAGGTTTTTACGGCTCTCTAGCAGTGATTCTCAACCATTTTAATTTCAAGGACCCCCAGTTTGACATGCATTAAGCTACGGACCCCCATTTAATGGCATTTATACCTCTGGGACCCCGATTCATATTGTAAAATCAACGTTAATTTAACTCTGAGCGTGTACAAACCATTTGGTTCCATTTGTACACTCTCAGAGTTACAGACCCATAAGGGTCCATTTGGTTCCTGTCCATCATTTAGCTGGGGACCCCCTGGAACCCCCTTAAGTACCCCTGGGGGTCCCCGGACCCCACTTTAAGAACCACTGCTGTAAACCACCAGTAGTATCTTTACTCTGTCAGACAGAGTCTGTCTGTAATGTTAATGTGATTGTCAAGTGAAGTTAGAGCTCCATGTCTTCATGCACCTTGAATCCTTCTACCAACTAAACATCGTCTAGTCATGCTGTATTGTGTCAGACCTAGAATGACCATCCAGGTAATGCATGGAATTGGAAATGATCTCCCTGTCTTGTTCATGGGCTGCAAATTGACAGTTTAGCTCCAAACTCACCTGTCTGCTGTTATTATCAATTGACAAAGGTTTTCTCCTTAATTTTCAAATTATATAGTGTGTATCACAATTTTACGAAAACGGTAAACACACAGTGGGAATATTAATTCAGCTCCAAATGCTGAAACGGGGAAAAAAAAAAACGGTTGAATTTGCATCATGTCTATAATCTGCATACAAGCAATAGATCGTTTGACATATAATAGCCCTATATCTTTTTTTATATATGTGTTGACAAATGTTGGGCACATACATATTTTATTTGAGGTTTGGCACTATTGTAATAGATTTTTCATGAAGAATAATGCATTCTAATGACATACCAAAGCTTTGTTCCTATGGAAGTCTGCCTTCGAGCAGACGTGAGAAAGAGCGAGCCTCCCACAAAATTCACAGACAAAAGAATGAATAGAATGGGAAGTTGCGTAAATTCCTTTACGTAAAAAATATGGGCGTAAACAGCTTAGTGAATCTGGGCCCAATGTGTCTCATCGGGATGCATCATTATTCAATACCTTGTAGATCTGCTATTTTCAGATCACCTACGTACAGAGTATGTACATTTGGTCTTAAAATGTCACTTTTGTTAACCACTTGAACCCCAGCATCCCTAGTCTGGGGTGGAACATTTGCCAAAAATAGCAGATCTACAATGTGAGCATGTAGATCAGCTATTTTTGGCAAAGAGATTTAGAGAGTGAAAAAAAGACTGTATCAAGTACGTCCTTTACAGGTGCGTTTTACCAATCCTACAGGGTTTAAGTGGTACCGGATATGCAGCTCAGCAAAGCTGAATTGATCCCAGTGTATGACGGAGGACAATTTCACCATGAATTAAAATCTCTGCGATAGGATTATTGTGAGCGTTTTTTATCACGATAAACGATAATAAGGATTATGGTCCCATCCCTAAATACCACATGGTTCTGTGGCGTTCAACGTTAAACATTGGACTTCCAATCCCAGCATCTAGTCTGGATGGAATCCCTCTCTCGCCATTGTTTATTTATCTAATCTAAAATGTGTCACATTATTTTATTAGGGTTAAGGTTAGGTTTAGGACCACTCGGCCCACTTGGTGAGAACTAGGCTGCCCTAGCGTGTCTCATATCTGGCATAGAGGGGCAGGTTCAAAATCTGCGGGAAAAAAAATCCGCCGGATCCTATTGGTTCACCGATCTGTCCGTTAGCCCCCGCCCCGCCCCATGCCCCTCCTCCTCCCCAATGTGTAGCATTGAGAGCCCTGACGTCACATTATTTGGAGCGACGCCCACTGCACTCTGGTTGGTTGGGGAAATGAAACACTTCCTATTCCAGTCGCGTCAATAGGCTGGTCCAGGCTCTTATTTTTTAGCAAAACTAAAAAATAAAAGCCTGGAGATCGAGGCTAGGTGAGAACAGACTACAGCCATTAAGTTAGGAAGAGGAAGTAGTTAAAGGCAAAAAAACAGTTACGTCGGCGACGCGCCGACTCTAGTGGACTTGAGCAACAAGAGGCACCGCCGAGCGAGCCGCCGTGACGAACGTTGCGAAGTCCACTAGAGCCGACTCAGTGCCGTTGGAGTTATGTACCGATAGGGACAGAATCGTAAATGATCCCCCCCCCCCCCAAGGCAGTGCCAGCGCCGAGGACTATCTTCCACCACGGAGGAAAGCCGGCCAGTGCTGTCCTCTTGGAATGAGACGCAGTGATTAGGGGCGAAGCAGTTCCACGTGCGTCACAGAAGGGGGCGTTGCCAAGTTACTACGATCGGGTAGGAAAACGACACACGTGGGTGTGGTCATGTAGAAGGAGGGGAGGGACTTGGTCAGGTGGGTGGTGGTAAGGTGCCAACCAGGTATACTTGATCAACTGGTGGGATTTGTCCATATAAAAATATAATTTTAACACTTACTGTACCATTTTTGGAAAAACATTCATTCATAAATTAATAATACCAAATGATCACCGTTTTAGGGGAAGTAGAACCACGGAACCCTAAAGTCCTTATTCAATTCCTTCATTTCAGACAAGTGTGTGGAGTCCAGACTAAAGGTGAAGATGAACTCTCCAGACTCAGCCAGTGCCATTTCTATTAAACAGGAACCTGAAGACCATCCACACCTCAGTAAGTTTAATGTTCTCTCTCTTTCTTAAATATTTTTTCTGTTCTGTTGTAGAGCTGTCGCAATATGAACATTTTACTATGCAATAGTCATGACAAAATATATGATAATATTCCGATGATTAAAGATGATTAAACAAATTGGCCATGTTGCCTTGTGGTGCACACACCATAGGCAACGGAAGGGGGGTCAGAAGGGCCTAGCAATCGGCTTGTCGATCTAGCTCTGGTCTAGCACGCCACTGTTCCCATTGTGTTGCACAATGGTTGTTGTGTATTGGCTGCATTAGCTTGCCTCTTGCCGCAATGACCGTTCTGTTACTGGCTACGCGTGCAGTTGCTCTCTCAACTCGATAAACTAGGAGCCAGACAAGCTAATACTCAACAAATCGCTGTTCTTTATGTATTCTGCCTGTGGGTGTGAAAGAAGCAGATTAGTCAATGAGCCAGACAAGATTTCATTATTGAAAGAGTGGGCAAAACCATACCTATATTAAATTGTGTATAGGGTCAATATAAGTAAATAAATATATGATAACCTTTCCACAGGAGCAGCTTTTTCATATTTATCACAAATTTTGTTATTTTCCCCATACGCACATGACAGGTGAAAAAATTACAACATTTAAGAAATAGTTATCATAATTAAACTTCCCCAGTTGATTACTTACATGAAGACAATGATTTATCGTATTACAAGTTTTCTGAAATTGGATATTTAAATATGCAAATTAGGCATTAGGAAAATATGCCCGAATTTGCATAACTTTCCAGAATCAACATTGGACCATTGGACAAAGCCAGAGTCAACATTCTTATTTTATTTTGTTTAGATGTTGGAGTCAAAGGTTTTTAACGAGGGAATATTCAATATCTGGCTCAATTTTGGGGCTCTGGCTCATGGAGTAGATGCCCGTGGGGCTCGGGCTGCAAGAATCAAGTGCTGCTATGATAGACTGACTGACCAGGGATCAGATTACTGCAGCGCAAATCTACATAAACGTTCAGATTTCAAATATAAAGTGCTGACCCCCGAGCCACGGATGTAACAAGTTGAGGCGCAAATGGTCTAAGTACCTGTATCTGCCGTATTGTTCAATAAAAAGCTTTTTAATCCGATCGCCGGCCATTGTCTCCGAATTTTCTCTGATGCTTTCAACTATGCAACACTACTGGTTGGGAGGTGTATTGCACTCTGATACATTACCAAAAAAAATAGAAAATGGCCTCCGATCGGATTAAAATGCTTTTTATTGAACACTACGGAAGATACAGGTACTTAGGCCATTTGCGCCTCAACTTGTTACATCCATGGCTCGGGGGTCAGCACTTTATATTTGAAATCTGAACGTTTATGTCGTTGTGGCAATTGTAAATGTAAAACAAATAGCAAACCAGGAACAAGTGGGCCCATGACTGTCATGGTATGACAGTCATGTTTCAGGGCTACAGCTAGGCTAGATTTCATATTTCATATGGAGTATAGCTGACATCTCACCAATACTGTGTTAGAACAGCATTTTAGGTTTGTCATGTCCATAACAAGACAGACTGCAGGTGACGATGAACTCTCCAGACTCAGCCAGGGACATTTCTATTAAACAGGAGAAACACTATTCTTTTCTCTTCTGTTGTAGGGCTGTCACAATATCTAATTTTACTAAGAAATAATCATGACAAAATATATCATGACAATGATAATATCCTGATGATTAAAACAAATTGCTCACTCTGTCTGGTTGCAGAAACATGGAAAAACTGATTGGCTACTTTCACCTTATTCACTTAAGACCATTATTTGGATCGTAGGAATCCATCTTTTGACACATTCTTCCTTGTGTAATCCTAAATTACGAAGGATTTCTTCCCTAATATATGAATCCTATAATCTTTGCACCCAAGATTCATATGATGGAGAGTTGGGCTTTGCCATTTTGCCTTCTGCAAATATTATTGTTAATTTTTTCTTCAGTTAACAAAGTCCTTTTTCAATTGCTTCATTTCAGACCAGTGTGTGGAGTCCAGACTGCAGGTGAAGATGAACTCTCCAGACTCAGCCAGGGACATTTCTATTAAACAGGAGGAACCTGAAGACCACCCACACCTCAGTAAATTTCATATACTCTCTCTTTCTTTCATATTTTCTGTTTTTAATTTTAATTTTAAAATTAAATATTCAAAAAAGGTTTAGTCAGTTAAATTAAGTCTCCTCACATCTATCTACAAATTACATCCTCCACATAATTCTACATTAATTCAAACTGATAACTCTGACTGGGGAGGCAGTCTGGGAGATAGGTGGGTCATTGAGTCTAATATTTGTTATTTATAGCCTAGGGAGAATGAAAATCAGGTGGAAATACGACATTTTGATGTGGTGTCATACTTAAACTTAAGGCACACTGACTATCAAGAAGATAAAAACATGGCACTTCATGTCGAAAAGGTTGCCGACCCCTCTTCTACATGGACAAAGGAAGAATAGTGTTACATTTTAGAAATCCATTGTTCAATATCATGTTATTGTTCTGCTCCTAGACATCCTGCACCTTGTTGTGTGTAAAGAGGAGGATTCTTCTGAACAGGAGAGGAGCCCCAGTCTGCTCCACGAGAAACCAGAGCCTTCACACATTAAAGAGGAACAGGAGGAGCTACTTCAAAGACCAGAGGAGCCTGATGGATCAATGTTGACATTACTAGCAGTGAAAAGTGAAATTGATGAAGACATCTCTTCACACTGCTCTGAAGTTGAAGTTGAGCTTGAATCTGACACTGAAGTCACTGAAGACAGTGATGATTGGGGTGAGACAAGTGGAGGTGTCCACACTGGAGAAAAAACATTCCAGTGTAAACTGTGTAACAAGAGTTTCAGAGAGTCACGTTACCTGAAGAGACACCAGCCTGTCCACACTGGAGAAAAAACATTCCAGTGTGAACATTGTGACAAGAGTTTCAGTCAGTCAGGTCACCTGAAGTCACACAATCGTATCCACACTGGAGAAAAACCATTCCAGTGTAAACTGTGTAACAAGAAATTCAGTCAGTCTGGTCACCTGAAGAAACACCAGGGTGTCCACACTGGAGAAAAAACATTCCAGTGTAAACATTGTGACAAGAGTTTCAGTGAGTCAGGTAGTCTGAACAAACACCAGCGTGTCCACACTGGAGAAAAACCTTTCCAGTGTAAATATTGTGACAAGAGTTTCAGTGAGTCAGGTAGTCTGAACAAACACCAGCGTGTCCACACTGGAGAAAAACCATTCCAGTGTAAACATTGTGACAAGAGTTTCAGTGAGTCAGGTAGTCTGAACAAACACCAGCGTGTCCACACTGGAGAAAAACCTTTCCAGTGTAAATATTGTAACAAGAGTTTCAATGAGCCAGGTCAGCTGAAGACACACCAGCGTGTCCACACTGGAGAAAAACCATTCCAGTGTGAACATTGTGACAAGAGTTTCAGTGTGTCAGGTAGTCTGAAGAGACACCTCCGTACAGGGGCATGCTCACTGATCAGGAGGCCCTAGAGGCAAACCCCAGTATGAGGCCCCTGGGCTGAGAGAGAGAGAGAGAGAGAGAGAGAGAGAGAGAGAGAGAATGTATATTAGATTGTGCTGATTCAAATGTAAATGCAGCGCTCAAGAGTTGTCTCCTCTGGTTTGAGGGAGGCCCTAGTGTTGAGATTTCATGGGGCCCTCTGCCTGTGTGGTGGCCCAGGCGGCCGAAAAAACGTTTGAGAACCCCTGCTTTAGAGACATTCTCCATTTCTTTTGTTTTCTTCTTTTAAATCCTCACATTAATTTGTTTTAAAGGGATATTTCGCTTTAAAAAAAAACGTTTTTTTATCGGCTACTCAGGCTTTTCTGATCCCCCCGGACAGTTTTTAAATTGCTTGATTCAGTATTTAGATATTTGATATTAATTTTATCAGACACGCCCCCTTCCTATACAAACCCATTATAACTTCAAACTCAATTTTTAATCAGCTGACTCTGAGGAAGGTCGAAAGACCAAAACGTCAGTCTATACTTGCACCTAAATAAATAAAAGGCTTAAAAAGTCTGTGTTGCTCCAGCGTTGATCTCTTCTCCATTTTTAATAAAACATTTTTGTTGTATTTAATTGTTTTCATTTTCCAAAAAAAAAAAATTAAAAATAAATGAAAAACAGTCTCCTCACGTATTAGAAGGACAATATCAGTCACCAGAACCAAGGACGGGTGTTTCCGATGAATCTAACATGGTTAAAATGGAGTTTGTATACAATGGGTTTGTATAGGAAGGGGGCGTGTCTGATAAAATGAATATCAAATATCTAAATACTGAATCAAGCAACTTAAAAACTGTCCGGGGTGCTCCCAAAAGCCTGAGTAAGACGATAAAATGACCCAAAGATTTTTTTAAAGTGAAATATCTCTTCAAGTGTTAACGGTAACAATTATGCTGTCCGGCAGAAACCAGCTTACGCCATTTTTACGCTTTTGCATGTTTTTCCATAAATCAGGGCCATTGAACACCCTTTACGTCTGTGTGTTGGTAAAAAAATAGGACCAGGTCATGGCTGCCAACTAAAAATGTTTTTAAAAAAAGAGATCAAGCAAGACTATAACCAGGGGTCATCAACATGTCCGTACACAGACAAATGTGTCCGTGGCAAAGACTTCGTCTTGTCCCTGCAATTTTTTGATTTACACACCATTATAATGTTCTTATTTAGTTTTCTTCAGAATATGCATGATTCTGATTTACTATGACACTATGTATGGAACATTAGGAGTCTAGTACTAGTGGTTCTTAAATGTTTTATTTGCAAGGACCACCGTAACTCTGAGAGTGTACAAATGGAACCAAATGGACCCTTACGGGTCCATTTGGTTCCATTTGTACACTCTCAGAGTTACAGACCTGTTATATGGTCATTCAGGGCTAGCTCTTTATGTGTTTCTGGTAATATTATTGTCCACTCATTTTGTATGTCCGTGGCAAAAATGGAATTTAGACCAAAATGTCCACCACAAGAAAGCATGGTGATGACCCCTGCTATAACTGAAGAGAGATACCTCCTCCACCAACCAACCCCAGCCCCCGTCCATCCTGAAAACTTGACCTGTAGCTTTATAGATGTTGAGATGCTGAATTTCAATTAATAAACATGTCAAAACCTCTTTAAAAGTAGTTGTTTTTGTTGTGGTTGTGTATTAATAACATGTCTAAAATAGGACTGCTGGACACGACCATCCACAGGTTGAACTTCAATGTTAATGTTAATGCCATTTTAATACATTCTCAATGTGCTCCTGTGTGATAGCCCACAGCTTGATAAACCTGGCTTAATGACTGGTTCTCACTGATAACGACCCCCCCCTCCGGGGACCACCAGTGGTCCTTGGGGGGTAGCCTACCAGCGGGGGGCCCCCCGGCAAAATAGTTAATATAGCGTCACAATCATTTTAACCACTTAACTTTGGCTATAAAAAAATAGCAGATATACAAGCTCATAGCGCGGCACCGAGTGCCGCGCTATGAGCTTGTAGATCTGCTATTTTTGAAAAATCTTGAACATTTGTGCATATCTTTGAATATTTATATTTATAAGCGAACATTTTTAACTCAAATCATTGCTTCTGGGGGTCCCTGGCACAAAACATTTTCAGATGGGGGTCCGCGGTCAAATGTATATCAATTTAGGGGTCCTTGGCATGAAAAAGGTTGAAACCCACTTTTGTTCAGTAACAGGTGTCTCTCCAGCTCTCTATTAAATAGAAGATAGCTACATTTTCAGGTTGGGATACTAATTGTATGTAATGCTAACTAAATGCCTCAACTCCTACAATGCCAAGTGCTTAAGTTGTCAGGGTGAGGGGTCCCCATTTCAAATGTCATTATCTTGGGGGTCACGTCTGAAAAGTTTGGGAATCTGTAGTGCCACATTTTCTTATTCTTCTCCTGCCCAGTAGGCGGCGCGCCTGCTTATTGGAGTCGGACGCAACTTCCTTGAAATGCCAGACAAGAAGAAGAACAACAAAGCAGGGTTGCCATGTCTGCTTATTATAAGTAAGGTTTCTTGTAAATATTGAAAGTTGCGGCGAGTTGCGTTTTTTTTGTGCCAGGGACCCCCGCACCAGATTTGCGTTGTTAAAATGTTTCAAAGATAATAGCAGATCTAGCAGATCTACAAGCTCACAGTCACAACGTGTTGTGAGCTTGTAGATTGGCTCTTTTCAAATAGGCTAGAGCTAGATAGATCATATAGGTTTAAAGTGCTCATGTGGCCTGCTTTTGGGCTTGTTTTCCTAGACCTGGTTGCTTATTTCTCTCACAAAACCTGGCAACACTGCTCTAGTGCCACAATGCAGTAGTGAAACAGCATGGTGTGTTGACTGACTGTTGTTGACACTTTAAAATACCATAGATTTATATCAAAGTCAAATGCAAAGAAAAGTAAAACGTGTCGTTTCTAAACAGTGTCGTCGTTAAGCAGCAGGAGGACGTTTGTTAGCAGCTCAACCACTGAAACACAGCAGGTATAAAGATCAACTCATTCAGGTTGTTTTGCATCTATGTTAGCCATGAGAGTTCCTGCTTTAGAGTGGTGTTCGATTTGTTTTACATTTACAACTCTCACATGTACATAAACGTTCACATTTCAAATATAAAGTGCTGACCCATGAGCCACGGATGTTACAAGTTGATCCGTTCCGCGATAAGTACCCGTATCTCCCGTATTGTTCAATAAAAAACATTTTAATCCGATCGCCGGCCATTTTCTCCAAATTTTCTCCCATGCTTTCAACCATGCGACACTAACGGTTGGGAGGTGTATTGCACTCTGATGATCGGATTAAAATGCTTTTTATTGAACAATACGGGAGATACGGTACTTATCGCGGAACGGATCAACTTGTAACATCCGTGGCTCAGGGGTATAAAGCACTTCTGAACGTTTATGTACATGTGAGAGTTGGCAATGTAAAAACATCGAACACCACTCTGAACCAGGAACTCTCGGTTCCATGACTGTCATGTTTCAGGGCTACATCTATGTATCATTTTAGATGAACGGATCACGTCTTGTTTAATCTATTTGTCTTTATTAACGCATCATTTAAGCTGCAACATAAATCCATTTACTCTGTTAGGTTGTTATAAGGTTGATCATAAACACAAACAATAGCTCCATAGCAGCAGCAATACATCTATAGGCTATACATTGTTTTGTTGTTGTTGACGTCACTATTGTCATGGTATAGCTACATCAATGCTACATAATTACAGGCTGTTTTGTGTTGTTGAAAGTCTGTTCTTGGAGGTGGGAAGCCTCCCACCACCCACCTTCTCTGTACAATGCACTTTTTGGCCAGAAAATAAAATATTTCACCGGAAGGAAATAATGTTTTGGTTGCTCCACTGCGCCCTCTACAGATCTGGTCAATGGAATTTTTCTATTGACCAGATTTTTCCTTCCGGTGAAATATTTTATTTTCTGGCCAAAAAGTGTATTTTACAGAGAAGGTGGGGTGCTGAGAGGCTTCCCACCTCCAAGAATAGACTTTCAACAACACAAAACAGCCTTTTTTTTGGTGAGTACCGAAGTGGTGGTTTTGTTTATTTTCACTAAAGTAGGAGCCCTCGCAGGGCAGTGGAATTCCTTGTCTATGCGCAGAGCCGAGCGCCTGGCAGAGCGTTAGAGAGAACTCACTTAACGCTCTGGACCAGGGCTACCTGTAAACCACCAGTAGTATCTTTGCTCTGTCAGACAGAGTCTGTCTGTAATGTTAATATGATTGTCAAGTGAAGTTAGAGCTCCATGTCTTCATGCACCTTGAATCCTTATACCAACTAAACATCTGTCATGCTGTATTGTGTCAGACCTAGAATGACCATCCAGGTAATGCATGGCATTGGAAATGATCTTTCTGTCTTGTTCATGGGCTGTAAATTGACACTTTAGCTCCAAACTCATTAATTCAGCTCTAAATGCTGAAAAGAAAAACAAATCTGTTGAATTTGCATCATGTCTATAATAGGCTATGCGTACAAGCAATAGATCGTTTGACATAGGGCCATGATAGGCCTGTATCTTTTTTTATATATGTGTTGACAAATGTTGGGCACTATTGTAATAGATTTTTCATGAAGAATAATGCATTCTAATGACATACCCAAGCTTTGGTCCTATGTGTAAGTCTGCCTTTGAGCAGACGTGAGAAAGAGCGAGCCTCCTGCAAAATTCACAGACAAAAGAATGAATGGATCAGACTACTGTTTGATTGATTGATTGAATACTTTATTTAGAAAATACATGGAAACAGTACATGGAAGTACAATTTACAATCATAGGTCCTCTAAACTGGATCTCTCATAAAAGCACAAGGCTTATTTAAAATGAGATCCCTGTGCACTCAAATCATGATGACATTTAAGAAGACATACTTTATTTATTTTATTTTTATATATTTATTTGTTTATTTAGACAGGACAGAGCATATTAATGAACGTCACATGAACGTAAATACACCGGATTTAGCAAAGATGCTAATTTTCATCCGCAGTCCTCACACAAAACATAAAAACATAAAAACAATAACATCAGAAAACAGACAAACTAGTAGAGGCCCTAGGAGGGGTCCACGCGTACCCTCTTATTTTTTTTCCTAGTTTAGATTTTTGGCATCCATAGGACCTCTAATATAGGGATTTTGATGATCCCAAGAAAAAAAGTGGTCCAAAGTGTGTTTTTTTCAATGTTTTATTACCCCTATGAGACCTGCAGGATTGCTGGCTGAAACGCCAGCGAGACTGTCTTTCGGAGACTGTGGCACGCTCAAATTTAGACGTAGCCCAAAGATAGCGATACCATTTGATTCTAGACAACCTCAGGTTTCCAATGGGACGAACCTTGTCATGCTACCTTGTCGGGAAGGGGGCTAAATACCTAAGGATTCAAAGTTAGACAACATTTTGTCGAGGGAAAAACGTCCATCACTGTTTTCCAAATGGTCCCCTGAGCTGTCACCTTGATATAAGTGAATTGAAATGGGTTACATGTATACCTACAAGCCTCCCCTGTACATAAATGCCACATTTATGCCAATCTCATGCAGTTTTGGGCAAGAATCATGCAGTTTATTGCATGCAGTACAAATATGTAATTGCCGCATATTGTAAAAGGGAGACCACTTTACTGTATCTATAGCTGCATGAGACCACTGTACTGTATCTATAGCTGTATGAGACCACTGTACTGTATCTATAGCTGTATGAGACCACTGTACTGTATCTATAGCTGTATGAGACCACTGTACTGCATCTATAGCTGTATGAGACCACTGTACTGCATCTATAGCTGTATGAGACCACTTTATTGTATCTATAGCTGTATGAGACCACTGTACTGTATCTATAGCTGAATGAGACCACTGTACTGTATCTATAGCTGCATGCATGAGACCACTGTATCTATAGCTGCATGAGACCACTGTACTGTATCTATAGCTGCATGAGACCACTGTACTGTATCTATAGCTGCATGAGACCACTGTACTGCATCTATAGCTGTATGAGACCACTTTATTGTATCTATAGCTGTATGAGACCACTGTACTGTATCTATAGCTGAATGAGACCACTGTACTGTATCTATAGCTGCATGCATGAGACCACTGTATCTATAGCTGCATGAGACCACTGTACTGTATCTATAGCTGCATGAGACCACTGTACTGTATCTATAGCTGCATGAGACCACTGTCTGCATCTATATCCCACTATACTGAATCTAAACCGCTGTACTGCATATAGCCTATAGATTACTTTACTCCATCTATAGACCACATACATTGACCACTGTACTGTATCTCTATAGACCACTATACTGCATCTCAACTCAACACAACTCAATGGGGGGGGGGGGGCGGGGGGGTCCACAGATGCACTACAGTGGTCTACAGATGTGTCTATAGAAGCACTAGAGGAGTCTACAGGTGCACTAGAGTGGTCAACAGATGCACTACAGTGGTATACAGATCACGCCAGTGGTCTACAGATGCACTAGAGTGGGCTACAGATGCACTAGAGTGGTCTACAGGTGCAATAGAGTGGTCTACAGGTGCACTAGAGTGGGCTAGGGAGGCACTAGAGTGGTCTACAGATGCACTAGAGTGGTCTACAGATGCAATAGAGTGGTCTACAATTGCACTAGAGTGGGCTAGAGAGGGACTAGAGTGGGCTAGAGAGGGACTAGAGTGGGCTAGAGAGGCACTAGAGTGGGCTAGAGAGGCACTAGAGTGGGCTAGGGAGGCACTAGAGTGGTCTACAGATGCAATAGAGTGGTCTACAGGTGCACTAGAGTGGGCTAGAGAGGCACTAGAGTGGGCTAGAGAGGCACTAGAGTGGTCTACAGATGCACTAAAGTGGGCTAGAGAGGCACTAGAGTGGGCTAGAGAGGCACTAGAGTGGGCTAGAGAGGCACTAGAGTGGGCTAGAGAGGCACTAGAGTGGTCTACAGATGCAATAGAGTGGTCTACAGGTACACTAGAGTGGGCTAGAGAGGCACTAGAGTGGTCTACAGATGCGCTAGAGTGGGCTACAGGTGCACTAGAGTGGTCTACAGGTGCAATAGAGTGGTCTACAGGTGCACTAGAGTGGTCTACAGATGCACTAGAGTGGTCTACAGGTGCAATAGAGTGGTCTACAGGTGCGCTAGAGTGGTCTACAGGTGCACTAGAGTGGGCTAGAGAGGCACTAGAGTGGGCTAGAGAGGCACTAGAGTGGTCTGCAGATGCACTAGAGTGGGCTAGAGAGGCACTAGAGTGGGCTAGAGAAGCACTAGAGTGGGCTAGAGAGGCACTAGAGTGGGCTAGAGAGGCACTAGAGTGGTCTACAGATGCAATAGAGTGGTCTACAGGTACACTAGAGTGGGCTAGAGAGGCACTAGAGTGGGCTAGAGAGGCACTAGAGTGGTCTACAGATGCACTAGAGTGGGCTACAGGTGCACTAGAGTGGTCTACAGGTGCAATAGAGTGGTCTACAGGTGCACTAGAGTGGTCTACAGATGCACTAGAGTGGTCTACAGGTGCACTAGAGTGGTCTACAGGTGCACTAGAGTGGGCTAGAGAGGGACTAGAGTGGGCTAGAGAGGCACTAGAGTGGGCTAGAGAGGCACTAGAGTGGGCTAGGGAGGCACTAGAGTGGTCTACAGATGCAATAGAGTGGTCTACAGGTGCACTAGAGTGGTTGCACTAGAGTGGTCTACAGGTGCAGTAGAGTGGTCTACAGATGCACTGCAGTGGTCTACAGATCACGCCAGTGGTCTACAGATGCACTAGAGTGGGCTCGAGAGGCACTAGAGTGGTCTACAGATGCAATAGAGTGGTCTACAGGTGCACTAGAGTGGGCTAGAGAGGCACTAGAGTGGTCTACAGATGCAATAGAGTGGTCTACAGGTGCACTAGAGTGGGCTAGAGAGGCACTGGAGTGGTCTACAGATGCAATAGAGTGGGCTACAAATGCACTACAATGGTCTACATACCACGACAGGGGTCTACAGATGCACTAGAGTGGTCTATAGATACAGTACAGCATTCTATAGATACAGTAGGTAGTCTATAGATGTAGTACAGTGGTCTCATATAGCTATAGATACAGTGCAGTGGTCTATATATACAGTACAGTGGTATATAGATGCAGTACAGTGGTTTATAGATTCAGTACAGTGATCTATAGATGCAGTACATGATCTCATGCAGCTATAGATGCAGTGGTCTCATATAGAAAGAGATGCAGTACAGTGGTCTAGATACAGTACAGTGGTCTCATGCATGCAGCTATAGATACAGTACAGTGGTCTCATACAGCTATAGATACAGTGCAGTGGTCTCATACAGCTATAGATACAGTACAGTGGTCTCATACAGCTATAGATACAGTGCAGTGGTCTCATACAGCTATAGATACAGTACAGTGGTCTCATACAGCTATAAATACAGTACAGTGGTCTCATACAGCTATAGATGCAGTACAGTGGTCTCATACAGCTATAGATACAGTACAGTGGTCTCATACAGCTATAGATACAGTACAGTGGTCTCATACAGCTATAGATACAGTACAGTGGTCTCATACAGCTATAGATGCAGTACAGTGGTCTCATACAGCTATAGATACAGTAAAGTGGTCTCCTTTTTACAATAGGCGGAAATTACATATTTGTACTGCATGCAATAAACTGCATGATTCTTGCCCAAAACTGCATGAGATTGGCATACATGTGGCATTTATGTACAGGGGAGGCTTGTAGGTATACATGTAACCCATTTCAATTCACTTATATCAAGGTGACAGCTCAGGGGACCATTTGGAAAACAGTGATGGCCGTTTTTCCCTCGACAAAATGTTGTCTAACTTTGAATCCTTAGGTATTTAGCCCCCTTCCCGACAAGGTAGCATGACAAGGTTGGTCCCATTGGAAACCTGAGGTTGTCTAGAATCAAATGGTATCGCTATCTTTGGGCTACGTCTAAATTTGAGCGTGCCACAGTCTCCGAAAGACAGTCTCGCTGGCATTTCAGCCAGCAATCCTGCAGGTCTCATAGGGGTAATAAAACATTGAAAAAAACACACTTTGGACCACTTTTTTTCTTGGGATCATCAAAATCCCTATATTAGAGGTCCTATGGATGCCAAAAATCTAAACTAGAAAAAAAAATAAGAGGGTACGCGTGGACCCCTCCTAGGGCCTCTACTAAACGGTGAAATACAATTACATTACATCACATAGCCTAAAAAAAAACCTAAAATATGATCACAAATGGTTGCAGCTTTGGTTTTCAAGCAACCATCTTTTCACATTGAATTTAAAAGATGGAAATGTAGCACAATCCCTTATATGTAGAGGAAGGCCATTCCATGCTACACAACCCTGTACTGAGAGGACATTTTGACCGAAGGTTGTTTGCCGGTGCGGCACTTCACAATCTCCTCGAGTGGTTGCTCTGGTACTGATTCCTCTTTCAGGCTTCCTTTTAATGAATTCCCTTAGGGGGGGCGGGCACAGACCATGTAAGGTCTTGTATATGACCCCAACCTGTTTGAACTTTTTGAAATTGTCGAAGCTAAAAACAATTGAGCCTCCTGAGTATGTTACAATGATGATAAGAGTGAGGCGTCCTGTCAAACACCTTGAGCGCACTTTTGTAGAGCTGTTCGATGGGTTTTAGGATCGTCACGCCTGTGCAAGACCAGTTTGTAAAACAGTACTCAATGTGTGATAGGATCATACAGTGAAGATACGATCTGGCAGCTCCAACTGTCAGGAAGGGTCTAATTTGTTTAAAATTTTGAAGGTTGAATTTAATCGTATTTGTGACTTTCTTCACATGTTTTTTAAAAGTTAGGGTTGAGTCTAGTATGACTCCGAGGTACTTGAACTCTGGGACAAGTTCAAGTTCCTCCCCACCCAGAAACACATTTGAGGACTCCAACACAACTGGTCTTTTGGAGAAGGCCATGCAGACTGTCTTTTTGGCATTCAGGAGCAGACATGAATCTATAAGCCAGTCTTGAATGCTTGTCAGAGCTGAGGTTAAGATTATTGACACCTCTGCATAGCTTTTACCATGGGCAAGTACAACGGCATCATCTGCATACATCTGGACATGTAGATTATTACATACTTCAGGTAGGTCATTTATGTACAGTGAGAACAGAATTGGACCTAGTATTGAGCCCTGGGGGACACCGACCGAACAGGTGTGGTAGGGGGATTTAACACTGTTTACACTTACACACTGTTTTCTGGTGGATAGATAGGAACTAAACCATTGTATAGCTTCTGGGGGAAAATTAAAATGTGTTAATTTGGACAGGAGGACCTGGTGACAGACGGTGTCAAACGCCTTCTTGAAGTCCAGGAACACCGCCATTGCACAGGGAGCTCTGTTCAAATCACATTTCAATTTTTCTATGAATAGGCAGTTTGCTGATTCAGTGGAGTGAAAGGCCCGAAACCCAAACTGCATGGGATGCAGTGGGGTGTGGCCTTTGTCTAGATGTTTGATGATAGATTTGACAATCCACTTTTCAGCCACCTTTGATATAACTGGTAGGATGCTTATGGGTCTATAATTTGATATTTCAGTTTTAGCGCCAGATTTGTAGATTGGTGTTATTACCGCAACTTTCCATTGAGGAGGAACAGTGCGTTGTCTGATGGACAGATTTACCAGATGTGTGATCGGTGCCACCAGAGCATCTGCATTTGTTTTTAAAAAGTTTGTATCGAGCCCATAGGCATCCTTAGCTTTTGATGCTTTTAGTGATTTGATGATGTTTGCCACCTCGGTTTCCGTAATTTCCTCCAGATTGAAGATGGGGAGGTCTTTTTGGACAGGGCGGGGTACAAACTTTGATGGATTAAACATTTGTGTTATTTCTTTGACAGAGTTTAGAAAAAACATAATTAGGGTACTAGCAAGGGTTTGGGGATCTTTCACCAGGGTGTTAAGGTATTTTTAGTTCTAAGCTATTATTGTTCTGTTTGTAGTATTTCCCTGTCAGTTTGTTTATGCACTCCCAGACTTTCTTACCATTTCCTTTTGCACTCTCTATGATATAGGTGTAAATTTTTGCTTTTGCCTTCCTTAGGAATTGGGTGACTTGGTTTCGTACATGGGCAAATTTCTGTCTGTCAGTTGTTAAACCAGATTTTAATGACTGTTTAAGTAGTATATCTCTTTTTTTCATAAGAGCTCTACAATTTTCATCAACCCAGGATAGGGTAATTTTTTGCCCTTTCCTTTGTCTCCTCCTCCTGGTGAAAGATTCCATTACACTTTGTATTTTGGACAATAAAATACTGCATCCCATTTCAATATCATCACCACATGTGTAGATGTCATCCCACTCAACCCTTTTTAGGGCAACCTCAAAGCTGTGTTGTAGATTCTTTGGGATGGTGCTGACCATTGGTTGGGGCTGGGTTTTATTGAACCGTTGTTTTGAAAGTTTTCTGGCAAAAAATATTATATTATGGTCTGACAGACCTGTTAGGAAATTATATGTTTTGGTGATTCTTTCCACTTTGTTGGAAAACAGTAGATCAATTCTAGTTGCTGAGTGGCTAGTGATTCTCGTAGGCTGCTCTATCATTTGAGTGAGATTGTAGTAATCTGTTATTTGTTTGAGATTTTTCCTAATCTTCTTGTCATCCCAATTTACATTTATGTCACCGATTAATATTACCTCTTTGTTAAAGTCACAGGCTGTCAGAATAGATTTTAGTTGCTCATAGACTTCAACCTTGGCTGATGGTTGGCGGTATAAACAGATTAATGTGAAAGACATCTCAGCTGAGAGTGTGATTTCCACACCGACACACTCTGCCTTGATCTCATTTGGCCATGTAATCTGTCTACACTCCAAGCTGCTTTTTACATAAAGCAGGGCCCCCCCACCCTTCCCTGTTGTACCTCTGTCCCGTCGGAAGACATTGTACCCGGGCATGCTTACTAGAGCATCTGGGGATGATTGGTTCAACCAAGTTTCCGTCAGTCCCAAACAGTCAATGTTTGAATTTACAAGCAGGTTTTCAATTTCACTTTTTTTGTTCTTCATACTCCGAATGTTTAAGTGGCCGCAAAACAGCCCTTTCGGTTTGCACCAGGGGTCCCACACAGTTTTAGCTTGATTTAGTGTCTGAAAAATATTGGTGGATCTGTGCTTTTTGAATACCGGGTTCCTGTGTTTTACCTTGGTGGGAGGTTTCGACGTGGGGGGAGGGGGGGTTGGGGCTTGAGGAGGTGTTATGCCTTGATCCTTGATACACATATACACTACTGTGCAGAACGTCATACAATCAGCTTACAGGTTACTGGTATGAAAAACTACTAACATTGGAAGTTGCGTAAATTCCTTAACGTAAAAAATATGGGCGTAAACAGGTTAGTGAATAGTGCCCAATGTGTCTCATCGGGATGCATCATTATTCAATACCTTGTAGATCTGCTATTTTCAGATCACCTACGTATCTAAATTAGGTTTAAACTGGTTACAGTGATTTTGATGCTATACATTTCGCTGGGGGTCCCCTGGAACCCCCTCAAGGACCCCTGAGGGACGGGTCCCCGGACTTCAGTTTGAGAACCACTATTCTAATCTAGACCCTTTTGTAAACAGCTGTGCAGAGCCATGGGCTGTCCTTTCATGAGGTGGGATGAGGGAGACTAGCTAAGTGGGGGGTCAGGAGGGATGACGGGGGACTAGCTAAGTGGGGGGTCAGGAGGGATGAGGGGGACTAGCTAAGTGGGGGGTCAGGAGGGATGAGGGGGACTAGCTAAGTGGGGGGTCAGGAGGGATGAGGGGGACTAGCTAAGTGGGGGGTCAGGAGGGATGAGGGGGGACTAATAATAATAATGGATTTTATTTATAACGCACTTTACATTTCAAGAAATCTCAAAGTGCTTACAGAAGGCAAAGTTTAAAAACAGAAACATCACACCAATAAAAGAAAACAACAACTAAGAAACTGAATAAAACAATTAAAATATGGGGGCATAAAGCCTAGAGGTAAAACCAGCTAAAAGAATGCTTTGCTAAAAAGGTAGGTCTTTAATCCTCTTTTAAAGCAGTCGACCGACTGTGGTGCTCTCAGGTGGACAGGGAGGGCGTTCCACAGTTCGGGGGCGACCGAGCAGAAAGCCCGGTCGCCCATGGTGCGTAGATTGGCCTTGCGGGTGTTGAGGAGGTTGGTGTTTGAAGAGCGGAGGTTGCGGGTCGAGGGTTGCAGGGAGACTAGGTCCTTGAGGTATGAGGGAGCGTTGCCGTGGATGCACTGATGTGTCAACAGGGATATTTTGTATTGGGTCCGGAAAGCAACGGGAAGCCAGTGGAGTGAACGGAGGATGGGTGTGATGTGCTCATGTTTGCGCACTCTCATCAGGACCCTAGCAGCGCTGTTCTGAATATACTGGAGCCTTTGAAGGCTCTTGCTAGGGATCCCGATGAGAAGTGCATTGCAATAGTCCAACCTGGAGGAGACAAAGGCGTGGACGAGCTTTTCTGAGTCTGCTAGCGTGAGTGTGGGACGGAGTTTTGAAATGTTTCTGAGGTGAAAGAAGGATGTTTTGCATAGGAATTTGACGTGGGCCTCGAAGTTAAGGTGAGGGTCCATTTTTACTCCCAGGTTTGTGACAACCGATGAGAGGGGGAGGTCCTGTCCGGAGAAGGTGATGCTGGTTATGGGGGATGTTTTTATCTGGTGTGGGGTGCCTATAAGAATGACTTCAGTTTTGGAACTGTTTAGCTGCAGAAAGTTGTTACTCATCCACGCCTTTATCTCCTCCAGGCAGGTAGTGAGAGTGGATGATGATGATGATGATGATGATGGAGCGGCAGAGGGGGTTTGCTTGGTTTTTATGTATAGTTGTGTGTCATCAGCATAGCAGTGGAAAGATATTCCATGCCTGCTGATGACACGGCCAAGGGGTAGCAGGTACAGGGTGAACAGGGTGGGGCCGAGGACAGATCCCTGGGGGACACCACAGGTGACAGGCTGGGTGAGAGATGTTGCACCTCCCAGGGAGACATACTCTGTCCTGCCAGAGAGATAGGACTTGAACCAGTCCAATGCTGAATCACTGAGTCCGATGGTGGAGTGAAGGAGGGTGAGAAGGATGCCATGGTCGACGGTGTCAAACGCCGCGGAAAGGTCCAGGAGGATGAGCAGAGAGGGGGAGCCATCATCGGCTGCCATTAGGAGGTCATTTGTGACCCTAACCAGGGCGGTTTCCGTACTGTGGGCGGAGCGAAAACCAGATTGAAATGTTTCATAAAGATTGTTGAGGTTGAGATGGTTTTGCAATTGTATGGATACTACTTTCTCCAGAAATTTTAGAGAGGAATGGGAGATTTGAGATGGGCCTGTAGTTGGTCAGAATGTCTGGGTCTAGGGAGGGCTTTTTGAGGAGGGGTGTTAGAATGGCAGTTTTAAGAGCGGGTGGAATGTGGCCGGTCCGGAGAGAGAGGTTGATGGTTTTGGTGATCAGGGGACTTATTGCAGAGATGTTGAATTTGACTAGGGCGGTGGGAATGGGATCCAGGGCACAGCTAGAGGGCTTCATCCTTCCAACAATATCCTCAACCTCCTGCTGCGTGGTGTTGGAGAAGCAGGAGAGCAGGTGGGAAATCCCAGACTGTGGGACAGCAGTTGGGACAGGTGGAGTGACGGGGCCGGAGAGGAGAGAGCGGATGTTTTCTACCTTGGTCCTGAAGAAGTTGAGGTAGGTATTGCACTGTTCCTCTGTGGTGTTGGTGTGTTTAGGGGTTTGTGGTTTCAGAAAGTGGTTTATGGTGGAAAATAGTGTCTTAGAGTTGCCAGGGCTATTGTTGATGATATTTGAGTAGAATTGTGACTGTGCCTCCCTGAGGGACCTTGAATAGGCCTTCTGGTGCTCTCTATAGGCCAATCTATGGACAGTTAGTCCAGTGGCTTTGAGTCGACGCTCGAGGACACGCCCAGCTGCCTTCATTTTTCTCAGCTCGCCGGAGAACCAGGGGGCTGAGCGGGAGAAAATGACAGTTCTAGTTTTGACAGGGGCGTGGAGGTCGAGGAGGTTTTTCAGGTTGGTGTTGTAGTAGTCCACTGCTTCGCTGGCTGATGAGGGGGTTGTAGAGGAGAGATGCTCGAGGTCTGAGGTCATGGTGTCCTGGTTGATATGTTTGAAATTTCTAAATGTGATTTGGCGTTTGGGTTTGGCATGAGAGGGGGGAAAGGGCAGCTCCATGGAGATGACCATGTGGTCGGACACACCCAGTGAGTATACCATCAGATTGCTGATGGGGGCGGAGTCAGTGATGACCAGGTCCAGCGTATGTCCCTTTTTGTGTGTGGCGGTATTTACATGCTGAGTGAGGTTGAGAGAGTCCAGTATTTGAAGGAAATCAGATGCAAAAGGACAGGATGGGTTGTCCACGTGGATATTTATGTCGCCAAGTATTTTGATGCTGGCAGAAGTTGTGCAGAGAGTGGTGAGGAGGTCGTGAAATTCTGAGATGAAAATTGAGTTTTGTGTTTTTTTGGGTGGCCGGTAGATGAGAAGCAGGGTCATGGAAAAGGGGGGTTTACATTTAAATGCAAGGCACTCACATGATGACAACGATGGTATGGGGACTGGGGACAGTTCCAGTTGTTTTCTGTGGAAAATGGCTAAACCACCGCCACGGCCGGTGCTGCGAGCCCACTGCTGGTAATTATAGCCAGGGGGACAAGCTAGGTTTAGATTTGTGAACTCCCCTGGTTTGTGCCAGGTTTCAGTGAGGCACATGAAATCAAGTCCCTTGTCAAGAATGTGGGCGTGTATCAGAGCTGGTTTGTCTGTTAGTGATTGTATATTTAAAAGTTCTATTTTGAGAGTTTGAGGATGGATGAATCTCTGGAGAGGCTGAAGTAGACTGAAATCCACTCCACGTATTGTATGCTGCCTGGTGGTGAGAGGAGGCCCCACGATGTTGTTAGTGCACTCCACTCCAGGTTTTCCACTCAGCTTGTAGTGACGCAGCAGTCTCACGTGTTTCCAGTGCTGCTACAAGCTCCCATGTCACCAGTGCACAGACGTGATTGGGGTGCGACGGAGCGTTCGGTGGAACAGATGGTTGGAATAACATGACCAGCCTGGGAATAAACAAACTGTCGGCGGGTGGATCTGTGTGTGTAACGGGGTCGGCGAAAAAGTCCAAGTTGTTTAATAACTAAGATGCATGCTGGAATGGCGCTGATGTTACATTCCAGCAGTTTGGAGATGGAATATTTCAGCATGATGCCGGTCGGAGAGACAAGTTTGTCTGGAATTAGCCGTTAGCCAGCAGGTAATCCAAGGTGCCAGTGGAGCCAGGAGACGGGGACGAAGCACTGAGACAGTCGGGTTGACTGCAGCACCAGTCGCCCGTTGGCTGGGTGGCTGTTTGGCAGCTGACTGTGAAGGTAGCGGTCCCAGGCAACGATGGCCTAACCGCACCGGGGACAGCTGTTGGGCTGCCCGGGTGAAAACCTCACAGCAACAGGTGATCTAGGAAGGGCATGCAGCGCTGGAACGGCCGCACGTTGGAGATTGAAGGGCGGCGAGCCAGCTATGGAGGAAGCGGTCCCAGGCAACGATGGCCTAACCGCGCCGGGGACAGCTGTTGGGCTGCCCGGGCAAGGCCTCACTGCAGCGGCGGAGAAAATGGAAGGACCCGCTGCTGACCGTGGTTGGAGATGGTCAGCTGGACGGTAGCAGGTAGGCAAAAACAGCCGTCTGGGTCGTTACGGTCCGTGCAAAATAACAACAACAACAACAACAACAAGGCTTTCTCGCTAGCACACACTTAAAAACACTTAAAATCACTAAAACACTATAATACGAAAACACTAAATCACTAAAGTGAACGAGTGGCGGAGAAGCGGCGAACAGACAGCGCCAGCGTCCTCTCACGTCCTCTCTGGCCAAAATTCTTAAGGTTAAGGTTAGGTTTAGGACCACTCGGCCCACTTGGTGAGAACTAGGCTGCCCTAGCGTGTCTCATATCTGGCATAGAGGGGCGGGTTCAAAATCTGCGGGAAAAAAAATCCGCCGGATCCTATTGGTTCACCGATCTGTCCGTCAGCCCCCGCCCCGCCCCATGCCCCTCCTCCTCCCCAATGTGTAGCATTGAGAGCCCTGACGTCACATTATTTGGAGCGACGCCCACTGCACTCTGGTTGGTTGGGGAAATGAAACACTTCCTATTCCAGTCGCGTAAATAGGCTGGTCCAGGCTCTTATTTTTTAGCAAAACTAAAAAATAAAAGCCTGGAGCTCGAGGCTAGGTGAGAACAGACTACAGCCATTAAGTTAGGAAGAGGAAGTAGTTAAAGGCAAAAAAACAGTTACGTCGGCGACGCGCCGACTCTAGTGGACTTGAGCAACAAGAGGCACCGCCGAGCGAGCCACCGTGCCGAACGTTGCGAAGTCCACTAGAGCTGACTCAGCGCCGTTCGAGTTATGTACCGATAGGGACAGAATCGTAAATGATCCCCCCCCCCCCAGGTAGTGCCAGCGCCGAGGACTATCTTCCACCACGGAGGAAAGCCGGCCAGTGCTGTCCTCTTGGAATGAGACGCAGTGATTAGGGGCGAAGCAGTTCCACGTGCGTCACAGAAGGGGGCGTTGCCAAGTTACTACGATCGGGTAGGAAAATGACACACGTGGGGGTGGTCATGTAGGAGGAGGGGAGGGACTTGGTCAGGTGGGTGGTGGTAAGGTGCCAACCAGGTATACTTGATGAACTGGTGGGATTTGTCCACATACAAATATCATTTTAACACTTACTGTACAATTTTTGGAAAAACATTCTTCCTCATATATTAATAATACCCAATGATCACCTTTTTAGGGGAAATTAGAACCATGGAACCCTAAAATCCTTATTCAATTCCTTCATTTCAGACAAGTCTGTGGAGTCCAGACTAAAGGTGAAGATGAACTCTCCAGACTCAGCCAGTGCCATTTCTATTAAACAGGAACCTGAAGACCATCCAAACCTCAGTACGTTTAATGTTCTCTCTCTTTCTTAAATATTTTTCTGTTCTGTTGTAGAGCTGTCGCAATATGAACATTTTACTATGCAATAGTCATGACAAAATATATGATAATATCCCGATGATTAAACAAATTGGCCATGTTGCCTTGTGGTGCACACACCATAGGCACCGGAAGGGGGGTCAGAAGGGCCTAGCAATCGGCTTGTCGATCTCGCCGACCGCTGGTCTATTTATTTAAAAAAAGAAATCCCCGACCAGCGCTGGTCTAGCACCCCACTTTTCCCATCGTGTTGCACAATGGTTGTTGTGTATTGGCTGCATGCTTGCCTCTCGCCGCAATGACCGTTCTGTTACTGGCTACGTGTGCAGTTGCTCTCTCAACTCGATAAACTAGGAGCCAGACAAGCTAATACTCAACAAATCGCTGTTCTTTACGTATTCTGCCTGTGGGTGTGAAAGAAGCAGATTAGTCAATGAGCCAGACAAGATTTCATTATTGAAAGAGTGGGCAAAACTATACCTATATTAAATTGTGTATAGAGCATCGCAGTTCCCGCCCACTTCCTGTTTTTTCCTGGTGCCGGAAGGAAAAACTCAATGCATTTTTCCCATTGACATTTCCAAAAATATTTTTATCAATTAATTTAAGCCTAGAATCAAGCCATCCAGGGTCCTGGTGAATCATGACCATAAAACGTTTTTTTCTGTGATTTATTTTATTTTATATTTAATTATATGATATACTATATTTAATAAATACCCTTTGTTTTGCCGTTTTCAATTTTTTTTTTCTCACAGAATCAAACGTTTTATGGTCATGATTCACCAGGACCCTGGATGGCTTGATTCTAGGCTTAAATTAATTAATATAAATATTTTTGGAAATGTCAATGGGAAAAATGCATTGAGTATTTTGCGGTGGAACCCGGAAGGGGCGGGAACTGCGATGCTCTATAGGGTCAATATAAGTAAATAAATATATGATAACCTTTCCACAGGAGCAGCTTTTTCATATTTATCACACATTTTGTTATTTTCCCCATACGCACATGACAGGTGAAAAAATTACAACATTTAAGAAATAGTTATCATAATGAAACTTCCCCAGTTGATTACTTACATGAAGACAATGATTTATCGTATTACAAGTTTTCTGAAATTGGATATTTAAATATGCAAATTAGGCATTAGGAAAATATGCCCGAATTTGCATAACTTTCCAGAATCAACATTGGACCATTGGACAAAGCCAGAGTCAACATTCTTATTTTATTTTGTTTAGATGTTGGAGTCAAAGGTTTTTAACGGGGGAATATTCAATATCTGGCTCAATTTTGGGGCTCTGGCTCATGGACTAGATGCCCGTGGGGCTCGGGCTGCAAGAATCAAGTGCTGCTATGATAGACTGACTGACCAGGGATCAGATTACTGCAGCGCAAATCTATTGAATGCCATCTTCTGTTGTAGGGCTGTCACAATATCTAATTGTACTAAGAAATAATCATGACAAAATATATCATGACAATGATAATATCCTGATGATTAAAACAAATTGCTCACTCTGTCTGGTTGCAGAAACATGGAAAAACTGATTGGCTACTTTCACCTTATTCACTTAAGACCATTATTTGCATCGCAGGAATCCATTCTTCTTCCTTGTGCAATCCTAAATTAAGAAGGATTTCTTCCCTAATATATGAATCCTATAATCTTTGCACCCAAGATTCATATGATGGAGAGTTGGTCTTTGCCATTTTGCCTTCTGCAAATATTATTGTTAATTTTTTCTTCAGTTAAAGGAGAGATCCGGACATTTTAAGTGTTATCTTTGATGTGTCATTAGTCACTCACCGACGTAGGAAGTGGCGTTGAGTTTTTCCAGCGATTCCCCTGTCGTCATTTTTTCGACCCCCTCCGTTGGCATAATGGGAGCGCGTGACTTAAACTTAAGGCACACTGACTATCAAGAAGATAAAAACATGGCACTTCATGTCGAAAAGGTTGCCGTCCCCTGTTCTACATGGACAAAGGAAGAATAGTGTAACATTTTAGAAATCCATTGTTCAATATCATGTTATTGTTCTGCTCCTAGACATCCTGCACCTTGTTGTGTGTAAAGAGGAGGATTCTTCTGAACAGGAGAGGAGCCCCAGTCTGCTCCACGAGAAACCAGAGCCTTCACACATTAAAGAGGAACAGGAGGAGCTACTTCAAAGACCAGAGGAGCCTGATGGATCAATGTTGACAATACTAGCAGTGAAAAGTGAAATTGATGAAGACATCTCTTCACACTGCTCTGAAGTTGAAGTTGAGCTTGAATCTGACACTGAAGTCACTGAAGACAGTGATGATTGGGGTGAGACAAGTGGAGGTGTCCACACTGGAGAAAAACCATTCCAGTGTAAACTGTGTAACAAGAGTTTCAGAGAGTCAGGTTACCTGAAGAGACACCAGCGTGTCCACACTGGAGAAAAAACATTCCAGTGTAAACTGTGTAACAAGAGTTTCAGTGTGTCAGGTGCCCTGAAGAGACACCAGCGTGTCCACACTGGAGAAAAACCATTCCAGTGTAAACTGTGTAACAAGAGTTTCAGAGAGTCATTTAACCTGAAGAAACACCAGCGTGTCCACACTGGAGAAAAACCTTTCCATTGTAAACATTGTGACAAGAGTTTCAGTGAGTCAGGTAGTCTGAACAAACACCAGCGTGTCCACACTGGAGAAAAACCTTTCCAGTGTAAACATTGTGACAAGAGTTTCAGTCAGTCAGGTAAGCTGAAGACACACCAGCGTGTCCACACTGGAGAAAAAACATTCCAGTGTAAACTGTGTAACAAGAGTTTCAGTGGGTTATATGACCTGAATAGACACCAGCGTGTTCACACTGTTGAAAAAACATTCCAGTGTGAACATTGTGACAAGACTTTCAGAGAGTCAGGTAACCTGAAGACACACCAGCGTGTCCACACCGGAGAAAAACCATTCCAGTGTGAACATTGTGACAAGAGTTTCAGTCAGTCAGGTGACCTGAAGAGACATCAGCGTGTCCACACTGGAGAAAAACCATTCCAGTGTAAACATTGTGACAAGAGTTTCAGTGAGTCATGTAACCTGAAGACACACCAGAGTGTCCACACTGGAGAAAAAACATTCCAGTGTGAACATTGTGACAAGAGTTTCAGAGAGTCAGGTAAGCTGAAGACACACCAGCGTGTCCACACTGGAGAAAAACCATTCCAGTGTAAACTGTGTAACAAGAGTTTCAGAGAGTCAGGTTACCTGAAGAGACACTGGCGTGTCCACACTGGGGAAAAACCTTTCCAGTGTAAACTGTGTAACAAGAGTTTCACTCAGTTAGGTCACCTGAAGAAACACCAGAGTGTCCAAACTGGGTAAAAACCTTTCCAGTGTAAACTGTGTAACAAGAGTTTCACTCAGTTAGGTCACCTGAAGAAACACCAGAGTGTCCACACTGGGGAAAAACCTTTCCAGTGTAAACATTGTGATAAGAGTTTC
Organism: Gymnoscopelus braueri; assembly: GCF_963280865.1. NCBI lineage: Eukaryota > Metazoa > Chordata > Actinopteri > Myctophiformes > Myctophidae > Gymnoscopelus > Gymnoscopelus braueri. The sequence continues at coordinate 58,366,480 of NC_137604.1, forward strand.
AGTGCGTCATTTTTTCTTAAGCAACACAAGCGTAGCCACACTGGAGAAAAACCTTTTCAGTGTAAACATTGTGACAAGAGTTTCAGTGAGTCAGGTAATCTGAAGAGACACCAGCGTGTCCACACTGGAGAAAAAACATTCCAGTGTAAACATTGTGACAAGAGTTTCAGTGAGTCAGGTAGTCTGAAGACAAACCACTGTACAGGGGCGTGCTTAATGATCAGGAGGCCCTAGGCAAACCCCAGTATGAGGCCCCTGGAGGGGGGGGGGGGGGGGGGGGGGAAGAGAGAGAGAGAGAGAGAGAGACGAAGAAAATGCCGGTAGCCTATATGGAATAAGTCTCCTCTGGTTTGAGGGAGGCCCTAGTGTTGAGATCTCATGGGGCCCCCCGGACAGTTTTTAAATTGCTTGATTCAGTATTTAGATATTTGATATTAATTTTATCAGACAGGCCCCCTTCCTATACAAACCCATTATAACTTCAAATTCCATTTTTAATCAGCTGACTCTGAGGAAGGTCAAAAGACCAAAACGTCAGTCTATACTTGCACCTAAATAAATAAAAGGCTTAAAAAGTCTGTGTTGCTCCAGCGTTGATCTCTTCTCCATTTTTAATACATTTTTTTTGTTGTATTTAATTATTTTCATTCTCCAAAGAATATATAAAAAATATATTAGAAGGACAATATCAGTCACTAGAACCAAGGACGGATGTTTCCGATGAATCTAACATGGTTAAAATGGAGTTTGTAGTTACATTGGGTTTGTATAGGAAGGGGGCGTGTCTGATAAAATGAATATCAAATATCTAAATACTGAATCAAGCAACTTAAAAACTGTCCGGGATGCTCCCAAAAGCCTGAGTAAGACGATAAAATGACCCAAAGATTTTTTTTAAGTGAAATATCCCTTCAAGTGTTAACGGTAACAATGACGCTTTTGCATGTTTTTCCATAAATCAGGGCCATTGAACACCCTTTACGTCTATGTGTTGGTAAAAAAAACAGGACCAGGTCATGGCTACCAACTAAAATGTTTTAAAAAAAAGAGATCAAGCAAGACTATAACCAGGGGTCATCAACATGTCCGTACACAGACAAATGTGTCCGTGGCAAAGACTTGGTCTTGTCCGTGGCAATTTTTTTGATTTACACACCATTATAATGTTCTTATTTAGTTTTCTTCAGAATATGTATGACTCTGATTTACTATGACACTATACAGTATGGAACATTAGGAGTCCTACTAGTACTAGTGGTTCTTAAATGTTTTATTTGCAAGGACCACCATAACTCTGAGAGTGTACAAATGGAACCAAATGGACCCTTACGGGTCCATTTGGTTCCAATTGTACACGCTCAGAGTTACAGACCTGTTATATGGTCATTCAGGGCTAGCTCTTTATGTGTTTCTGGTAATATTATTGTCCACTCATTTTGTATGTCCGTGGCAAAAATGGAATTTAGACCAAAATGTCCACCACAAGAAAGCATGGTGATGACCCCTGCTATAACTGAAGAGAGATACCTCCTCCACCAACCAACCCCAGCCCCCATCCATCCTGAAAACTTGACCTCATAGCTTTTTAGATGTTGAGATGCTGAATTTCAATTAATAAACATGTCAAAACCTTTAAAAGTAGTTGTTTTTGTTGTGGTTGTGTATTAATAACATGTCCAAAATAGGACTGCTGGACAAGACCATCCACAGGTTGAACTTCAATGTTAATAGCCCACAACTTGATAAACCTGGTTTAATGACTGGTTCTCACTGATAACGACCCCCCCCTCCGGGGACCACCAGTGGTCCTTGGGGGGTAGCCTACCAGCGGGGGGCCCCCCAGCAAAATTAGTTAACATAGCGTCACAATCATTTTAACCACTTAGCTTTGGCTATTCAAAAATAGCAGATATACAAGCTTTTGTTAGGGTTAGGGTTAGGCCGTTGCTCCACCTCCGTGCCCGGCGTCGCTTGTAGATCTGCTATTTTTGAAAAATCTTGAACATTTGTGCATATCTTTGAATATTTATAATCATAAGCGAACATTTTTAACTCAAATCTTTGCTTCTGGGGGTCCCTGGCACAAAACATTTTCAGATGGGGGTCCGCGGCCAAATGTATATCAATTTAGGGGTCCTTGGCATGAAAAAGGTTGAAACCCACTTTTGTTCAGTAACAGGTGTCTCTCCAGCTCTCTATTAAATAGAAGATAGCTACATTTTCAGGTTGGGATACTAATTGTATGTAATGCTAACTAAATGCCTCAACTCCTACAATGCCAAGTGCTTAAGTTGTCAGGGTGAGGGGTCCCCATTTCAAATGTCATTATCTTGGGGGTCACGTCTGAAAAGTTTGGGAATCTGTAGTGCCACATTTTCTTATTCCCCTCCTGCCCATTAGGTGGCGCGCCTACTCATTGGAGTCGGACGCAACATCCTTGAAAAGCCAGACAAGAAGAAGGACAACAAACCAGGGTTGCCATGTCTGCTTATTATAAGTAAAGTTTTTTGTAAATATAAAGTTGGCTTGTTTCCTAAGTGTTGTTTAAACCAGTGGTTTTCAAATATTTTCATGTCAAGGACTTTCATGACTCAAGGACCCCCAAATTAATATGTATTTGTCCATAAATGGTAAATAAATACATTTGTCCATGTATCCTAATCTGAAAATATTTTGTGCCAGGGACCCCCGCACCAGATTTGTGTTGTTAAAAATGTTTAAAGATAATAGCAGATCTAGCAGATCTACAAGCTCACAGCCACAACGTGTTGTGAGGCTCTTTTCAAATAGGCTAGATATCATATAGGTTTAAAGTGCTCATGTGGCCTGCTTTTGGACTTCTTTTCCTATACCTGGTTGCTTATTTCTCTCACAAAACCTGGCAACACTGCTCTAGTGCCACAATGCAGTAGTGAAAACAGCATGGTGTGTTGACTGACTGTTGTTGACACTTTAAAATACCATAGATTTATATCAAAGTCAAATGCAAAGAAAAGTAAAACGTGTCGTTTCTAAACAGTGTCGTCGTTAAGCAGCAGGAGGACGTTTGTTAGCAGCTCAACCACTGAAACACAGCAGGTATAAAGATCAACTCATTCAGGTTGTTTTGCATCTATGTTAGCCATGAGAGTTCCTGCTTTAGAGTGGTGTTCGATTTGTTTTACATTTACAACTCTCACATGTACATAAACGTTCACATTTCAAATATAAAGTGCTGACCCATGAGCCACGGATGTTACAAGTTGATCCGTTCCGCGATAAGTACCCGTATCTCCCGTATTGTTCAATAAAAAACATTTTAATCCGATCGCCGGCCATTTTCTCCAAATTTTCTCCCATGCTTTCAACCATGCGACACTAACGGTTGGGAGGTGTATTGCACTCTGATGATCGGATTAAAAAGCTTTTTATTGAACAATACGGGAGATACGGGTACTTATCGCGGAACGGATCAACTTGTAACATCCGTGGCTCAGGGGTATAAAGCACTTCTGAACGTTTATGTACATGTGAGAGTTGGCAATGTAAAAACATCGAACACCACTCTAAACCAGGAACTCTCGGTTCCATGACTGTCATGTTTCAGGGCTACATCTATGTATCATTTTAGATGAACGGATCACGTCTTGTTTAATCTATTTGTCTTTATTAACGCATCGTTTAAGTTGGAACATAAATCCAATTACTTTAATAGCTGTTAGGTTGTTATAAGGTGATCATAAACACAAACAATAGCTCCAGACCATAGCAGCAGCAATAATACATGTATGTTTTTGTTAGCCTGGGACCAGGCTATGGTTTTGTTGTTGTTGACGTCACTATTGTCACTGTAACCCTATAGTTCAGTGGTTCTCAACCTGTGGGTCGGGACCCCCAGGGGGGTCCCCACATGATTTTGGGGGGTCCCCAGGTGACGGTGAAGTGACAATTTTAGGACCTTTAAGACCTTTTTAATACCTCGAAAATAATTTACTGCATCAAAAGTAATCAACAAAGTACTATAAAAACTGGTCAAACATTGGCCAAATTGTCAAATAAAATAAGAAATAGGGAAACGTTTTGAAAATAGCCGAGCTTATAGATCTGCTATTTTCACAATAGCAGATCCTCAACTCCTACCCTTATCAGGGTGGGGGGTCCTCAGTTCAAATATGATTATCTTGGGGGGTCTCGGCCTGTTAACCACCAGTAGTATCTTTACTCTTTCAGACAGAGTCTGTCTGTAATGTTAATGTGATTGTCAAGTGAAGTTAGAGCTCCATGTCTTCATGCACCTTGAATCCTTCTACCAACTAAACATCTGTCATGCTGTATTGTGTCAGACCTAGAATGACCATCCAGGTAATGCATGGCATTGGAAATGATCTCCCTGTCTTGTTCATGGGCTGCAAATTGACAGTTTAGCTCCAAACTCACCTGTCTGCTGTTATTATCAATTGACAAAGGATTTCTCCTTATTTTTCAAATTATATAGTGTAACTTTATTGTTACATCACAATTTTACGAAAACGGCAAACACGCAGTGGGAATATTAATTCAGCTTTAAATGCTGAAAAGAGAAAAAAATATCAGTTGAATTTGCACATGTCTATAATCTGCATACAAGCAATAGATGGTTTGACATAGGGCCATAGGCCTATATCTTTTGAACTGGTGGGTTTTGTCCACATAAAAATATAATTTTAACACAATTTTTGGAAGAACATTCTTCCTCATATATTAATAATACCCAATGATCACCGTTTTAGGGGAAGTAGAACCATGGAACCCTAAAGTCCTTATTCAATTCCTTCATTTCAGACAAGTGTGTGGAGTCCAGACTAAAGGTGAAGATGAACTCTCCAGACTCAGCCAGTGCCATTTCTATTAAACAGGAACCTGAAGACCATCCACACCTCAGTACGTTTAATGTTCTCTCTCTTTTAGAGGTGCTGCGATCAAGGTTTTTGCGATCCGATCCGATTCCGATCAGGCAGCATCAAAACTGATCCGATCCGATAAGGCATATCATAGTCTTTATACTGTCTATCTAAAAAAAAATATTTTAAAATGTTTTGTTGCTCTGTAAAGCACTTTGAGCTGCATTTATGTCATGAAAGGTGCTATATAAATAAAGTTTATTATTATTATCTAATGTTGACCCCCCCCCCCCCGTCCCCCCCCCTACACCTCTCGTCCGCACACCGCTCAGAAAAAAGAAAAGAAAAGTATTTTGCTGCGTGTCTGAATCACTTTCTCTTTTATCCCAAATGCGTCCCCATCAGTGTAAAGGAAGAGCCTCGATGGACAGCTAGGCCTACCATGTTGCAAAAGACGCCATCTATGTTTCCCTTTTATGTAGGCATTGTCTTTTTTAATAAGACGGACAATAATAGATCCTGTGGGTTAATGATTAATCACCAGGTTCGAGAGAGCAGTGGTGGAAAAAGTAGTCACATTGTTTAGTCTTATCCAATGATAACAAAATATTCTAGTTTTGGGTCTGAGAGTCTGACTAAATCTCATCAAATGGTGGGATCCGTGGCTTAAATGTGGAATAAATAATGGACCTTGATATGAACAGGGTTGAAAACCACTGGCCTGGAGGAGAGGGGATGAGAGGGGAGAATGACTGAGGAATAGACGGTAGGACAAAAACGGCAGAAGAAAGTGGTTGTCTCTAGTAGTCTACACCCTCCCCAAGGTTAGGGTTGGCAGTGATAGGGACTATACAGTACATAATATTGTCTCTGTCGGGTGGAAAATTGTTCAATAAAAAGCTTTTTAATCCGATCGTCGGCCATTGTCTCCGAATTTTCTCTGATGCTTTCAACTATGCAACACTACTGGTTGGGAGGTGTATTGCACTCTGATACATTACAAAAATATATATTGAAAATGGCCACCGAACAATACGGAAGATACAGGTACTTAGACCTTTTGCGGCTCAACTTGTAACATCCGTGGCTCGGGGGTCAGCACTTTATATTTGAAATCTGAACGTTTATGTAGAAGGCAGTTGTAAATGTAAAAGAAATCGCAAACCAGGAACAAGTGGGCCCATGACTGTCATGGTATGACAGTCATGTTTCAGGGCTACAGCTAGGCTAGATTTCATATTTCATATGGAGTATAGCTCATATGAAAACTAATAGAATACGCACATCACTTCATTGAGGTGCTGGGTTGGAAGGTAATATGAAGAAAAAGAAAAAACCAGCACACTCATCTGCTCCAATGTAAATTTATTGACAATGTTTCGAGCCAAGGCTCTTCTTCATGGGGTCAAACTGGAGAAGTTTGTACCTCACCCACTTAAATAGACACCCACAGGTCACGTTATCTATCAGTGGGTGGGACAACACCACAGGGTAATCAGATAGAGAAACACATCTAATAGATACAGTGTTCAACATTTACATATCCACAGAACTACACAGAGGATGTTGTTGTCATCAACAACAACATGGACGAAGGAAGAATAGAGTTACATTTTAGAAATCCATTGTTCAATATCATGTTATTGTTCTGCTCCTAGACATCCCGCACCTTGTTGTGTGTAAAGAGGAGGATTCTTCTGAACAGGAGAGAAGCCCCAGTCTGCTCCACGAGAAACCAGAGCCTTCACACATTAAAGAGGAACAGGAGGAGCTACTTCAAAGACCAGAGGAGCCTGATGGAGCAATGTTGACATTACTAGCAGTGAAACGTGAAATTGATGAAGACATCTCTTCACACTGTTCTGAAGTTGAAGTTGAGCTTGAATCTGACACTGAAGTCACTGAAGACAGTGATGATTGGAGTGAGACGAGTGGAGGTGTCCACACTGGAGAAAAAACATTCCAGTGTAAACTGTGTAACAAGAGTTTCAGTGAGTCACGTTACCTGAAGAGACACCAGCGTGTCCACACTGGAGAAAAAACATTCCAGTGTAAACTGTGTAACAAGAGTTTCAGAGAGTCAGGTCAGCTGAAGACACACCAGCGTGTCCACACTGGAGAAAAAACATTCCAGTGTAAACATTGTGACAAGAGTTTCAGTCAGTCATTTAGCCTGAAGACACACCAGCGTATCCACACTGGAGAAAAACCTTTCCAGTGTAAACATTGTGACAAGAGTTTCAGTCAGTCATCTGACCTGAAGAGACACCAGCGTGTCCACACTGGAGAAAAACCATTCCAGTGTAAACTGTGTAACAAGAGTTTCAGTCAGACATCTGCACTGAAGAGACACCAGTGTGTTCACACTGGAGGACAAAACATTCCAGTGTGAACATTGTGACAAGAGTTTCAGTGAGTCATTTTCTCTTAAGCAACACCAGCGTATCAACACTGGAGAAAAAACATTCAAGTGTGAACATTGTGACAAGAGTTTCACTCAGTCAGGTAGGCTGAAGACACACCAGCGTGTCCACACTGGAGAAAAAACATTCCAGTGTGAACATTGTGACAAGAGTTTCACTCAGTCATGTGACCTGAAGACACACCAGCGTACAGGGGCGTGCTTAAGGAGGCCCTTGGCAAACCCCACTATGAGGCCCCTGGGTCGGGACCCATATATGGGTCACGGACCAATTTTTCAAGTTTTTACAAGTTATATTCATAGTGAATTGTTATGAAATTAAATAATATCACTCTCTCTTTCTCTCCAATGGTGGCATTCAGTTATAAAGCATTGTTTTTCAGTCTTTTGTCTCAGTCACTGCTCTAAGAAAACAAATCTCATGGGGCCCCCTTGTGACAAGAGTTTCACTCAGTCAGGTGACCTGAAGAGACACCAGCGTATCCACACTGGAGAAAAGCCTTTCCACTGTCGAGTGTCAACATTGTGACAAGAGATTCAATCACCCAGGTTACTTTAAAATACATCAGCTTATTCACACCAAAAGGATCAAATTGACCCTCCTAGAGTCTTTGTTTTTTAGTCACACCTAAGGTCTTCGGGTAAATTTGACTCATTGAGTGCCAGAATGAATTAATGAATTAAATCAGCCAGTGCCAGAGCATTTTTACCAACCTTTCAAGAGCCACAGAACATATTGCTCCAGGACGATCGACACACAGAGTGTCGGTTGTTACAAGTTGATCCGTTCCGCGATAAGGACCCGTATCTCCCGTATTGTTAAATAAAAAGCATTTTAATCCGATCATTAGAGTGCAATACACCTCCCAACCATTAGTGTTGCATGGTTGAAAGTTATGGAGAAAATGGCCGGTGATCGGATTAAAATGCTTTTTATTGAACAATACAGGAGATACGGGTACTTATTGCGGAACGGATCAACTTGTAACATCCGTGGCTCGGGGGTCAGCACTTTATATTTGAAATATGAACGTTTATGTACATGTGAGAGTTGGCAATGTAAAAAAATCGAACACCACTCTAAACCAGGAACTCTCGGCTCCATGACGCTTGTATACACGAATCCACGGAGCGCTGCCCTGCGCGCAGCCATTGCTGCGGTGTCAACGCTCCGCGGACGCGACGCCGCAGCAATGGCCGCCTACAGGCAGCTACAGGCAGCACGTCTGTGGATTCGTCTATACAAGCGTCATGTGAACCATGGCTAGCCGAATAATAGCATATTGGGCAATAACCCCCTTTTGAAGATCCTTGGAGACGCTGCTGTGCTGCTGTGCCAGAAGCGCTTCCATTAAAACGCCATAAAAATAAAGGCAGGAGGATAATAATAATAGTAATGGGCCTGGCATTAAAACAATGGTAATAGGTAAACATCGACTAGTCGACTACCACTGGGGCAAATTAGTCGACCAGTAAAAATCTCTAGTCGTGAAAGCCCTACTCCGATATCGAGAGGGCACAAATACATGGACCACGTCACTGTGTAGAGTTTAACCAGCAAACAAAATAAGTCTCCGATTGGCATTTGAGTCAACAAACCGTTCAATTTACAGATGAAGAGGATCATCAGCAGAAAAACGTTTGTGTGTGTGTGTGTGTGTGTGTGTGTGTGTGTGTGTGTGTGGTGTGTGGTGTGTGGTGTGTGGTGTGTGGTGTGTGTGTGTTGGCATGGGAGGGTGTAATGGTGAGTTTGTGCCCAGGGCCCGTAGTCATGTTAATCCGTACATGGTATTGAGACTGAGAAGAAAATTGCTTGACTGATTCTTTAATGGTCTGCTTCTTGTTAATCATGTCCTGTCCTTGCTTGTGCCCTGTCTCAGGGGGACTCCGGTGGTCCCCTGGTGTGTGAGAAGGACAACATGTGGACCCTGGTCGGCATCGTGTCCTGGGGCAGCAGCCGATGCTCCACCTCCGTGCCCGGCGTCTACTCCCGCGTGGCCCAGTTCAGCAGCTGGGTGGACCAAAACACTTTTTTTTAGATCAAGCAAGACTATAACCAGGGGTCATCAATATGTCCGTACACAGACAGATGTGTCCGTGGCAAAGACTTGGTCTCAGTGTTGATTTTGTCGACTAAAATTATGTCGAAAAATGTTGGTCGATTACCTTTTTTCACTGACAAAAACGAAATAAAAACGAAATAAAAACTAAGCTACGACGACTAAAACTATTACTAAATATATTGACAATTTCTTCAACAAATGAAAACTAGACTAAAATGTTAGTGAGGGATCTAGTGGAGAAGAGATCCAGTAGAACTAAAAGACAAGTCATTTCATGTTTGGTTGAGCTCGGGTGTTGCTCTCGGGTGTTTATGCAACCAAGTGTAAAATCAGCCATTATGACGCCATCAAGGCACCGCCAACATACATTTTAGTCCACTAATTTGTCAACTGTAGATTTAGTCGACTGTAATCTTATGATATTTAGTCGACTAAAACTAGACAAAATCTAAAACATTTCAGATGACTAAAATATGACTAAAACTAAATGGAATTTTATTCAAAAGACTATGAATAAAACTAAATCAAAATTTGCTGTCAAAATCAACACTGCTTGGCCTTGTCCGTGGCAATTTTGTATTTACACACCATTATAATGTTCTTATTTAGTTTTCTTCAGAATATGTATGACTCTGATTTACTATGACACTATGTATGGGACATTAGGAGTCCTACTAGTACTAGTGGTTCTTAAATGTTTTATTTGCAAGGACCACCATACGGGTCCATTTGGTTCCATTTGTACACTCTCAGAGTTACAGACCTGGCTGTTATATGGTCATTCAGGGCTAGCTCTGTATGTGTTTCTGGTAATATTATTGTCCACTCATTTTGTTAAATGGAATTTTGACCAAAATGTCCACCAGAGATATACCTCGTCCACCATCCATCCTGAAAACTTGACCTCATAGCTTTTTAGATGTTGAGATGCTGAATTTCAATTAATAAACATGTCAAAACCTCTTTAAAAGTAGTTGTTTTTGTTGTGGTTGTGTATTAATAACATGTCCAAAATAGGACTGCTGGACACGACCATCCACAGGTTGAACTTCAATGTTAATGTTAATGCCATTTTAATACATTCTCAATGTGCTCCTGTGTGATAGCCCACAGCTTGATAAACCTGGTTTAATGACTGGTTCTCACTGATAACGACCCCCCGCTCCGGGGACCACCAGTGGTCCTTGGGGGGTAGCCTACCAGCGGGGGTCCCCCCGGCAAAATTAGTTAACATAGCGTCACAATCATTTTAACCACTTAGCTTTGGCTATTCAAAAATTGCAGATATACAAGCTCATAGCGTGGCACCGAGTGCCACGCTATGAGCTTGTAGATCTGCTATTTTTGAAAAATCTTGAACATTACTGCATATCTTTGAATATTTATATTTATAAGCGAACATTTTTAACTCAAATCATTGCTTCTGGGGGTCCCTGGCACAAAACATTTTAAGATGGGGGTACGCGGCCAAATTTATATCAATTTAGGGGTCCTTGGCATGAAAAAGGTTGAAACCCACTTTTGTTCAGTAACAGGTGTCTCTCCAGCTCTCTATTAAATAGAAGATAGCTACATTTTCAGGTTGGGATACTAATTGTATGTAATGCTAACTAAATGCCTCAACTCCTACAATGCCAAGTGCTTAAGTTGTCAGGGTGAGGGGTCCCCATTTCAAATGTCATTATCTTGGGGGTCACGTCTGAAAAGTTTCTGAATCTGTAGTGCCACATTTTCTCATTCTTCTCCTGCCCAGTAGGCGGCGCGCCTGCTCATTGGAGTCGGACGCAACTTCCTTGAAATGCCAGACAAGAAGAACAACAAAGCAGGGTTGCCATGTCTGCTTATTATAAGTAAGGTTTCTTGTAAATATTGAAAGTTGCTGCGAGTTGCGTTTTTTGTGGCAGGGACCTCCGCACCAGATTTGTGTTGTTAAAATGTTTCAAAGATAATAACAGATCTAGCAGATCTACAAGCTCACAGTCACAACGTGTTGTGAGCTTGTAGATTGGCTCTTTTCAAATAGGCTAGATATGTCATAATAGGTTTAAAGTGCTCATGTGGCCTGCTTTTGGGCTTGTTTGCCTATACCTGGTTGCTTATTTCTCTCACAAAACCTGGCAACACTGCTCTAGTGCCACAATGCAGTAGTGAAAACAGCATGGTGTGTTGACTGACTGTTGTTGACACTTTAAAATACCATAGATTTATATCAAAGTCAAATGCAAAGAAAAGTAAAACGTGTCGTTTCTAAACAGTGTCGTCGTTAAGCAGCAGGAGGACGTTTGTTAGCAGCTCAACCACTGAAACACAGCAGGTATAAAGATCAACTCATTCAGGTTGTTTTGCATCTATGTTAGCCATGAGAGTTCCTGCTTTAGAGTGGTGTTCGATTTGTTTTACATTTACAACTCTCACATGTACATAAACGTTCAGATTTCAAATATAAAGTGCTGACCCATGAGCCACGGATGTTACAAGTTGATCCGTTCCGCGATAAGTACCCGTATCTCCCGTATTGTTCAATAAAAAACATTTTAATCCGATCGCCGGCCATTTTCTCCAAATTTTCTCCGATGCTTTCAACCATGCGACACTAATGGTTGGGAGGTGTATTGCACTCTGATGATCGGATTAAAATGCTTTTTATTGAACAATACGGGAGATACGGTACTTATCGCGGAACGGATCAACTTGTAACATCCGTGGCTCAGGGGTATAAAGCACTTCTGAACGTTTATGTACATGTGAGAGTTGGCAATGTAATAGCCCTAGAATGTCTGTGATCTTACATACATTTCAAGTATTCCAAATACACAGTCATAGATCTCTCTCGGTCCCCCACTGTGTAGTGCCCATCTGCGCGGCCATAAAAGTGCTCTAAACTCCGTCTGTACTCACCCAATAATTAATTCCTAAGACGTGTAGTCATATTTTGTCCTCTAGTTTCATATCCATGTGAAAGTTCTGCCAGAAAACGTGTGTTTAGTCAAATATCTCCACTTATTCACGAGCTGCACACGGACGAGTTCTGTGCGACGCGAGGGGCCAGGAATGATTGCAGCACTGAATATACGTAACTTCCTTTAGGACGCACAAATGTTTGGGACACACAATTGGCAGGTGATGATTCATTACCCCGCACCAATAACAAGCACCGGTCAATTGTGTGTCCCAAACATTTGTGCGTCCTAAAGGAAGTTACGTATATTCAGTGCTGCAATCATTCCTGGCCCCTCGCGTCGCACAGAACTCGTCCGTGTGCAGCTCGTGAATAAGTGGAGATATTTGACTAAACACACGTTTTCTGGCAGAACTTTCACATGGATATGAAACTAGAGGACAAAATATGACTACACGTCTTAGGAATTAATTATTGGGTGAGTACAGACGGAGTTTAGAGCACTTTTATGGCCGCGCAGATGGGCACTACACAGTGGGGGACCGAGAGAGATCTATGACTGTGTATTTGGAATACTTGAAATGTATGTAAGATCACAGACATTCTAGGGCTAGCAATGTAAAAACATCGAACACCACTCTAAACCAGGAACTCTCGGTTCCATGACTGTCATGTTTCAGGGCTACATCTATGTATCATTTTAGATGAACGGATCACGTCTTGTTTAATCTATTTGTCTTTATTAACGCATCATTTAAGCTGCAACATAAATCCAATTACTCTGTTAGGTTGCTATAAGGTTGATCATAAACACAAACAATAGCTCCTTAGCAGCAGCAATAAATCTATATACATTGTTTTGTTGTTGTTGACGTCACTATTGTCATGGTAACCCTATAGTTACATCAATGCTACATGATTACAGGCTGTTTTGTGTTGTTGAAAGTCTGTTCTTGGAGGTGGGAAGCCTCTCACCACCCCATCTTCTCTGTACAATGCACTTTTTGGCCAGAAAAGAAAATATTTCACCGGAAGGAAATAATGTTTTGGTTGCTCCACTGCGCCCTCTACAGATCTGGTCAATGGAATTTTTCTATTGACCAGATTTTTCCTTCCGGTGAAATATTTTCTTTTCTGGCCAAAAAGTGTATTTTACAGAGAAGATGGGGTGCTGAGAGGCTTCCCACCTCCGAGAATAGACTTTCAACAACACAAAACAGCCTTTGTTTTGGTGAGTACCGAAGTGGTGGTTTTGTTTATTTTCACTACAGTAGGAGCCCTCGCAGGGCAGTGGAATTCCTTGTCTATGCGCAGAGCCGAGCGCCTGGCAGAGCGTTAGAGAGAACTCACTTAACGCTCTGGACCAGGGCAGGGCTACCTGTAAACCACCAGTAGTATCTTTACTCTGTCAGACAGAGTCTGTCTGTAATGTTAATGTGATTGTCAAGTGAAGTTAGAGCTCCATGTCTTCTTCATGCACCTTGAATCCTTATACCAACTAAACATCTGTCATGCTGTATTGTGTCAGACCTAGAATGACCATCCAGGCAATGCATGGCATTGGAAATGATCTTTCTGTCTTGTTCATGGGCTGCAAATTGACACTTTAGCTCCAAACTCAACTCACTTATAATTGACAAAGGATGTCTCCTTATTTTTCAAATTATATAGAGTGTAAACTTTATTGTTACATCACAATTTTACGAAAATTGCAAACATGCAGTGGGAATATTAATTCAGCTCTAAATGCTGAAAAGAAAAAATAATCGGTTGAATTTGCATCATGTTTATAATAGGCTATGCATACAAGCAATAGATCTTTTGACTTAAGGCCATGATAGGCCTGTATCTTTTTTTATATATGTGTTGACAAATGTTGGGCAAATACATATTTTATTTGAGGTTTGGCACTATTGTAATATATTTTTCATGAAGAATAATGCATTCTAATGACATACCAAAGCTTTGGTCCTATGTAAGTCTGCCTTTGAGCAGACGTGAGAGAGAGCGAGCCTCCTGCAAAATTCACAGACAAAAGAATGAATGGATCAGACTACTGTATGATTGATTGATTGAATACTTTAGTTAGAAAAGATATGGAAACAGTACATGGAAGTACAATTTACAATAATAGGTCCTCTAAACTGGATCTCTCATAAAAGCACATGGCTTATTTAAAATGAGATCCCTGTGCACTCAAATCATGATGACATTTAAGAAGACATACACATATACACTACTATGCAGAACGTCATACAATCAGGTTACTGGTATGAAAAACTACTAACATTGGAAGTTGCGTAAATTCCTTTACGTAAAAAATATGGGCGTAAACAGGTTAGTGAATCGGGGCCCAATGTGTCTCATCGGGATGCATCATTATTCAATACCTTGTAGATCTGCTTTTTTCAGATCACCTACGTATCTAAATTAGGTTACAGTGATTTTGATGCTATACATCCCCTGGAACCCCCTCAAGGACCCCTGAGGGACGGGTCCCCGGACTTCAGTTTGAGAACCACTATTCTAATCTATACCCTTTTGTAAACAGCTGTGCAGAGCCATGGGCTGTCCTTTCATGAGGTGGGATTAGGGGGACTAGCTAAGTGGGGGGTCAGGAGGGATGAGGGGGACTAGCTAGTGGGGGGTCAGGAGGGATGAGGGGGACTAGCTAGTGGGGGTCAGGAGGGATGAGAGGGACTAGCTAGTGGGGGGTCAGCGTGTCACTTCATTACCCGATCGTAGTAACTTGGCAACGCCCCCTTCTGTGACGCACGCGAAACTGCCTCTCACATGAGCGGACCACTTTAAATAAATCCCAAAACCCTGAAATACCACTAGGGATGGGACCATATGAACATTTCATGTCACGAGTATTGTGACCAAAATAATTGCGATTCACGATATTATCACGATAATCAAAAAATGCTTTAAAACACTTAAAATGCCACTTTTGTTAACCACTTGAACCCCAGCATCCCTAGTCTGGGGTGGAACATTTGCCAAAAATAGCAGATCTACAAGCTCACAACGCGACGCGTTGCAATCCCAGCATCTAGTCTGGATGGAATCCCTCTCCCGCCATTGTTTATTTATCTAATCTAAAATGTGTCACATTATTTTATTAGGGTTAAGGTTAGGTTTAGGACCACTCGGCCCACTTGGTGAGAACAAGGCTGCCCTAACGTGTCTCATATCTGGCATAGAGGGGCGGGTTCAAAATCTGCCTATTGGTTCACCGATCTGTCCGTCAGCCCCCGCCCCGCCCCATGCCCCTCCTCCTCCCCAATGTGTAGCATTGAGAGCCCTGACGTCACATTATTTGGAGCGACGCCCACTGCGCTCTGGTTGGTTGGGGAAATGAAACACTTCCTATTCCAGTCGCATCAATAGGCTGGTACAGGCTCTTATTTTTCAACAAAACTAAAAAATAAAAGCCTGGAGATTGAGGCTAGGTGAGAACAGACTACAGCCATTAAGTTAGGAAGAGGAAGTAGTTAAATCCAAATAACAGTTACAACGTCGGAGGCGCGCCGACTAGTGGACTTGAGCAACAAGAGGCACCGCCGAGCGAGTCGCCGTGCCGAACGTTGAAGTCCACTAGAGCTGACTCAGCGCTGTTGCAGTTATGTACCGATAGGAACAGAATCGTAAATGACCCCCCCCCCCCCAGGCAGTGCCAGCGCCAGCGCCGAGGACTATCTTCCACCACGGAGGAAAGCCGGCCAGTGCTGTCCTCCTGGAATGAGACGCAGTGATTAGGGGCGAAGCAGTTCCGCGTGCGTCACAGAAGGGGGCGTTGCCAAGTTACTACGATCGGGTTGGAAAACGACACACGTGGGTGTGGTCATGTAGGAGGAGGGGAGGGACTTGGTCAGGTGGGTGGTGGTAAGGTGCCAACCAGGTATACTTGATGAACTGGTGGGTTTTGTCCACATACAATTGGAAAAACGTTCTTCCTCATATATTAATAATACCCAATGATCACCTTTTTAGGGGAAACTAGAACCACGGAACCCTAAAGTCCTTATTCAATTCCTTCATTTCAGACAAGTGTGTGGAGTCCAGACTAAAGGTGAAGATGAACTCTCCAGACTCAGCCAGTGCCATTACTATTAAACAGGAACCTGAAGACCATCCACACCTCAGTACGTTTAATGTTCTCTCTCTTTCTTAAATATTTTTCTGTTCTGTTGTAGAGCTGTCGCAATATGAACATTTTACTATGCAATAGTCATGACAAAATATATGATAATATCCCGATGATTAAACAAATTGGCCATATTGCCTTGTGGTGCACACACCATAGGCACCGGAAGGGGGGTCAGAAGGGCCTAGCAATCGGCTTGTCGATCTCGCCGACCGCTGGTCTATTTATTAATTCTTTAAATCCCCGACCAGCGCTGGTCTAGCACCCCACTTTTCCCATTGTGTTGCACAATGGTTGTTGTGTATTGGCTGCATGCTTGCCTCTCGCCGCAATGACCGTTCTGTTACTGGCTACGTGTGCAGTTGCTCTCTCAACTCGATAAACTAGGAGCCAGACAAGCTAATACTCAACAAATCGCTGTTCTTTACGTATTCTGCCTGTGGGTGTGAAAGAAGCAGATGCCCGTGGGGCTCGGGCTGCAAGAATCAAGTGCTGCTATGATAGACTGACTGACCAGTGATCAGATTACTGCAGCGCAAATCTACATAAACGTTCAGATTTCAAATATAAAGTGCTGACCCCCATGCCACGGATGTAACAAGTTGAGGCGCAAAAGGTCTAAGTACCTGTATCTGCCGTATTATTCAATAAAAAGCTTTTTAATCCGATCGCCGGCCATTGTCTCCGAATTCTCTCTGATGCTTTCAACTATGCGACACTACTGGTTGGGAGGTGTATTGCACTCTGATACATTACAAAATAAACTAGAAAATGTGCTCCTCGGAGCACAAGTCTCCGCCAGCAGACTATAGCAATTATATTATCATAGCAATAACTAATGAGATACAGTAGAGTAAAAGATATATACTGTAGTTAAATAAAAAGGTGTATGTTAAAGAAATATTTACTATGACTGATTGATCCTGTCTTACCTCGCTTCAAAAACGTAAACGGCTTTTTGAAGTGACACACCTTTTTATAGGATTGTATTTCGTCATGCGTCCCTCTAGCCAATCAGAGACATTGATGTCAACATATTGACACGTATTAAGAGTTCGGCTTTGTTGTGGGATCATTTCAACTCTAGTCCTCTTCTACGTTACAATTGTAGATGAGTATGCTTTCTTAGCTTTGGCCTTCTGCGCCTTTGCTTGACCAATGTTAGGTGTTCTCAGAGGGAAACACACACGCACAGACGGGTGACTTGGACTTACTGAAGGTACTGTTCCAATCAAGTCTGATTGATCCTGTTTTACCTCACTTCAAAAAGTAGGGGCTTTTTGAAGTGACACACCTATTTATAGAATTTTATTTCGTCACGCGTCCCTCTAGCCAATCAGAGGCATTGGTGTCAACAAATTGACACGTGTCACGTGGAGCTTGCCCAATGTTAGCTTAACTAACAATGTTTGCTCACACACGGCGGGACGAAGCGAAAACATATTCTCCACCTTCGGCGGAGACAATAATAGAAAATGTTTTTTATTGAACAATACAGAAGATACAGGTACTTAGACCTTTTTTCCTCTCAACTTGTTACATCCGTGGCTCGGTGGTCAGCACTTTATATTTGAAATCTGAACGTCTATGTAGATGTGGCAGTTATAAATGTAAAAAAATCGCAAACCAGGAACAAGTGGGCCCATGACTGTCATGGTATGACAGTCATGTTTCAGGGCTACAGCTAGGCTAGATTTCATATTTCATATGGAGTATAGCTGACATCTCACCAATACTGTGTTAGAACAGCATTTTAGGTTTGTCATGTCCATAACAAGACAGACTGCAGGTGACGATGAACTCTCCAGACTCAGCCAGGGACATTTCTATTAAACAGGAGGAACCTGAAGACCACCCACTATTCTTTTCTCTTCTGTTGTAGGGCTGTCACAATATCTAATTTTACTAAGAAATAATCATGACAAAATATATCATGACAATGATAAAATCCTGATGATTAAAACAAATTGCTCACTCTGTCTGGTTGCAGAAACAAGAAAAACTGATTGGCTACTTTCAGCTTATTCACTTAACTTATTCACTTATTCAAAAACAAATAATAAGAAATCAAATTTTTTTTTTTTTTGGAAAAACATTTTCAGAACCCAAGATATGATGATTTGAAGATTTGCTGCTCCATTCACTTCTTGTTTAACTTTTTACTGAAAAAGGCTTTATCTCGGCTCCTAAGCACTTTTTTTTTACAATGAATTTTGCTGTGGCACTCAGAACCAAAATTCCATAAATAAGCATGGCATTGAAAGAGTTAAGACCATTATTTGCATCGTGGGAATCCATCTTTTGACACATTCTTCCTTGTGTAATCCTAAATTACGAAGGATTTCTTCCCTAATATATGAATCCTATAATCTTTGCACCCAAGATTCATATGTTGGAGAGTTGGGCTTTGCCATTTTGCCTTCTGCAAATATTATTGTTATTTTGAGACCATTAAGTAGACCCTCCAGGGCAAAAATCCTTGATTATGCGGGCTAAAACTCTTGATTATGCGGGCTAAAATCCTTGATTTTGCGCTGAAATATGCGTTTTTTGTTTGCAATTTTATGCAGTGAAATTGCGGGAAGTTGCAAAATATGCGGAAAGTAGTGAAATATGCGGCAATATGCGAAATATGCGATATGCGAAAAGTTGCAAAAAAAATTAAATATATGAAAAGTTGCGAAATATGCAATGCAAAGCGCATATTATGCGATGCGCATATTATGCGATGCAGCCTTTTTGAAAAAAAGGCAAACGGTCAATTCTGTGATCGCATAATCACATTTTTCTGGAGGGTCTAATTAAGGTCTTCAGTTAACAACGTCCTTTTTCAATTGCTTCATTTCAGACCAGTGTGTGGAGTCCAGACTGCAGGTGAAGATGAACTCTCCAGACTCAACCAGGGACATTTCTATTAAACAGGAGGAACCGGAAGACCACCCACACCTCAGTAAGTTACCGGTACACATACTCTCTCTTTCTTTCATATTTTCTGCACTTGCTGAAATTAAAGGAGAGATCCGCCCATTTTAAGTGTTATCTTTGATGTGTCGCTAATCATTCACCATCATTGAAAGGGACGTCGAGTTATTTCAGAGAGTCCTGAGTCCCGTGAGTTCAGAGAGACCCTCTTGTGTGTTGGCTAGTGAGGCGCGTCCTAGCGAGACCTGACAGAATGGGTTTCATTGTGCGCATACTGGTTGCACGCATACTGGTTCTTATCAGTGTGACGTCGTCTGTTAAGGGGTCTATACATTCAACCGCAACTTTAAGTGGCAAGTTTCAAGTAGGCAAGTATAGAGAAAACATTGGTATAGCGTGAAGTTGAGCGGAGATGGCCAACAGTGTAGTGTGGAGTTGGAACGGTGGCATTGGTCTGCAGGGTAGCTTGGGTTTGAGCGATGGCAGCCTGCAGAGTAACGTAGAGTTGAACGGTGATGTGGGCCTCAGGAGTAGAGCGGGAAGGACTGGCGGTTGGTGCCGACTCCTGTGGGGAAGGTGGTGCTGGTCTGTTGGCTACAACAATGCTCCCTGGTCAGCTGGAAGGCAAGCCTACGAAACCGATGACATCAAAGGGCCACAATGAATTATTACACAATAGGGGTAGGCACCCTTACGCACGAGTGCCAACATTGGCGCAGGGGAGGGTGATCATTGGCACACTGACATAAGTGTGAGAGAGAGTTTTTTTTTCTTTTAAAATCAAATATTCAAAAAAGGTGTAGTCAGTTAAATTAAGTCTCCTCACATCTATATACAAATGACATTCTGCACATAATTCTACATTCATTCAAACTGATAACTCTGACTGGGGAGGCAGTCTGGGAGATAGGTGGGTCCTTGAGTCTAATGTTTGTTATGTATAGCCTATGGACAATCAAAATCAGGTGGAAATACGACATTTTGATATGGTGTCATACTTAAACTTAAGGCACACTGACTATCAAGAAGATAAAAACATGGCACTTCATGTCGAAAAGGTTGCCGACCCCTGTTCTACATGGACAAAGGAAGAATAGTGTTACATTTTAGAAATCAATATCATGTTATTGTTCTGCTCCTAGACATCCTGCACCTTGTTGCGTGTAAAGAGGAGGATTCTTCTGAACAGGAGAGGAGCCCCAGTCTGCTCCACGAGAAACCAGAGCCTTCACACATTAAAGAGGAACAGGAGGAGCTACTTCAAAGACCAGAGGAGCCTGATGGATCAATGTTGACATTACTAGCAGTGAAAAGTGAAATTGATGAAGACATCTCTTCACACTGCTCTGAAGTTGAAGTTGAGCTTGAATCTGACACTGAAGTCACTGAAGACAGTGATGATTGGGGTGAGACAAGTGGAGGTGTCCACACTGGAGAAAAAACATTCCAGTGTAAACTGTGTAACAAGAGTTTCAGTGAGTCACGTTACCTGAAGAGACACCAGCGTGTCCACACTGGAGAAAAACCATTCCAGTGTAAACTGTGTAACAAGAGTTTCAGTGAGTCAGGTAACCTGAAGATACACCAGCGTATTCACTCTGGAGAAAAACCATTCCAGTGTAAACTGTGTAACAAGAGTTTCAGTCAGTCAGGTATGCTGAAGACACACCAGCGTGTCCACACTGGAGAAAAACCATTCCAGTGTAAACTGTGTAACAAGAGTTTCAGTGGGTCAGGTATGCTGAAGACACACCAGCGTGTCCACACTGGAGAAAAAACATTCCAGTGTAAATATTGTAACAAGAGTTTCAATCAGCCAGGTCAGCTGAAGACACACCAGCGTGTCCACACTGGAGAAAAACCATTCCAGTGTAAACTGTGTAACAAGAGTTTCAGTGGGTCAGGTAACCTGAAGACACACCAGCGTGTCCACACTGGAGAAAAACCATTCCAGTGTGAACATTGTGACAAGAGTTTCAGTGTGTCAAGTAGTCTGAAGAAACACCTCCGTACAGGGGCATGCTCACTGATCAGAAGGCCCTAGGCAAACCCCAGTATGAGGCCCCTGGGTCGAGAGAGAGAGAGAGAGAGAGAGAGAGAGAGAGAGAGAGAGAGAGAGAGAGAGAGAGAGAGAGAGAGAGAGAGAGAGAGAGAGAGAGAGAGAGAGAGAGAGAGAGAGAGAGAGAGAGAGAGAGAGAGAGAGAGAGAGAGAGAGAGAGAGAGAGAGTGTGAATGTAGAGTAGATTGTGCTGATTCAAATGTAAATGCAGCGCTCAAGAGTTGTCTCCTCTGGTTTGAGGGAGGCCCTAGTGTTGAGATCTCATGGGGCCCTCTGCCTGTGTGGTGGCCCAGGCGGCCGAAAAAACGTTTGAGAACCCCTGCTTTAGAGACATTCTCCAGCTCTTTTGTTTTCTTCTTTTAAATCCTCACATTCATTTGTTTTAAAGGGATATTTCGCTTTCAAAAAAACGTTGGGTCATTTTATCGTCTACTCAGGCTTTTTTGAGCCCCCCGGACAGTTTTTAAATTGCTTGATTCAGTATTTAGATATTTGATATTAATTTTATCAGACACGCCCCCTTCCTATACAAACCCATTATAACTTCAAACTCCATTTTTAATCAGCTGACTCTGAGGAAGGTCGAAAGACCGAAACGTCAGTCTATACTTGCACCTAAATAAATAAAAGGCTTAAAAAGTCTGTGTTGCTCCAGCGTTGATCTCTTCTCCATTTTTAATAAATGTTTTTGTTGTATTTAATTCTTTTCATTTTCCAAAGAATATATTAAAAATAAATGAAAAACAGTCTCCTCACGTATTAGACGGACAATATCAGTCACCAGAACCAAGGACGGTGTTTCCGATGAATCTAACATGGTTAAAATGGAGTTTGTAGCTACAATGGGTTTGTATAGGAAGGGGGGCGTGTCTGATAAAATGACTATCAAATATCTAAATACTGAATCAAGCAACTTAAAAACTGTCCGGGGTGCTCCCAAAAGCCTGAGTAAGACGATAAAATGACCCAAAGTTTTTTTTAAAGTGAAATATCCCTTCAAGTGTTAACGGTAACAATTATGCTGTCCGGCAGAAACCAGCTTACGACGCTTTTGCATGTTTTCCCATAAATCAGGGCCATTGAACACCCTTTACGTCTGTGTGTTGGTAAAAAAAAACAGGACCAGGTCATGGCTGCCAACTAAAAATGTTTAAAAAAAAAGAGATCAAGCAAGACTATAACCAGGGGTCATCAACATGTCCGTACACAGACAAGTGTGTCCGTGGCAAAGACTTGGTCTTGTCGGTGGCATTTTTTTTGATTTACACACCATTATAATATTATTTTGTTTTCTTCAGAATATGTATGACTCTGATTTACTATGACACTATGTATGGAACATTAGGAGTCCTACTAGTACTAGTGGTTCTTAAATGTTTTATTTGCAAGGACCACCGTAACTCTGAGAGTTTACAAATGGAACCAAATGGACCCGTAAGGGTCCATTTGGTTCCATTTGTACACTCTCAGAGTTACAGACCTGTTCTAAGGTCATTCAGGGCTCTTTATGTGTTTCTGGTAATATTATTGTCCACTCATTTTGTATGTCCGTGGCAAAAATTTAATTTTGACCAAAATGTCCACCACAAGAAAGCATGGTGATGACCCCTGCTATAACTGAAGAGAGATACCTCCTCCACCAACCAACCCCAGCCCCCATCCATCCTGAAAACTTGACCTCATAGCTTTTTAGATGTTGAGATGCTGAATTTCAATTAATAAACATGTCAAAACCTCTTTAAAAGTAGTTGTTTTTGTTGTGGTTGTGTATTAATAACATGTCTAAAATAGGACTGCTGGACACGACCATCCACAGGTTGAACTTCAATGTTAATGTTAATGCCATTTTAATACATTCTCAATGTGCTCCTGTGTGATAGCCCACAGCTTGATAAACCTGGTTTAATGACTGGTTCTCACTGATAACGACCCCCCCCTCCGGGGACCACCAGTGGTCCTTGGGGGGTAGCCTACCAGCGGGGGGCCCCCCGGCAAAATGAGTTAACATAGCGTCACAATCATTTTAACCACTTAGTTTTGGCTATTCAAAAATAGCAGATCTACAAGCTCATTGCACGGCACCGAGTGCCGCGTTATGAGCTTGTAGATCTGCTATTTTGGAAAAATCTTGAACATTTGTGCATAATCTTTGAATATTTATATTTATAAGCGAACATTTTTAACTCAAATCATTGCTTCTGGGGGTCCCTGGCACAAAACATTTTCAGATGGGGGTCCGCGGCCAAATGTATATCAATTTAGGGGTCCTTGGCATGAAAAAGGTTGAAACCCACTTTTGTTCAGTAACAGGTGTCTCTCTCCAGCTCTCTATTAAATAGAAGATAGCTACATTTTCAGGTTGGGATACTAATTGTATGTAATGCTAACTAAATGCCTCAACTCCGACAATGCCAAGTGCTTAAGTTGTCAGGGTGAGGGGTCCCCATTTCAAAAGGTCATTATCTTGGGGGTCACGTCTGAAAAGTTTGGGAATCTGTAGTGCCACATTTTCTTATTCTTCTCCTGCCCAGTAGGCGGCGCGCCTGCTCATTGGAGTCAAACGCAACTTCCTTGAAATGCCAGACAAGAAGAAGAACAACAAAGCAGGGTTGCCATGTCTGCTTATTATAAGTAAGGTTTCTTGTAAATATTGAAAGTTGCGGCGAGTTGCGTTTTTTTGTGCCAGGGACCCCCGGCCCCACACCAGATTTGTGTTGTTAAAATGTTTCAAAGATAATAACAGATCTAGCAGATCTACAAGCTCACAGTCACGTGTTGTGAGCTTGTAGATTGGCTCTTTTCAAATAGGCTAGATAGATCATATAGGTTTAAAGTGCTCATGTGGCCTGCTTTTGGGCTTGTTTTCCTAGACCTGTTTGCTTATCTCTCTCACAAAACCTGGCAACACTGCTCTAGTGCCACAATGCAGTAGTGAAACAGCATGGTGTGTTGACTGACTGTTGTTGACACTTTAAAATACCATAGATTTATATCAAAGTCAAATGCAAAGAAAAGTAAAACGTGTCGTTTCTAAACAGTGTCGTCGTTAAGCAGCAGGAGGACGTTTGTTAGCAGCTCAACCACTGAAACACAGCAGGTATAAAGATCAACTCATTCAGGTTGTTTTGCATCTATGTTAGCCATGAGAGTTCCTGCTTTAGAGTGGTGTTCGATTTGTTTTACATTTACAACTCTCACATGTACATAAACGTTCACATTTCAAATATAAAGTGCTGACCCATGAGCCACGGATGTTACAAGTTGATCCGTTCCGCGATAAGTACCCGTATCTCCCGTATTGTTCAATAAAAAACATTTTAATCCGATCGCCGGCCATTTTCTCCACATTTTCTCCGATGCTTTCAACCATGCGACACTAATGGTTGGGAGGTGTATTGCACTCTGATGATCGGATTAAAATGCTTTTTATTGAACAATACGGGAGATACGGTACTTATCGCGGAACGGATCAACTTGTAACATCCGTGGCTCAGGGGTATAAAGCACTTCTGAACGTTTATGTACATGTGAGAGTTGGCAATGTAAAAACATGGAACACCACTCTAAACCAGGAACTCTCGGTTCCATGACTGTCATGTTTCAGGGCTACATCTATGTATCATTTTAGATGAAAGGATCACGTCTTGTTTATTCTATTTGTCTTTATTAACGCATCGTTTAAGTTGGAACATAAATCCAATTACTTTAATAGCTGTTAGGTTGTTATAAGGTGATCATAAACACAAACAATAGCTCCAGACCATAGCAGCAGCAATACATGTATGGTTTTGTTAGCCTGGGACCAGACGAATCTGACGTCACTATTGTCACTGTAACCCTATAGAGCGTCGCAGTTCCCGCCCACTTCCTGTTTTTTTTGGTGCCGGAAGAAAAAACTCAATGCATTTTTCCATTGACATTTCCAAAAATATTTATATCTATTAATTTAAGCCTCGAATCAAGCCATCACGAGATGACATGAATCATGACCATAAAACGTTTTTTTCTGTGATTTTTTTTTATTTTATATTTAATTATATTATATACTATATTTAATAAATACCCTTTGTTTTGCCGTTTTCAACAAAAAAATAATCACAGAATCAAACGTTTATGGTCATGAATCATGTCATGTCATGATGGCTTGATTCGAGGCTTAAATTAATAGATATAAATATTTTTGGAAATGTCAATGGAAAAATGCATTGAGTTTTTTCTTCCGGCAGCAAAAAAACCAGGAAGTGGGCGGGAACTGCGACGCTCTATAGTTCAGTGAATCTCAACCTGTGGGTAGGGACCCCCAGGGGGGTCCCCACATGATTTTGGGGGGTCCCCAGGTGACAGTGAAGTGACAGTTTTATGACTTTTAAGACCTAATAATTTACTGCATCAAAAGTAATCAACAAAGTCCTATAAAAAACTGGTCAAACATTGGCCAAATTGTCAAATAATATAAGAAATAGGCAAACGTTTTGAAAATAGCCGAGCTTATAGATCTGCTATTTTCACAATAGCAGATCCTCAACTCCTACCCTTATCAGGGTGGGGGGTCCTCAGTTCAAATATGATTATCTTGGGGGGTCACGGCCTGTAAACCACCAGTAGTATCTTTACTCTGTCAGACAGAGTCTGTCTGTAATGTTAATGTGATTGTTAAGTGAAGTTAGAGCTCCATGTCTTCATGCACCTTGAATCCTTCTACCCAGGGACGCCGTCTTTTGTGCGCGACCATGGGGGCTGAACTTGACCTAGACCAGTCCCCCCCCCCCCTGCGGTCGCGACCGGAAAAAAAAGTCTCTCTTTTTTTCATTGAGTACTTTATTTACAGTTTGCCAATAGTACAGTGGTGCGATTTTACAAGGGCTTTTTATGACACACTACTCACTTTCAGCATGTTTCAACATTTCAGCACCATATCAACAAAGTTAGTCAGGGCTGTTAACAAAAAAATGTGGACACGGCTCACAAAAGCGCCACATTTTTTCTACATGCTCTCCATCACCATATGTTTCATTTTGGAAGGGTAGCCACGTCATCAAGATGGCAGAAGGCGGCCATCTTGGATTGCAAAGATGGCCACCATGTAATATGTGAGCAGGCCTGGTGTTTCAGGCATCAACTCGCGAGTTGAAAAACAGTAGAAACTAGCTAAATAACTTTTTTTTTTGTGTGCTGATTTTCGTTTTTTTTCATATTAACACAGTTCGAATGTTAAAGAAGGTTTCTATTGCAAAATATAGTCGTGGGAGAATCATTAAATGGTTACATTTGTAGGGCAAAGTAGGCTTTACTATGCTGCTTTTGAGCGAGTCTCTGTGTAACTTCGGGGGGTTGGGCCGAGATTTTCATAGAGTTTCGATTGGTCGCTAGCTAGGCATTGTACTCCGGTTTCACTGAGGAGCCAGTGTTGCCAGGTATTGTTATTATAAGTTAGCCCCCAAGATTTTATTTGAAAATAGCAGATCTATAAGCTCACTGTGCGTCGCTCGCGATGTGACGCATTGTGAGCTTGTAGATCTGCTATTTTCAAATAGCTGATGCATACAGTAGGGTTAAAATGCTCATGTGGCCCATAGTCGCTTATTTTGGGCTTTTTTCCATAGACCTGGTTGCTTATTGCTCTCATAGAATCTGGCAACACTGGTCTCTGGCTTTGTTGCTTAACTTTAGGCGCATAGCGAAAGTTGCTCTGATCTGATCAGCAGAAAGGATTATTCATTCATTTTCCTCCGTGTGTTTGATGACCCCCCCACCCATTTTGAGCTATACCAACCTTTCAGCTAAACAGGCCGCTCGTTTCTATGGAAGTATTCCACTGTATTCCACAACGTGTAGCTAGGCATAGCCTCGTTAGCTCGTTGTGGCGAGTGTCTTGCCTGAACAGCTACACGACGACGTGACGTCTTTGTTGAACTGCAACATGGCGTTTGCACTTTCTTCATTTACAGCCCGTGCATTGACATAAACGTTCAGATTTCAAATGTAAAGTGCTTAACGCATGGCCACGGATGTTACAATTATGTACGGGCCCACATAAGTACACGTATCTTCCGTATTGTTCAATAAAAAGCATTTTAATCCGATCGGTGGCCATTTTATCCATTTGCTTTCAACTACGCGACCGCATCGGTTGGGAGGCGTATTGCACTCTTAATACATTATAACTATGAAAAAATGGCTGCCAATCGGATTGAAATGCTTTTTATTGAACAATGCTGAAGATACGGGTACTTATACCCACCCGAAGTGAATTGTAACATGTGTGGCCATGGGGTAAGCACTTTATATTTGACATCTGAACGTTTATGTAGATGTACAGGCTGTAAATGAACAAAGTGCAAACGCCATGTTGCAGTTCAACAAAGACGTCACGACGTTGTGTAGCTGCTTATTTGCAGTGGTGGGAAGTAACTAAGTACATTTACTCAAGTACTGTACTTAAGCTCACAACGCGTCGCATCGCGACGTACATTGGCTATTTGAAAATTGCCGATCTACAAGCATGCATTGTGAGCTTGTAGATCTGCTATTTTCAAATAAATATTTTATTAAATCTATTGTGATGATGATTACTTAATATGCCTATTTTTTACAACACAGATCCTCTATGGGGGGTCCCTGGCACTAAATAGAATGGACAGCATGGGGGAGTGATTAGAGGAGTGGCTAGGCTGAATAAATTACCCATTGTTCACGCCCATTACCTGGAGCTGAGAGGTGCTTGAAGTGACAATTCTTCAGAAGGGATTATCTCAGTTTTCACTATTATAGTTAAATTAAGTCTCCTCACATCTATATACAAATTACATCCTGCACATCATTCTACATTTATTCAAACTGATAACTCTGACTGGGGAGGCAGTCTGGGAGATAGGTGGGTCATTGAGTCTAATGTTTGTTATGTATAGCCTATGGACAATCAAAATCAGGTGGAAATACGACATTTTGATGTGGTGTCATACTTAAACTTAAGGCACACTGACTATCAAGAAGATAAAAACATGGCACTTCATGTTGAAAAGGTTGCCGACCCCTGTTCTACATGGACAAAGGAAGAATAGTGTTAAATTTTAGAAATCCATTGTTCAATATCATGTTATTGTTCTGCTCCTAGACATCCTGCACCTTGTTGTGTGTAAAGAGGAGGATTCTTCTGAACAGGAGAGGAGCCCCAGTCTGCTCCACGAGAAACCAGAGCCTTCACACATTAAAGAGGAACAGGAGGAGCTACTTCAAAGACCAGAGGAGCCTGATGGATCAATGTTGACATTACTAGCAGTGAAAAGTGAAATTGATGAAGACATCTCTTCACACTGCTCTGAAGTTGAAGTTGAGCTTGAATCTGACACTGAAGTCACTGAAGACAGTGATGATTGGGGTGAGACAAGTGGAGGTGTCCACACTGGAGAAAAAACATTCCAGTGTAAACTGTGTAACAAGAGTTTCAGTTTGTCAAGTAACCTGAAGAGACACCAGCGTGTCCACACTGGAGAAAAAACATTCCAGTGTAAACTGTGTAACAAGAGTTTCAGTGAGTCAGCTAGTCTGAACAAACACCAGCGTGTCCACACTGGAGAAAAACCATTCCAGTGTGAACATTGTGACAAGAGTTTCAGTCAGTCAGGTAGTCTGAAGAGACACCAGCGTGTCCACACTGGAGAAAAACCATTCCAGTGTGAACATTGTGACAAGAGTTTCAGAGAGTCAGGTGACCTGAAGACACACCAGCGTGTCCACACTGGAGAAAACCCATTCCAGTGTAAACTGTGTAACGAGAGTTTCAGAGAGTCATTTAACCTGAAGACACACCAGCGTGTCCACACTGGAGAAAAACCATTCCAGTGTGAACATTGTGACAAGAGTTTCACTCAGTCAGGTGACCTGAAGAGACAAAGTGTCCACACTGGAGAAAAACCATTCCAGTGTGAACATTGTGACAAGAGTTTCAGTCGGTCAGGTGCCCTGAAGAGACACCAGCGTGTCCACACTGGAGAAAAACCATTCCAGTGTGAACATTGTGACAAGAGTTTCAGAGAGTCAGGTGACCTGAAGACACACCAGCGTGTCCACACTGGAGAAAAACCATTCCAGTGTATACTGTGTAACAAGAGTTTCAGAGAGTCATTTAAACTGAAGACACACCAGCGTGTCCACACTGTTGAAAAAACATTCCAGTGTGAACATTGTGACAAGACTTTCAGAGAGTCAGGTAACCTGAAGACACACCAGCGTGTCCACACTGGAGAAAAACCATTCCAGTGTGAACATTGTGACAAGAGTTTCAGTCAGTCACGTGACCTGAAGAGACATCAGCGTGTCCATACTGGAGAAAAACCATTCCAGTGTAAACATTGTGACAAGAGTTTCAGAGTGTCATCTAACCTGAAGACACACCAGCGTGTCCACACTGGAGAAAAACCATTCCAGTGTGAACATTGTGACAAGAGTTTCAGAGAGTCAGGTAAGCTGAAGAGACACCAGCGTGTCCACACTGAAGAAAAACCTTTCCAGTGTAAACATTGTGACAAGAGTTTCAGAGTGTCATCTAACCTGAAGACACACCAGCGTGTCCACACTGGAGAAAAACCATTCCAGTGTGAACATTGTGACAAGAGTTTCAGACAGTCAGGTAAGCTGAAGAGACACCAGCGTGTCCACACTGGAGAAAAACCATTCCAGTGTGAACATTGTGACAAGAGTTTCAGAGAGTCAGTTGACCTGAAGACACACCAGCGTGTCCACACTGGAGAAAAACCTTTCCAGTGTAAACATTGTGACAAGAGTTTCAGTCAGTCAGGTAGTCTGAACAAACACCAGCGTAGCCACACTGGAGAAAAACCTTTTCAGTGTAAACATTGTGACAAGAGTTTCAGTGAGTCAGGTAACCTGAAGAGACACCAGCGTGTCCACACTGGAGAAAAAACATTTGTGTAAACATTGTGACATCTAACGCAGCCTGTTGAACTAATCAATGGTAGGTTTGATTTCTAGCCTGAGAGAGAGAGAGGATTCCGTAGTCCTACTAATCCAGTACCTGGCCTGTAGACCTGTTCGCAATTTGGTGTTGGGGGAATTTCTCACTTGAATTGAGTCAGTGGGTCCCTAGACATGAATAATCACAGAGGTGCTCGTCCGCCATAGTGCCACGAATGGCGCAATGGTCAAATCAAATATGGCCGCCATCGGCTATGATGAAAATCCAACTTTTTAGTTTTTGAGTGATATCGTCATGACCGTTTTGGGTGATTTTGACCTAGAAAGGTCATGGTCAAGGTCATTTTGCTATTCCGAAGACCTTGGCCATAACCTGGCCATTGTTCGGAGTAAAAACAGGTGCAATAAGTCTAATCTAACTAATTCTGACATTTAGAATTCATTTCTGATATTGTTTTGACCATTAAGGATCATCTTGTCATTGAAATATCAATATCAGTGTCATTATTCAATAACCCGATTATTCCTTAACTGTCACTTTTTGTTTAATCATTGGTTTTATTTATAACAGAAGACATGCACATGAGAATATAACTATAAATAGAAACACCCCCTTTAACTTTTACTTTAATCGAGTGTTGAAATTAGCAAATAAGACTATGTAGGAATAAAAGTGATATACAAATAAAATCATAACAAAAAATATTTTTTATCAAAGTGCACCATATGTGTGCTTTGTGCTGAGTGATTTTGATCGTGTTAGTATCATGGTCAGTATCATGTCAGTGTCATGGTCAGTATCATG
This sequence comes from Gymnoscopelus braueri, assembly GCF_963280865.1. Classification (NCBI taxonomy): domain Eukaryota; kingdom Metazoa; phylum Chordata; class Actinopteri; order Myctophiformes; family Myctophidae; genus Gymnoscopelus; species Gymnoscopelus braueri. Next base: position 58,397,593 of record NC_137604.1, read on the forward strand.
TAAGTTCAAAGAAAAAATAACGTACATCCTCCGTCTCTTGGTGCTGAGCCAAACTGTAAGAACAGAATCATGAAAACAAAGCGGGGGCTCGCAACTTACTTTTGAATGCTCCACGCTTTTTCATTTGCAACAAACAGCTGATATCTGCTGTTGCCAAATGCAGATCGGCTGTTTGTTTGTTCATCAGTTTCATGGTCAGCATCATGTTAGTTTCATGGTCAGTAGTGTCATGGTCAGTATCAGGTCAGTATCATGTTAGTATCATGGTCAGTATCATGTTAGTGTCATGTTAGTATCATGGTCAGTATCATTATGTTAGTATCCTGGTCAGTATCCTGGTCAGTATTCTGGTCATTATCAGTGATGAGCTGTGGATTTTTGAACTAGGGGGGCTATATTTTCTGACGTCACGTGCATGTGCACATAGCCAATCAGCTCAGTGCTAGTTGAAATACTGTATTAAACATGTGATTTTTCATGTAATTATATCTTATTATTTAGTTGCATTGTTAATTTGTTGTTTTTATTTTTGTTTCAATTAATTAATTATTTTATTTTCCTTAAAGTTTTATATAAAAGCCCTTTACATAGACTCACCCACACATAAGTACTTAAAATAATCAGACAACTTGTCTTTGTCTTGTCTCAGAGAACTGGGTCCTCTTCTAAGCGATCACCTTCACACTCTGCAGTGCAGAGACTGTTGTCTCTCATTGTGAGAGGAATGAACACATTCAATTCAAGTCCATGGCTTTTTTCGAGTAGCCTAATGTTATGCAAAGCAGCCAGGTAGACGCTATTGAGAACGGCTCGCCGCTGACGGCGCGAACCTTGAGAGGCTATTGTTTAAACTTTAAGGTGTTAAGACCGCAGCTGACGGTGCGTGCTCGCGCGTGCATGTGGAGCTCCCAGCCCCCCAGCCAGCGCCAGAACTAAGGACCCCCCGTAGCACCCCCTTCAGCTCATCCCTGGTCATTATCATGGTCATTATCATGGTCAGTATCATGGTCAGTATCATGGTCATTATCATGGTCAGTATCATGGTCAGTATTATGGTCATTATCACATCAGTATCGTGTTAGTCATGGCATGGCATGGCATGGCATGGCATGGCATGGCATGGCATGGCATGTGGTATGGTGTGGCATTGCATGGCATGTGGTATGGTGTGGCATGTGGCATGGCATGTGAAATAACATGGCAAGTGGCATGGCATGCCCTGGCATGTGTCATGTTAGTATCATGTCAGTATCATGTTAGTATTTGGCATGGCATGTGCCAGGGCATGTGGCATGTGGCCATTTCATGTATAATGTGAGTATCATGACCAGTATCATGTTAGTATCAGTATTAGTGGTCAGTACTCAGTATCATGTTAGTATCATGTTAGTGTCATGTTAGTATTTGGCATGGCATGTGCCAGGGCATGTGGCATGTGGCCATTGCACATGCCATGCCACATGGCATATGGCATGGTATGGTATGGCACAGCATGTGGCATGGCATGCCTCATGCCATTTCATGCCATGCCCTGCCACATGCCATGCCATATCACATGCCCTGCCATGCCCTGCCACACGCCATGCAATGCCATGCCCCTTGCTATGCCATGCTACTGTTCAGTCATGGCTATTGCCTCAGTAACATGCAGCTTCTAACACCTCTCAGAATTTTATATAGCACTTTTACTACTCAAAGTCACTTCATGACTTTGAATACGTAGATAAACTAATTTACAAAAGATGTGTACTAATAATAAATATTCTAAATGGTTACTTGGAACAGTTAACTGTGGTGGACATTTACAAGTTGATTTTGGGCAGGTACGATAGCTTTACTCCTTATACTATTTTTAGTTGCCATGTGTCTGATCATAGACATAATGCTTTACATGTGAATGCTCCCCCCTTATATTTGTTCTATGTTGGATCAGAACCCTAGTCCCTACCAGACCCTCTCAAGTGACTTCCTGACGCTCACGGTTATTATGCCTTATGCTCAGACTGTCAGTGCTTCATCTGCTTGGAATGAGCTCCAGAAGTCCTTAAAAATCAGTTCACCTCCTTGTTTGGAAAGAACATGCCCTGCCATGCCCTGCCACATGCCATGCAATGCCATGCCCCTTGCCATGCCATGATACTGACATGGCAAGGCCATGATACTACTGACCATGCTACTGACATGATACTGACTATGATGCTACTGACATGATACTGACTATTATACTACTGACCATGCTACTGACATGATACTGACCATGATACTACTGACCATGATACTACTGACCATGCTACTGACATGATACTACTGACATGATACTGACCATGATACTACTGACCATGATACTACTGACATGATACTGACCATGATACTACTGACCATGATACTACTGACCATGCTACTGACATGATACTACTGACCATTATACTAACATGGTACTACTGACCATTATACTAACATGATACTACTGACCATTATACTAACATGATACTGACATGATACTCACCATGATACTGACCATGATACTGATCATGATACTGACCATGATACTGACCATGATACTGACCATGATACTGATCATGATACTGATCATGATACTGACCATGATACTGACCATGATACTGACATGATACTGACCATGATACTGATCATGATACTGACATGATACTGACCATGATACTGACATGATACTGACCATGATACTAACTAACTAACTAACACAATCACTCAGAATCACTCAGCACACATATGGTGCACTTTGAGTGAAGTTGTTATGGTTTTACTTTTTCTCACTTTTATTCCTACATAGTCTTATTTGCTAATTCCAAGACCCAATTAAAAATTAAAGGGGGATGTTTATAATTGTTATATTTCTCATATACATGTCTTTTGTTATAAATAAAACCAACGATTATGAAACATAAAAAAATTAATCGTAATCGGGTTATTAAATTATGACATTGATATTGATATTTCAATGACAAGATGATCCTTAATGGTCAAAACAATATCAGAAATGAATTCTAAATGTCAGAATTAGTTGGATTAGACTTATTTGCACCTTATTGCACCTGTTTTTACTCCGAACAATGGCCAGGTTATGGCTAACGTCTTCGGAATAGCAAAATGACCTTGACCATGACCTTTCAAGGTCAAAATCACCCAAAATGGTCATAACAATATCAGAAATGAATTCCACACACCCCAATTAGTCGGAATGGAGGTATTACATGTGTTTATACACTGCTTGGAATGAGCTCCAGAAGTCCTTAAAAATGACTGGCCTGATTCTTTAATAGTCTGCTTCTTGTTAATCATGTCCTGTCCTTGCTTGTGACTCGTCTCAGACAAATGTGTCCGTGGCAAAGACTTGGTCTCAGTGTTGATTTCGTCGACTAAAATTATGACGAAAAATGTTGGTCGATTACCTTTTTTCACTGACGAAAACTAAATAAAAACAAAATAAAAACTAAGACGACTAAAAATATTACTAAATATATTGACAATTTCTTCAACAAATAAAAACTAGAATAAAATGTTAGTGAGGGATCTAGTGGAGAAGAGATCCAGTAGAACTCCTTAACCTTAACCTTAACCGTGGCAATTTTGTATTTGCACACCATTATAATGTTCTTATTTAGTTTTCTTCAGAATATGTATGACTCTGATTTACTATGACACTATGTATGGAACATTAGGAGTCCTTCTAGTACTAGTGGTTCTTAAATGTTTTATTTGCAAGGACTACCGTAACTCTGAGAGTGTACAAATGGAACCAAATGGACCCGTAAGGGTCCATTTGGTTCCATTTGTACACGCTCAGAGTTACAGACCTGTTATATGGTCATTCAGGGCTAGCTCTTTATGTGTTTCTGGTAATATTATTGTCCACTCATTTTGTATGTCCGTGGCATAAATGGAATTTTGACCAAAATGTCCACAAGAAAGCATGGTGATGACCCCTGCTATAACTGAAGAGAGATACCTCCTCCACCATCCAACCCCAGCCCCCGTCCATCCTGAAAACTTGACCTGTAGCTTTATAGATGTTGAGATGCTGAATTTCAATTAATAAACATGTCAAAACCTCTTTAAAAGTAGTTGTTTTTGTTGTGGTTGTGTATTAATAACATGTCCAAAATAGGACTGCTGGACACGATCATCCACAGCTTGAACTTCAATGTTAATGTTAATGCCATTTTAATACATTCTCAATGTGCTCCTGTGTGATAGCCCACAGCTTGATAAACCTGGTTTAATGACTGGTTCTCACTGATAACGACCCCCCCCCCCCCTCCGGGGACCACCAGTGGTCCTTGGGGGGTAGCCTACCAGCGGGGGGCCCCTCAGCAAAATTAGTTAACATAGCGTCACAATCATTTTAACCACTTAGCTTTGGCTATTAAAAAACAGCAGATCTACAAGCTCATAGCGCGGCACAGAGTTCCATGCAATGAGCTTGTAGATCTGCTGTTTTTGAAAAATCTTGAACATTTGTGCATATCTTTGAATATTTATATTTATAAGTGAACATTTTTAACTCAAATCATTGCTTCTGGGGGTCCCTGGCACAAAACATTTTCAGATGGGGGTCCGCGGCCAAATGTATATCAATTTAGGGGTCCTTGGCATGAAAAAGGTTGAAACCCACTTTTGTTCAGTAACGGGTGTCTCTCCAGCTCTCTATTAAATAGAAGATAGCTACATCTTCAGGTTGGGATACTAATTGTATGTAATGCTAACTAAATGCCTCAACTCCTACAATGCCAAGTGCTTAAGTTGTCAGGGTGAGGGGTCCCCATTTCAAATGTCATTATCTTGGGGGTCACGTCTGAAAAGTTTCTGAATCTGTAGTGCCACATTTTCTCATTCTTCTCCTGCCCAGTAGGCGGCGCGCCTGCTCATTGGAGTCGGACGCAACTTCCTTGAAATGCCAGACAAGAAGAACAACAAAGCAGGGTTGCCATGTCTTATTATTATAAGTAAGGTTTCTTGTAAATATTAAAAGTTGCGGCGAGTTGCGTTTTTTGCGCCAGGGACCCCGCACCAGATTTGTGTTGATAAAATGTTTCAAAGATAATAGCAGATCCAGCAGATCTACAAGCTCACAGTCACAAAGTGTTGTGAGCTTGTAGATTGGCTCTTTTCAAATAGGCAAATAGATCATATAGGTTTAAAGTGCTCATGTGGCCTGCTTTTGGGCTTTTTTTCCTAGACCTGGTTGCTTATTTCTCTCACAAAACCTGGCAACACTGCTCTAGTGCCACAATGCAGTAGTGAAAACAGCATGGTGTGTTGACTGACTGTTGTTGACACTTTAAAATACCATAGATTTATATCAAAGTCAAATGCAAAGAAAAGTAAAACGTGTCGTTTCTAAACAGTGTCGTCGTTAAGCAGCAGGAGGACGTTTGTTAGCAGCTCAACCACTGAAACACAGCAGGTATAAAGATCAACTCATTCAGGTTGTTTTGCATCTATGTTAGCCATGAGAGTTCCTGCTTTAGAGTGGTGTTCGATTTGTTTTACATTTACAACTCTCACATGTACATAAACGTTCACATTTCAAATATAAAGTGCTGACCCATGAGCCACGGATGTTACAAGTTGATCCGTTCCGCGATAAGTACCCGTATCTCCCGTATTGTTCAATAAAAAACATTTTAATCCGATCGCCGGCCATTTTCTCCAAATTTTCTCCCATGCTTTCAACCATGCGACACTAATGGTTGGGAGGTGTATTGCACTCTGATGATCGGATTAAAATGCTTTTTATTGAACAATACGGGAGATACGGTACTTATCGCGGAACGGATCAACTTGTAACATCCGTGGCTCAGGGGTATAAAGCACTTCTGAACGTTTATGTACATGTGAGAGTTGGCAATGTAAAAACATCGAACACCACTCTAAACCAGGAACTCTCGGTTCCATGACTGTCATGTTTCAGGGCTACATCTATGTATCATTTTAGATGAACTGATCACGTCTTGTTTAATCTATTTGTCTTTATTAACGCATCGTTTAAGTTGGAACATAAATCCAGTTACTCTTAGCTGTTAGGTTGTTATAAGGTGATCATAAACACAAACAAAGGTACATCAATGCTTCATCATTACAGTGGATAATCTCCATAATAAGCAATGAGGTGCAAACGTATCCTGTAAACTATTGGTGCTCAAAGTGGGGTCCGGGGACCCCCAGGGGTCCTTGAAGGAGTTCCAGGGGGTCCCCAGCTAAATTATGGATAGTTAGGAACCAAATGGACCCTTATGGGTCTGTAACTCTGAGTAACTCTCTGTAACTCTCAGAGTTAAATTAACATTGTTTTTACATTGGCATGTCCCAGAGATAGACATGCCATTAAATGGGGGTCCTTAGCCCTATGCATGTCAGACTGGGGGTCCTTGAAATTAAAATGGTTGAAAATCACTGCTAGACCCGTAAAAATCTATTATGGGGGTCCCTGGCAAATATTTTCAAATGGGGGTCTGCGGGCTAATAAGTGTCAATTTGGGGGTCCTTGACATGAAAACGTTTCAGAACCACTGCTGTAAACCACCAGTAGTATCTTTACTCTGTCAGACAGAGTCTGTCTGTAATGTTAATGTGATTGTCAAGTGAAGTTAGAGCTCCATGTCTTCATGCACCTTGAATCCTTCTACCAACTAAACATCTGTCATGCTGTATTGTGTCAGACCTAGAATGAACGTCCAGGTAATGCATGGCATTGGAAATGATCTCCCTGTCTTGTTCATGGGCTGCAAATTGACAGTTTAGCTCCAAACTCACCTGTCTGCTGTTATTATCAATTGACAAAGGATTTCTCCTTATTTTTCAAATTATATAGAGTGTAACTTTATTGTTACATCACAATTTTACGAAAGCGGCAATATTAATTCAGCTCTAAATGCTGAAAAGAGAAAAAAAATCAGTTGAATTTGCATCATGTCTATAATCTGCATACAAGCAATAGATCGTTTGACATAGGGCCATAGGCCTATATCTTTTGAACTGGTGGGTTTTGTCCACATAAAAATATAATTTTAACACAATTTTTGGAAGAACATTCTTCCTCATATATTAATAATACCCAATGATCACCGTTTTAGGGGAAGTAGAACCATGGAACCCTAAAGTCCTTATTCAATTCCTTCATTTCAGACAGGTGTGTGGAGTCCAGACTAAAGGTGAAGATGAACTCTCCAGACTCAGCCAGTGCCATTTCTATTAAACAGGAACCTGAAGACCATCCACACCTCAGTACATTTAATGTTCTCTCTCTTTTAGAGGTGCTGCGATCAAGGTTTTTGCGATCCGATCTGATTCCGATCAGGCAGCATCAAAACCGATCCGATTAATTCCGATCCGATAAGGCATATCATAGTCTTTATACTGCGTGTCTGAATCACTTTCTCTTTTATCCCAAATGCGTCCCCATCAGTGTAAAGGAAGAGCCTCGATGGACAGCTAGGCCTACCATGTTGCAAAAGACGGCCATCTATGTTTCCCTTTTATGTAGGCATTGTCTTTTTTAATAAGACGGACAATAATAGATCCTGTGGGTTAATGATTAATCACCAGGTTCGAGAGAGCAGTGGTGGAAAAAGTCCAACGATAACAAAATATTCTAGTTTTAAAATAAGATTTTTTTTGGGTGAACTATCCCTTTAAACAAATTGGCCATGTTGCCTTGTGGTGCACACACCATAGGCAACGGAAGGGGGGTCAGAAGGGCCTAGCAATCGGCTTGTCGATCTCGCCGACCGCTGGTCTATTTTTTTCTTTTTTTAAATCCCCGACCAGCGCTGGTCTAGCACCCCACTGTTCCCATCATGTTGCACAATGGTTGTTGTGTATTGGCTGCATGCTTGCCTCTCGCCGCAATGACCGTTCTGTTACTGGCTACGTGTGCAGTTGCTCTCTCAACTCGATAAACTAGGAGCCAGACAAGCTAATACTCAACAAATCGCTGTTCTTTACGTATTCTGCCTGTGGGTGTGAAAGAAGCAGATGCCCGTGGGGCTCGGGCTGCAAGAATCAAGTGCTGCTATGATAGACTGACTGACCAGGGATCAGATTACTGCAGCGCAAATCTACATAAACGTTCAGATTTCAAATATAAAGTGCTGACCCCCGAGCCTCGGATGTAACAAGTTGAGCCGCTAAAGGTCTAAGTACCTGTATCTTCCGTATTGTTCAATAAAAAGCTTTTTAATCCGATCGTCGGCCATTGTCTCAGAATTTTCTCTGATGCTTTCAACTATGCGACACTACTGGTTGGGAGGTGTATTGCACTCTGATACATTACAAAAAAATAATAGAAAATGGCCACCGATCAGATTAAAATGCTTCTTATTGAACAATACGGAAGATACAGGTACTTAGACCTTTTGCGCCTCAACTTGTTACATCCGTGGCTCGGGGGTCAGCACTTTATATTTGAAATCTGAACGTTTATGTAGATGTGGCAGTTGTAAATGTAAAAAAAATCGCAAACCAGGAACAAGTGGGCCCATGACTGTCATGGTATGACAGTCATGTTTCAGGGCTACAGCTAGGCTAGATTTGATATTTCATATGGAGTATAGCTGACATCTCACCAATACTGTGTTAGAACAGCATTTTAGGTTTGTCATGTCCATAACAAGACAGACTGCAGGTGACGATGAACTCTCCAGACTCAGCCAGGGACATTTCTATTAAACAGGAGGAACCTACCCACTATTCTTTTCTCTTCTGTTGTAGGGCTGTCACAATATCTAATTTTACTAAGAAATAATCATGACAAAATATATCATGACAATGATAATATCCTGATGATTAAAACAAATTGCTCACTCTGTCTGGTTGCAGAAACATGAAAAACTGATTGGCTACTTTCACCTTATTCACTTAAGACCATTATTTGCATCGCAGGAATCCATTCTTCTTCCTTGTGCAATCCTAAATTACGAAGGATTTCTTCCCTAATATATGAATCCTATAATCTTTGCACCCAAGATTCATATGATGGAGAGTTGGTCTTTGCCATTTTGCCTTCTGCAAATATTATTGTTAATTTTTTCTTCAGTTAACAAAGTCCTTTTTCAATTGCTTCATTTCAGACCAGTGTGTGGAGTCCAGACTGCAGGTGAAGATGAACTCTCCAGACTCAGCCAGGGACATTTCTATTAAACAGGAGGAATCTGAAGACCATCCACACCTCAGTAAGTTACATATACTCTCTCTTTCTTTCATATTTTCTGTTTTTAATTTTAAAATTAAATATTCAAAAAAGGTTTAGTCAGTTAAATTAAGTCTCCTCACATCTATCTACAAATTACATCCTCCACATAATTCTACATTCATTCAAACTGATAACTCTGACTGGGGAGGCAGTCTGGGAGATAGGTGGGTCATTTAGTCTAATATTTGTTATTTATAGCCTATGGAGAATGAAAATCAGGTGGAAATACGACATTTTGATGTGGTTTCATACTTAAACTGAAGGCACGCTGACTATCAAGAAGATAAAAACATGGCACTTCATGTCGAAAAGGTTGCCGACCCCTGTTCTACATGGACAAAAGAAGAATAGTGTTACATTTTAGAAATCCATTGTTCAATATCATGTTATTGTTCTGCTCCTAGACATCCTGCACCTTGTTGTGTGTAAAGAGGAGGATTCTTCTGAACAGGAGAGGAGCCCCAGTCTGCTCCACGAGAAACCAGAGCCTTCACACATTAAAGAGGAACAGGAGGAGCTACTTCAAAGACCAGAGGAGCCTGATGGATCAATGTTGACAATACTAGCAGTGAAAAGTGAAATTGATGAAGACATCTCTTCACACTGCTCTGAAGTTGAAGTTGAGCTTGAATCTGACACTGAAGTCACTGAAGACAGTGATGATTGGGGTGAGATAAGTGGAGGTGTCCACACTGGAGAAAAAACATTCCAGTGTGAACATTGTGACAAGAGTTTCAGTCAGTCAGGTCACCTGAAGTCACACAATCGTATCCACACTGGAGAAAAACCATTCCAGTGTAAACTGTGTAACAAGAGTTTCAGTAATTCAGGTAGTCTGAAGAAACACCAGCGTGTCCACACTGGAGAAAAACCATTCCAGTGTAAACTGTGTAACAAGAGTTTCAGTGAGTCAGGTAGTCTGAACAAACACCAGCGTGTCCACACCAGAGAAAAACCTTTCCAGTGTAAATATTGTAACAAGAGTTTCAATCAGCCAGGTCACCTGAAGACACACCAGCGTGTCCACACTGGAGAAAAACCATTCCAGTGTAAACTGTGTAACAAGAGTTTCAGTGGGTCAGGTCACCTGAAGACACACCAGCGTGTCCACACTGGAGAAAAACCATTCCAGTGTGAACATTGTGACAAGAGTTTCAGTGAGTCAGGTAGTCTGAAGAAACACAATCGTATCCACACTGGAGAAAAACCATTCCAGTGTAAACTGTGTAACAAGAGTTTCAGAGAGTCATTTAACCTGAAGAGACACCAGCGTGTCCACACTGGAGAAAAACCATTCCAGTGTAAACTGTGTAACAAGAGTTTCAGTCAGTCAGGTCTTCTGAAGACACACCAGCGTGTCCACACTGGAGAAAAACCATTCCAGTGTGAACATTGTGACAAGAGTTTCAGTGAGTCAGGTAGTCTGAAGAAACACCTCCGTACAGGGGCGTGCTCATTGATCAGGAGGCCCTAGGCAAACCCCAGTATGAGGCCCCTGGGTCGAGAGAGAGAGAGAGAGAGAGAGAGTGTGAATGTAGAGTAGATTGTGCTGATTCAAATGTAAATGCAGCGCTCAAGAGTTGTCTCCTCTGGTTTGAGGGAGGCCCTAGTGTTGAGATCTCATGGGGCCCTCTGCCTGTGTGGTGGCCCAGGCGGCCGAAAAAACGTTTGAGAACCCCTGCTTTAGAGACATTCTCCAGCTCTTTTGTTTTCTTCTTTTAAATCCTCACATTCATTTGTTTTAAAGGGATATTTCGCTTTCAAAAAAACGTTGGGTCATTTTATCGTCTACTTAGGCTTTTTTGAGCCCCCCAGACAGTTTTTAAGTTGCTTGATTCAGTATTTAGATATTTGATATTCATTTTATCAGACACGCCCCCTTCCTATACAAACCCATTATAACTTCAAACTCCATTTTTAATCAGCTGACTCTGAGGAAGGTCGAAAGACCGAAACGTCAGTCTATACTTGCACCTAAATAAATAAAAGTGTTGTTGTATTTAATTCTTTTCATTTTCCAAAGAATATATTAAAAATAAATGAAAAAAAAAAAAAGTCTCCTCACGTATTAGAAGGACAATATCAGTCACCAGAACCAAGGACGGGTGTTTCCGATGAATCTAACATGGTTAAAATTGAGTTTGTAGTTACAATGGGTTTGTATAGGAAGGGGGCGTGTCTGATAAAAATGAATATCAAATATCTAAATACTGAATCAAGCAACTGTCGGGGTGCTCCCAAAAGCCTGAGTAAGACGATAAAATGACCCAAAGTTTTTAATAAAGTGAAATATCCCTTCAAGTGATACATTTTTGATTATATTGCGGCGAACATTATAATGTTCTGATTTTGTTTTCTTCAGAATATGCATGACTCTGATTTACTATGACACTATGTATGGCACATTAGAAGTCCTACTAGTACTAGGTTCTTAAATGTTTTATTTGCAAGGACCACCATATAGACCCTTACGGGTCTATTTGGTTCCATTTGTACACTCTCAGAGTTACAGACCTGTTATAAGGTCATTCAGGGCTAGCTCTTTATGTGTTTCTGGTAATATTATTGTCCACTCAATTTTAATGTCCGTGGCAAAAATGGAATTTTGACCAAAATGTCCACCACAAGAAAGCATGGTGATGACCCCTGCTATAACTGAAGAGAGATACCTCCTCCACCAACCAACCCCAGCCCCATCCATCCTGAAGACTTGACCTCATATCTTTTTAGATGTTGAGATGCTGAATTTCAATTAATAAACATGTCAAAGCCTCTTTAAAAGTAGTTGTTTTTGTTGTGGTTGTGTATTAATAACATGTCTAAAATAGGACTGCTGGACACGACCATCCACAGGTTGAACTTCAATGTTAATGTTAATGCCATTTTAATACATTCTCAATGTGCTCCTGTGTGATAGCCCATAGCTTGATAAACCTGGTTTAATGACTGGTTCTCACTGATAACGACCCCCCCCCCCCTCCGGGGACCACCAGTGGTCCTTGGGGGGTAGCCTACCAGCGGGGGTCCCCCCGGCAAATTTAGTTAAAAATGTGTTAACGTTTGTGCATATCTTTGAATATTTATATTTATAAGCGAACATTTTTAACTCAAATCATTGCTTCTGGGGGTCCCTGGCACACAATATTTTCAGATGGGGGTCCGCGGCCAAATGTATATCAATTTAGGGGTCCTTGGCATGAAAAAGGTTGAAACCCACTTTCGTTCAGTAACAGGTGTCTCTCCAGCTCTCTATTAAATAGAAGATAGCTACATTTTCAGGTTGGGATACCAATTGTATGTAATGCTAACTAAATGCCTCAACTCCTACAATGTCAAGTGCTTAAGTTGTCAGGGTGAGGGGTCCCCATTTCAAATGTCATTATTTTGGGGGTCACGTCTGAAAAGTTTCTGAATCTGTAGTGCCAAATTTTGTTATTCTTCTCCTGCCCAGTAGGCGGCGCGCCTGCTCATTGGAGTCAAACGCAACTTCCTTGAAATGCCAGACAAGAAGAAGAACAACAAAGCAGGGTTGCCATATCTGCTTATTATAAGTAAGGTTTCTTGTAAATATTGAAAGTTGCGGCGAGTTGCGTTTTTTTGTGCCAGGGACCCCCGCACCAGATTTGTGTTGTTAAAATGTTTCAAAGATAATAACAGATCTAGCAGATCTTCAAACGTGTTGCGAGCTTGTAGATTGGCTCTTTTCAAATAGGCTAGATAGATCATATAGGTTTAAAGTGCTCATGTGGCCTGCTTTTGGGCTTGTTTTCCTAGACCTGGTTGCTTATTTCTCTCACAAAACCTGGCAACACTGCTCTAGTGCCACAATGCAGTAGTGAAAACAGCATGGTGTGTTGACTGACTGTTGTTGACACTTTAAAATACCATAGATTTATATCAAAGTCAAATGCAAAGAAAAGTAAAACGTGTCGTTTCTAAACAGTGTCGTCGTTAAGCAGCAGGAGGACGTTTGTTAGCAGCTCAACCACTGAAACACAGCAGGTATAAAGATCAACTCATTCAGGTTGTTTTACATCTATGTTAGCCATGAGAGTTCCTGCTTTAGAGTGGTGTTCGATTTGTTTTACATTTACAACTCTCACATGTACATAAACGTTCACATTTCAAATATAAAGTGCTGACCCATGAGCCACGGATGTTACAAGTTGATCCGTTCCGCGATAAGTACCCGTATCTCCCGTATTGTTCAATAAAAAGCGTTTTATCCGATCGCCGGCCATTTTCTCCAAATTTTCTCCCATGCTTTCAACCATGCGACACTAACGGTTGGGAGGTGTATTGCACTCTGATGATCGGATTAAAATGCTTTTTATTGAACAATACGGGAGATACGGTACTTATCGCGGAACGGATCAACTTGTAACATCCGTGGCTCAGGGGTATAAAGCACTTCTGAACGTTTATGTACATGTGAGAGTTGGCAATGTAAAAACATCGAACACCACTCTAAACCAGGAACTCTCGGTTCCATGACTGTCATGTTTCAGGGCTACATCTATGTATCATTTTAGATGAACGGATCACGTCTTGTTTGATCTATTTGTCTTTATTAACGCATCGTTTAAGTTGGAACATAAATCCAATTACTTTAATAGCTGTTAGGTTGTTATAAGGTGATCATAAACACAAAAATAGATCCAGACCATAACAGCAGCAATAATACATGTATGTTTTTGTTAGCCTGGGACCAGACGAATCTGCGAGTGCAAAAAAAAATTACACTCTGCAGTGATATAGTCGGCTACGCCAGGCTATGGTTTTGTTGTTGTTGACGTCACTATTGTCACTGTAACCCTATAGTTCAGTGGTTCTCAACCTGTGGGTTGGGACCCCCAGGGGGGTCCCCACGTGATTTTGGGGGGTCCCCAGGTGACAGTGAAGTGACAATTTTAGGACTTTTGAGACCTTTTTAATACCTCGAAAATAATTTACTGCATCAGAAGTAATCAACAAAGTACTATAAAAAACTGGTCAAACATTGGCCAAATTGTCAAATAATATAAGAAATAGGCAAACGTTTTGAAAATAGCCGAGCTTATAGATCTGCTATTTTCACAATAGCAGATCCTCAACTCCTACCCTTATCAGGGTGGGGGGTCCTCAGTTCAAATATGATTATCTTGGGGGGTCACGGCCTGTAAACCACCAGTAGTATCTTTACTCTGTCAGACAGAGTCTGTCTGTAATGTTAATGTGATTGTCAAGCGAAGTTAGAGCTCCATGTCTTCATGCACCTTGAATCCTTCTACCAACTAAACATCTGTCATGCTGTATTGTGTCAGACCTAGAATGACCATCCAGGTAATGCATGGAATTGGAAATGATCTCCCTGTCTTGTTCATGGGCTGCAAATTGACAGTTTAGCTCCAAACTCACCTGTCTGCTGTTATTATCAATTGACAAAGTATTTCTCCTTATTTTTCAAATTATATAGTGTAACTTTATTGTTACATCACAATTTTACGAAAACGGCAAACACGCAGTGGGAATATTAATTCAGCTCTAAATGCTGAAAAGAGAAAAAAAATCTGTTGAATTTGCTTCATGTCTATAATCTGCATACAAGCAATAGATCGTTTGACATAGGGCCATAGGCCTATATCTTTTGAACTGGTGGGTTTTGTCCACATAAAAATATAATTTTAACACAATTTTTGGAAGAACATTCTTCCTCATATATTAATAATACCCAATGATCACCGTTTTAGGGGAAGTAGAACCATGGAACCCTAAAGTCCTTATTCAATTCCTTCATTTCAGACAAGTGTGTGGAGTCCAGACTAAAGGTGAAGATGAACTCTCCAGACTCAGCCAGTGCCATTTCTATTAAACAGGAACCTGAAGACCATCCACACCTCAGTACGTTTAATGTTCTCTCTCTTTTAGAGGTGCTGCGATCAAGGTTTTTGCGATCCGATCCGATTCCGATCAGGCAGCATCAAAACCGATCCGATCCGATTAATTCCGATCCGATAAGGCATATCATAGTCTTTATACTGTCTATCAAAAATTTTGTATTTTAAAATGTTTTGTTGCTCTGTAAAGCACTTTGAGCTGCATTTATGTCATGAAAGGTGCTATATAAATAAAGTTTATTATTATTATAATAAACTTATATAATAAACCCCCCCCCCCCCCCCCGCACACCTCTCGTCCGCACACCGCTCAGAAAAAAGAAAAGAAAAGTATTTTGCTGCGTGTCTGAATCACTTTCTCTTTTATCCCAAATGCGTCCCCATCAGTGTAAAGGAAGAGCCTCGATGGACAGCTAGGCCTACCATGTTGCAAAAGACGCCATCTATGTTTCCCTTTTATGTAGGCATTGTCTTTTTTTAATAAGACGGACAATAATAGATCCTGTGGGTTAATGATTAATCACCAGGTTCGAGAGAGCAGTGGTGGAAAAAGTAGTCACATTGTTTAGTCTTATCCAACGATAACAAAATATTCTAGTTTTGGGTCTGAGAGTCTGACTAAATCTCATCAAATGGTGGGATCCGTGGCTTAAATGTGGAATAAATAATGGACCTTGATATGAACAGGGTTGAAAACCACTGGCCTGGAGGAGAGGGGTTGAGAGGGGAGAATGACTGAGGAATAGACGGTAGGACAAAAACGGCAGAAGAAAGTGGTTGTCTCTAGTAGTCTACACCCTCCCCAAGGTTAGGGTTGGCAGTGACAGGGACTATACAGTACATAATATTGTCTCTGTCGGGTGGAAAACTCATAGAGCTTGTAGATCTACTTTTGATGCTTTTGTGTGACGCTGTAGGATGATGAAGATAAGCATTCATTTACACCACTGCGAGAGAGAGGCTCGCCGCTCGCGTGGCAAAAGCCTGTGTTGTTAATTCAGCCAAAATCATTTGTGTTTCAAATCGTATTGTTTGATCGGCTGGTGCTATAACTTAACAATCACAAGGTATTTATAAACATACTTGTGTGGATGACGGTGACGGAGAATTTGAATGAAGTCTGGATCAGGACGCGCTACGCACTTCTGTGTTGCTCGCACGGACAATGTGTCAGCCCGTACAACATGTGGCGCGCGGCCACGACCGCGGTCCACGCTCCGCGTTTTTTACTTTACTTTTTATTACTGATTTTATGTTAAAACTAAATGTTAAAAAAGGATTGATCAAGTGATATTACTCAAGCAGAGAGCATAACCTCTCCAGTACTGGAATGGATTGTTTTAATCGGAGCGTTTGATCGGCATTTTCGCTGCGGTTCGATCCGATCTCCATTTTTTAGCTGTTATCGGGCCGATATCCGATCTGTTAATCGGATCGCGGCATCTCTACTCTCTTTCTTAAATATTTTTCTGTTCTGTTGTAGAGCTGTCGCAATATGAGCTATGACATACATTTTACTATGCAATAGTAATGACAAAATATATGATAATATCCCGATGATTAAAGATGATTAAAGGGATAGTTCACCCCCAAAACTACTTTTTTCCTATCAATTAGACACCCCATGAAGACTTGAATTCATGGAGATTTTTTAGTTTTTGTCGCATTCGTAAGCCAATAATTTGATGACCAGCGGCGGTTCCGGTAGGAGACACAAAGTGTCAATTTTGAGTCTCCTACCGGAGACATTAGCATCTTTCCGCCAGTCATCACATTATTGGCATAGGAATGCAACAAAAACAAAACAATCTGCATGAATTCAAGGCTTCATGGGGTGTGTAATTGATAGAAAATAAGATTTTTTTGGGGTGAACTATCCCTTTAAACAAATTGGCCATGTTGCCTTGTGGAGCACACACCATAGGCAACGGAAGGGGGGTCAGAAGGGCCTAGCAATCGGCTTGTCGATCTCGCCGACCGCTGTTTTTTTTTTTTTAAATCCCCGACCAGCGCTGGTCTAGCACCCCACTGTTCCCATCGTGTTGCACAATGGTTGTTGTGTATTGGCTGCATGCTTCCCTCTCGCCGCAATGACCGTTCTGTTACTGGCTACGTGTGCAGTTGCTCTCTCAACTCGATAAACTAGGAGCCAGACAAGCTAATACTCAACAAATCGCTGTTCTTTACGTATTCTGCCTGTGGGTGTGAAAGAAGCAGATGCCCGTGGGGCTCGGGCTGCAAGAATCAAGTGCTGCTATGATAGACTGACTGACCAGGGATCAGATTACTGCAGCGCAAATCTACATAAACGTTCAAATTTCAAATATAAAGTGCTGACCCCCATGGCACGGATGTAACAAGTTGAGCCGCTAAAGGTCTAAGTACCTGTATCTGCCATATTGTTCAATAAAAATCTTTTTTTCTTTATTTTTTTATCCCACGATTTTGTAACCCTATTTTTTACACCCAGTGCCAATTGTCTATGTAATCCTGGGCACTACCTTCCCTCTGCCAACCTAGGGAGGCCAGGGCCGAGCTCATGCCTCCTTCAATGCATGAGAGCCAACTGACCTTCTTGTCACCTGACAGGGGAGAGTTTCCCTGGTTGGACGTAGCGCGTGGAAGGAACACGTTATTCCAACCAGTTCCTTTCCCCTCCATCAGGCGCCCCGGCTGGCCAGGGGGAGGCAGTATAGTGACCAGGATTAATGCATTTTGTTGTGAGGGTACCTACCCTAGGAGACACTCCACACAGAAAGAAAATAAAAAGCTTTTTAATCCGATCGCCGGCCATTGTCTCCGAATTCTCTTTGATGCTTTCAACTATGCAACACTACTGGTTGGGATGTGTATTGCACTCTGATACATTACAAAAAAAAATAATAGAAAATGGCCGCCGATCGGATTAAAATGCTTTTTATTGAACAATACGGAAGATACAGGTACTTAGACCTTTTGCGCCTCAACTTGTTACATCCGTGGCTCGGGGGTCAGCACTTTATACATATATATATATATATTATTCTTTTTTTGAGTTTTTTACTATTCTTTTAAAAACACATGATTGGCACGTTGCACCATAGTGGGAAAACACGTGAAACACGTGCATGGCACTCAATGATTTAAGACCATTATTTGCATCGCAGGAAACCATCTTTTGACACATTCTTCCTTGTGTAATCCTAAATTACGAAGGATTTCTTCCCTAATATATGAATCCTATAATCTTTGCTCCCAAGATTCATATGTTGGAGAGTTGGGCTATGCCATTTTGCCTTTGCCTTCTGCAAATATTATTGTTATTTTGAGACCATTAAGGTCTTCAGTTAACAAAGTTATTTTTCAATTGCTTCATTTCAGACCAGTGTGTGGAGTCCAGACTGCAGGTGAAGATGAACTCTCCAGACTCAGCCAGGGACATTTCTATTAAACAGGAGGAACCTGAAGACCACCCACACCTCAGTAAGTTTCATATACTCTCTCTTTCTTTCATATTTTCTGTTTTGTTGTAGAGCTGTTACAATAATAACACTGATCCCTAGCATCCCTATTTTTGGGGGGGGGGGGGCATTTGCTGAAATTAACTGATCTACAAGATCTCTAGCTTGTAGATCAGCTATTTTAGGTAAAGAGATTTGGTGTAGAGGGTACATAGCAAATTGTCTGGGAGATAAGTGGGTTATTGATCTGAGTCTAATGATCATTACATCCCGATAAAGAAGAAGAAAAAACAGTTATGTACAGTATATGGACAATCAAAATCAGTTGGAAATATAACTTTTTGATGTGGTGTCATAATTAAACTTAATGTTGACATGGCACACTGACTGTCAAGAAAATTAAAACATGGCACTCATGTCAAAAAGGATGCCGTCCCCTGGCCTATAGACCAATTATTTGTTTACTAACATTGAGACTGGACCCACAGGTGATTGTTTCATTCAATCAATTCCCAACCTGTTGTTTTGGGGTGCGCTGGTTTCAGCACACCCCAACCGCCTCTTGTGTGTTGGCTAGTGAGGCGCGTCCTAGCGAGACCTGACAGAATGGGTTTCATTGCGCGCATACTGGTTGCACACATACTGGTTCTTATCAGTGTGACGTCGTCTGTTAAGGGGTCTACACATTCAACCGCAACTTTAAGTGGCAAGTTTCAAGTAGGCAAGTATAGAGAAAACATTGGTATAGCGTGAAGTTGAGCGGAGATGGCCAACAGTGTAGTGTGGAGTTGGAACCGTGGCATTGGTCTAAAGCAGTGACACTGGTGTTTCGCGGGCCAGAAACCGTCAAATCTGGCCCGCGATGTGATTTTAGAAAACGCCATTTAATACTACCTTTTAATGGAAAAAAAAAGACAAAAAAAAAGGCTGCCGCCTACCAGCCTCAGTGTCTGAATACTGGACAAACTTGTTCTGTGAGAACCATGACCAAGCCGTGAAGCCACGGCCAAGGTCATTAGCATACAGAGGACCATCACCATTCAACTCTACCTGGAGAGAACGCTTTTTCAACAGCATCACAAATCCGGTAAAACACCGTTGTATGGAGAAGTATATGACAGTTGCGTCTCTCATCTGGAGGAGTAGAGAGAGCGGCTGCATTCCTCCCCGCCCCCCCACCCCCCCCACTTTGTAACCAGTGTTGCTGTTCCCATCTTGAAAACTAGAATCCATTTGTCAGAGGGTGTGACATTAGTAGGATAACCAGCGATAGTTAAGAGCCTGCGCAGGGCAAAATAATTAACACCAGCTGTGTGTGTGTGTGTGTGTGTGTGTGTGTGTGTGTGTGTGTGTGTGTGTGTGTGTGTGTGTGTGTGTGTGTGTGTGTGTGTGTGTGTGTGTGTGTGTGTGTGTGTGTGTTTCTGAAATGAAACTGAAAGTAACATAACTTCTCCAAAAGGAAGGAATGTTAGGTCTAATATTATTGATGCATTTTGGCTGTGTGCAATAATGCAACTGCAGACATTATATTGCCTTTTGTTAGGCTATTCAATGTTAGTTTTAATTTCTTGAAATCATATTTATTTATTTTTGCAATAATTCAACTGTATGGCATGCTAAGGTTTTGAGACATATTGTATTATATTACTACACAATAGTAAATAAATAATTCTAAAAATATGTTTTAAATAACTGATCTATGGATTATAGTTATGATACGTTTTGCCATAATCATGTAGCTCTACAACAGAGGCATAGCCATGACAACAATGGTACAAAATAATATTTAAGAAAATGTATATATATTTTTTTTAAATAATCATTTTCAGCCATTTGGCCAAGTGTTTCCTATATTCGGTATTCGGTTTCGGGCCAAGAATTTGATATACTGTAGTTATAGCAGTGACTGAGGTGTAGTGGAGTAGAAGTAAAAGTACTGGAAATACTCTAGTACAGTAAAAAAAATACCTCAAATATTTACTTAAGTACTGATCTACGTAGTTAGTGGCACTGCCACTAACTACGGGGGGTGTAACGTTTTAACAACGATTCGATACGTATCACGATACTTGGTTGTCGATACGATACATGAACGATACAAGTTAATTTAGAACGATACGATACGTTTCGATTCAGCGATTTAGTCGATACGATACATGAACGATACAGGACAGGTTAATTTAGAACGATACGATTCGATTCAATGATTTAAAATCGATATAGTAACTATTTATTTACCCAAAAATTCTGTGTGAAAAATAAATACCTGGATACTGGATATAAACCCCTCTTTCTCTTTTCTTCTTCTTAAAAGTACTTAGTATTGATATAATTGATTATTTGCATTGCAGAACGATTCGATACGATTATTTGCATTGCAAAACGATTCGATACGATTCAAAGTCAAACGATACGATATTTAGCTGTTTGCATATCGATATAGTAGATCGTTGAAAATTCAAAACGATGCATCGATGCAGTTACTGTATCGTTACGGGCCTAAGTGGCAGTGTCTGAGACAACAGATGCTGACTGAATGCATGTGAGCGCGCATGCAGGGGAGGGTGATCATTGGCACACTGACATAAGTGTGAGTTTTTTTTTCTTTTAAAATTAAATATTCAAAAAAGGTTTAGTCAGTTAAATTAAGTCTCCTCACATCTATATACAAATTACATCCTGCACATCATTCTACATTTATTCAAACTGATAACTCTGACTGGGGAGGCAGTCTGGGAGATAGGTGGGTCATTGAGTCTAATGTTTGTTATGTATAGCCTATGGACAATCAAAATCAGGTGGAAATACAACATTTTGATGTGGTGTCATACTTAAACTTAAGGCACACTGACTATCAAGAAGATAAAAACATGGCACTTCATGTCGAAAAGGTTGCCGACCCCTGTTCTACATGGACAAAGGAAGAATAGTTTACATTTTAGAAATCCATTGTTCAATATCATGTTATTGTTCTGCTCCTAGACATCCTGCACCTTGTTGTGTGTAAAGAGGAGGAATCTTCTGAACAGGAGAGGAGCCCCAGTCTGCTCCACGTGAAACCAGAGCCTTCACACATTAAAGAGGAACAGGAGGAGCTACTTCAAAGACCAGAGGAGCCTGATGGATCAATGTTGACATTACTAGCAGTGAAAAGTGAAATTGATGAAGACATCTCTTCACACTGTTCTGAAGTTGAAGTTGAGCTTGAATCTGACACTGAAGTCACTGAAGACAGTGATGATTGGGGTGAGACAAGTGGAGGTGTCCACACTGGAGAAAAACCATTCCAGTGTAAACTGTGTAACAAGAGTTTCAGAGAGTCAGGTGACCTGAAGAGACACCAGCGTGTCCACACTGGAGAAAAAACATTCCAGTGTAAACTGTGTAACAAGAGTTTCAGAGAGTCAGGTAAGCTGAAGAGACACCAGCGTGTCCACACTGGAGAAAAACCATTCCAGTGTAAACTGTGTAACAAGACTTTCAGTGAGTCCAGTCAGCTGAAGAGACACCAGCGTGTCCACACTGGAGAAAAACCATTCCAGTGTGAACATTGTGACAAGAGTTTCAGTCAGTCAGGTCACCTGAAGTCACACAATCGTATCCACACCGGAGAAAACCCATTCCAGTGTAAACTGTGTAACAAGAGTTTCAGTGAGTCACGTCACCTGAAGACACACAATCGTATCCACACTGGAGAAAAACCATTCCAGTGTGAACTGTGTAACAAGAGTTTCAGAGAGTCAGGTAAGCTGAAGAGACACCAGCGTGTCCACACTGGAGAAAAACCATTCCAGTGTGAACATTGTGACAAGAGTTTCAGTCAGTCAGGTCAGCTGAAGACACACCAGCGTGTCCACACTGGAGAAAAACCATTCCAGTGTGAACATTGTGACAAGAGTTTCAGTCAGTCAGGTCAGCTGAAGACACACAATCGTATCCACACTGGAGAAAAACCATTCCAGTGTGAACTGTGTAACAAGAGTTTCAGTAAGTCAGGTAGTGTGAAGACACACCAGCGTGTCCACACTGGAGAAAAACAATTCCAGTGTAAACTGTGTAACAAGAGTTTCAGTGAGTCAGGTAGTCTGAACAAACACCAGCGTGTCCACACTGGAGAAAAAACATTCCAGTGTGAACATTGTGACAAGAGTTTCAGTGAGTCAGGTAGTCTGAACAAACACCAGCGTGTCCACACTGGAGAAAAAACATTCCAGTGTGAACATTGTGACAAGAGTTTCAGTGAGTCAGGTAGTCTGAAGAAACACCTCCGTACAGGGGCATGCTCACTGATCAGGAGGCCCTAGGCAAACCCCAGTATGAGGCCCCTGGGTCGAGAGAGAGAGAGAGAGGGAGTGTGAATGTAGATTAGATTGTGCTGATTCAAATGTAAATGCAGCGCTCAAGAGTTGTCTCCTCTGGTTTGAGGGAGGCCCTAGTGTTTAGATCTCATGGGGCCCTCTGCCTGTGTGGTGGCCCAGGCGGCCGAAAAAACGTTTGAGAACCCCTGCTTTAGAGACATTCTCCAGCTCTTTTGTTTTCTTCTTTTAAATCCTCACATTCATTTGTTTTAAAGGGATATTTCGCTTTCAAAAAAACGTTGGGTCATTTTATCGTCTACTCAGGCTTTTTTGAGCCCCCCGGACAGTTTTTAAATTGCTTGACTCAGTATTTAGATATTTGATATTAATTTGATCAGACACGCCCCCTTCCTATACAAACCCATTATAACTTCAAACTCCATTTTTAATCAGCTGACTCTGAGGAAGGTCGAAAGACCGAAACGTCAGTCTATACTTGCACCTAAATAAATAAAAGGCTTAAAAAGTCTGTGTTGCTCCAGCGTTGATCTCTTCTCCATTTTTAATACATTTTTTTTGTTGTATTTAATTATTTTCATTCTCCAAAGAATATATTAAAAATATATTAGAAGGACAATATCAGTCACTAGAACCAAAAACGGATGTTTCCGATGAATCTAACATGGTTAAAATGGAGTTTGTAGTTACAATGGGTTTGTATAGGAAGGGGGCGTGTCTGATAAAATGAATATCAAATATCTAAATACTGAATCAAGCAACTTAAAAACTGTCCGGGGTGCTCCCAAAAGCCTGAGTAAGACGATAAAATGACCCAAAGTTTAAAGTGAAATATCCCTTCAAGTGTTAACGGTAACAATTATGCTGTCCGG
This sequence comes from Gymnoscopelus braueri, assembly GCF_963280865.1. Lineage (NCBI taxonomy): Eukaryota > Metazoa > Chordata > Actinopteri > Myctophiformes > Myctophidae > Gymnoscopelus > Gymnoscopelus braueri. The sequence goes on from NC_137604.1 coordinate 58,421,326, forward strand.
CAGAAACCAGCTTACGCCAAGTTGACGCTTTTGCATGTTTTTCCATAGATCAGGGCCATTGAACACCCTTTACGTCTGTCAGTTGGTAAAAAAAACAGGACCAGGTCATGGCTGCTAACTAAAATGTTTTAAAAAAAAGAGATCAAGCAAGACTATAACCAGGGGTCATCAACATGTCCGTACACAGACAAGTGTGTCCGTGGCAAAGACTTGGTCTTGTCTGTGGCAATTTTTTTGATTTACACACCATTATAATGTTCTTATTTAGTTTTCTTCAGAATATGTATGACTCTGATTTACTATGACACTATGTATGGAACATTAGGAGTCCTACTAGTACTAGTGGTTCTTAAATGTTTTATTTGCAAGGACCACCATAGCTCTGAGAGTGTACAAATGGAACCAAATGGACCCGTAAGGGTCCATTTGGTTCCAATTGTACACGCTCAGAGTTACAGACCTGTTATATGGTCATTCAGGGCTAGCTCTTTATGTGTTTCTGGTAATATTATTGTCCACTCATTTTGTATGTCCGTGGCAAAAATGGAATTTAGACCAAAATGTCCACCACAAGAAAGCATGGTGATGACCCCTGCTATAACTGAAGAGAGATACCTCCTCCACCAACCAACCCCAGCCCCCGTCCATCCTGAAAACTTGACCTGTAGCTTTATAGATGTTGAGATGCTGAATTTCAATTAATAAACATGTCAAAACCTCTTTAAAAGTAGTTGTTTTTGTTGTGGTTGTGTATTAATAACATGTCTAAAATAGGACTGCTGGACACGACCATCCACAGGTTGAACTTCAATGTTAATGTTAATGCCATTTTAATACATTCTCAATGTGCTCCTGTGTGATAGCCCACAGCTTGATAAACCTGGTTTAATGACTGGTTCTCACTGATAACGACCCCCCCCCTCCGGGGACCACCAGTGGTCCTTGGGGGGTAGCCTACCAGCGGGGGTCCCCCCGGCAAAATTAGTTAACATAGCGTCACAATCATTTTAACCACTTAGCTTTGGCTATTAAAAAACAGCAGATCTACAAGCTCATAGCGCGGCACAGAGTTCCATGCAATGAGCTTGTAGATCTGCTGTTTTTGAAAAATCTTGAACATTTGTGCATATCTTTGAATATTTATATTTATAAGTGAACATTTTTAACTCAAATCATTGCTTCTGGGGGTCCCTGGCACAAAACATTTTCAGATGGGGGTCTGCGGCCAAATGTATATCAATTTAGGGGTCCTTGGCATGAAAAAGGTTGAAACCCACTTTTGTTCAGTAACAGGTGTCTCTCCAGCTCTCTATTAAATAGAAGATTTACATTTTCAGGTTGGGATACTAATTGTATGTAATGCTAACTAAATGCCTCAACTCCTACAATGCCAAGTGCTTAAGTTGTCAGGGTGAGGGGTCCCCATTTCAAATGTCATTATCTTGGGGGTCACGTCTGAAAAGTTTGGGAATCTGTAGTGCCACGTTTTCTTATTCTTCTCCTGCCCAGTAGGCGGCGCGCCTGCTCATTGGAGTCGGACGCAACTTCCTTGAAATGGCAGACAAGAAGAACAACAAATCAGGGTTGCCATGTCTGCTTATTATAAGTAAGGTTTCTTTTAAATATTAAAAGTTGCGGCGAGTTGCGTTTTTTTGTGCCAGCGACCCCCGCACCAGATTTGTGTTGTTAAAATGTTTCAAAGATAATAGCAGATCTAGCAGATCTACAAGCTCACAGTCACAAAGTGTTGTGAGCTTGTAGATTGGCTCTTTTCAAATAGGCAAATAGATCATATAGGTTTAAAGTGCTCATGTGGCCTGCTTTTGGGCTTTTTTTCCTAGACCTGGTTGCTTATTTCTCTCACAAAACCTGGCAACACTGCTCTAGTGCCACAATGCAGTAGTGAAAACAGCATGGTGTGTTGACTGACTGTTGTTGACACTTTAAAATACCATAGATTTATATCAAAGTCAAATGCAAAGAAAAGTAAAACGTGTCGTTTCTAAACAGTGTCGTCGTTAAGCAGCAGGAGGACGTTTGTTAGCAGCTCAACCACTGAAACACAGCAGGTATAAAGATCAACTCATTCAGGTTGTTTTGCATCTATGTTAGCCATGAGAGTTCCTGCTTTAGAGTGGTGTTCGATTTGTTTTACATTTACAACTCTCACATGTACATAAACGTTCACATTTCAAATATAAAGTGCTGACCCATGAGCCACGGATGTTACAAGTTGATCCGTTCCGCGATAAGTACCCGTATCTCCCGTATTGTTCAATAAAAAACATTTTAATCCGATCGTCGGCCATTTTCTCCAAATTTTCTCCGATGCTTTCAACCATGCGACACTAACGGTTGGGAGGTGTATTGCACTCTGATGATCGGATTAAAATGCTTTTTATTGAACAATACGGGAGATACGGTACTTATCGCGGAACGGATCAACTTGTAACATCCGTGGCTCAGGGGTATAAAGCACTTCTGAACGTTTATGTACATGTGAGAGTTGGCAATGTAAAAACATCGAACACCACTCTAAACCAGGAACTCTCGGTTCCATGACTGTCATGTTTCAGGGCTACATCTATGTATCATTTTAGATGAACGGATCACGTCTTGTTTAATCTATTTGTCTTTATTAACGCATCGTTTAAGTTGGAACATAAATCCAATTACTTTAATAGCTGTTAGGTTGTTATAAGGTGATCATAAACACAAACAATAGCTCCAGACCATAGCAGCAGCAATAATACATGTATGGTTTTGTTAGCCTGGGACCAGGCTATGGTTTTGTTGTTGTTGACGTCACTATTGTCACTGTAACCCTATAGTTCAGTGGTTCTAAACCTGTGGGTCGGGACCCCCAGGGGGGTCCCCACATGATTTTGGGGGGTCCCCAGGTGACGGTGAAGTGACAATTTTAGGACTTTTTCGACCTTTTTAATACCTCGAAAATAATTTACTGCATCAAAAGTAATCAAAAAAGTCCTATAAAAAACTGGTCAAACATTGGCCAAATTGTCAAATAATATAAGAAATAGGCAAACGTTTTGAAAATAGCCGAGCTTATAGATCTGCTATTTTCACAATAGCAGATCCTCAACTCCTACCCTTATCAGGATGGGGGGGTCCTCAGTTCAAATATGATTATCTTGGGGGGTCACGGCCTGTAAACCACCAGTAGTATCTTTACTCTGTCAGACAGAGTCTGTCTGTAATGTTAATGTGATTGTCAAGTGAAGTTAGAGCTCCATGTCTTCATGCACCTTGAATCCTTCTACCAACTAAACATCTGTCATGCTGTATTGTGTCAGACCTAGAATGACCGTCCAGGTAATGCATGGAATTGGAAATGATCTCCCTGTCTTGTTCATGGGCTGCAAATTGACAGTTTAGCTCCAAACTCACCTGTCTGCTGTTATTATCAATTGACAAAGATTTTCTCCTTATTTTTCAAATTATATAGTGTAACTTTATTGTTACATCACAATTTTACGAAAACGGCAAACACGCAGTGGGAATATTAATTCAGCTTTAAATGCTGAAAAGAAAAGAAAAAACTGTTGAATTTGCATCATGTCTATAATATGCATAAGCCTACAAGCAATAGATGGTTTGACATAGGGCCATAGGCCTATATCTTTTGAACTGGTGGGTTTTGTCCACATAAAAATATTATTTTAACACCATTGTTGGAAGAACATTCTTCCTCATATATTAATAATACCCAATGATCACCGTTTTAGGGGAAGTAGAACCATGGAACCCTAAAGTCCTTATTCAATTCCTTCATTTCAGACAAGTGTGTGGAGTCCAGACTAAAGGTGAAGATGAACTCTCCAGACTCAGCCAGTGCCATTTCTATTAAACAGGAACCTGAAGACCATCCACACCTCAGTACGTTTAATGTTCCCTCTCTTTCTTAAATATGTTTCTGTTCTGTTGTAGAGTCGGGCTGTCAGTTGTACTGTAAAATGCCATTCGAATTTCAAAGCCTTATTATTTTGAATATTCGAATATTTTTCGAATATGCAGCGCGTGCATGTTCCCGTGCGCGCGCGGATTCGGGCGGATTCGGGTACTTTATTCCCGTCTAAAAATGTATTTCGGTTCTAGGGTTAGGGTTATACAGTACAACGAACATCGAGGTGGTTAATCATGCACGTTATGTCCACTAGACGGCGCCCCATCCAAACGCCAAAGCTATGTCGCTTGCATGTAATAATGATAGGCAGGCACAAAATGTATAACGTTGGATACGTTGGATTTTATTGAGTACAGCACAGATTGCTATCTAATGCACTTCACTTGTGCACTCAGTAGACTCAATATGAAACGAGGAAGGAACCGTTTTTAACAGCAGGACAAGTCCAGTTTCTCTCTCTTCTTTTTTTTAAAACAATGAATAGGCTCCTATCATGACATGAACACATTGTGTTCATGTACACTGAACAGTCCCAATAAGTCCAGCAATGAAAGTGAAATAAGCCAACATAGCTACATTGCAACTGTAGTGTAAATCTGTTAAGTTATCTTGTCAACTTTGACCAAACAAAACCACTGTTCCAAACGAATAAAATAATATGAAAATAATAAAGTGCTCAGCGTTCAGCAGCATCAAATAAAAACAAAACAAAACAACAACAAACCTGCACACTCATCTGCTCCAATGTAAATTTATTGACGACGTTTCGAGCCAAGGCTCTTCATCGGGTCAAACTGGAGAAGTGTGTCCCTCACCCACTTAAATAGACACCCACAGGTCACGTTATCTATCAGTGGGTGGGACAACACCACAGGGTAATCAGATAGAGAAAAACATCTAATAGATACAGTGTTCAACGTTTACATATCCACAGAACTACACAGAGGATGTTGTTGTCATCAACAACAACATGGACGAAGGAAGAATAGAGTAAAATTTTAGAAATCCATTGTTCAATATCATGTTATTGTTCTGCTCCTAGACAAATATGGGCGTAAACAGCGATAGTGAATCGGGGCCCAATGTGTCTCATCGGGATGCATCATTATTCAATACCTTGTAGATCTGCTATTTTCAGATCACCTACGTATATAAATTAGGTTTAAACTGGTTACAGTGATTTTGATGCTATACATTTTGCTGGGGGTCCGCGAAACTGCCTCTCACATGAGCGGACCACTTTAAATAAATCCCCAAACCCTGAAATACCACTAGGGATGGGACCATATGAACATTTCATGTCACGAGTATTGTGACCAAAATAATTGCGATTTACGATAATATCACGATAATCACAATATGTTTTAAAACTCTTAAAATGCCACTTTTGTTAACCACTTGAACCCCAGCATCCCTAGTCTGGGGTGGAACATTTGCCAAAAATAGCCGATCTACAAGCTCACAACGCGACGCGTTGTGAGCTTGTAGATCTGCTATTTTTGGCAAAGAGATTTAGAGAGTGAAAAAAAGACTGTATCAAGTACATCCTTTACAGGTGCGTTTACCAATCCTACAGGGTGTAAGTGGTACCGGATATGCAGCTCGGCAAAGCTGAATTGATCCCAGTGTATGACGGAGGACAATTTCACAATAAATTAAAATCTCTGCGAAAGGATTATTGTGAGCGTTTTTTATCAGGATAAACGATAATAAGGATTATGGTCCCATCCCTAAATACCACATGGTTCTGTGGCGTTCAACGTTAAACATTGGACTTCCAATCCCAGCATCTAGTCTGGATGGAATCCCTCTCCCGCCATTGTTTATTTATCTAATCTAAAATGTGTCGCACATTATTTTATTAGGATTAAGGTTAGGTTTAGGACCACTCGGCCCACTTGGTGAGAACAGACTACAGCCATTAAGTTAGGAAGAGGAAGTAGTTAAAGGCAAAAAACAGTTACAACGTCGGAGGCGCGCCGACTCTAGTGGACTTGAGTGACAAGAGGCACCACCGAGCGAGCCGCCGTGCCGAACGTTGCGAAGTCCACTAGAGCCGACTCAGCGCCGTTGGAGTTATGTACCGATCAGGGACAGAATCGTAAGTGATCCCCCACCCCCCCAGGCAGTGCCAGCGCCGAGGACTATCTTCCACCACAGAGGAAAGCCGGCCAGTGCTGTCCTCTTGGAATGAGACGCAGTGATTAGGGGCAAAGCAGTTCCGCGTGCGTCACAGAAGGGGGCGTTGCCAAGTTACTACGATCGGGTAGGAAAACGACACACGTGGGTGTGGTCTTGTAGGAGGAGGGGAGGGACTTGGTCAGGTGGGTGGTGGTAAGGTGCCAACCAGGTATACTTGATGAACTGGTGGGTTTTGTCCATTTAAAAATATCATTTTAACACTTACTGTACAATTTTTGGAAAAACATTCTTCCTCATAAATTAATAATACCCAATGATCACCTTTTTAGGGGAAACTAGAACCATGGAACCCTAAAGTCCTTATTCAATTCCTTCATTTCAGACAAGTGTGTGGAGTCCAGACTAAAGGTGAAGATGAACTCTCCATACTCAGCCAGTGCCATTTCTATTAAACAGGAACCTGAAGACCATCCACACCTCAGTACGTTTAATGTTCTCTCTCTTTCTTAAATATTTTTCTGTTCTGTTGTAGAGCTGTCGCAATATGAACATTTTACTATGCAATAGTCATGACAAAATATATGATAATATCCCGATGATTAAACAAATTGGCCATGTTGCCTTGTGGTGCACACGCCATAGGCACCGGTAGGGGGGTCAGAAGGGCCTAGCAATCAGCTTGTCGATCTCGCCGACCGCTGGTCTATTTATTTATTTTTTTAATCCCCGACCAGCGCTGGTCTAGCACCCCACTTTTCCCATTGTGTTGCACAATGGTTGTTGTGTATTGGCTGCATGCTTGCCTCTTGCCGCAATGACCGTTCTGTTACTGGCTACGTGTGCAGTTGCTCTCTCAACTCGATAAACTAGGAGCCAGACAAGCCAATACTCAACAAATCGCTGTTCTTTACGTATTCTGCCTGTGGGTGTGAAAGAAGCAGATGCCCGTGGGGCTCGGGCTGCAAGAATCAAGTGCTGCTATGATAGACTGACTGACCAGTGATCAGATTACTGCAGCGCAAATCTACATAAACGTTCAGATATCAAATATAAAGTGCTGACCCCCGAGCCACGGATGTAACAAGTTGAGGCGCAAAAGGTCTAAGTACCTGTATCTGCCGTATTATTCAATAAAAAGTTTTTTAATCCGATCGCCGGTCATTGTCTCCGAATTCTCTCTGATGCTTTCAACTATGCAACACTACTGGTTGGGAGGTGTATTGCACTCTGATACATTACACAAAAAATTATAAAAAACGGCCGCCAATCGGATTAAAATGCTTTTTATTGAACAATACGGAAGATACAGGTACTTAAACCTTTTGCGCCTCAACTTGTTACATCCGTGGCTCGGGGGTCAGCACTTTATATTTGATATCTGAACGTTTATGTAGATGTGGCAGTCATTGGCGTATGGTGAATTCTAACGTTGACCAGGCCAGAATCTTAACCCCCCCCCTCCCCCCGAGGGGGGGGGGGGGTTCGCACAACAACGGCTGATAAGTCTATTGAGAAACCGAGCCATTCCGGGTGGAAAACGGAACGCTCGTCCCAAAACACACTGCCCCATTTTTTTCGCAGACCGAGGCCGCCGGTTTAGACGCGGGGCAGGGTGTTTCAGGACGACGGTTCTTCTTCCATTACATTTCTGAATGGAGAGATGCCCGTCTCTGCGCAATGGAGAACCGGTTTGACGGTGAAACTGGTTTTGTAATGGCCACTCATTAACAATTCGGCCGAATGCAAATGAGACCCATTTGAAAAAAAAGGCGACTTAAAAGGTGAGGGGCTGCTAATGTTGTTATGTTGATTTTTGTTTTTTTGCCCTGGCGGATCTTGCCCTACACAGGGGCAAGCATGGTTTTTACAAACCGGGCCATGGCCTCGCTGGCCCCAGTGACCGTACTCGCTTGGTGGCAGTTGTAAAACCAGGAACAAGTGGGCCCATGACTGTCATGGTATGACAGTCATGTTTCAGGGCTACAGCTAGGCTAGATTTCATATTTCATATGGAGTATAGCTGACATCTCACCAATACTGTGTTAGAACAGCATTTTAGGTTTGTCATGTCCATAACAAGACAGACTGCAGGTGACGATGAACTCTCCAGACTCAGCCAGGGACATTTCTATTAAACAGGAGGAACCTGAAGACCACCCACTATTCTTTTCTCTTCTGTTGTAGGGCTGTCACAATATCTAATTTTACTAAGAAATAATCATGACAAAATATATCATGACAATGATAATATCCTGATGATTAAAACAAATTGCTCACTCTGTCTGGTTGAAGAAAACTGATTGGCTACTTTCAGCTTATTCACTTAAGACCATTATTTGCATCGCAGGAATCCATCTTTTGACACATTCTTCCTTGTGCAATCCTAAATTACGAAGGATTTCTTCCCTAATATATGAATCCTATAATCTTTGCTCCCAAGATTCATATGTTGGAGAGTTGGTCTTTGCCATTTTGCCTTTGCCTTCTGCAAATATAATTTTTTTTTTTTTCTTCAGTTAACAAAGTCCTTTTTCAATTGCTTCATTTCAGACCAGTGTGTGGAGTCCAGACTGCAGGTGAAGATGAACTCTCCAGACTCAGCCAGGGACATTTCTATTAAACAGGAGGAACCTGAAGACCATCCACACCTCAGTAAGTTACATATACTCTCTCTTTCTTTCATATTTTCTGTTTTGTTGTAGAGCTGTTACAATAATAACACTGAGGGGGGGGGGGGTGGCATTTGCTGAAATTAACTGATCTACAAGATCTCTAGCTTGTAGATCAGCTATTTTAGGTAAAGACATTTGGTGTAGAGGGTATATATATAAAAAATCTTGCTTAGGGCCACGAAAGTTCTTGGGCCGGCCCTGAAGGCAAGCCTATGTTACACATATGTAAAGAAGAAGGTTCCTCAATCCGGTGCAACACATTTATTTAGTTTTCAGGGTAGGGGGGTATCTGTGAAACACAGTTGAAATACACATCAGTAGTGTCTGTTTACATTCAGTAGTATCTTACTGGATCTTGACTAGACTGATCTGAATACCATTTCCTGTTTTACGTCTAATACAGTAACAGTACATAAGCAAACACATTTATCATAGCTGCTCACAGCAATATATTCTTTCCCTGTCCAAATGCCCCTTGACACAGAAATAACATTGTACCACATATTTTCAATAAACACCTTCTCAGTGCAATGATAATTCAACTTAACAATAATATTCAATAAACCAAACGGCCTAATTGCCCCTGTTTCTTATAGTCATTAGCTGAGAAACACAACAGGAACAAACATAGCTTTAAATGCAAATGTAACATCAACATTCATATTTTCAAACTCCAGATATTCTTATATCCTCCAAAACACACCAACTCTGTATTAGCAAACTGCACAGATTATGTTGGTGATAGTATAGACATTTCCCATCCTCACTTAATCAGTGGCTGTCTCTGTGTTGTAGTGTTAGCTTGCTAAATGCTAATGTTAAACAAACTCACTCATCATAACAACACACTCATACACATCTCTGCCCACTTGCCCCTTCAGATCCCCATTTATGCACATGACTCTTTTATACTATCTTGCCCTTATAGCAGCTCTTACCTGTGAAACACAGTTGAAATACACATCAGTAGTGTCTGTTTACATTCAGTAGTATCTTACTGGATCTTGACTAGACTGATCTGAATACCATTTCCTGTTTCACGTAAGAGCAGGGAGCTTACTCATTAAACCTCACTGCGCCCTCTGCTGTCCTTTTACTGTCACAGGCACAAAACAGTTTTTAGTGCTGCTGCTGGCATTTAATAAATGTCTGTCTGTTTTAAATGGGGGGGGGGGTAGTATTTTGTGTTTTGATGCTCTACTTTTATAGTCTTTTGACCCAAATAATCCCTTAGGGGCCACACTCTCCCCCACAAAATTAAATGTCTCCCGACATTTCCTGGAATGTTCACGTCAACACAGTCCCTCAACAATCCATGGTCGCCATAAGGGTTTCCATTCACTATTCTGAGTGTCTCTAATGTCACAATGTCTGGCGATTAAGGAAGGCTGACCCAATGTGTCATAACTCAGTACCATCGGCCGATGCCTTTGTCTTTGTGGGTGTTGTCTTACCGGTTGTAACTGATCTGCTTCTAACTCACCACCCACATGACTGCCTAGGCCTGGTTCAGGCCTCTGAGGCTGTAGTGGCACATCCTCTTCGCTCTGTAGTGGCACATCCTCTTCGCTCTGTAGTGGCACATCCTCTTCGCTCTGTAGTGGCACATCCTCTTCAAGGTGCAAGTGCTGGGGACCCTGGTGTGGCTGGAATGTCTCTGCCCGAGGATTCAGCAACTGTTGACTCGGCTGGTTTCTGCTGCTGGATCTGAGACGCCACTTGTAGGTAGCACCGTAGTCATCATCGGCGTCATCATCAAAGTCACTGTCGGACTCTGGACGCTGTAGCTCTCTGCGTTGTGGTCTCCTCTTCCTCTTTGTGGGGCTCTGGGGGTCTTGTTGTGGCTGATAAGTCTTGCTTGGTGTCTGCTCTAGGGGTAGATGGTCGCACGGCAGCAAGAGGTTTCTGTGGACCACTCGGTCCCTCCCTTTGCCATTTTCTGGGATGACATGATAGACTGGGCTGCTGTTGTCACCTTTCCTTTCTTGTACTCTGTATACCTGGCTTTCCCAATACGACCGGATTTTCCCAGGCCCACCTCTTGGGGTCAGGTTACGGATGAGGACTCGGTCGCCTGGCTCGAGGTCTCTCCCCTGTACCTTTTTGTCATAGTGAGCTTTTCCCCGAGCTGCCCCCTTGTCTGCAGTACTGGCAGCTATCTGGTATGCTTCTTGCATTCTCTTCTGCCATCGACTCACATAGTCCTTGTAGGTGCCCTGGGCCTCATCAGTTTTGAGATTGAACAGAAGATCGATTGGCAGACGAGGAGATCTTCCAAAGAGGAGGTAGTAGGGTGTATAGCCGGTTGCCTCACTCTTTGTACAGTTGTATGCATGGACAACTTTAGCCAAGGACTCTTTCCAATCTTCTTTCTCTTTGTCTTCTAGGGTCCGCAACATTGACAATAGGGTACGGTTAAATCGTTCAACCTGCCCGTTTCCCTGTGGGTGGTAAGGTGTCGTGTGGGAGCCCTGAACGCCTGAGAGGTCCTTCAACCTGGTCATCAGGTTGTTCTCAAACTCTTTGCCCATGTCATGATGTAACCGATTAGCAAATCCGAACTTAAGTGCAAAGTCGTTAAAGAGCTTTTCTGCCACCGTTTTTGCAGACTTGTTTCTTGTAGCGTAGGCTTGTGCAAACCTCGTAAAATGATCCATGACCACCAAGATGTACTCATAGCCATGCTTGCATTTGTCCAAATGGAGAAAGTCTATTGAGACTAGCTCAAATGGATAAGTGGTATGGATAGGTCTCAAAGGTGCACGGGTCTGCTTACTTGGTTTCTTCCTTTTAAGACAATCGCACACACTGGTTACAAAATGTTCTACCTCTTTGTGCATCTGTGGCCAGTAGAACCTTTCTCGGATGAGGTCAAGTGTTCTCTCCACCCCTAGGTGGCCCATGTCTTGGTGCAGTTCTTTGAAGACCAGTGGGCAGTAGGCTTTGGGAATCACCAGCTGTTCTCTGTGAGAGGTTCTACGGCGCAGGACACCATCTTCATCTACCTGGATCTTTAGCCATTGTTTCAGTAGTGTGGCTACAGCAGGTTGTTCTGTCCTCATCTCAGTTCTACTTGGTCTCCTATTCTGTGACTTATACCAAAGGACTCTGGATATGATGTCATCCTCTTCCTGAGCTTTGCGTATTTGTGCTGAGGTGAGAGGCTGGCCAGTCTCACAGTCTTTCACAAGGCTCAAGGCGTCAATGTGGACCACTCCAATGCCTTGGCAGGGGGTACTCCTTTCCACCATCACGCTTTCCATGGACGCACTGATTGCCTCTTGACTTGCCTCTGCTGTACAGCTTCTCATGTAGTCCTCTATCGGCATCCGAGACAGCCCATCCGCATCTGCGTTGTTTTTCCCAGGGCGATAGCGTATGATGAAGTTGTAATCTGCTAACTCCGCCACCCATCTGTGCCCTGTCGCATTGAGTTTTGCAGTAGTGAGCACATATGTCAAAGGATTGTTGTCTGTGTAAACAACAAACGATGAAGCATGGAACAAGTAGTCACGGAAGCGTTCACAAATGGCCCACTTCAACGCTAAAAACTCCAGCTTCCCGGAATGCAGATGGTACCTCTTCTCGGACGGGCTCAGGGTGCGGGAGCCATACGCTATCACTCTCATCTTCCCTTGCTGACGCTGGTACAATACAGCACCCAAACCAACCTGGGATGCGTCACAATGTAACACGAAGGGCAGAGTGAAGTCAGGATATCCAAGGATAGGGGGCTTTGTGAGGGCATCAATCAGCTGGTTCAACACTTCCTGGTGAGAGTTGGTCCACTGTATGGGTGAGCGTGATGGTAAATGACCTTTATTTTTCTTCACTGTTTTCTTGTGTCTTTCTGCTTGTGGGTCAGGGGTGTGCTCTTCAGGGTTTGGGATGGCTAGTAGGCTGTACAGTGGAAGGGCCACGCGGGAGAAATTGGGGATATAAGGCCTATAGTAAGATAGGAACCCTAGAACCTGGCGTAGATCACCGACAGTGGCAATTGTTCTTCCCTTCAGATTCATCACAGGCGCCATCTCCGTGGGGTCCATGGTGTAACCTTCTCCTGTCACCCGCCTGCCCAGAAATCGCACACTGGGTTTAAACAGCTCACACTTCTTCGGAGTTAACTTAACACCATGCTCCTTGCAGCGCTGGAGGACTAAACGGACATGCTCCAGGTGTTCTTCAAAGCTGCTGCTGTGTACTAGGTTGTCATCTAGGTACGGGAGGCAGACCGTGTCTCTCAGGCCAGCCATGCAATGTTCCATGCTTCTCTGGAATTCTGCAGGGGCGGAGCTCAGGCCAAATGGTATGCGGACCCATTCATAGAGCCCCCAGGGCGTGATGAAGGCTGTCAGTGGACGGCTCGCTTCATCAAGGGAGCCCTGGTGGTAAGCCTTTCCCTGGTCTAACACCGAAAACATTGAGCTTCCCCCCAGTGCATCCAGCATGTCTTGGATCCTCGGTATGGGATGCCGGTCTGGCACTGACTTGCGGTTTAGTTCTCTGAAGTCACAACAGAGGCGCAGGCTGCCATCTTTCTTTCGGACGCATACCACCGGCGATGAATATGGTGACCGTGATGGAGTGATCCACCCCTTGTTCAACAGATCCTGCAGATATTCTTTTACTTCATTGTGGAGAGGCTTTGGGACAGACATGTAGGTCTTTTGTACTGGACTGGTGTCGTTGAGGGTGATGTGCATCCGAAGGGAAGGTATGTAGCCTATATCGTCGCCGTCGAATGCAAAGGCCTGACACTCCTCTCTCAACATTGTCTTTGCTGCTCTCTGCTGACCCTCTGGAAGGTGGTTGAGTTCCACAGGGGGGTCCCATGTCACTGGTCTCTCCTCTTGCCTGTTACCGGACTGTGGTGCAGGGTGTGACATGTCTGTTACCCCATTGGACTTGGACTTTGTACTGTTTGTCTGTTCAGGTGACGGCTGCTGATCTTTGCTCTGAATGGCTGCTGAGTACACTGTTTTGACTGATTCTAAGTGTCCAACAACTTGGTGACAGTTCAGGCAGATTATGTGGTTAGTGGTGTTTGTCATGGGTATTGGTACATATGGTACTTTCTTTTCTGGGATCTGCACCAGCACATCATTGAGGACCACGCCCTCTGGTGTGGGGTTAAGTATGTCAGGTGAAAAATGCATGTCTTGGCCTCTAGCTTGTAAACTCACATGTGCTCGGATGTAGACAGTAGTGACTTGATTGGCTGGCAAGAACACCACTTTTCCACCTGTGCGCACCACGCCAGTCTCTGGGTCTGGAACACCGTTCTGCATGAGCTTCACCACATTCTGAGCAGTTTTTGCTGTTATGGCAAATGCTTTACTCACTTTGTGTGTTAGCTGCTTTCTTCCATCTTTAGTCTTCCCCTCGTGTCTGTTGATGATGGCCTCGATGACATTATAGCCTATGATGGGGTCACTGGCCACTGCAGGATCGCTTGACACAAGCATTGGCACTTGTAGGTTGCTTGTCATGTGGGAGTTGCTGTCCAGCCGGAAGCTGACCTCAATCCAGCCAATATAGGGAATGGGGGTGTCATTGGCAGCGAGGACTATCAGGGTCTCCCCCTCCAAGAGCTCTGAAATAGGGCGGGTAACTGTGTGGGGTAGGTGTATCTGTCGCCAGGGCTCATTTACTATGCTCGACTGCGCCCCTGTGTCCCACAATACTTTAACTGGATGGTTGTCCATAAAACAGTTCACCATACATCTGTTTCCTACAAGACCCACTAATCGTGACTGTTGCTTGGGGGGTAGATACTGAACTGCATTTACAGCTGATGAGGCCTCTGCTGCTGAAAACTGTTTGCTTTGGGACGCCTTATTCTGAACTACCGGTAGTCCCGCCTCAGTAGTCCTTGGCCGTTTCCCGACGATGCTCTCTGTACTCTACATCCACGCGATAGGTGGCCCTCTTGCCCACATTTGAAGCAGTGTGAACAATCTTCACCCACCCCCTCTTCTCTGCACTTTTGGCAGCCTTTCTCTCGCTGCCTCGGTCCGGGAGGGCGGCGGCTTGTCTCCATTACTGTGAGGAACATTTGCTTCATTTCTGTGCGAAGCTCATCCATGAGCTGCTGTGTATTAATGCTGTCAGTTTTAGTCTCTTTTCCTTTCACTGTTTTGACCGCCACTGCTACACTGGACTCCTTTGTTGAAGGGGGGCTTTGAGCTGGTGTGGAGTCTGTCTGGATTTCAGACTGTAGCTCCTGTACTTTGGGATTCTTAAAAGCATTGACCCGTTTCCGTTTCTCCTGCCTCTCATTTTCAACCTTGGCAGCTTCATTTACTCTCTGTATTAGTTCTTCATCCGTTGTGCTCACATCTCTGAGAAGGGGTAGGATATGGAATTTCACAGAGTCAATCAATAGCCCAGTTTCAATTGAGCGGAGAAACTTGCGCTGAATGGTGATTCTGCTGTACTGTTCATCATTTTCCTCATTTTCTGCTTTCCACAACAGCTTCTCCTTCAGCTCAATCGCCCGGAATATAAAGTTCAGGGGGGTCTCTCTAGGATCCTGAGAGATATTTATAAGCTGGTGGTAGAGGTCAGTGGAGCTGTCGACCTTGTAGTGACCCTTCAGGATGATGAGTAGTGATGTGAGGGTCAGTCCACGCTTTATCTCCAACATGTCTCTCAAGGGAAGCCCTGCACTGACCGCCCTGATCACAGCTTCCACAATCTCAGTCTCTGTGTGTCCTTTGTCTATCCCCATCTCAATCTGGCGGACTAAGCTGAGATAGGATAATTTCTCCTTCTGTCCACTTTCTCCAATTTGCCCACAGATTTTAAACTCCCTCCTCAATGTTACTTCGGGCAGTGTATATGTTGGCTCCTGTCGGCTCTTGAGTGGAGAGGCTGTGGTCTTCTGGGGAGGTTTGTTTGGCCAGAAGTATTTCTCCTCACGTCCTTTCGTTGGAGCAGGCTCCTCTGGGGTTTGCTCTTTTTCTGGATGAAGGCATTCTTTGTTTTTCATATATTTGAGTACATCAGTTAAATACTGACAAATCACATCCTCCTCTTCATCTTTCTCAATCTGGTCCATCACGCTCTCTGCCATCTTGATGAGTGCCCTTCTGGACTTACTGTGGGGATCTTCACTGTCCAGGCCATCACATTTCATGTACCTGCAGACATCCATGAGAAACTCCTCCCTCAGCTGCCATAGGGCTGCGCTCACTTGATCACGCAGGAGCTGGCTGTTATCCATCTTACAGAAGGTTGATGAAGGCTCGGTTTTTTTATGAGACCTCTGGTGTCTCGTCTTGGGCTGGTTCGCCAAAATATG
This sequence comes from Gymnoscopelus braueri, assembly GCF_963280865.1. Taxonomy (NCBI): domain Eukaryota; kingdom Metazoa; phylum Chordata; class Actinopteri; order Myctophiformes; family Myctophidae; genus Gymnoscopelus; species Gymnoscopelus braueri. Next base: position 58,437,368 of record NC_137604.1, read on the forward strand.
TTACACATATGTAAAGAAGAAGGTTCCTCAATCCGGTGCAACACATTTATTTAGTTTTCAGGGTAGGGGGGTATCTGTGAAACACAGTTGAAATACACATCAGTAGTGTCTGTTTACATTCAGTAGTATCTTACTGGATCTTGACTAGACTGATCTGAATACCATTTCCTGTTTTACGTCTAATACAGTAACAGTACATAAGCAAACACATTTATCATAGCTGCTCACAGCAATATATTCTTTCCCTGTCCAAATGCCCCTTGACACAGAAATAACATTGTACCACATATTTTCAATAAACACCTTCTCAGTGCAATGATAATTCAACTTAACAATAATATTCAATAAACCAAACGGCCTAATTGCCCCTGTTTCTTATAGTCATTAGCTGAGAAACACAACAGGAACAAACATAGCTTTAAATGCAAATGTAACATCAACATTCATATTTTCAAACTCCAGATATTCTTATATCCTCCAAAACACACCAACTCTGTATTAGCAAACTGCACAGATTATGTTGGTGATAGTATAGACATTTCCCATCCTCACTTAATCAGTGGCTGTCTCTGTGTTGTAGTGTTAGCTTGCTAAATGCTAATGTTAAACAAACTCACTCATCATAACAACACACTCATACACATCTCTGCCCACTTGCCCCTTCAGATCCCCATTTATGCACATGACTCTTTTATACTATCTTGCCCTTATAGCAGCTCTTACCTGTGAAACACAGTTGAAATACACATCAGTAGTGTCTGTTTACATTCAGTAGTATCTTACTGGATCTTGACTAGACTGATCTGAATACCATTTCCTGTTTCACGTAAGAGCAGGGAGCTTACTCATTAAACCTCACTGCGCCCTCTGCTGTCCTTTTACTGTCACAGGCACAAAACAGTTTTTAGTGCTGCTGCTGGCATTTAATAAATGTCTGTCTGTTTTAAATGGGGGGGGGGGTAGTATTTTGTGTTTTGATGCTCTACTTTTATAGTCTTTTGACCCAAATAATCCCTTAGGGGCCACACCTACGAAACCGATGACATCAAAGGGCCACAATGAATTATTACACAATAGGGGTAGGCACCCTTACGCACAAGTGCCAACATTGGCGCAGGGGAGGGTGATCATTGGCACATTGACATAAGTGTGAGAGAGTTTTTTTTTTTTTTTTTTTTTTATATTCAAAAAAGGTTTTGTCAGTTAAATTAAGTCTCCTCACATCTATATACAAATTACATCCTGCACATCATTCTACATTCATTCAAACTGATAACTCTGACTGGGGAGGCAGTCTGGGAGATAGGTGGGTCATTGAGTCTTTGTTATGTGTAGTCTATGGACAATCAAAATCAGGTGGACTTTTGATGTGGTGTCATACTTAAACTTAAGGCACACTGACTATCAAGAAAATTAAAACATGGCACTTCATGTCGAAAAGGTTGCCGACCCCTGTTCTACATGGACAAAGGAAGAATAGTGTTACATTTTAGAAATCCATTGTTCAATATCATGTTATTGTTCTGCTCCTAGACATCCTGCACCTTGTTGTGTGTAAAGAGGAGGATTCTTCTGAACAGGAGAGGAACCCCAGTTTGCTCCACGAGAAACCAGAGCCTTCACACATTAAAGAGGAACAGGAGGAGCTACTTCAAAGACCAGTGGAGCCTGATGGATCAATGTTGACATTACTAGCAGTGAAAAGTGAAATTGATGAAGACATCTCTTCACACTGTTCTGAAGTTGAAGTTGAGCTTGAATCTGACACTGAAGTCACTGAAGACAGTGATGATTGGGGTGAGACAAGTGGAGGTGTCCACACTGGAGAAAAAACATTCCAGTGTAAACTGTGTAACAAGAGTTTCAGTCAGTCAGGTCAGCTGAAGAGACACCAGCGTGTCCACACTGGAGAAAAACCTTTCCAGTGTAAACATTGTGACAAGAGTTTCAGTCGGTCAAGTGACCTGAAGAGACACCAGCGTATCCACACTGGAGAAAAAACATTCCAGTGTAAACTGTGTAACAAGAGTTTCAGTGAGTCAGGTAACCTGAAGATACACCAGCGTATTCACACTGGAGAAAAAACATTCCAGTGTAAACTGTGTAACAAGAGTTTCAGTCAGTCAGGTATGCTGAAGACACACCAGCGTGTCCACACTGGAGAAAAAACATTCCAGTGTAAACTGTGTAACAAGAGTTTCAGTCAGTCAGGTAACCTGAAGAGACACCAGCGTGTCCACACTGGAGAAAAACCTTTCCAGTGTAAATATTGTAACAAGAGTTTCAATCAGCCAGGTCAGCTGAAGACACACCAGCGTGTCCACACTGGAGAAAAACCATTCCAGTGTAAACTGTGTAACAAGAGTTTCAGTCAGTCAAGTAGTCTGAAGAAACACCTCCGTACAGGGGCATGCTCACTGATCAGGAGGCCCTAGGCAAACCCCAGTATGAGGCCCGAGAGAGAGAGAGAGAGAGAGAGAGAGAGAGAGAGAGAGAGAGAGAGAGAGAGAGAGAGAGAGAGAGAGAGAGAGAGAGAGAGAGAGAGAGAGAGAGAGAGAGAGAGAGAGAGAGAGAGAGAGAGAGAGAGAGAGAGAGAGAGAGAGAGAGAGAGAGAGAGAGAGAGAGAGAGAGAGAGAGAGAGAGAGAGAGAGAGAATTAGATTGTGCTGATTCAAATTTAAATGCAGCGCTCAACTGGTTTGAGGGAGGCCCTAGTGTTGAGATCTCATGGGGCCCTCTGCCTGTGTGGTGGCCCAGGCGGCCGAAAAAACGTTTGAGAACCCCTGCTTTAGAGACATTCTCCAGCTCTTTTGTTTTCTTCTTTTAAATCCTCACATTCATTTGTTTTAAAGGGATATTTCGCTTTCAAAAAAACGTTGGGTCATTTTATCGTCTACTCAGGCTTTTTTTAGCCCCCCAGACAGTTTTTAAATTGTTTGATTCAGTATTTAGATATTTGATATTCATTTTATCAGACACGCCCCCTTCCTATACAAACCCATTATAACTTCAAACTCCATTTTTAATCAGCTGACTCTGAGGAAGGTCGAAAGACCGAAACGTCAGGTCAAAGACCGAAATAAATAAAAGTGTTGTTGTATTTAATTCTTTTCATTTTCCAAAGAATATATTAAAAATAAATGAAAAAAAAAAGAAAGTCTCCTCACGTATTAGAAGGACAATATCAGTCACCAGAACCAAGGACGGGTGTTTCCGATGAATCTAACATGGTTAAAATTGAGTTTGTAGTTACAATGGGTTTGTATAGGAAGGGGGCGTGTCTGATAAAAATGAATATCAAATATCTAAATACTGAATCAAGCAACTTAAAAACTGTCGGGGTGCTCCCAAAAGCCTGAGTAAGACGATAAAATGACCCAAAGTTTTTAATAAAGTGAAATATCCCTTCAAGTGATACATTTTTGATTATATTGCGGCGAACATTATAATGTTCTGATTTTGTTTTCTTCAGAATATGCATGACTCTGATTTACTATGACACTATGTATGGCACATTAGAAGTCCTACTAGTACTAGGTTCTTAAATGTTTTATTTGCAAGGACCACCATATGGACCCTTACGGGTCTATTTGGTTCCATTTGTACACTCTCAGAGTTACAGACCTGTTATAAGGTCATTCAGGGCTAGCTCTTTATGTGTTTCTGGTAATATTATTGTCCACTCAATTTTAATGTCCGTGGCAAAAATGGAATTTTGACCAAAATGTCCACCACAAGAAAGCATGGTGATGACCCCTGCTATAACTGAAGAGCGATACCTCCTCCACCAACCAACCCCAGCCCCATCCATCCTGAAAACTTGACCTCATAGCTTTTTAGATGTTGAGATGCTGAATTTCAATTAATAAACATGTCAAAACCTCTTTAAAAGTAGTTGTTTTTGTTGTGGTTGTGTATTAATAACATGTCCAAAATAGGACTGCTGGACACGACCATCCACAGGTTGAACTTCAATGTTAATGTTAATGCCATTTTAATACATTCTCAATGTGCTCCTGTGTGATAGCCCACAGCTTGATAAACCTGGTTTAATAACTGGTTCTCACTGATAACGACCCCCCCCCCCCCTCCGGGGACCACCAGTGGTCCAGCGGGGGCCCCCCAGCAAAATTAGTTAACATAGCGTCACAATCATTTTAACCACTTAGCTTTGGCTATTCAAAAATAGCAGATATACAAGCTCATTGCACGGCACCGAGTGCCGCGCTATGAGCTTGTAGATCTGCTATTTTTGAAAAATCTTGAACATTTGTGCATATATTTGAATATTTATATTTATAAGCGAACATTTTTAACTCAAATCATTGCTTCTGGGGGTCCCTGGCACAAAACATTTTCAGATGGGGGTCCGCGGCCAAATGTATATCAATTTAGGGGTCCTTGGCATGAAAAAGGTTGAAACCCACTTTTGTTCAGTAACAGGTGTCTCTCCAGCTCTCTATTAAATAGAAGATAGCTACATCTTCAGGTTGGGATACTAATTGTATGTAATGCTAACTAAATGCCTCAACTCCTACAATGCCAAGTGCTTAAGTTGTCAGGGTGAGGGGTCCCCATTTCAAATGTCATTATCTTGGGGGTCACGTCTGAAAAGTTTCTGAATCTGTAGTGCCACATTTTCTCATTCTTCTCCTGCCCAGTAGGCGGCGCGCCTGCTCATTGGAGTCGGACGCAACTTCCTTGAAATGCCAGACAAGAAGAACAACAAAGCAGGGTTGCCATGTCTTATTATTATAAGTAAGGTTTCTTGTAAATATTAAAAGTTGCGGCGAGTTGCGTTTTTTGTGCCAGGGACCCCCGCACCAGATTTGTGTTGATAAAATGTTTCAAAGATAATAGCAGATCCAGCAGATCTACAAGCTCACAGTCACAACGTGTTGTGAGCTTGTAGATTGGCTCTTTTCAAATAGGCTAGAGCTAGATATATCATATAGGTTTAAAGTGCTCATGTGGCCTGCTTTTGGGCTTGTTTTCCTAGACCTGGTTGCTTATTTCTCTCACAAAACCTGGCAACACTGCTCTAGTGCCACAATGCAGTAGTGAAAACAGCATGGTGTGTTGACTGACTGTTGTTGACACTTTAAAATACCATAGATTTATATCAAAGTCAAATGCAAAGAAAAGTCAAACGTGTCGTTTCTAAACAGTGTCGTCGTTAAGCAGCAGGAGGACGTTTGTTAGCAGCTCAACCACTGAAACACAGCAGGTATAAAGATCAACTCATTCAGGTTGTTTTGCATCTATGTTAGCCATGAGAGTTCCTGCTTTAGAGTGGTGTTCGATTTGTTTTACATTTACAACTCTCACATGTACATAAACGTTCACATTTAAAATATAAAGTGCTGACCCATGAGCCACGGATGTTACAAGTTGATCCGTTCCGCGATAAGTACCCGTATCTCCCGTATTGTTCAATAAAAAGCATTTTAATCCGATCGCCGGCCATTTTCTCCATATTTTCTCCGATGCTTTCAACCATGCGACACTAATGGTTGGGAGGTGTATTGCATTCTGATGATCGGATTAAAATGCTTTTTATTGAACAATACGGGAGATACGGTACTTATCGCGGAACGGATCAACTTGTAACATCCGTGGCTCAGGGGTATAAAGCACTTCTGAACGTTTATGTACATGTGAGAGTTGGCAATGTAAAACATCGAACACCACTCTAAACCAGGAACTCTCGGTTCCATGACTGTCATGTTTCAGGGCTACATCTATGTATCATTTTAGATGAACGGATCACGTCTTGTTTAATCTATTTGTCTTTATTAACGCATCGTTTAAGTTGGAACATAAATCCAATTACTGTAATAGCTGTTAGGTTGTTATAAGGTGATCATAAACACAAACAATAGCTCCAGACCATAGCATAACAGCAGCAATACATGTATGTTTTTGTTAGCCTGGGACCATGACGAATCTGCGAGTGCAAAAAAAAATTGCACTCTGCAGTGATATAGTCGGCTACGCCAGGCTATGGTTTTGTTGTTGTTGACGTCACTATTGTCATTGTAACCCTATAGTTCAGTGGTTCTCAACCTGTGGGTCGGGATCCCCAGGGGGGTCCCCACATGATTTTGGGGGGTCCCCAGGTGACAGTGAAGTGACAATTTTAGGACTTTTAAGACCTTTTTAATACCTCGAAAATAATTTACTGCATCAGAAGTAATCAACAAAGTCCTATAAAAAAATGGTGAAACATTGGCCAAATTGTCAAATAATATAAGAAATAGGCAAACGTTTTGAAAATAGCCGAGCTTATAGATCTGCTATTTTCAAAATAGCAGATCCTCAACTCCTACCCTTATCAGGGTGGGGGGTCCTCAGTTCAAATATGATTCTCTTGGGGGGTCACGGCCTGTAAACCACCAGTAGTATCTTTCCTCTGTCAGACAGAGTCTGTCTGTAATGTTAATGTGATTGTCAAGTGAAGTTAGAGCTCCATGTCTTCATGCACCTTGAATCCTTCTACCAACTAAACATCTGTCATGCTGTATTGTGTCAGACCTAGAATGACCGTCCAGGTAATGCATGGAATTGGACATTATCTGACAGTTTAGCTCCAAACTCACCTGTCTGCTGTTATTATCAATTGACAAAGATTTTCTCCTTATTTTTCAAATTATATAGGGTGTAAACTTTATTGTTACATCACAAATTTACAAAAACGGCAAACACGCAGTGGGAATATTAATTCAGCTCTAAATGCTGAAAAGGAAAAAAAAATCAGTTGTATTTGCATCATGTCTATAATATGCATAAGCCTACAAGCAATAGATGGTTTGACATAGGGCCATAGGCCTATATCTTTTGAACTGGTGGGTTTTGTCCACATAAAAATATAATTTTAACACAAATTTTGGAAGAACATTCTTCCTCATATATTAACCCATTTTGGGCGGGGACCCGTTTTTGTAACTATACAGGACGGGAACCCCTTTTAGGGTTCTTGTTGTTATGTACAGTATATAGCAACATACTGTACATTGTTTGTCATTTTGGAATAAATATTTGAAGTTTTTCAGAAAACTTAGGTCAGGATTTAGAAGGCGTTTTTAGAATGGGCCTCAGGTCTAAACGGGTTAATAATACCCAATGATCACCGTTTTAGGGGAAGTAGAACCATGGAACCCTAAAGTCCTTATTCAATTCCTTCATTTCAGACAAGTGTGTGGAGTCCAGACTAAAGGTGAAGATGAACTCTCCAGACTCAGCCAGTGCCATTTCTATTAAACAGGAACCTGAAGACCATCCACACCTCAGTACGTTTAATGTTCTCTCTCTTTCTTAAATATGTTTCTGTTCTGTTGTAGAGCTGTGTTGCAATATGAACATTTTACTATGCAATAGTCATGACAAAATATATGATAATATCCGGATGATTAAAGATGATTAAACAAATTGGCCATGTTGCCTTGTGGTGCACACACCATAGGCAACGGAAGGGGGGTCAGAAGGGCCTAGCAATCGGCTTGTCGATCTCGCCGACCGCTGGTCTATTTATTAAATAAAAAAATCCCCGACCAGCGCTGGTCTAGCACCCCAAATTTCCCATTGTGTTGCACAATGGTTGTTGTGTATTGGCTGCATTGGCTTGCCTCTCGTCGCAATGTCGCTGTTCTTTACGTATTCTGCCTGTGGGTGTGAAAGAAGCACACACAATCTAGTCAGTTTAATGGACTTTGTGTATAGGACCAGTGATGTTTCAGGCTCAGTGTGCACAGTAATCACAACTGACTTTGCCAAGGCCTTCGATGCCGTAGACCACACAGTGGCAGTGCAGTGTCTCCTTGATCTAGGAGTGAGACCGGGTCTGATTCCATGGATTTGCAGCTTCATGACTGACCGGCAGCAAAAAGTGCGCTACCAGGGACATCTGTCTGATTGGGAATATCCCACATGTGGAGTTGCACAGGGGACTGTATTAGGGCCTATAGTCTTCCTCGCACTGATTAACAGTGCCCTCCAGGATGGACCAAACCACTGGAAATATGTGGATGATATGACTATGGCCCAGTCGTGGAGGCCCAAGGTACCTTGCACCCTCCAACAGACCCTGAATGGTTTGGACATCTGGGTAAACGAGCACAAAATGAAACTCAATCCAAGAAAATGCAAACACTGTCACTTTCATGAGACAAAAAACGGCCCTCCCAACACTTTCCATTGACCAAAACATACTAGAAGTCTGTGACACAGTAAAGGTTCTGGGGGTCACCATTCAAGCTGATTTGAAATGGGACAGCCAGGTGGACTATATGTTGACCTCCTCAGCCAATAGAAAGCTTTTCGTCCTATGTCGCCTGAAGAAATTTGGGGTCCAAGACCCTGAATTGGTTTCGATCTACACAGGCTATGTGCGTCCGGTGCTGGAGTATGCAGTCCCAGTCTGGCACAGTTCCTTAACTGCTGACCAGACGAAAAGACTGGAAAGAGTTCAGTAACGGGCTTGCAAAATCATACTTGGCCGGAGGTACTCGGGATACACAGAGGCTCTCCGCAGCCTCACATTGTGCACCCTAGCAGAGAGGCGCACTCAACTGTGTCTCGACTTTGCCAGGAAGCTGTTTAAGTCCAACTTCAGAAACTGGCTACCCTGCCTCAGGAAGGAGATCTCTGGTCGCCAAACAAGGAATGGAGATGACCTGGACACTCTACATTGCCGAACTGAGAGATACAAGAAATCACCAATCCCATATATGTGCAGACTTTTAAATGATAGTGGTTGTTAGATTGTTTTATGTTACTAGATTTTTAGATAGGCAATTGCATTTTTTAGATTTGAAGTTTTATATTGTAATCAGCAAAATAATTCAGTGTTTTTAATGGCACCTGTCTTTTTAAACATCTGTGATCATGCTGAAATCTGAATAAACAATAAACAATAAAAAAAAAGAAAAAAAAAGAAGCAGATGCCCGTGGGGCTCGGGCTGCAAGAATCAAGTGCTGCTATGATAGACTGACTGACCAGTGATCAGATTACTGCAGCGCAAATCTACATAAACGTTCAGATTTCAAATATAAAGTGCTGACCCCCGAGCCACGGATGTAACAAGTTGAGGTGCAAATGGTCTAAGTACCTGTATCTGCCGTATTGTTCAATAAAAAGCTTTTTAATCCGATCGCCGGCCATTGTCTCCGAATTTTCTCTGATGCTTTCAACTATGCAACACTACTGGTTGGGAGGTGTATTGCACTCTGATACATTACAAAAAAAATTGAAAATGGCCTCCGATCGGATTAAAATGCTTTTTATTGAACACTACGGAAGATACAGGTACTTAGACCTTTTGCGCCTCAACTTGTTACATCCGTGGCTCGGGGGTCAGCACTTTATATTTGAAATCTGAACGTTTATGTCATTGTGACAGTTGTAAATGTAAAAAAAATAGCAAACCAGGAACAAGTGGGCCCATGTCATGGTATGACTCATGTTTCAGGGCTACAGCTAGGCTAGATTTCATATTTCATATGGAGTATAGCTGACATCTCACCAATACTGTGTTAGAACAGCATTTTAGGTTTGTCATGTCCATAACAAGACAGACTGCAGGTGACGATGAACTCTCCAGACTCAGCCAGGGACATTTCTATTAAAAAGGAGGAACCTGAAGACCACCCACTATTCTTTTCTCTTCTGTTGTAGGGCTGTCACAATATCTAATTTTACTAAGAAATAATCATGACAAAATATATCATGACGACTGATAATATCCTGATGATTAAAACAAATTGCTCACTCTGTCTGGTTGCAGAAACATGAAAAACTGATTGGCTACTTTCAGCTTATTCACTTAAGACCATTATTTGCATCGCAGGAATCCACCTTTTGACACATTCTTCCTTGTGCAATCCTAAATTACGAAGGATTTCTTCCCTAATATATGAATCCTATAATCTTTGCACCCAAGATTCATATGTGGGAGAGTTGGGCTTTGCCATTTTGCCTTCTGCAAATATTATTGTTATTTTGAGACCATTAAGGTCTTCATTTAAAGTCCTTTTTCAATTACTTCATTTCAGACCAGTGTGTGGAGTCCAGACTGCAGGTGAAGATGAACTCTCCAGACTCAGCCAGTGCCATTTCTATTAAACAGGAGGAACCTGAAGACCATCCACACCTCAGTAAGTTTCATATGCTCTCTCTTTCTTTCATATTTTCTGTTTTGTTGTAGAGCTGTTACAATAATAACACTGATCCCTAGCATCCCTATTTGGGGGGGGGGGGGGGGGGTGTAACATTTGCTGAAATTAACTGATCTACAAGATCTCTAGCTTGTAGATCAGCTATTTTAGGTAAAGACATTTGGTGTAGAGGGTACATAGCAAATTGTCTGGGAGTCTAATGATCATTACATCCCGATAAAGAAGAAGAAAAAACAGTTATGTATAGTATATGGACAATCAAAATCAGTTGGAAATATAACTTTTGGATGTGGTGTCATAATTAAACTTAACTAGACCATACCCGGTGAAGGGCGCAGGCGAAAGTACAGACCTTGCTGCTTGTTTCTCGCGCGAAACCTGGCAACGTTATCTCCCATTGTTTGACACATAATGGCTAATAAAGAGATTTGATGAAATTGAGAAACCGGCTTCGCAGTTAAGTTCAGATGGTAATGGGCAATGGCTGTGTGCAAAATCAGATCAAGTGCTCCAGCCAGTGAGGAGAAACGGGCGACACAGTTTTGCTGAGACCAAGACACCAAGACAGAGGTTTGTCAAATTATAGTTAGATGTTGACATGGCACACTGACTATCAAGAAAATTAAAACATGGCACTCATGTCAAAAAGGATGCCGTCCCCTGGGCTATGGACCAATTATTTGTTTACTAACATTGAGACTGGACGCACAGGTGATTGTTTCATGCAATCAATTCCCAACCTGTTGTTTTGGGGTGCGCTGGTTTCAGCACACCCCAACCCCCTCTTGTGTGTTGGCTAGTGAGGCGCGTCCTAGCGAGACCTGACAGAATGGGTTTCATTGCGCGCATACTGGTTGCACGCATACTGGTTCTTATCAGTATGACGTCGTCTGTTAAGGGGTCTATACATTCAACCGCAACTTTAAGTGCCAAGTTTCAAGTAGGCAAGTATAGAGAAAACATTGGTATAGCGTGAAGTTGAGCGGAGATGCGCAACAGTGTAGTGTGGAGTTGGAACGCTGGCATTGGTCTGCAGGGTAGCTTGGGTTTGAGCGATGGCAGCCTGCAGAGTAACGTAGAGTTGAACGGTGATGTGGGCCTCAGGAGTAGAGCGGGAAGGACTGGTGGTTAGTGCTGACTCCTGTGGGGAAGGTGCTGGTCTGTTGGCTACAACAATGCTCCCTGGGCAGCTGGAAGGCAAGCCTACGAAAACGATGACATCAAAGGGCCACAATGAATTATTACACAATAGGGGTAGGCACCCTTACGTACGAGTGCCAACATTGGCGCAGGGGAGGGTGATCATTGGCACACTGACATAAGTGTGAGAGTTTTTTTTTCCTTTTAAAATTAAATATTCAAAAAAGGTTTAGTCAGTTAAATTAAGTCTCCTCACATCTATATACAAATTACATCCTGCACATCATTCTACATTTATTCAAACTGATAACTCTGACTGGGGAGGCAGTCTGGGAGATAGGTGGGTCATTGAGTCTAATGTTTGTTATGTATAGCCTATGGACAATCAAAATCAGGTGGAAATACGACATTTTGATGTGGTGTCATACTTAAACTTAAGGCACACTGACTATCAAGAAGATAAAAACATTGCAAAGGTTGCCGACCCCTGTTCTACATGGACAAAGGAAGAATAGTGTTACATTTTAGAAATCCATTGTTCAATATCATGTTATTGTTCTGCTCCTAGACATCCTGCACCTTGTTGTGTGTAAAGAGGAGGATTCTTCTGAACAGGAGAGGAGCCCCAGTCTGCTCCACAAGAAACCAGAGCCTTCACACATTAAAGAGGAACAGGAGGAGCTACTTCAAAGACCAGAGGAGCCTGATGAATCAATGTTGACATTACTAGCAGTGAAAAGTGAAATTGATGAAGACATCTCTTCACACTGTTCTGAAGTTGAAGTTGAGCTTGAATCTGACACTGAAGTCACTGAAGACAGTGATGATTGGGGTGAGACAAGTGGAGGTGTCCACACTGGAGAAAAACCATTCCAGTGTAAACTGTGTAACAAGAGTTTCAATGAGTCAAGTAATCTGAATAGACACCAGCGTGTCCACACTGGAGAAAAAACATTCCAGTGTAAACTGTGTAACAAGAGTTTCAGTGAGTCAGGTAACCTGAAGATACACCAGCGTAGTCACACTGGAGAAAAACCATTCCAGTGTGAACATTGTGACAAGAGTTTCAGTCAGTCAGGTCAGCTGAAGACACACCAGCGTGTCCACACTGGAGAAAAACCATTCCAGTGTGAACATTGTGACAAGAGTTTCAGTCAGTCAGGTCACCTGAAGTCACACAATCGTACCCACTCCGGAGAAAAACCATTCCAGTGTAAACTGTGTAACAAGAGTTTCAGTGAGTCAGGTCATCTGAAGACACACAATCGTATCCACACTGGAGAAAAACCATTCCAGTGTGAACTGTGTAACAAGAGTTTCAGTAAGTCAGGTAGTGTGAAGACACACCAGCGTGTCCACACTGGAGAAAAACCATTCCAGTGTAAACTGTGTAACAAGAGTTTCAGTGAGTCAGGTAGTCTGAACAAACACCAGCGTGTCCACACTGGAGAAAAAACATTCCAGTGTGAACATTGTGACAAGAGTTTCAGTCAGTCAGGTAGTCTGAACAAACACCAGCGTGTCCACACTGGAGAAAAACCATTCCAGTGTAAACTGTGTAACAAGAGTTTCAGTGAGTCAGGTAGTCTGAAGACACACCACCGTACAGGGTCGTGCTTTTAATGATCAGGAGGCCCTAGGCAAACCCCAGTATGAGGCCCCTTGGTCGAGAGAGAGAGAGAGAGAGAGAGAGAGAGAGTGTGAATATAGATTAGATTGTGCTGATTCAAATGTAAATGCAGCGCTCAAGAGTTGTCTCCTCTGGTTTGAGGGAGGCCCTAGTGTTGAGATCTCATGGGGCCCTCTGCCTGTGTGGTGGCCCAGGCGGCCGAAAAAACGTTTGAGAACCCCTGCTTTAGAGACATTCTCCATTTCTTTTGTTTTCTTCTTTTCAATCCTCACATTCATTTGTTTTAAAGGGATATTTCGCTTTTAAAAAAAGTTGGGTCATTTTATCGTCTACTCAGGTTTTTTTTAGCCCCCCGGACAGTTTTTAAATTGCTTGATTCAGTATTTAGATATTTGATATTAATTTTATCAGACAGGCCCCCTTCCTATACAAACCCATTATAACTTCAAACTCTATTTTTAATCAGCTGACTCTGAGGAAGGTCAAAAGACCGAAACGTCAGTCTATACTTGCACCTAAATAAATAAAAGGCTTAAAAAGTCTGTGTTGCTCCAGCGTTGATCTCTACTCCATTTTTAATACATTTTTTTTTGTTGTATTTAATTATTTTCATTCTCCAAAGAATATATTAAAAATAAATGAAAAAAGTCTCCTCACGTATTAGAAGGACAATATCAGTCACCAGAACCAAGGACGGGTGTTTCCGATGAATCTAACATGGTTAAAATGGAGTTTGTAGTTACAATGGGTTTGTATAGGAAGGGGGCGTGTCTGATAAAATGAATATCAAATATCTAAATACTGAATCAAGCAACTTAAAAACTGTCCGGGGTGCTCCCAAAAGCCTGAGTAAGACGATGAAATGACCCAACGTTTTTTTTAAAGTGAAATATCCCTTCAAGTGTTAACGGTAACAATAATGCTGTCCGGCAGAAACCAGCTTACGCCATTTTGACGCTTTTGCATGTTTTTCCATAAACCAAGGCCATTGAACACCCTTTACGTCTGTGTGTTGGTTAAAAAAAACAGGACCAGGTCATGGCTGCCAACTAAAAATGTTTAAAAAAAAAGAGATCAAGCAAGACTATAACCAGGGGTCATCAACATGTCCGTACACAGACAAATGTGTCCGTGGCAAAGACTTGGTCTTGTCCGTGGCAATTTTTTTGATTTACACACCATTATAATGTTCTTATTTAGTTTTCTTCAGAATATGTATGACTCTGATTTACTATGACACTATGTATGGAACATTAGGAGTCCTACTAGTACTAGTGGTTCTTAAATGTTTTATTTGCAAGGACCACCATAACTCTGAGAGTGTACAAATGGAACCAAATGGGGTTCCATTTGTACACTCTCAGAGTTACAGACCTGTTATAAGGTCATTCAGGGCTAGCTCTTTATGTGTTTCTGGTAATATTATTGTCCACTCATTTTGTATGTCCGGTGCAAAAATGGAATTTAGACCAAAATGTCCACCACAAGAAAGCATGGTGATGACCCCTGCTATAACTGAAGAGAGATACCTCCTCCACCAACAAACCTGCAGCCCCCGTCCATCCTGAAAACTTGACCTGTAGCTTTATGTTGAGATGCTGAATTTCAATTAATAAACATGTCAAAGCCTCTTTAAAAGTAGTTGTTTTTGTTGTGGTTGTGTATTAATAACATGTCCAAAAGAGGACTGCTGGACACGACCATCCACAGGTTGAAATTCAATGTTAATGTTAATGCCATTTTAATACATTCTCAATGTGCTCCTGTGTGATAGCCCACAGCTTGATAAACCTGGTTTAATGACTGGTTCTCACTGATAACGACCCCCCCCCCCTCCGGGGACCACCAGTGGTCCTTGAGGGGTAGCCTACCAGCGGGGGTCCCCCCGGCAAAATTAGTTAACATAGCGTCACAATCATTTTAACCACTTAGCTTTGGCTATTCAAAAACAGCAGATCTACAAGCTCATAGCGCAGCACCGAGTGCCGCGCTATGAGCTTTTAGATCTGCTATTTTTGAAAAATCTTGAACATTTGTGCATATCTTTGAATATTTATATTTATAAGCGAACATTTTTAACTCAAATCATTGCTTCTGGGGGTCCCTGGCACAAAACATTTTCAGATGGGGGTCCGCGGCCAAATGTATATCATTTTAGGGGTCCTTGGCATGAAAAAGGTTGAACCCCACTTTTGTTCAGTAACAGGTGTCTCTCCAGCTCTCTATTAAATAGAAGATAGCTACATTTTCAGGTTGGGATACTAATTGTATGTAATGCTAACTAAATGCCTCAACTCCTACAACGCCAAGTGCTTAAAGCCTTAAGTTGTCAGGGTGAGGGGTCCCCATTTCAAATGTCATTATCTTGGGGGTCACGTCTGAAAAGTTTGGGAATCTGTAGTGCCACATTTTCTTATTCCTCTCCTGCCCAGTAGGCGGCGCGCCTGCTTATTGGAGTCAAACGCAGCTTCCTTGAAATGCCAGACAAGAAGAAGAACAACAAAGCAGGGTTGCCATGTCTGCTTATTATAAGTAAGGTTTCTTGTAAATATTGAAAGTTGGGTCGAGTTGCGTTTTTTGTGCCAGGGACCCCCGCACCAGATTTGTGTTGTTAAAATGTTTCAAATATAGTAGCAGATCTAGCAGATCTACAAGCTCACAGTCACAACGTGTTGTGATTTTGTAGATTGGCTCTTTTCAAATAGGCTAATAGATCATATAGGTTTGAAGTGCTCATGTGGGCTGCTTTTGGGCTTGTTTTCCTAGACCTGGTTGCTTATTTCTGTCACAAAACCTGGCAACGTTGCTCTAGAGCCACAATGCAGTAGTGAAAACAGCATGGTGTGTTGACTGACTGTTGTTGACACTTTAAAATACCATAGATTTATATCAAAGTCAAATGCAAAGAAAAGTAAAACGTGTCGTTTCTAAACAGTGTCGTCGTTAAGCAGCAGGAGGACGTTTGTTAGCAGCTCAACCACTGAAACACAGCAGGTATAAAGATCAACTCATTCAGGTTGTTTTGCATCTATGTTAGCCATGAGAGTTCCTGCTTTAGAGTGGTGTTCGATTTGTTTTACATTTACAACTCTCACATGTACATAAACGTTCACATTTCAAATATAAAGTGCTGACCCATGAGCCACGGATGTTACAAGTTGATCCGTTCCGCGATAAGTACCCGTATCTCCCGTATTGTTCAATAAAAAGCATTTTAATCCGATCGTCGGCCATTTTCTCCAAATTTTCTCCGATGCTTTCAACCATGCGACACTAATGGTTGGGAGGTGTATTGCACTCTGATGATCGGATTAAAATGCTTTTTATTGAACAATACGGGAGATACGGTACTTATCGCGGAACGGATCAACTTGTAACATCCGTGGCTCAGGGGTATAAAGCACTTCTGAACGTTTATGTACATGTGAGAGTTGGCAATGTAAAAACATCGAACACCACTCTAAACCAGGAACTCTCGGTTCCATGACTGTCATGTTTCAGGGCTACATCTATGTATCATTTTAGATGAACGGATCACGTCTTGTTTAATCTATTTGTCTTTATTAACGCATCGTTTAAGTTGGAACATAAATCCAATTACTTTAATAGCTGTTAGGTTGTTATAAGGTGATCATAAACACAAACAATAGCTCCAGACCATAGCAGCAGCAATAATACATGTATGTTTTTGTTAGCCTGGTACCAGGCTATGGTTTTGTTGTTGTTGACGTCACTATTGTCACTGTAACCCTATAGTTCAGTGGTTCTCAACCTGTGGGTCGGGACCCCCAGGGGGGTCCCCACATGATTTTGGGGGGTCCCCAGGTGACAGTGAAGTGACAATTTTAGGACTTTTAAGACCTTTTTAATACCTCGAAAATAATTTACTGCATCAAAAGTAATCAACAAAGTACTATAAAAACTGGTCAAACATTGGCCAAATTCTCAAATAATATAAGAAATAGGCAAACGTTTTGAAAATAGCCGAGCTACAAGCTCACAACGCCTCGCAACGGCGTTGTAAGCTTATAGATCTGCTATTTTCACAATAGCAGATCCTCAACTCCTACCCTTATCAGGGTGGGGGGTCCTCAGTTCAAATATGATTATCTTGGGGGGTCACGGCCTGTAAACCACCAGTAGTATCTTTACTCTGTCAGACAGAGTCTGTCTGTAATGTTAATGTGATTGTCAAGTGAAGTTAGAGCTCCATGTCTTCATGCACCTTGAATCCTTATACCAACTAAACATCTGTCATGCTGTATTGTGTCAGACCTAGAATGTCCAGGTAATGCATGGAATTGGAAATGATCTCCCTGTCTTGTTCATGGGCTGCAAATTGACAGTTTAGCTCCAAACTCACCTGTCTGCTGTTATTATAATTGACAAAGGTTTTCTCCTTATTTTTCAAATTATATAGTGTGTAAACTTTATTGTTACATCACAATTTTACGAAAACGGCAAACACGCAGTGGGAATATTAATTCAGCTTTAAATGCTGAAAAGAAGAAAAAAAAAGTTGAATTTGCATCATGTCTATAATATGCATACAAGCAATAGATTGTTTGACATAGGGCCATAGGCCTATATCTTTTGAACTGGTGGTTTTTTTCCACATAAAAATATTATTTTAACACTTACTGTACAATTTTTGGAAAAACATTCTTCCTCATATATTAATAATACCCAATGATCACCGTTTTAGGGGAAGTAGAACCATGGAACCCTAAAGTCCTTATTCTATTCCTTCATTTCAGACAAGTGTGTGGAGTCCAGACTAAAGGTGAAGATGAACTCTCCAGACTCAGCCAGTGCCATTTCTATAAAACAGGAACCTGAAGACCATCCACACCTCAGTACGTTTAATGTTCTCTCTCTTTCTTAAATATTTTTCTGTTCTGTTGTAGAGCTGTCGCAATATGAACATTTTACAATGCAATAGTCATGACAAAATATATGATTGATAATATCCCGATGATTAAAGATGATTAAACAAATTGGCCATGTTGCCTTGTGGTGCACACACCATAGGCACCGGAAGGGGGGTCAGAAGGGCCTAGCAATCGGCTTGTCGATCTCGCCGACCGCTGGTCTATTTAAAAAAAAAAAATCCCCGACCAGCGCTGGTCTACCACCCCACTGTTCCCATCGTGTTGCACAATGGTTGTTGTGTATTGGCTGCATGCTTCCCTCTCGCCGCAATGACCGTTCTGTTACTGGCTACGTGTGCAGTTGCTCTCTCAACTCGATAAACTAGGAGCCAGACAAGCCAATACTCAACAAATCGCTGTTCTTTACGTATTCTGCCTGTGGGTGTGAAAGAAGCAGATGCCCGTGGGGCTCGGGCTGCAAGAATCAAGTGCTGCTATGATAGACTGACTGACCAGGGATCAGATTACTGCAGCGCAAATCTACATAAACGTTCAGATTTCAAATATAAAGTGCTGACCCCCGAGCCACGGATGGAACAAGTTGAGGCGCAAAAGGTCTAAGTACCTGTATCTGCCGTATTGTTCAATAAAAAGCTTTTTGATCCGATCGCCGGCCATTGTCTCCGAATTTTCTCTGATGCTTTCAACTATGCGACACTGCTGGTTGGGAGGTGTATTGCACTCTGATACATTACAAAATAAATAATAGAAAATGTTTTTTATTGAACAATACGGAAGATACAGGTACTTAGACCTTTTGCGCCTCAACTTGTAACATCCGTGGCTCGGGGGTCAGCACTTTATATTTGAAATCTGAACGTTTATGTAGATGTGGCAGTTATAAATGTAAAAATATCGCAAACCGGGAACAAGTGGGCCCATGACTGTCATGGTATGACAGTCATGTTTCAGGGCTACAGCTAGGCTAGATTTCATATTTCATATGGAGTATAGCTGACATCTCACCAATACTGTGTTAGAACAGCATTTTAGGTTTGTCATGTCCATAACAAGACAGACTACGATGAACTCTCCAGACTCAGCCAGGGACATTTCTATTAAACAGGAGAAACCTGAAGACCACCCACTATTCTTTTCTCTTCTGTTGTAGGGCTGTCACAATATCTAATTTTACTAAGAAATAATCATGACAAAATATATCATGACAATGATAATATCCTGATGATTAAAACAAATTGCTCACTCTGTCTGGTTGCAGAAACATGAAAAACTGATTGGCTACTTTCAGCTTATTCACTTAACTTATTCAGTGCCACATGACGTTTTCTTTTTTGGAAAAACATGTTCAGAACCCAAGATATGATGATTTGAAGATTTGCTGCTCCATTCACTTCTTGTTTAACTTTTTACTGAAAAAGGCTGTATCTCGGCTCCTAAGCACTTTTTTTTTTACAATGAATTTTGCTGTGGCACTCAGAACCAAAATTCCATAAATAATTATGGCATTGAAAGAGTTAAGACCATTATTTGCATCGTGGGAATCCATCTTTTGACACATTCTTCCTTGTTTAATCCTAAATTACGAAGGATTTCTTCCCTAATACATGAATCCAATAATCTTTGCACCCAAGATTCATATGTTGGAGAGTTGGGCTTTGCCATTTTGCCTTTGCCTTCTGCAATTATTATTGTTATTTTGAGACCATTAAGTAGACCCTCCAGGGCAAAAATCCTTGATTATGCGGGCTAAAACTCTTGATTATGCGGGCTAAAATCCTTGATTTTGCGCTGAAATATGCGTTTTTTGTTTGCAATTTTATGCGGTGAAATTGCGGGAAGTTGCAAAATATGCGGAAAGTAGTGGAATATGCGATATGCGAAAAGTTGCGAAAAAATTAAATATATGAAAAGTTGCGAAATATGCGATGCAAAGCGCATATTATGCGATGCACATATTATGCGATGCAGCCTTTTTGAAAAAAACGCAAACGGTCAATTCTGTGATCGCATAATCACATTTTTCTGGAGGGTCTAATTAAGGTCTTCAGTTAAAAAAGTCCTTTTTCAATTGCTTCATTTCAGACCAGTGTGTGGAGTCCAGACTGCAGGTGAAGATGAACTCTCCAGACTCAGCCAGGGACATTTCTATTAAACAGGAGGAACCTGAAGACCACCCACACCTCAGTAAGTTACACATACTCTCTCTTTCTTTCATATTTTCTGCACTTGCTGAAATTAAAGGAGAGATCCGCCCATTTTAAGCGTTATCTTTGATGTGTCGCTAATCACTCACCATCATTGAAAGGGACGTTGAGTTATTTCAGAGAGTCCCGTGTCGTAATTTTTTCGACCCCCTCCGTTGGCATAATGGGAGCCCGTGTAAGAGTGAAAATCGTCTATTATCCCATTATGCCAACGGAGGGGGTCGAAAAAATGACGACACGGGACTCTCTGAAATAACTCAACGTCCCTTTCAATGATGGTGAGTGATAAGCGACACATCAAAGATAACACTTAAAATGTCCGGATCTCTCCTTTAACTGATCTACAAGATCTCTAGCTTGTAGATCAGCTATTTTAGGTAAAGAGATTTGGTGTAGAGGGTACATAGCAAATTGTCTGGGAGATAAGTGGGTTATTGATCTGAGTCTAATGATCATTACATCCCGATAAAGAAGAAGAAAAAACAGTTATGTACTGTACAGTATATGGACAATCAAAATCAGTTGGAAATATAACTTTTTGATGTGGTGTCATAATTAAACTTAATGTTGACATGGCACACTGACTATCAAGAAAATTAAAACATGGCACTCATGTCAAAAAGGATGCCGTCCCCTGGCCTATAGACCAATTATTTGTTTACTAACATTGAGACTGGACGCACAGGTGATTGTTTCATGCAATCAATTCCCAACTTCTTGTGTGTTGGCTAGTCAAGAAAATAAAAACATGGCACTTCATGTCGAAAAGGTTGCCGACCCCTCTTCTACATGGACGAAGAATAGTGTTACATTTTAGAAATCCATTGTTCAATATCATGTTATTGTTCTGCTCCTAGACATCCTGCACCTTGTTGTGTGTAAAGAGGAGGATTCTTCTGAACAGGAGAGGAGCCCCAGTCTGCTCCACGAGAAACCAGAGCCTTCACACATTAAAGAGGAACAGGAGGAGCTACTTCAAAGACCAGAGGAGCCTGATGGATCAATGTTGACATTACTAGCAGTGAAAAGTGAAATTGATGAAGACATCTCTTCACACTGCTCTGAAGTTGAAGTTGAGCTTGAATCTGACACTGAAGTCACTGAAGACAGTGATGATTGGGGTGAGACAAGTGGAGGTGTCCACACTGGAGAAAAACCATTCCAGTGTAAACTGTGTAACAAGAGTTTCAGTGAGTCAGGTCAGCTGAAGACACACCAGCGTGTCCACACTGGAGAAAAACCATTCCAGTGTGAACATTGTGACAAGAGTTTCAGTCAGTCAAGTCACCTGAAGTCACACAATCGTATCCACACCGGAGAAAAACCATTCCAGTGTAAACTGTGTAACAAGAGTTTCAGTGAGTCAGGTCAGCTGAAGACACACCAGCGTGTCCACACTGGAGAAAAAACATTCCAGTGTGAACATTGTGACAAGAGTTTCAGTCAGTCAGGTCACCTGAAGTCACACAATCGTATCCACACCGGAGAAAAAACATTCCAGTGTAAACTGTGTAACAAGAGTTTCAGTGAGTCAGGTGACCTGAAGACACACAATCGTATCCACACTGGAGAAAAACCATTCCAGTGTAAACTGTGTAACAAGATTTTCAGTCAGTCAGGTAGTCTGAAGAGACACCAGCGTGTCCACACTGGAGAAAAAACATTCCAGTGTGAACATTGTGACAAGAGTTTCAGAGAGTCAGGTGACCTGAAGAGACACCAGCGTGTCCACACTGGAGAAAAACCATTCCAGTGTAAACTGTGTAACAAGAGTTTCAGTCAGTCAGGTAAGCTGAAGACACATCAGCGTGTCCACACTGGAGAAAAACCATTCCAGTGTGAACATTGTGACAAGAGTTTCAGTGAGTCTAGTCTGAAGACACACCACCGTACAGGGGCGTGCTTAATGATCAGGAGGCCCTAGGCAAACCCCAGTATGAGGCCCCTGGGTAGAGAGAGAGAGAGAGAGAGAGAGAGAGAGAGAGAGAGAGAGAGACACCCCCTAGTGTTGAGATCTCATGGGTTCCCCTGACTGCTTGGGGGGCCATGTTGGATGTTTTTATAAGGGCCTCGAATGGATTGGAAAGCTGTTTATTTCTATTTTTATATATTATAAAAAAATTAAGAAAACAAATCTCATTGGGCCCCCTGCCTGTGTGGTGGCCCAGGCGGCCGCCGAACCTTACCTACAGCAAAGCACGGCCCTGCCAGCGTATCCACACTGGGGAAAAAGCTTTACAGTGTAAACATTGTGACAAGAGTTTCAGTCAGTTAGGTGACCTGAAGTCACGCAATCGTACCCACACTGGAGAAAAAGCTTTTCTCTGTAAAAATTGTGACAAGAGTTTCACTCAGTCAGGTGACCTGAAGAGACACCAGCGTATCCACACTGGAGAAAAGCCTTTCCACTGTCAAGTGTCAACATTGTGACAAGAGATTCAATCACCCAGGTTACTTTAAAAGACATCAGCTTATTCACACCAAAAGGATCAAATTGATCCTCCTAGAGTCTTAGTTTTTTAGTCACACCTAAGGTCTTTGGGTAAATTTGACCCATTGAGTGCCAGAATTAATTAATGAATTAAATCAGCCAGTGCCAGAGCATTTTTACCAACCTTTCAAGAGCCACAGAACATATTGCTCCAGGACGATCGACACACAGAGTGTCGGTTGTTACAAGTTGATCCGTTCCGCGATAAGGACCCGTATCTCCCTTATTGTTCAATAAAAGGCATTTTAATCCGATCATCAGAGTGCAATACACGTCCCAACCATTAGTGTTGCATGGTTGAAAGCTATGGAGAAAATGGCCGGTGATCGGATTAAAATGCTTTTTATTGAACAATACGGGAGATACGGGTACATGTGAGAGTTGGCAATGTAAAAAAATCTAACACCACTCTAAACCAGGAACTCTCGGCTCCATGACGCTTGTATACAAGCGTCATCTGAACCATGGCTAGCCCAATAATAGCCTATTGGGCAATAACCCCCTTTTGAGGATCCTTGGAGACGCTGCTGTGCCAGAAGCGCTTCCCTTGAAACGGCATTAAAATAAAGGCAGGAGGATAATAATAATAGTAATGGGCCTGGCATTAAAACAATGGTAATAGGTAAACATCGACTAGTCGACTAGTCGACTAGTCGACTACCACTGGGTCAAATTAGTCGACCAGTAAAAATCTCTAGTCGTGAAAGCCCTACTCCGAATACCGAGAGGGCACAAATACATGGACCACGTCACTGTGTATAGTTTAACCAGCAAACAAAATAAGTCTCAGATCAGCATTTGAGTCAACAAACCGTTCAATTTACAGATGGCGATGTAACATTACCGAGCGGGGAGATCATTCTCACAGACAGACAACCAGGGTGATGGGGTCGCCAAACAATTCCCTCATAATATGGGATCGTGGTATAAAAACGTTTGAGAACCCCTGCTTTAGAGACATTCTCCAGCACTTGTTTTCTTCATTTTAAATCCTCACATTCATTTGTTTTAAAGGGACATTTTCACTTTAAAAAATAAATCTTTTTATCGTCTACTCAGGCTTTTGTGAGCCTCCCAGACAGTTTTTAAGTTGCTTGATTCAGTATTTAGATATTTGATATTCATTTTATCAGACACGCCCACCTATACAAACCCATTATAACTTCAAACTCCATTTTTAACATGTTAGATTTATCTAAAACACCCGTCCTTGGTTCTGGTGACTCATCCTGCCCTCCTAATACGTGAGGGGGCCGTGTATTTTCGATTACTTTTTTCATAATTTTTTTTGTATTTAATTCTTTTCATTTTCCAAAGAATATATTGAAAATAAATGTAAAAGGTTATTGAAAAAACACGGTCTCCTCACGTATTAGAAGGACAATATCAGTCATATCAGACCTTCTCTATTTGAACGACTATCAAACAAGATGTCGACAATGGCAAATATTGCGGCATGGTCTGGACCTCCAGAAGGCCTTTGACACCGTTAATTACCCAATTATGATCGATAAGCTCAAATTAATAAGTTTTGATGATACGTCGGTGAGCTGGATGAGATCCTACCTGGAAGGGAGGGAGCAAGTGTTGGAAGTAAACGGCACCCAGTCCCCTCCCCTCCCAGTGACTTGTGGTGTTCCGCAAGGAAGTATACTAGGACCTTTACTGTTCCTGATATATGTGAACGATATGTCTTCAGCTTGCGACTGCAAACTGTTCCTGTTCGCAGATGACTCGGCTCTGCTGGTCTCGGACAGGAACAGGCTGCAGGTTGAGAAAACTCTCAGCTCTGAACTCAACAAGATCTGCATCTGGCTCTCCGACAACAAACTATCATTACACCTGGGTAAAACTGAATCCATCCTCTTTGGGTCCAGTCCTAACCTTAGCAGGGCTGAGAGCATCACGATCAAAGTGGGTGATGATGTTATCACAAGAAAGGAGGAAATTACCTACCTGGGTTCCATCTTGGAGGCAAACCTCTCCGGTAACAAAAACGCCGAAAGAGTGATCAAAAAGGTTAACCAAAGAACACGCTTTTTGAATAGGATTGGACGTCTAGTCAGTAAGAATACTCTGAAGATTCTTGCAGGGGCCCTCATACAAGGTT
The DNA here is from genome assembly GCF_963280865.1 of Gymnoscopelus braueri. Taxonomy (NCBI): domain Eukaryota; kingdom Metazoa; phylum Chordata; class Actinopteri; order Myctophiformes; family Myctophidae; genus Gymnoscopelus; species Gymnoscopelus braueri. Next base: position 58,462,007 of record NC_137604.1, read on the forward strand.
ATTATGATTATGCATGCACTTCATGGTATCACAACACCTCCAAGGCCTTAAAAACAAGGCTCCAAACATCCCAAAACAAACTAGTAAGGCTACTTCTTGGCCTCAATTACAAAACCCATCTAATTGGATGGCTTAGGGTTGAGGACAGAGTACAGCAACTTGCTATGGGCCTGGTCTTCAAGATACACCACAACATTGGGATCCCCCTGTATTTGTCTAAATACTTCCTAAATGTTAATGAAGTCCACGATTATAACACCAGAGGCAGCTCCACAAATCATGTGCAACCCAGATTTGGCTCAACAAAGGGAATGAACTCGTTCTCATGCTATTCATCAAAAATGTGGAATGCCCTACCAAAAGGAGTAAAGGAGTGTAAAACCCTACTCACTTTCAAAACTGAAAAAAAGAAGAAGAAGATACACCTTCAGGAGGCTGCAATTCGAAAAGTGCCCTGTCTAAGTCTTAACCTACCCTCCTACCCCCCCCCCCCCATTCCTTTTTCTTCTCTTGTATATATTTTTCACTCTTCATACCAGTAACCTGTAAGCTGATTGTATGACATTCTGTATAGTAGTGTGTATCTGTCTGTCTCTTATATGTCATCATGATTTGTGTGCATGGGGATCTCATCTTAAACGAGCTTAGTGCTTAATGAGTCTCCCAGTTTAGTAGACCTTGTATTGTGAATTTGTACTTCCATGTACTGATGTTCTCATGTCTTACTAAATAAAGTACATCAATCAATCAATCAAACCAGAACCAAGGAAGGGTGTTTCCGATGAATCTAACATGGTTAAAATGGAGTTTGTATTTACAATGGGTTTGTATAGGAAGGGGGCGTGTCTGATAAAATGAATATCAAATATCTAAATACTGAATCAAGACACTTAAAAACTGTCCGGGGTGCTCCCAAAAGCCTGAGTAAGACGATAAGATGACGTTTTTTTTAACATGAAATATCCCTTCAAGTGTTAACGGTAACAATTATGCTGTCCGGCAGAAACCAGCTTACGCGATTTTGACGCTTTTGCATGTTTTTCCATAAATCAGGGCCATTGAACACCCTTTACGTCTGTGTGTTGGTAAAAAAAACAGGACCAGTTCATGCCAAAAAAAAAAGAGTTCAAGCAAGACTATAACCAGGGGTCATCAACATGTCCGTACACAGACAAATGTGTCCGTGGCAAAGACTTGGTCTTATGGTGTGCAAATCTTTTGATTTACACACCATTATAATGTTCTTATTTAGTTTTCTTCAGAATATGTATGACTCTGATTTACTATGACACTATGTATGGAACATTAGGAGTCCACTAGTACTAGTGGTTCTTTAATGTTTTATTTGCAAGGACCACCGTAACTCTGAGAGTGTACAAATGGAACCAAATGGACCCTTACGGGTCCATTTGGTTCCATTTGTACACTCTCAGAGTTACAGACCTGTTATAAGGTCATTCAGGGCTCTTTATGTGTTTCTGGTAATATTATTGTCCACTCATTTTGTATGTCCGTGGCAAAAATTGAATTTTGAAAATGTCCACCACAAGAAAGCATGGTGATGACCCCTGCTATAACTGAAGAGAGATACCTCCTCCACCAACCAACCCCAGCCCCATCCATCCTGAAAACTTGACCTGTAGCTTTTTAGATGTTGAGATGCTGAATTTCAATTAATAAACATGTCAAAACCTCTTTAAAAGTAGTTGTTTTTGTTGTGGTTGTGTATTAATAACATGTCTAAAATAGGACTGCCGGACACGACCATCCACAGGTTGAACTTCAATGTTAATGTTAATGCCATTTTAATACATTCTCAATGTGCTCCTGTGTGATAGCCCACAGCTTGATAAACCTGGTTTAATGACTGGTTCTCACTGATAACGACCCCCCCCTCCGGGGACCACCAGTGGTCCTTGGGGGGGTAGCCTACCAGCGGGGGTCCCCCCGGTAAAATGAGTTAACATAGCGTCACAATCATTTTAACCACTTAGCTTTGGCTATTCAAGAATAGCAGATCTACAAGCTCATTGCACGGCACCGAGTGCCGCGCTATGAGCTTGTAGATCTGCTATTTTTGAAAAATCTTGAACATTTGTGCATATCTTTGAATATTTATATTTATAAGCGAACATTTTTAACTCAAATCTTTGCTTCTGGGGGTCCCTGGCACAAAACATTTTCAGATGGGGGTCCGCGGCCAAATGTATATCAATTTAGGGGTCCTTGGCATGAAAAAGGTTGAAACCCACTTTTGTTCAGTAACAGGTGTCTCTCTCCAGCTCTCTATTAAACAGAAGATAGATACATTTTCAGGTTGGGATACTAATTGTATGTAATGCTAACTAAATGCCTCAACTCCTACAATGCCAAGTGCTTAAGTTGTCAGGGTGAGGGGTCCCCATTTCAAATGTCATTATCTTGGGGGTCACGTCTGAAAAGTTTGGGAATCTGTAGTGCCACATTTTCTTATTCTTCTCCTGCCCAGTAGGCGGCGCGCCTGCTTATTGGAGTCGGACGCAACTTCCTTGAAATGCCAGACAAGAAGAACAACAAATCAGGGTTGCCATGTCTGCTTATTATAAGTAAGGTTTCTTGTAAATATTAAAAGTTGCGGCGAGTTGCGTTTTTTGTGCCAGGGACCCCCGCACCAGATATGTGTTGTTAAAATGTTTCAAAGATAATAGCAGATCTAGCAGATCTACAAGCTCACAGTCACAATGTGTTGTGAGCTTGTAGATTGGCTCTTTTCAAATAGACTAGTGACTAGATATATCATATAGGTTTAAAGTGCAAAAATGGAATTTTGAAAATGTCCACCACAAGAAAGCATGGTGATGACCCCTGCTATAACTGAAGAGAGATACCTCCTCCACCAACCAACCCCAGCCCCCATCCATCCTGAAAACTTGACCTCATAGCTTTTTAGATGTTGAGATGCTGAATTTCAATTAATAAACATGTCAAAACCTCTTTAAAAGTAGTTGTTTTTGTTGTGGTTGTGTATTAATAACATGTCTAAAATAGGACTGCTGGACACGACCATCCACAGGTTGAACTTCAATGTTAATGTTAATGCCATTTTAATACATTCTCAATGTGCTCCTGTGTGATAGCCCACAGCTTGATAAACCTGGTTTAATGACTGGTTCTCACTGATAACGACCCCCCCCTCCGGGGACCACCAGTGGTCCTTGGGGGGTAGCCTACCAGCGGGGGTCCCCCCGGCAAAATTAGTTAACATAGCGTCACAATCATTTTAACCACTTAGCTTTGGCTATTCAAAAATAGCTGATCTACAAGCTCATAGCGCGGCACCGAGTGCCGCACTATGAGCTTGTAGATCTGCTATTTTTGAAAAATCTTGAACATTTGTGCATATCTTTGAATATTTATATTTATAAGCGAACATTTTTAACTCAAATCATTGCTTCTGGGGGTCCCTGGCACAAAACCTTTTCAGATGGGGGTCCGCGGCCAAATGTATATCAATTTAGGGGTCCTTGGCATGAAAAAGGTTGAAACCCACTTTTGTTCAGTAACAGGTGTCTCTCCAGCTCTCTATTAAATAGAAGATAGCTACATTTTCAGTTTGCGATACTAATTGTATACAATGCTAACTAAATGCCTCAACTCCTACAATGCCAAGTGCTTAAGTTGTCAGGGTGAGGGGTCCCCATTTCAAATGTCATTATCTTGGGGGTCACGTCTGAAAAGTTTGGGAATCTGTAGTGCCACATTTTCTTATTCTTCTCCTGCCCAGTAGGCGGTGCGCCTGCTCATTGGAGTCGGACGCAACTTCCTTGAAATGCCAGACAAGAAGAACAACAAATCAGGGTTGCCATGTCCTTTTATTATAAGTAAAGTTTCTTGTAAATATTAAAGTTGTGTTTTTTTGTGCCAGGGACCCCCGCACCAGTTTTGTGTTGATAAAATGTTTCAAAGATAATAACAGATCTATCAGATCTACAAGCTCACAGTCACAACGTGTTGTGAGCTTGTAGATTGGCTCTTTTCAAATAGGCTAAATATCACATAAGTTTAAAGTGCTCATGTGGCCTGCTTTTGGACTTCTTTTCCTATACCTGGTTGCTTATTTCTCTCACAAAAGCTGGCAACACTGCTCTAGTGCCACAATGCAGTAGTGAAACAGCATGGTGTGTTGACTGACTGTTGTTGACACTTTAAAATACCATAGATTTATATCAAAGTAAAATGCAAAGAAAAGTAAAACGTGTCGTTTCTAAACAGTGTCGTCGTTAAGCAGCAGGAGGACGTTTGTTAGCAGCTCAACCACTGAAACACAGCAGGTATAAAGATCAACTCATTCAGGTTGTTTTGCATCTATGTTAGCTATGAGAGTTCCTGCTTTAGAGTGGTGTTCGATTTGTTTTACATTTACAACTCTCACATGTACATAAACGTTCACATTTCAAATATAAAGTGCTGACCCATGAGCCACGGATGTTACAAGTTGATCCGTTCCGCGATAAGTACCCGTATCTCCCGTATTGTTCAATAAAAAACATTTTAATCCGATCGCCGGCCATTTTCTCCGATGCTTTCAACCATGCGACACTAATGGTTGGGAGGTGTATTGCACTCTGATGATCGGATTAAAATGCTTTTTATTGAACAATACGGGAGATACGGTACTTATCGCGGAACGGATCAACTTGTAACATCCGTGGCTCAGGGGTATAAAGCACTTCTGAACGTTTATGTGAGAGTTGGCAATGTAAAAACATCGAACACCACTCTAAACCAGGAACTCTCGGTTCCATGACTGTCATGTTTCAGGGCTACATCTATGTATCATTTTAGATGAACGGATCACGTCTTGTTTAATCTATTTGTCTTTATTAACGCATCATTTAAATTGGAACATAAATCCAATTACTTTAATAGCTGTTAGGTTGTTATAAGGTGATCATAAACACAAACAATAGCTCCAGACCATAGCAGCAGCAATAATACATGTATGGTTTTGTTAGCCTGGGACCAGGCTATGGTTTTGTTGTTGTTGACGTCACTATTGTCACTGTAACCCTATAGTTCAGTGGTTCTAAACCTGTGGGTCGGGACCCCCAGGGGGGTCCCCACATGATTTTGGGGGGTCCCCAGGTGACAGTGAAGTGACAATTATAGGACCTTTAAAGGAGGAGTTCACCCAAAAAATGACTTATTTTCTATCAATTGCACACCCTATGAAGCCTTGAATCCATGGATTATTTTTTGTTTTTGTCGCATTCCTAAGCTAATAATTTGATTCCCGTCTCCTACCGGCTAATGTATCCGGTAGGAGACACAAAGTAGATTATTTGTGTCTCCTACCGGAAATACACACGGTCATCAAATTATTGTCTTAAGAATGCCACAAAAACAAAAATAAATCCATGAAATCAAGGCTTCATGGGGTGTGTAATTGATAGAAAATAAGTAATTTTTTGGGTGAACTCCTCCTTTAAGACCTTTTTAATACCTCGAAAATAATTTACTGCATCAAAAGTAATCAACAAAGTACTATAAAAAACTGGTCAAACATTGGCCAAATTGTCAAATAATATAAGAAATAGGCAAACGTTTTGAAAATAGCCGAGCTTATAGATCTGCTATTTTCACAATAGCAGATCCTCAACTCCTACCCTTATCAGGGTGGGGGGTCCTCAGTTCAAATATGATTATCTTGGGGGGTCACGGCCTGTAAACCGCCAGTAGTATCTTTACTCTGTCAGACAGAGTCTGTCTGTAATGTTAATGTGATTGTCAAGTGAAGTTAGAGCTCCATGTCTTCATGCACCTTGAATCCTTATACCAACTAAACATCTGTCATGCTGTATTGTGTCAGACCTAGAATGACCATCCAGGTAATGCATGGAATTGGAAATGATCTCCCTGTCTTGTTCATGGGCTGCAAATTGACAGTTTAGCTCCAAACTCACCTGTCTGCTGTTATTATAATTGACACAGGTTTTCTCCTTATTTTTCAAATTATATAGTGTGTAAACTTTATTGTCACATCACAATTTTACGAAAACGGCAAACACGCAGTGGGAATATTAATTCAGCTTTAAATGCTGAAAAGAAGAAAAAAAAAGTTGAATTTGCATCATGTCTATAATATGCATACAAGCAATAGATCGTTTGACATAGGGCCATAGGCCTATATCTTTTGAACTGGTGGGTTTTTTCCACCTAAAAATATTATTTTAACACTTACTGTACAATTTTTGGAAAAACATTCTTCCTCATATATTAATAATACCCAATGATCACCGTTTTAGGGGAAGTAGAACCATGGAACCCTAAAGTCCTTATTCTATTCCTTCATTTCAGACAAGTGTGTGGAGTCCAGACTAAAGGTGAAGATGAACTCTCCAGACTCAGCCATTTCTATTAAACAGGAACCTGAAGACCATCCATACCTCAGTACGTTTAATGTTCTCTCTCTTTCTTAAATATTTTTCTGTTCTGTTGTAGATCTGTCGCAATATGAACATTTTACTATGCAATAGTCATGACAAAATATATGATTGATAATATCCCGATGATTAAAGATGATTAAACAAATTGGCCATGTTGCCTTGTGGTGCACACGCCATAGGCACCGGAAGGGGGGTCAGAAGGGCCTAGCAATCGGCTTGTCGATCTCGCCGACCGCTGGTCTATTTATTTAAAGACGGGGTGCCGTGATTTTCAGTGATTTTTTTCCCCCCTCTAAAACATAATCATCAGGTATTATGGTTATACTAGGAGGAAGATCTTTTTTCAAAAAAGTGTTAGTTAGGGAATTTTAGCAAGATGTTTGGACCATCTGTGAAAAAAAATACTACCAATAGCTTTCTTCACCAATGTGTTCTTATAGTTGTCTAGAATCACCTCTGAATTAATTGAAACCCAAACCCTCGTGGAAAATCCTGGAGAGCCAATCAAAGTTAAGAAGCCCAGAGGGCTTGGGTGAAAAATATGAAAAAATAAATAAAAGTCTAAAATGAACATGTGAGGTGTCTAACTAGGGGTTTTCAGGGGTGCTGAATCCATTCCAACCATTATTTTTGAGTAAAAATGTCTCCCTGGCCATATAATATTGGTATATTGGTTATTGTTAAGCTGTAACGTATAGCACAGTGTATAATCAATGGTAGGGGATTGGGGTGTTGTTGAATTGATTCTATTCTGAAAAATAAAATAAGAAAATATTGCTAAACACTTGATAAGAGTGTACACCTACTGTGCACATGCTCAGTGGGATACACTGTCTGCATGTGGGGACCTAAGGAGCCCGAGGGCTTTACTTGGGTGAAAAAAATGAAAAGTCTAAAATTAACTTGTGAGGTGGAACTAGGGGTTTTCAGGGGTGCTGAATCTATTCCAACCATTAGTTTTGAGTAAAAGAAACAACTCATTTTCCATAAGAACATATTATTATTACGTATTGCAAGAAAAATGTAAAGTAAGAAATGTGCAGTATTGATGAAACCTGGTGTCAGTCTTACTCAGCCAACTCCTCATCTTCCTCACTCCTTTTCTCGTCTGGTTGATGTTCTTACATTCTCCATTACACTTGCCACAATCAGATATACACTTGACCCCCTGCTTTTTACAGCAGCACCTGTGTGTACTACAGTCTCCCTCACAGTTGCAGCTGATGAATTTCAGTAGATAGTCTGGGGCAATGGGGTCTGTGGTAGGGACTAGTGCATAGCCTTCTGCTCCCAGTTTCCACCCGTAGTCGAGGACATCCACTCCAGTGATGGACTTTGTAGCAGTAGCCAGTCTCTGGTTTGGAGATATGCTCGGAGAGAATGTTGTGCTGCAGCTGCTGTATGCATGATCAAGTCAGACATACAAAGCCTGCATGCTGTGACATCCAGATTCGTCCAGACATCCAAAACATTATTCCTAGAGAAAAGTTCCTTGACAACAAGAGTAACAAGGCCCAGCTCATCCTGCTACTTGCTGAGACATTCAGTGGTAATGGAATCCGTGTACAGCAATGCTCCGAGGATGCAGACACTTAGCTCTAGATGAAGCAAGAGAGTCCGCTGTTAAGGTGAGAGCTGAGGATACGGACATTCTGGTTATGCTTATTCATCATAAAGCAGACCACTCCGTCTTCATCACAGCAGCAAAACATGTATCTTACGATGTTGCAAAGATCCAAGAGGCCCTCCCAGAGAAATACAGGAAGTATCTGCTCTTCTTACACAGCTTCTCGGGCTGTGATACTTTTTGGTTTTGGCAAACCACCTATACTACGTAAACTCTGCAAGACGGACCAAGCAGAGACAGCCATGGACGTTTTTCTTGACATCCAAGCCCAGAAAGATGCCATCATCACAGCCGGCTGTGAAATCTTCAAACTCATGTACCACGGGAAACCACCAAAAGACTGGTGGGGGACTTGAGATTTGAGATGTTCAGCAAGCATGCTGCTGCTGGGAATATCAGACCAGAGAAACTGCCCCCGACTACAACAGCTGCAGCACAACATTCTCTCCGAGCATATCTCCAAACCAGAGACTGGCTACTGCTACAAAGTCCATCACTGGATGTCCTCGACTACGGGTGGAAACTGGGAGCAGAAGGCTATGCACTAGTCCCTACCACAGACCCCATTGCCCCAGACTATCTACTGAAATTCATCAGCTGCAACTGTGAGGGAGACTGTAGTACACACAGGTGCTGCTGTAAAATGCAGGGGGTCAAGTGTATATCTGCTTGTGGCAAGAGTAATGGAGAATGTAAGAACATCAACCAGGCAGGTTTCATCAATACTGCACATTTCTTACTTTACATCTTTCTTGCAATATGTAATAATAATATGTTCTTATGGAAAATGAGTTGTTTTTCTGCTCAAAACTAATGGTTGGAATAGATTCAGCACCCCTGAAAACCCCTAGTTAGACACCTTTAGACTTTTCATTTTTTTCGTTTTTTTTCACCCAAGCCCTCGGGGCTCCTTAGGTCCCCACATGCAAACAGTGTATCCCACTGAGCATGTGCACAGTAGGTGTACACTCTTATCAAGTGTTTAGCAATATTTTCTTATTTTTCTCAATCCCCTACCTTGATTATACACTGTGCTATACATTACAGCTTAACAATAACCAATATACCAATATTATATGGCCAGGGAGATATTTTTACTCAAAAATAATGGTTGGAATGGATTCAGCACCCCTGAAAACCCCTAGTTAGACACCTCACGTGTTCATTTTAGACTTTTATTTCTTTTCATATTTTTCACCCAAGCCCTCTGGGCTTCTTAACTTTGATTGGCTCTCCAGGATTTTCCACGAGGATTTGGGTTTCAATTAATTCAGAGGTGATTCTAGACACCTATAAGAACACATTGGTGAAGAAAGCTATTGGTAGTAATTTTTTTCACACATGGCCCAAACATCTTGCTAAAATTCCCTAACTATGTAGACAGAAAGTGTTTATGTTTTTATGTGGACACGCCTCCAGTTCATTAATTATACCTGGTTCTCACCTTAGCACCTCCTCCACCACCTTAGCACCACCACCTGTCCTAGTCCCTCCTCCTCCTCATGCCCACACCTGTTGTTTTATGATAATGAGGGGGAGGGTATATTTTTATTGTGTCATTAAATGGCTGTTTTTCTATTGGCACGTTTGACCCTCAAGGTTTCAGCCTCCAGGAAGAAACTCAAAATAGTCAGAGAAGACATAAAACACCATAAAAACACCACCAGGGGGCTTAATGAAGTTCTATCAACCTCATAGACACATGAAAAACAGAAAAAGTGCAAAATCATGGCACCATCTCTTTAAAAAAAGAATCCCCGACCAGCGCTGGTGTAGCACCTCACTGTTCCCATCGTGTTGCACAATGGTTGTTGTGTATTGGCTGCATTGGCTTGCCTCTTGCCGCAATGACCGTTCTGTTACTGGCTACGTGTGCAGTTGCTCTCTCAACTCGATAAACTAGGAGCCAGACAAGCTAATACTCAACAAATCGCTGTTCTTTACGTATTCTGCCTGTGGGTGTGAAAGAAGCAGATGCCCGTGGGGCTCGGGCTGCAAGAATCAAGTGCTGCTATGATAGACTGACTGACCAGTGATCAAATTACTGCAGCGCAAATCTACATAAACGTTCAGATTTCAAATATTAAGTGCTGCTGACCCCCATGCCACGGATTTAACAAGTTGAGGCGCAAAAGGTCTAAGTACCTGTATCTTCCGTATTGTTCAATAAAAAGCTTTTTAATCCGATCAGCGGCCATTTGTTCCGAATTTTCTCTGATACTTTCAACTATAAGACACTACTGGTTGGGAGGTGTATTGCACTCTGATACATTACAATTTCTTTTATAGAAAATGGCCGCCGATCGGATTAAAATGCTTCTTATTGAACAATACGGAAGATACAGGTACTTAAACCTTTTGCGCCTCAACTTGTTACATCCGTGGCTCGGGGGTCAGTACTTTATATTTGAAATCTGAACGTTTATGTAGATGTGGCAGTTGTATTTGTAAAAAAATCGGAACCCAGGAACAAGTGGGCCCATGACTGTTATGGTATGACAGTCATGTTTCAGGGCTACAGCTAGGCTAGATTTCATATTTCATATGGAGTATAGCTGACATCTCACCAATACTGTGTTAGAACAGCATTTTAGGTTTGTCATGTCCATAACAAGACAGACTGCAGGTGACGATGAACTCTCCAGACTCAGCCAGGGACATTTCTATTAAACAGGAGGAACCTGAAGACCACCCACTATTCTTTTCTCTTCTGTTGTAGGGCTGTCACAATATCTAATTTTACTAAGAAATAATCATGACAAAATATATGACAATGATAATATCCTGATGATTAAAACAAATTGCTCACTCTGTCTGTTTGCAGAAACATGGAAAAACTGACTACTTTCAGCTTATTCACTTAAGACCATTATTTGCATCGCAGGAATCCATATTTTGACACATTCTTCCTTGTGCAATCCTAAATTACGAAGGATTTCTTCCCTAATATATGAATCCTATAATCTTTGCACCCAAGATTCATATGTTGGAGAGTTGGTCTTTGCCATTTTGCCTTTGCCTTCTGCAAATTTTATTGTAATTTTTTTCTTCAGTTAACAAAGTTATTTTTCAATTGCTTCATTTCAGACCAGTGTGTGGAGTCCAGACTGCAGGTGAAGATGAACTCTCCAGACTCAACCAGGGACATTTCTATTAAAAAGGAGGAACCTGAAGACCACCCACACCTCAGTAAGTTTCATATACTCTCTCTTTCTTTCATATTTTCTGTTTTGTTGTAGAGCTGTTACAATAATAATAACACTGATCCGGGGGGGGGGGGGGGGGGGGGCATTTGCTGAAATTAACTGATCTACAAGATCTCTAGCTTGTAGATCAGCTATTTTAGGTAAAGAGATTTAGTGTAGAGGGTACATAGCAAATTGTCTGGGAGATAAGTGGGTTATTGATCTTGATCTTATTGAGTCTAATGATCATTACATCCCGATAAAGAAGAAGAAAAAACAGTTATGTACAGTATATGGACAATCAAAATCAGTTGGAAGTATAACTTTTTGATGTGGTGTCATAATTCAACTTAATGTTGACATGGCACACTGACTATCAAGAAAATTAAAACATGGCACTCATGTCAAAAAGGATGCCGTCCCCTGGCCTATAGACCAATTATTTGTTTACTAACATTGAGACTGGACCCACAGGTGATTGTTTCATTCAATCAATTCCCAACCTGTTGTTTTGGGGTGCGCTGGTTTCAGCACACCCCAACCCCCTCTTGTGTGTTGGCTAGTGAGAAGCGTCCTAGCGAGACCTGACAGAATGGGTTTCATTGCGCGCATACTGGTTGCACGCATACTGGTTCTTATCAGTGTGACGTCGTCTGTTAAGGGGTCTATACATTCAACCGCAACTTTAAGTGGCAAGTTTCAAGTAGGCAAGTATAGAGAAAACATTGGTATAGCGTGAAGTTGAGCGGAGATGGCCAACAGTGTAGTGTGGAGTTGTAACGCTGGCATTGGTCTGCAGGGTAGCTTGGGTTTGAGGGATGGCAGCCTGCAGAGTAAGGTAGAGTTGAACGGTGGTGTGGGCCTCAGGAGTAGAGCGGGAAGGACTGGCGGTTGGTGCCGACTCCTGTGGGGAAGGTGGTGCTGGTCTGTTGGCTACAACAATGCTCCCTGGTCAGCTGGAAGGCAAGCCTACGAAACCGATGACATCAAAGGGCCACAATGAATTATTACACAATAGGGGTAGGCACCCTTACGCACGAGTGCCAACATTGGCGCAGGGGAGGGTGATCATTGGCACACTGACATAAGTGTGAGAGAGAGTTTTTTTTTCTTTTAAAATTAAATATTAAAAAAAGGTTTAGTCAGTTAAATTAAGTCTCCTCACATCTATATACAAATTACATCCTGCACATAATTCTACATTCATTCAAACTGATACCTCTGACTGGGGAGGCAGTCTGGGAGATACTGTAGGTCATTGATTCTAATATTTGTTATGTATAGCCTATGGACTATCAAAATCAGGTGGAAATACGCCATTTTGATGTGGTGTCATACTTAAACTTAAGGCACCCTGACTATCAAGAAAATAAAAACATGGCACTTCATGTCGAAAAGGTTGCCGACCCCTGTTCTACATGGACAAAGGAAGACTAGTGTTACATTTTAGAAATCCATTGTTCAATATCATGTTATTGTTCTGCTCCTAGACATCCTGCACCTTGTTGTGTGTAAAGAGGAGGATTCTTCTGAACAGGAGAGGAGCCCCAGTCTGCTCCACGAGAAACCAGAGCCTTCACACATTAAAGAGGAACAGGAGGAGCTACTTCAAAGACCAGAGGAGCCTGATGGATCAATGTTGACATTACTAGCAGTGAAAAGTGAAATTGATGAAGTCATCTCTTCACACTGTTCTGAAGTTGAAGTTGAGCTTGAATCTGACACTGAAATCACTGAAGACAGTGATGATTGGGGTGAGACAAGTGGAGGTGTCCACACTGGAGAAAAACCATTCCAGTGTCAACTGTGTAACAAGAGTTTCAGAGAGGCAGGTAAACTGAAGACACACCAGCGTGTCCACACTGGAGAAAAAACATTCCAGTGTGAACTGTGTAACAAGAGTTTCAGTGAGTCAGGTAGGCTGAACAAACACCAGCGTGTCCACACTGGAGAAAAAACTTTCCAGTGTAAACATTGTGACAAGAGTTTCAGTGGGTCATTTGACCTGAATACACACCAGCGTATCCACACTGGAGAAAAAACATTCCAGTGTAAACTTTGTAACAAGAGTTTCACTCAGTCAGGTAACCTGAAGAGACACCAGCGTGTCCACACTGGAGAAAAAACATTCCAGTGTGAACATTGTGACAAGATTTTCACTCAGTCATGTGACCTGAAGACACACCAGCGTGTCCACACTGGAGAAAAACCTTTCCAGTGTAAACTGTGTAACAAGAGTTTCAGTGAGTTAGGTAACCTGAAGAGACACCAGGGTGTCCACACTGGAGAAAAACCTTTCCAGTGTAAACTGTGTAACAAGAGTTTCAGAGAGTCAGGTAAACTGAAGACACACCAGCGTGTCCACACTGGAGAAAAAACATTCCAGTGTGAACTGTGTAACAGGAGTTTCAGTGAGTCAGGTAACCTGAAGACACACCAGCGTGTCCACACTGGAGAAAAAACATTCCAGTGTAAACATTGTGACAAGAGTTTCAGTCAGTCAGGTAACCTGAAGACACATCAGCGTGTCCACACTGGAGAAAAAACATTCCAGTGTAAACTGTGTAACAAGAGTTTCAGTGGGTTATATGACCTGAAGAGACACCAGCGTGTTCACACTGTTGAAAAAACATTCCAGTGTAAACTGTGTAACAAGAGTTTCAGAGAGTCATTTAACCTGAAGACACACCAGCGTGTCCACACTGGAGAAAAACCATTCCAGTGTGAACATTGTGACAAGAGGTTCACTCAGTCATGTGACCTGAAGACACACCAGCGTACAGGGGCGTGCTTAAGGAGGCCCTAGGCAAACCCCAGTATGAGGCCCCTGGGTCGGGACCAATATGTGGGTCGCGGACCAATTTTTCAGGGTCTCGAGTAATTAACCCTTTATTTTTTGTTACCTACATTTAGTTTTTAATTATTTCAAAAGACGTTTTACAAAAAAAATAAAATGAAATATATATATATTATTTAAAGGAGTGAAAATAGCAGATCGAGCTATAACGTTTTTTTTCCTAAATATACACATGTATGTGTGCGTGTGTGTGTCCACAGACATACAGACTGTCTGTCTGATAACTCTATTCCAATCTCACTACATTACAAGTTATATTCATAGTGAATTGTTATGAAATTAAATAATATCACTCTTTCTTTCTCTCCAATGGTGGCATTCAGTTATAAAGCATTGTTTTTCAGTCTTTTGTCTCAGTCACTGCTATAACTACAGTATGGCACTTAAAACAAATTTATTATGAAGAAGAATAGCTACTTTCATTATTGAGAGAGAGAGAGAGAGAGATCTCATAGGCCCCCCTGACTGTTTGGGGGGCCATGTTGGATGTTTTTATAAGGGCCTCGAATGGATTGGAAAGCTGTTTATTTCTATTTTTATATATTAAAAAAGAATTAAGAAAAAAAATCTCATGGGGCCCCCTGCCTGTGTGGTGGCCCAGGCGGCCGCCGAACCTTTCCTACAGCAAAGCACGGCCCTGCCAGCGTATCCACACTGGGGAAAAAGCTTTACAGTGTAAACACTGTGACAAGAGTTTCAGTCAGTTAGGTGACCTGAAGTCACCCAATCGTACCCACACTGGAGAAAAAGCTTTTCTCTGTAAAAATTGTGACAAGAGTTTCACTCAGTCAGGTGACCTGAAGAGACACCAGCGTATCCACACTGGAGAAAAGCCTTTCCACTGTCAAGTGTCAACATTGTGACAAGAGATTCAATCACCCAGGTTACTTTAAAAGACATCAGCTTATTCACACCATAAAGATCAAATTGATCCTCCTAGAGTCTTAATTTTTTAGTCACACCTAAGGTCTTTGGGTAAATTTGACCCGACTCATGTTCAAACATTCTAAAGTAGTTACAAAAAAAGAAAATCATATTTAACTCATTGAGTGCCAGAATTAATTAATGAATTAAATCAGCCAGTGCCAGAGCATTTTTACCAACCTTTCAAGAGCCACAGAACATATTGCTCCAGGACGATCGACACACAGAGTGTTGGTTGTTACAAGTTGATCCGTTCCGCGATAAGTACCCGTATCTCCCGTATTGTTCAATAAAAGGCATTTTAAACCGATCATCAGAGTGCAATACACCTCCCAACCATTAGTGTTGCATGGTTGAAAGCTATGGAGAAAATGGCCGGTGATCGGATTAAAATGCTTTTTATTGAACAATAAGGGAGATACGGGTACTTGTCGCAGAACGGATCAACTTGTAACATCCGTGGCTCGGGGGTAAGCACTTTATATTTGAAATATGAACGTTTATGTACATGTGAGAGTTGGCAATGTAAAAAAATCGAACACCACTCTAAACCAGGAACTCTCGGCTCCATGATGTGAACCATGGCTAGCCCAATAATAGCCTATTGGGCAATAACCCCCTTTTGAGGATCCTTGGAGACGCTGCTGTGCCCAGAAGCACTTCCCTTAAAACGGCATAAAAATAAAGGCAGGAGGACAATAATAATAGTAATGGCATTAAAACAATGGTAATAGGTAAACATCGACTAGTCGACTAGTCGACTACCACTGGGGCAAATAAGTCGACCAGTAAAAATCTCTAGTCGTGAAAGCCCTACTCCGATACCGAGAGGGCACAAATACATGGACCACGTCACTGTGTATAGTTTAACCAGCAAACAAAATAAGTCTCCGATCGGCATTTGAGTCAACAAACCGTTCAATTTACAGATGGCGATGTAACATTACCGAGCGGGGAGATCATTCTCACAGACCAGCCTGATCTCCAGAGATATACGTAACATTGCACGGATCCAGTGCACTTCATTCCGTGGATAGTCGCCTAGAAACCCTGAAATTGCGTGCATATGTACGGCGAGTCCCACGGTGGGCGTAACCAGTCGCAACCTGGAAAAACCCGGAAGCAGAGCAGTCCCCACAACAAAATTTAAGATTCTGTGCCTATCGGTACATAACTCAAACGGCGCTGAGTAGGCACAGGCGAACGTCACACCGTTCAGGACGGCAACTCGGTCGCCTTAGCTCCCTCGGTGGTCCTTCACGGGGTGACAGTTCGCCTGTGACTGCGCGCCTCCGAAATGGTTTTGTCACAAAGGGAGCGCCGTACATATGCACGCAATTTCGGGGTTTCGAGGCGACTATCCACGGAATGAAGTGCACTGGATCCGTGCAATGTTACGTATATCTCTGGAGATCGGGTTGCACAGACAGACAACCAGGGTGATGGGGTCGCCAAACAATTCCCTCATAATATGGGGTCGTGGTATGAAGACGTTTGAGAACCCCTGCTTTAGAGACATTCTCCAGCTCTTTTGTTTTCTTCTTTTAAATCCTCACATTAATTTGTTTTAAAGGGATATTTTCACTTAAAAAAAAAGACAGTTTTTAAGTTGCTTGATTCAGTATTTAGATATTTGATATTCATTTTTATCAGACACGCCCCCTTCCTATACAAACCCATTATAACTTCAAACTCCATTTTTAACATGTTAGATTTATCAAAAACACCCGTCCTTGGTTCTGGTGACTCATCCTGCCCTCCTAATACGTGAGGGGGGCGTGTATTTTCGATTACTTTTTTCATTCTTTTTTTTGCTGTATTTAATGGCATACTAGGTAACGTTTTCAACAAAACTAAAGTTAAATTGTACATCTTTTTGTGAGTGGCAAAAGTTTCACAACACCCACTCCATGAATTTCACCCCCAGAAGCCTTTTATTTATATATTTTCTATTGAACGTAGACGGGGGGGACTTTCCCGGGAAAATGACGTTCCTGGCCAACGTCATGACGTCGTAGCCGACGTCCTGGCCGACGTCATGACGTCGGCCAGGAACTACCGCAACGGTTTCCTGTTTGGCCAGGAAGTACCGCGCTAATAACAAAAAGGAACCTCACGCTGATTTTAAGAGAATGTAGGATTGGAAGATCGAAAAAGAACAGAAAAAGAAAGCACAGCTCATGGTAACTAATGCTCCACTGGCTAAGAGAAACGATCCGTAGATAGTATAAAACAATTAAAATATCGCTTTTTGAAACGCTTCCGGCTTCCGGTGAAAACAAATGGAATTCTGGGTAATCGAGGACTACGGAAATTGTATGCAGTGACGGTAGTGACCAGCAGAGGTTGCTAAAAATCGTTATTTGTGATTTTGCATTGTACAACTTTAATTATTTTCATTTTCCAAAGAATATATTGAAAATAAATGAAAAAGGTTATTGAAAAAACACGGTCTCCTCATGTAATAGAATGACAATATCAGTCACCAGAACCAAGGACGGGTGTTTCCGATGAATCTAACATGGTTAAAATGTAGTTTGTAGTTACAATGGGTTTGTATAGGAAGGGAGCGTGTCTGATAAAAAGACTATCAAATATCTAAATACTGAATCAAGCAACTTAAAAACTGTCCGGGGTGCTCCCAAAAGCCTGAGTAGATGATAAAATGACCCAACGTTTTTTTTAAAGTGAAATATCCCTTCAAGTGTTAACGGTAACAATTATATAGGCTGTCCGGCAGAAACCAGTAAACTCCATTTTGACGCTTTTGCATGTTTTTCCATAAATCAGGGCCATTGAACACCCTTTACGTCTGTGTGTTGGTAAAAAAAACAGGACCAGGTCATGGCTGCCAACTAAAAATGTTTAAAAAAAAAGAGATCAAGCAAGACTATAACCAGGGGTCATCAACATGTCCGTACACAGACAAATGTGTCCGTGGCAAAGACTTGGTCTTGTCTGTGGCCATTTTTTTGATTTACACACCATTATAATGTTCTTATTTAGTTTTCTTCAGAATATGTATGACTCAAGAAAGCATGGTGATGACCCCTGCTATAACTGAAGAGAGATACCTCCTCCACCAACCAACCCCAGCCCCCATCCATCCTGAAAACTTGACCTCTTAGCTTTTTAGATGTTGAGATGCTGAATTTCAATTAATAAACATGTCAAAACCTCTTTAAAAGTAGTTGTTTTTGTTGTGGTTGTGTATTATTAACATGTCTAAAATAGGACTGCTGGACACGACCATCCACAGGTTGAACTTCAATGTTAATGTTAATGCCATTTTAATACATTCTCAATGTGCTCCTGTGTGATAGCCCACAGCTTGATAAACCTGGTTTAATGACTGGTTCTCACTGATAACGACCCCCCGCTCCGGGGACCACCAGTGGTCCTTGGGGGGTAGCCTACCAGCGGGGGGCCCCCCGGCAAAATTAGTTAACATAGCGTCACAATCATTTTAACCACTTAGCTTTGGCTATTCAAAAACAGCAGATCTACAAGCTCATAGCGCGGCACTCGGTGCCGCGCTATGAGCTTGTAGATCTGCTATTTTTGAAAAATCTTGAACATTTGTGCATATCTTTGAATATTTATATTTATAAGCGAACATTTTTAACTCAAATCATTGCTTCTGGGGGTCCCTGGCACAAAACATTTTCAGATGGGGGTCCGCGGCCAAATGTATATCAATTTAGGGGTCCTTGGCATGAAAAAGGTTGAAACCCACTTTTGTTCAGTAACAGGTGTCTCTCCAGCTCTCTATTAAATAGAAGATAGCTACATTTTCAGGTTGGGATACTAATTGTATGTAATGCTAACTAAATGCCTCAACTCCTACAATGCCAAGTGCTTAAGTTGTCAGGGTGAGGGGTCCCCATTTCAAATGTCATTATTTTGGGGGTCATGTCTGAAAAGTTTGGGAATCTGTAGTGCCACATTTTCTTATTCTTCTCCTGCCCAGTAGGCGGCGCGCCTGCTTATTGGAGTCGGACGCAACTTCCTTGAAATGCCAGACAAGAAGAAGAACAACAAAGCAGGGTTGCCATGTCTGTTTATTATAAGTAAGGTTTCTTGTAAATATTGAAAGTTGCGGCGAGTTGCGTTTTTTTGTGCCAGGGACCCCCGCCCGCACCAGATTTGTGTTGTTAAAATGTTTCAAAGATAATAACAGATCTAGCAGATCTACAAGCTCACAGTCACAACGTGTTGTGAGCTTGTAGATTGGCTCTTTTCAAATAGGCTAGCTAGATACGTTTAAAGTGCTCATGTGGCCTGCTTTTGGGCTTGTTTTCCTAGACCTGGTTGCTTATTTCTCTCACAAAACCTGGCAACACTGCTCTAGTGCCACAATGCAGTAGTGAAAACAGCATGGTGTGTTGACTGACTGTTGTTGACACTTTAAAATACCATAGATTTATATCAAAGTCAAATGCAAAGAAAAGTAAAACGTGTCGTTTCTAAACAGTGTCGTCGTTAAGCAGCAGGAGGACGTTTGTTAGCAGCTCAACCACTGAAACACAGCAGGTATAAAGATCAACTCATTCAGGTTGTTTTGCATCTATGTTAGCCATGAGAGTTCCTGCTTTAGAGTGGTGTTCGATTTGTTTTACATTTACAACTCTCACATGTACATAAACGTTCACATTTCAAATATAAAGTGCTGACCCATGAGCCACGGATGTTACAAGTTGATCCGTTCCGCGATAAGTACCCGTATCTCCCGTATTGTTCAATAAAAAGCATTTTAATCCGATTGCCGGCCATTTTCTCCAAATTTTCTCCCATGCTTTCAACCATGCGACACTAACGGTTGGGAGGTGTATTGCACTCTGATGATCGGATTAAAATGCTTTTTATTGAACAATACGGGAGATACGGTACTTATCGCGGAACGGATCAACTTGTAACATCCGTGGCTCAGGGGTATAAAGCACTTCTGAACGTTTATGTACATGTGAGAGTTGGCAATGTAAAAACATCGAACACCACTCTAAACCAGGAACTCTCGGTTCCATGACTGTCATGTTTCAGGGCTACATCTATGTATCATTTTAGATGAACGGATCACGTCTTGTTTAATCTATTTGTCTTTATTAACGCATCGTTTAAGTTGGAACATAAATTCAATTACTTTAATAGCTGTTAGGTTGTTATAAGGTGATCATAAACACAAACAATAGCTCCAGACCATAGCAGCAGCAATAATACATGTATGGTTTTGTGAGCCTGGGACCAGACGAATCTGACGTCACTATTGTCACTGCAACCCTATAGTTCAGTGATTCTCAACCTGTGGGTCGGGACCCCCAGGGGGGTCCCCACATGATTTTGGGGGGTCCCCAGGTGACAGTGAAGTGACAATTTTAGGACCTTTAAGACCTTTTTAATACCTCGAAAATAATTTACTGCATCAGAAGTAATCAACAAAGTACTATAAAAAACTGGTCAAACATTGGCCAAATTGTCAAATAATATAAGAAATAGGCAAACGTTTTGAAAATAGCCGAGCTACAAGCTCACAACGCCTCGCAACGCGAGGCGTTTTAAGCTTATAGATCTGCTATTTTCACAATAGCAGATCCTCAACTCCTACCCTTATCAGGGTGGGGGGTCCTCAGTTCAAATATGATTATCTTGGGGGGTCTCGGCCTGTAAACCACCAGTAGTATCTTTACTCTGTCAGACAGAGTCTGTCTGTAATGTTAATGTGATTGTCAAGTGAAGTTAGAGCTCCATGTCTTCATGCACCTTGAATCCTTCTACCAACTAAACATCTGTCATGCTGTATTGTCAGACCTAGAATGACCATCCAGGTAATGCATGGAATTGGAAATGATCTCCCTGTCTTGTTCATGGGCTGCAAATTGACAGTTTAGCTCCAAACTCACCTGTCTGCTGTTATTATAATTGACAAAGATTTTCTCCTTATTTTTCAAATTATATAGTGTGTACACTTTATTGTTACATCACAATTTTACAAAAACGGCAAACACGCAGTGGGAATATTAATTCAGCTTTAAATAGTGAAAAGAAGAAAAAAAAAGTTGAATTTGCATCATGTCTATAATATGCATACAAGCAATAGATCGTTTGACATAGGGCCATAGGCCTATAGACCGCCGAAGTCTGACGTCATTTACACATCCTTTGTTTGTCTACCTGGTTCGCAGTTTTCCACCCCCGTTCTGAATCCCATAGACGTATTTAATATCGCGTCAAATAAGAACTGTGTTCCAAAAATAAACACATGACCCCGGCGTGTTGACTCTTATGGATATGAAGCATCAACTGACGGTGAGAAAACGCTAATGTTACTTCCGCCGAATTAGTTACATTTTCGCCAGAAACAGACTGTATCAAATATAAGTGACTGACTATCATAAACGATACAGAACCCCCTCCCTGACAATAACGCCGACACGCGGTGTTTATTTTTGGACCACAATTCTTATATGAGACGATTCTAAGATGACCCAATGTTATTCTCCATAGAGAAATTACTTCCGCAAACCTGGGGATGAACGAGTCACGTCAGGACTTCGGTGCTCTATATCTTTTGAACTGGTGGTTTTTTTCCACATAAAAATATCATTTTAACACTTACTGTACCATTTTTGGAAAAACATTCTTCCTCATATATTAATAATACCCAATGATCACCGTTTCAGGGGAAGTAGAACCATGGAACCCTAAAGTCCTTATTCTGTTCCTTCATTTCAGACAAGTGTGTGGAGTCCAGACTAAAGGTGAAGATGAACTCTCCAGACTCAGCCAGTGCCATTTCTATTAAACAGGAACCTGAAGACCATCCATACCTCAGTACGTTTAATGTTCTCTCTCTTTCTTAAATATTTTTCTGTTCTGTTGTAGAGCTGTCGCAATATGAAAATTTTACTATGCAATAGTCATGACAAAATATATGATTGATAATATCCCGATGATTAAAGATGATTAAACAAATTGGCCATGTTGCCTTGTGGTGCACACACCATAGGCACCGGAAGGGGGGTCAGAAGGGCCTAGCAATCGGCTTGTCGATCTCGCCGACCGATGGTCTTTTTTTTTTAAATCCCCGACCAGCGCTGGTCTAGCACCCCACTGTTCCCATCGTGTTGCACAATGGTTGTTGTGTATTGGCTGCATGCTTGCCTCTCGCCGCAATGACCGTTACGTGTGCAGTTGCTCTCAACTCGATAAACTAGGAGCCAGACAAGCTATTACTCAACAAATCGCTGTTCTTTACGTATTCTGCCTGTGGGTGTGAAAGAAGCAGATGCCCGTGGGGCTCGGGCTGCAAGAATCAAGTGCTGCTATGATAGACTGACTGACCAGTGATCAGATTACTGCAGCGCAAATCTACATAAACGTTCAGATATCAAATATAAAGTGCTGACCCCCGAGCCACGGATGTAACAAGTT
Source organism: Gymnoscopelus braueri (assembly GCF_963280865.1). Classification (NCBI taxonomy): domain Eukaryota; kingdom Metazoa; phylum Chordata; class Actinopteri; order Myctophiformes; family Myctophidae; genus Gymnoscopelus; species Gymnoscopelus braueri. Next base: position 58,484,453 of record NC_137604.1, read on the forward strand.
GAGGCGCAAATGGTCTAACTACCTGTCTCTGCCGTATTGTTAAAATAAAAGCTTTTTAATCCGATCGCTGGCCATTGTCTCCGAATTTTATCTGATTCTTTCAACTATGCAACACTACTGGTTGGGAGGTGTATTGCACTCTGATACATTACCAAAAAAAAAAATGGAAATTGCCGCCGATCGGATTAAAATGCTTATTGAACGATACGGAAGATACAGGTACTTAGACCTTTTGTGCCTCAACTTGTTACATCCGTGGCTCGGGGGTCAGCACTTTATAGTTTAAACGTTTATGTAGATGTGGCAGTTGTAAATCACAAACCAGGAACAAGTGGGCCCATGACTGTCATGGTATGACAGTCATGTTTCAGGGCTACAGCTAGACTAGATTTCATATTTCATATGGAGTATAGCTGACATCTCACCAATACTGTGTTAGAACAGCATTTTAGGTTTGTCATGTCCATAACAAGACAGACTGCAGGTGACGATGAACTCTCCAGACTCAGCCAGGGACATCTCTATTAAACAGGAGGAACCTGAAGACCACCCACTATTCTTTTCTCTTCTGTTGTAGGGCTGTCACAATATCTAATTTTACTAAGAAATAATCATGACAAAATATATCATGACAATGATAATATCCTGATGATTAAAACAAATTGCTCACTCTGTCTGGTTGCAGAAACATGGAAAAACTGATTGGCTACTTTCACCTTATTCACTTAAGACCATTATTTGCATCGCAGGAATCCATCTTTTGACACATTCTTCCTTTTGTAATCCTAAATTACGAAGGATTTCTTCCCTAATATATGAATCCTATAATCTTTGCACCCAAGATTCATATGTTGGAGAGTTGGGCTTTGCCATTTTGCCTTTGCCTTCTGCAATTATTATTTTTATTTTGAGACCATTAAGTAGACCCTCCAGGGCAAAAATCCTTGACTATGCAGGCTAAAACTCTTGATTATGCGGGCTAAAATCCAAAATGTTGCGCTGAAAGTGAAATATGCGGCAATATATATATGCGTAAATTCTGTGATCGCATAATTGAATTTTTCTGGAGGGTCTAATTAAGGTCTTCAGTTAACAACGTCCTTTTTCAATTGCTTCATTTCAGACCAGTGTGTGGAGTCCAGACTGCAGGTGAAGATGAACTCTCCAGACTCAGCCAGGGACATTTCTATTAAACAGGAGGAACCTGAAGACCATCCACACCTCAGTAAGTTTCATATACTCTCTCTTTCTTTCATATTTTCTGCACTTTCTGAAATTAACTGATCTGCAAGATCTCTAGCTTGTAGATCAGCTATTTTAGGTAAAGAGATTTGGTGTAGAGGGTACATAGCAAATTGTCTGGGAGATAAGTGGGTTATTGATCTGAGTCTAATGATCATTACATCCAGATAAAGGAGAAGAAAAAATAGTTATATACAGTATATGGACAATCAAAATCATTTGGAAATATAACTTTTTGATGTGGTGTCATAATTAAACTTAATGTTGACATGGCACACTGACTATCAAGAAAATTAAAACATGGCACTTCATGTCAAAAAGGATGCCGTCCCCTGGCCTATAGACCAATTATTTGTTTACTAACATTGAGACTGGACGCACAGGTGATTGTTTCATGCAATCAATTCCCAACCTGTTGTTTTGGGGTGCGCTGGTTTCAGCACACCCCAACCCCCTCTTGTGTGTTGGCTAGTGAGGCGCGTCCTAGCGAGACCTGACAGAATGGGTTTCATTGCGCGCATACTGGTTGCACGCATACTGGTTCTTATCAGTGTGACGTCGTCTGTTAAGGGGTCTATCCATTCAACCGCAACTTTAAGTGGCAAGTTTCAAGTAGGCAAGTATAGAGAAAACATTGGTATAGCGTGAAGTTGAGCGGAGATGGCCAACAGTGTAGTGTGGAGTTGGAACGCTGGCATTGGTCTGCAGGGTAGCTTGGGTTTGAGCGATGGCAGCCTGCAGAGTAACGTAGAGTTGAACGGTGATGTGGGCCTCAGGAGTAGAGCGGGAAGGACTGGCGGTTGGTGCCGACTCCTGTGGGGAAGGTGGTGCTGGTCTGTTGGCTACAACAATGCTCCCTGGTCAGCTGGAAGGCAAGCCTACGAAACCGATGACATCAAAGGGCCACAATGAATTATTACGCAATAGGGGTAGGCACCCTTACGCACGAGTGCCAACATTGGCGCAGGGGAGGGTGATCATTGGCACACTGACATAAGTGTGAGAGAGAGTTTTTTTCTTTCTTTTAAAATCAAATATTCAAAAAAGGTGTAGTCAGTTAAATTAAGTCTCCTCACATCTATATACAAATGACATTCTGCACATAATTCTACATTCATTCAAACTGATAACTCTGACTGGGGAGGCAGTCTGGGAGATAGGTGGGTCCTTGAGTCTAATGTTTGTTATGTATAGCCTATGGACAATCAAAATCAGGTGGAAATACGACATTTTGATGTGGTGTCATACTTAAACTTAAGGCACACTGACTATCAAGAAGATAAAAACATGGCACTTCATATCGAAAAGGTTGCCGACCCCTCTTCTACATGGACGAAGAATAGTGTTACATTTTAGAAATCCATTTTTCAATATCATGTTATTGTTCTGCTCCTAGACATCCTGCACCTTGTTTTGTGTAAAGAGGAGGATTCTTCTGAACAGGAGAGGAGCCCCAGTCTGCTCCACGAGAAACCAGAGCCTTCACACATTAAAGAGGAACAGGAGGAGCTACTTCAAAGACCAGAGGAGCCTGATGGATCAATGTTGACATTACTAGCAGTGAAAAGTGAAATTGATGAAGACATCTCTTCCCACTGCTCTGAAGTTGAAGTTGAGCTTGAATCTGACACTGAAGTCACTGAAGACAGTGATGATTGGGGTGAGACAAGTGGAGGTGTCCACACTGGAGAAAAACCATTCCAGTGTAAGCTGTGTAACAAGAGTTTCAGTGAGTCAGGTAAGCTGAAGAGACACCAGCGTGTCCACACTGGAGAAAAACCATTCCAGTGTAAACTGTGTAACAAGAAATTCAGTCAGTCAGGTCACCTGAAGAAACACCAGGGTGTCCACACTGGAGAAAAACCATTCCAGTGTAAACATTGTGACAAGAGTTTCAGAGAGTCAGGTGACCTGAAGAGACACCAGCGTGTCCACACTGGAGAAAAACCTTTCCAGTGTAAACTGTGTAACAAGAGTTTCAGAGAGTCAGGTAACTTGAAGACACACCAGCGTGTCCACACTGGAGGAAAAACATTCCAGTGTGAACATTGTGACAAGAGTTTCAGTGAGTCACGTTCCCTGAAGAGACACCAGCGTGTCCACACTGGAGAAAAACCTTTCCAGTGTAAACTGTGTAACAAGAGTTTCAGTCAGTCAGGTCACCTGAAGTCACACAATCGTACCCACACTGGAGAAAAACCTTTCCAGTGTAAACATTGTGACAAGAGTTTCAGTGCGTCATTTTCTCTTAAGCAACACCAGCGTATCAACACTGGAGAAAAAACATTCCAGTGTGAACATTGTGACAATAGTTTCACTCAGTCATGTAAGCTGAAGACACACCAGCGTACAGGGGCGTGCTTAAGGAGGCCCTAGGCAAACTCCAGTATGAGGCCCCTGGGTTCGGGACCCATATGTGGGTCGCGGACCAATTTTTCAGGGTCTCGAGTAAATAACCCTTTATTTTTTGTTTCCTACATTTAGTTTTTAATTATTTCAAAAGGCGTTTTACAAAAAAATTATGTAATATATATATTATTTAAAGGATTGAAAATAGCAGATCGAGCTATAACGTTTTTTTCTTAAATATACACATGTATGTGTGTTAGTGTCCACAGACAGACAGACTGTCTGTCTGATAACTCTATTCCAATCTCACTACATTACAAGATATATTCATAGTGAATTGTTATGAAATTAAATAATATCACTCTTTCTTTCTCTCCAATGGTGGCATTCGGTTGTAAAGCATTGTTTTTCAGTCTGTTGTCTCAGTCACTGCTATAACTACAGTATAAGAAAGAGAGAGAGAGAGAGAGAGAGAGAGAGAGAGAGAGAGAGAGAGAGAGAGAGAGAGAGAGAGAGAGAGAGAGAGAGAGAGAGAGAGAGAGAGAGAGAGAGAGAGAGAGAGAGAGAGAGAGAGAGAGAGAGAGACAATCTAACATGGTTAAAATGGAGTTTGTAGTTACAATGGGTTTGTAAAGGAAGGGGGCGTGTCTGATCAAATGAATATCAAATATCTAAATACTGAATCAAGCAACTTAAAAACTGTCTGGGGTGCTCTCAAAAGCCTGAGTAAGACGATAAAATGACCCAAAGTTTTTTTTAAAGTGAAATATCAAGTTAACGGTAACAATTATGCTGTCCGGCAGAAACCAGCCTAAGCCATTTTGACGCTTTTGCATTTTTTCCATAAATCAGGGCCATTGAAAACCCTTTACGTCTGTGTGTTGGTAAAAAAACAGGACCAGGTCATGGCTGCCAACTAAACATGTTTTTAAAAAAAAGTGATCAAGCAAGACTATAACCAGGGGTCATCAACATGTCCGTACACAGACAAATGTGTCCGTGGCAAAGACTTGGTCTTGTCCGTGGCATTTTTTTTTATTTACACCATTATAATGTTCTTATTTAGTTTTCTTCAGAATATGTATGACTCTGATTTACTATGACACTATGTATGGAACATTAGGACTCCTACTAGTACTAGTGGTTCTTAAATGTTTTATTTGCAAGGACCACCACTCTGAGAGTGCAAATGAAACCAAATCCATTTGGTTCCATAAAGACACTCTCAGAGTTACAGACCTGTTATATGGTCATTCAGGGCTAGCTCTTTATGTGTTTCTGGTAATATTATTGTCCACTCATTTTGCATGTCTGTGGCAAAAATGGAATTTACACCAAATTGTCCACCACAAGAAAGCATGGTGATGACCCCTGCTATAACTGAAGAGAGATACCTCCTCCACCAACCAACCCCAGCCCCCGTCCATCCTGAAAACTTGACCTCATAGCTTTTTAGATGTTGAGATGCTGAATTTCATTTAATAAACATGTCAAAACCTCTTTAAAATTAGTTGTTTTTGTTGTGGTTGTGTATTAATAACATGTCTAAAATAAGACTGCTGGACACGGCCATCCACAGTTGTTGTGAGAGAGACACTAGTCGACTCCAGGTTGAACTTCAATGTTAATGTTAATGCCATTTTAATACATTCTCAATGTGCTCCTCTGTGATAGCCCACAGCTTGATAAACCTGTTGTATGACTGGTTCTCACTGATAACGACCCCCCCCCCCCCACCCACCCAGGAGCTTTATTCTGATAGTAGCCTAATCAACCAGTGGTCCTTGGGGGGTAGCCTACCAGCGGGGGTCCCCAGCAAAATTAGTTAACATAGCGTCACAATTATTTTAACCACTTAGCTTTGGCTATTCAAAAATAGCAAATACACAAGCTCATAGCGTGGCACCGAGTGCCGCGCTATGAGCTTGTAGATCTGCTATTTTTGAAAGATCTTGAACATTTTGTGCATATCTTTGAATATTTATATTTATAAGCGAACATTTTTAACTCAAATCATTGCTTCTGGGGGTCCCTGGCACAAAATATTTTCAGATGGGGGTCCGCGGCCAAATATATATCAATTTAGGGGTCCTTGGCATGAAAAAGGTTGAAACCCACTTTTGTTCAGTAACAGGTGTCTCTCCAGCTCTCTATTAAATAGAAGCTACATTTTCAGGTTGGGATACTAATTGTATGTAATGCTAACTAAATGCCTCAACTCCTACAATGCCAAGTGCTTAAGTTGTCAGGGTGAGGGATAGAGAAGATAGAACTATAGAACATAGAGAAGAGTCCCCTCAGTCAGATGGTCCTGATGCTGAACAAACCAACATCAGCCCCTATAGACAATCCTAACAATAACCAGCCTCCGGACAGTGACATCACTCCTCAACAAATCCGACCCAACCAAATTATTAATCAACAGAAACAAAAATACGAGAACTATTGGATCGAAACAACAAAGACCCAAAGTAAACTTAATTGCTATCTGGCCCTAAACAGACAATACACCGTGGCAGAATATTTGAGCATGGTGACTGATAACAAAGTGAGAAAAACCTTAACAATGTACAGACTCAGTGAGCACAGCCTAGCCATCGAGAAAGGCCGATATAGACAAACCTGATGGCTACCCAGAGAGGACAGGCTGTGCTCTCACTGTGGTCAAGGAGTGGTGGAGACAGAGCTCCACTTCTTGACTGCACGTGACAAATATAAACACATAAGAGAAGATTACTATCCTAAATTCACAAAAATAACAAAAACAAAGATACAGTTTGACTCTATCCAGGCAATCCCCTACTTATTAGGTGAGAAAGCCGAATGTTCAAGGTTGGCAGCAAAATATGTAGCAGCCTGTCACAAAATGAGGGACAATGGGTGAACACTATAAGTCTACTACAATTAATAGACTAATGTCATTTTGCTTATGTTTGTCTTGTTCGTATTATTTGTTATGATTCTGAATATGTATTATTATTTTGTATCATAATGTATGTAATGCTTTGGCAATATAAGAATGCTTGTCATGCCAATAAAGCATATTTGAATTGAATTGAATTGAATTGTGAGGGGTCCCCATTTCAAATGTCATTATTTTGGGGGTCACGTCTGAAAAGTTTGGGAATCTGTAGTGCCACATTTTCTTATTCTTCTCCTGCCCAGTAGGCGGCGCGCCTGCTCATTGGAGTCGGACGCAACTTCCTTGAAATGCCAGACAAGAAGAAGAACAACAAAGCAGGGTTGCCATGTCTGCTTATTATAAGTAAGGTTTCTTGTAAATATTGAAAGTTGCGGCGAGTTGCGTTTTTTTTGTGCCAGGGACCCCCGCACGGTCCGCACCAGATTTCTGTTGTTAAAATGTTTCAAAGATAATAACAGATCTAGCAGATCTACAAGCTCACAGTCACAACGTGTTGTGAGCTTGTAGATTGGCTCTTTTCAAATAGGCTAGAGCTAGATATATCATATAGGTTTAAAGTGCTCATGTGGCCTGCTTTTGGGCTTGTTTTCTTAGACCTGGTTGCTTATTTCTCTCACAAAACCTGGCAACACTGCTCTAGTGCCACAATGCAGTAGTGAAAACAGCATGGTGTGTTGACTGACTGTTGTTGACACTTTAAAATACCATAGATTTATATCAAAGTAAAATGCAAAGAAAAGTAAAACGTGTCGTTTCTAAACAGTGTCGTCGTTAAGCAGCAGGAGGACGTTTGTTAGCAGCTCAACCACTGAAACACAGCAGGTATAAAGATCAACTCATTCAGGTTGTTTTGCATCTATGTTAGCCATGAGAGTTCCTGCTTTAGAGTGGTGTTCGATTTGTTTTACATTTACAACTCTCACATGTACATAAACGTTCACATTTCAAATATAAAGTGCTGACCCATGAGCCACGGATGTTACAAGTTGATCCGTTCCGCGATAAGTACCCGTATCTCCCGTATTGTTCAATAAAAAGCATTTTAATCCGATCGTCGGCCATTTTCTCCAAATTTTCTCCGATGCTTTCAACCATGCGACACTAATGGTTGGGAGGTGTATTGCACTCTGATGATCGGATTAAAATGCTTTTTATTGAACAATACGGGAGATACGGTACTTATCGCGGAACGGATCAACTTGTAACATCCGTGGCTCAGGGGTATAAAGCACTTCTGAACGTTTATGTACATGTGAGAGTTGGCAATGTAAAAACATCGAACACCACTCTAAACCAGGAACTCTCGGTTCCATGACTGTCATGTTTCAGGGCTACATCTATGTATCATTTTAGATGAACGGATCACGTCTTGTTTAATCTATTTGTCTTTATTAACGCATCGTTTAAGTTGGAACATAAATCCAATTACTTTAATAGCTGTTAGGTTGTTATAAGGTGATCATAAACACAAACAATAGCTCCAGACCATAGCAGCAGCAATAATACATGTATGGTTTTGTTAGCCTGGGACCAGGCTATGGTTTTGTTGTTGTTGACGTCACTATTGTCACTGCAACCCTATAGTTCAGTGGTTCTAAACCTGTGGGTCGGGACCCCCAGGGGGGTCCCCACATGATTTTGGGGGGTCCCCAGGTGACGGTGAAGTGACAATTTTAGGACTTTTAAGACCTTTTTAATACCTCGAAAATAATTTACTACATCAAAAGTAATCAAAGTACTATAAAAAACTGGTCAAACATTGGCCAAATTGTCAAATAATATAAGAAATAGGCAAACGTTTTGAAAATAGCCGAGCTACAAGCTCACAACGCGTCGCAACGCGAGGCGTTGTCAGCTTATAGATCTGCTATTTTCACAATAGCAGATCCTCAACTCCTACCCTTATCAGGGTGGGGGGTCCTCAGTTCAAATATGATTATCTTGGGGGGTCACGGCCTGTAAACCACCAGTAGTATCTTTACTCTGTCAGACAGAGTCTGTCTGTAATGTTAATGTGATTGTCAAGTGAAGTTAGAGCTCCATGTCTTCATGCACCTTGAATCCTTCTACCAACTAAACATCTGTCATGCTGTATTGTGTCAGACCTAGAATGACCGTCCAGGTAATGCATGGAATTGGAAATGATCTCCCTGTCTTGTTCATGGGCTGCAAATTGACAGTTTAGCTCCAAACTCACCTGTCTGCTGTTATTATAATTGACAAAGGTTTTCTCCTTATTTTTCAAATTATATAGTGTAACTTTATTGTTACATCACAATTTTACGAAAACGGCAAACACGCAGTGGGAATATTAATTCAGCTCTAAATGCTGAAAAGAAAAAAAAATCAGTTGAATTTGCATCATGTCTATAATCTGCATACAAGCAATAGATGGTTTGACATAGGGCCATAGGCCTATATCTTTTGAACTGGTGGGTTTTGTCCACATAAAAATATAATTTTAACACAATTTTTGGAAGAACATTCTTCCTCATATTTTAACCCATTTTGGGGCGGGGACCCGTTTTTGTAACTATACCTTTCAGGACGGGAACCCCTTTTAGGGTTCTTGTTGTTATGTACAGTATATAGCAACATACTGTACATTGTTTGTAATTTTGGAATAAATATTTGAAGTTTTTCAGAAAACTTAGGTCAGGATTTAGAAGGCGTTTTTAGAATGGGCCTCAGGTCTAAATGGGTTAATAATACCCAATGATCACCGTTTTAGGGGAAGTAGAACCATGGAACCCTAAAGTCCTTATTCAATTCCTTCATTTCAGACAAGTGTGTGGAGTCCAGACTAAAGGTGAAGATGAACTCTCCAGACTCAGCCAGTGCCATTTCTATTAAACAGGAACCTGAAGACCATCCACACCTCAGTACGTTTAATGTTCTCTCTCTTTCTTAAATATTTTTTCTGTTCTGTTGTAGAGCTGTGTCGCAATATGAACATTTTACTATGCTATAGTCATGACGAAATATATGATAATATCCGGATGATTAAAGATGATTAAACAAATTGACCATGTTGCCTTGTGGTGCACACACCATAGGCAACGGAAGGGGGGTCAGAAGGGCCTAGCAATCGGCTTGTCGATCTCGCCGACCGCTGGTCTATTTATTTAAAAAAAAATCCCCGACCAGCGCTGGTCTAGCACCCCACTGTTCCCATCGTGTTGCACAATGGTTGTTGTGTATTGGCTGCATTGGCTTGCCTCTCGTCGCAATGACCGTTCTGTTACTGGCTACGTGTGCAGTTGCTCTCTCAACTCGATAAACTAGGAGCCAGACAAGCTAACACTCAACAAATCGCTGTTCTTTACGTATTCTGCCTGTGGGTGTGAAAGAAGCAGATGCCCGTGGGGCTCGGGCTGCAAGAATCAAGTGCTGCTATGATAGACTGACTGACCAGGGATCAGATTACTGCAGCGCAAATCTACAAAAACGTTCAGATTTCAAATATAAAGTGCTGACCCCCATGCCACGGATGTAACAAGTTGAGGTGCAAATGGTCTAAGTACCTGTATCTGCCGTATTGTTCAATAAAAAGCTTTGTTTATGTCGTTGTGGCAGTTGTAAATGTAAAAAAAATAGCAAACCAGGAACAAGTGGGCCCATGACTGTCATGGTATGACTCATGTTTCAGGGCTACAGCTAGGCTAGATTTCATATTTCATATGGAGTATAGCTGACATCTCACCAATACTGTGTTAGAACAGCATTTTAGGTTTGTCATGTCCATAACAAGACAGACTGCAGGTGACGATGAACTCTCCAGACTCAGCCAGGGACATTTCTATTAAACAGGAGAAACCTGAAGACCACACACTATTCTTTTCTCTTCTGTTGTAGGGCTGTCACAATATCTAATTTTACTAAGAAATAATCATGACAAAATATATGACAATGATAATATCCTGATGATTAAAACTAATTGCTCACTCTGTCTGGTTGCAGAAACATGAAAAACTGATTGGCTACTTTCAGCTTATTCACTTAAAGGTAGGGTAAGTGATATTTTTTGGTTAAAACAAAAAGTATTTTTTTAAAAGGTTAAAATACTATATTCTGATAGTAATCATTGCTATAGAGTGTTTTTTCAGTAACAGATGTCTCCCTGTCTCTCCAGCTCTTTAATAAACAGAAAATACATTTTTCGGTAGGTGTCAAAATCTCAGCCAATCAGGAGAAAGTACCCATTTTTAAGCTTAATTTGTATAGTTTTCAGTTCAAATTTTGCATGCTCATTTCTTAGTGTCATCACTTCCAATTTCACTTGTTTAATCTGTGTCCTGATTGAGTTCTCTGTCCTGGTTGGATAAAATTGGAAATGAAACTACAAAAAAAAAAAAAAAACTACAAAATACATTTTCTGTTTTATAAAGAGCTGGAGAGACATGGAGACTCCTTACATGGACAGGACACCCTATAGTAACGAGTACTATCAGAACATATACCCATTTTGCAATTATTTGAAACTTTGCAAATCACTTACACTACCTTTAAGACCATTATTTGCATCGGAGGAATCCACCTTTTGACACATTCTTCCTTGTGCAATCCTAAATTACGAAGGATTTCTTCCCTAATATATGAATCCTATAATCTTTGCACCCAAGATTCATATGTGGGAGAGTTGGGCTTTGCCATTTTGCCTTCTGCAAATATTATTGTTATTTTGAAACCATTAAGGTCTTCATTTAAAGTCCTTTTTCAATTACTTCATTTCAGATCAGTGTGTGGAGTCCAGACTGCAGGTGAAGATGAACTCTCCAGACTCAGCCAGGGACATTTCTATTAAACAGGAGGAACCTGAAGACCATCCACACCTCAGTAAGTTTCATATGCTCTCTCTTTCTTTCATATTTTCTGTTTTGTTGTAGAGCTGTTACAATAATAACACTGATCCCTAGCATCCCTATTTGGTGGGGGGGGGGTGTAATATTTGCTGAAATGAACTGATCTACAAGATCTCTAGCTTGTAGATCAGCTATTTTAGGTAAAGACATTTGGTGTAGAGGGTACATAGCAAATTGTCTGGGAGTCTAATGATCATTACATCCCGATAAAGAAGAAGAAAAAACAGTTATGTAAGGTATATGGACAATCAAAATCAGTTGGAAATATAACTTTTGGATGTGGTGTCATAATTAAACTTAACTAGACCATACCCGGTGAAGGGCGCAGGCGAAAGTACAGACCTTGCTGCTTGTTTCTCGCGCGAAACCTGGCAACGTTATCTCCCATTGTTTGACACATAATGGCTAATAAAGAGATTTGATGAAATTGAGAAACCGGCTTCGCAGTTAAGTTCAGATGGTAATGGGCAATGGCTGTGTGCAAAATCAGATCAAGTGCTCCAGCCAGTGAGGAGAAACGGGCGACACAGAGACCAAGACACCAAGACACCAAGACAGAGGTTTGTCAAATTATAGTTAGATGTTGACATGGCACACTGACTATCAAGAAAATTAAAACATGGCACTCATGTCAAAAAGGTTGCCGTCCCCTGGCCTATAGACCAATTATTTGTTTACTAACATTGAGACTGGACGCACAGGTGATTGTTTCATGCAATCAATTCCCAACCTGTTGTTTTGGGGTGCGCTGGTTTCAGCACACCCCAACCCCCTCTTGTGTGTTGGCTAGTGAGGCGCGTCCTAGCGAGACCTGACAGAATGGGTTTCATTGCGCGCATACTGGTTGCACGCATACTGGTTCTTATCAGTGTGACGTCGTCTGTTAAGGGGTCTATCCATTCAACCGCAACTTTAAGTGGCAAGTTTCAAGTAGGCAAGTATAGAGAAAACATTGGTATAGCGTGAAGTTGAGCGGAGATGGCCAACAGTGTAGTGTGGAGTTGGAACGCTGGCATTGGTCTGCAGGGTAGCTTGGGTTTGAGCGATGGCAGCCTGCAGAGTAACGTAGAGTTGAACGGTGATGTGGGCCTCAGGAGTAGAGCGGGAAGGACTGGCGGTTGGTGCCGACTCCTGTGGGGAAGGTGGTGCTGGTCTGTTGGCTACAACAATGCTCCCTGGTCAGCTGGAAGGCAAGCCTACGAAACCGATGACATCAAAGGGCCACAATGAATTATTACACAATAGGGGTAGGCACCCTTACGCACGAGTGCCAACATTGGCGCAGGGGAGGGTGATCATTGGCACACTGACATAAGTGTGAGAGAGAGTTTTTTTTTCTTTTAAAATCAAATATTCAAAAAAGGTGTAGTCAGTTAAATTAAGTCTCCTCACATCTGTATACAAATGACATTCTGCACATAATTCTACATTCATTCAAACTGATAACTCTGACTGGGGAGGCAGTCTGGGAAATAGGTGGGTCCTTGAGTCTAATGTTTGTTATGTATAGCCTATGGACAATCAAAATCAGGTGGAAATACGACATTTTGATGTGGTGTCATACTTAAACTTAAGGCACACTGACTATCAAGAAGATAAAAACATGGCACTTCATGTCGAAAAGGTTGCCGACCCCTGTTCTACATGGACAAAGGAAGAATAGTGTTACATTTTAGAAATCAATATCATGTTATTGTTCTGCTCCTAGACATCCTGCACCTTGTTGCGTGTAAAGAGGAGGATTCTTCTGAACAGGAGAGGAGCCCCAGTCTGCTCCACGAGAAACCAGAGCCTTCACACATTAAAGAGGAACAGGAGGAGCTACTTCAAAGACCAGAGGAGCCTGATGGATCAATGTTGACATTACTAGCAGTGAAAAGTGAAATTGATGAAGACATCTCTTCACACTGCTCTGAAGTTGAAGTTGAGCTTGAATCTGACACTGAAGTCACTGAAGACAGTGATGATTGGGGTGAGACAAGTGGAGGTTTCCACACTGGAGAAAAAACATTCCAGTGTAAACTGTGTAACAAGAGTTTCAGTGAGTCACGTTACCTGAAGAGACACCAGCGTGTCCACACTGGAGAAAAAACATTCCAGTGTAAACTGTGTAACAAGAGTTTCAGTGAGTCACGTTACCTGAAGAGACACCAGCGTGTCCACACTGGAGAAAAAACATTCCAGTGTAAACTGTGTAAAAAGAGTTTCAGAGAGTCAGGTAACCTGAAGATACACCAGCGTGTCCACACTGGAGAAAAACCATTCCAGTGTAAACTGTGTAACAAGAGTTTCAGTCAGTCAGGTATGCTGAAGACACACCAGCGTGTCCACACTGGAGAAAAAACATTCCAGTGTAAACTGTGTAACAAGAGTTTCAGTCAGTCAGGTATGCTGAAGACACACCAGCGTGTCCACACTGGAGAAAAAACATTCCAGTGTAAACTGTGTAACAAGAGTTTCAGTGAGTCACGTTACCTGAAGAGACACCAGCGTGTCCACACTGGAGAAAAAACATTCCAGTGTAAACTGTGTAAAAAGAGTTTCAGAGAGTCAGGTAACCTGAAGATACACCAGCGTGTCCACACTGGAGAAAAACCATTCCAGTGTAAACTGTGTAACAAGAGTTTCAGTCAGTCAGGTATGCTGAAGACACACCAGCGTGTCCACACTGGAGAAAAAACATTCCAGTGTAAACTGTGTAACAAGAGTTTCAGTCAGTCAGGTATGCTGAAGACACACCAGCGTGTCCACACTGGAGAAAAAACATTCCAGTGTAAATACATTCCAGTGTAAATATTGTAACAAGAGTTTCAATCAGCCAGGTCAGCTGAAGACACACCAGCGTGTCCACACTGGAGAAAAACCATTCCAGTGTAAACTGTGTAACAAGAGTTTCAGTGGGTCAGGTAACCTGAAGACACACCAGCGTGTCCACACTGGAGAAAAACCATTCCAGTGTGAACATTGTGACAAGAGTTTCAGTGTGTCAAGTAGTCTGAAGAAACACCTCCGTACAGGGGCGTGCTCACTGATCAGGAGGCCCTAGGCAAACCCCAGTATGAGGCCCCTGGGTCGAGAGAGAGAGAGAGAGAGAGAGAGTGTGAATGTATATTAGATTGTGCTGATTCAAATGTAAATGCAGCGCTCAAGAGTTGTCTCCTCTGGTTTGAGGGAGGCCCTAGTGTTGAGATCTCATGGGGCCCTCTGCCTGTGTGGTGGCCCAGGCGGCCGAAAAAACGTTTGAGAACCCTTGCTTTAGACACATTCTCCAGCTCTTTTGTTTTCTTCTTTTAAATCCTCACATTCATTTGTTTTAAAGGGATATTTCGCTTTCAAAAAAACGTTGGGTCATTTTATCGTCTACTCAGGCTTTTTTGAGCCCCCCGGACAGTTTTTAAATTGCTTGATTCAGTATTTAGATATTTGATATTCATTTTATCAGACACGCCCCCTTCCTATACAAACCCATTATAACTTCAAACTCCATTTTTAATCAGCTGACTCTGAGGAAGGTCGAAAGACCGAAACGTCAGTCTATACTTGCACCTAAATAAATAAAAGTGTTGTTGTATTTAATTATTTTCATTTTCCAAAGAATATATTAAAAATAAATGAAAAAAGAAAAAAAGTCTCCTCACGTATTAGAAGGACAATATCAGTCACCAGAACCAAGGACGGGTGTTTCCGATGAATCTAACATGGTTAAAATTGAGTTTGTAGTTACAATGGGTTTGTATAGGAAGGGGGCGTGTCAGATAAAAATGAATATCAAATATCTAACTACTGAATCAAGCAACTTAAAAACTGTCTGGGTGCTCCCAAAAGCCTGAGTAAGACGATAAAATGACCCAAAGTTTTTAATAAAGTGAAATATCCCTTCAAGTGATACATTTTTGATTATATTGCGGCGAACATTATAATGTTCTGATTTTGTTTTCTTCAGAATATGCATGACTCTGATTTACTATGACACTATGTATGGCACATTAGAAGTCCTACTAGTACTAGGTTCTTAAATGTTTTATTTGCAAGGACCACCATATGGACCCTTACGGGTCTATTTGGTTCCATTTGTACACTCTCAGAGTTACAGACCTGTTATAAGGTCATTCAGGGCTAGCTCTTTATGTGTTTCTGGTAATATTATTGTCCACTCAATTTTAATGTCCGTGGCAAAAATGGAATTTTGACCAAAATGTCCACCACAAGAAAGCATGGTGATGACCCCTGCTATAACTGAAGAGAGATACCTCCTCCACCAACCAACCCCAGCCCTCATCCATCCTGAAAACTTGACCTCATAGCTTTTTAGATGTTGAGATGCTGAATTTCAATTAATAAACATGTCAAAACCTCTTTAAAAGTAGTTGTTTTTGTTGTGGTTGTGTATTAATAACATGTCTAAAATAGGACTGCTGGACACGACCATCCACAGGTTGAACTTCAATGTTAATGTTAATGCCATTTTAATACATTCTCAATGTGCTCCTGTGTGATAGCCCATAGCTTGATAAACCTGGTTTAATGACTGGTTCTCACTGATAACGACCCCCCCCCCCCCCTCCGGGGACCACCAGTGGTCCTTGGGGGGTAGCCTACCAGCGGGGGGCCCCCCGGCAAAATTAGTTAATATAGCGTCACAATCATTTTAACCACTTAGCTTTGGCTATTAAAAAATAGCAGATATACAAGCTCATTGCACGGCACCGAGTGCCGTGCAATGAGCTTGTAGATCTGCTATTTTTGAAAAATCTTGAACATTTGTGCATATCTTTGAATATTTATATTTATAAGCGAACATTTTTAACTCAAATCTTTGCTTCTGGGGGTCCCTGGCACAAAACATTTTCAGATGGGGGTCCGCGGCCAAATGTATATCAATTTAGGGGTCCTTGGCATGAAAAAGGTTGAGACCCACTTTTGTTCAGTAACAGGTGTCTCTCCAGCTCTCTATTAAATAGAAGATTTACATTTTCAAGTTGGGATACTAATTGTATGTAATGCTAACTAAATGCCTCAACTCCTACAATGCCAAGTGCTTAAGTTGTCAGGGTGAGGGGTCCCCATTTCAAATGTCATTATCTTGGGGGTCACGTCTGAAAAGTTTGGGAATCTGTAGTGCCAAATGTTCTTATTCTTCTCCTGCCCAGTAGGCGGCGCGCCTGCTCATTGGAGTCGGACGCAACTTCCTTGAAATGCCAGACAAGAAGAACAACAAATCAGGGTTGCCATGTCTTATTATTATAAGTAAGGTTTCTTGTAAATATTAAAAGTTGCGGCGAGTTGCGTTTTTTGTGCCAGGGACCCCCGGCCGCACCAGATATGTGTTGTTAAAATGTTTCAAAGATAATAGCAGAACTACAAGCTCACAGTCACAATGTGTTGTGAGCTTGTAGATTGGCTCTTTTCAAATAGTGACTAGATATATCATATAGGTTTAAAGTGCTCATGTGGCCTGCTTTTGGGCTTGTTTTCCTAGCCCTGTTTGCTTATTTCTCTCACAAAACCTGGCAACACTGCTCTAGTGCCACAATGCATTAGTGAAAACAGCATGGTGTGTTGACTGACTGTTGTTGACACTTTAAAATACCATAGATTTATATCAAAGTCAAATGCAAAGAAAAGTAAAACGTGTCGTTTCTAAACAGTGTCGTCGTTAAGCAGCAGGAGGACGTTTGTTAGCAGCTCAACCACTGAAACACAGCAGGTATAAAGATGAACTCATTCAGGTTGTTTTGCATCTATGTTAGCCATGAGAGTTCCTGCTTTAGAGTGGTGTTCGATTTGTTTACATTTACAACTCTCACATGTACATAAACGTTCAGATTTCAAATATAAAGTGCTGACCCATGAGCCACGGATGTTACAAGTTGATCCGTTCTGCGATAAGTACCCGTATCTCCCGTATTGTTCAATAAAAAGCATTTTAATCCGATCGCCGGCCATTTTCTCCAAATTTTCTCCGATGCTTTCAACCATGCGACACTAATGGTTGGGAGGTGTATTGCACTCTGATGATCTGATTAAAATGCTTTTTATTGAACAATACGGGAGATACGGTACTTATCGCGGAACGGATCAACTTGTAACATCCGTGGCTCAGGGGTATAAAGCACTTCTGAACGTTTATGTACATGTGAGAGTTGGCAATGTAAAAACATCGAACACCACTCTAAACCAGGAACTCTCGGTTCCATGACTGTCATGTTTCAGGGCTACCTCCATAGCAGCAGCAATACATGTATGGTTTTATTGTTGTTCACGTCACTATTGTCATGGTAACCCTATAGTTACATCAATGCTACATCATTACAGTGGATAATCTCCATAATAAGCGAGGTGCAAAGCAACGGCTAGGGTTAGGGTTAACCCTAACCTCATGTCAAGGACCCCCAAATTGACACTTATTACCCCGCGGACCCCCATTTGAAAAGATAAGCCGGAGACCCCAATAAGAGAAGGTTTTTACGGCCTCTCTAGCAGTGATTCTCAACCATTTTAATTTCAAGGACCCCCAGTTTGACATGCATTAAGCTACGGACCCCCATTTAATGGCATTTATACCTCTGGGACCCCGATTCATATTTTAAAATCAATGTTAATTTAACTCTGAGCGTGTACAAATGGAACCAAATGGACTCGTCAGGGTCCATTTGGTTCCATTGTACACTCTCAGAGTTACAGACCCATAAGGGTCCATTTGGTTCCTGTCCATCATTTAGCTGGGGACCCCCTGGAACCCCCTCAAGTACCCCTAAGGGTCCCCGGACCCCACTTTAAGAACCACTGCTGTAAACCACCAGTAGTATCTTTACTCTGTCAGACAGAGTCTGTCTGTAATGTTAATGTGATTGTCAAGTGAAGTTAGAGCTCCATGTCTTCATGCACCTTGAATCCTTCTACCAACTAAACATCTGTCATGCTGTATTGTGTCAGACCTAGAATGACCATCCAGGTAATGCATGGCATTGGAAATGATCTCCCTGTCTTGTTCATGTGCTGCAAATTGACAGTTTAGCTCCAAACTCACCTGTCTGCTGTTATTATAATTGACAAAGGTTTTCTCCTTATTTATCAAATTACATAGTGTGTAAACTTTATTGTTACATCACAATTTTACGAAAACGGCAAACACGCAGTGGGAATATTAATTCAGCTCTAAATGCTGAAAAGAAAAAAAAAACAGTTGAATTTGCATCATGTCTATAATATGCATACAAGCAATAGATCGTTTGACATAGGGCCATAGGCCTATAACTTTTGAACTGGTGGGTTTTTTCCACATAAAAATATCATTTTAACACTTACCGTACAATTTTTGGAAAAACATTCTTTGTCATGATTTGATTTGATTGATTTTATTTTATTTGATTAGACGTTATACTCTCGGATAAGCCCGAGAGATGTAAAAAAAAGTGTGGCGGACCGTCCAGTGAGGTCAGAGGTCAGAAAAGTGCAGTTTTCAGACAACGGTGGACACTGGACCGGCGCCGGCGGACACTGCCGACACTTCTGACATACGCACGCGTGCGGGGACACCTCCCCTACAACGCCACACTCTCGGATAAGCCCGAGAGATGTAAAAAAAAGTGTGGCGGACCGTCCAGTGAGGTCAGAGGTCAGAAAAGTGCAGTTTTCAGACAACGGTGGACACTGGACCGGCGCCGGCGGACACTGCCGACACTTCTGACATACGCACGCGTGCGGGGACACCTCCCCTACAACGCCACACTCTCGGATAAGCCCGAGAGGTGTAAAAAAAAGTGTGGCGGACCGTCCAGTGAGGTCAGAGGTCAGAAAAGTGCAGTTTTCAGACAACGGTGGACACTGGACCGGCGCCGGCGGACACTGCCGACACTTCTGACATACGCACGCGTGCGGGGACACCTCCCCTACAACGCCACACTCTCGGATAAGCCTGAGAGATGTAAAAAAAAGTGTGGCGGACCGTCCAGTGAGGTCAGAGGTCAGGAAAGTGCAGTTTTCAGACAACGGTGGACACTGGACCGGCGCCGGCGGACACTGCCGACACTCTGACATACGCACGCGTGCGGGGACACCTCCCCTACAACGCCACACTCTCGGATAAGCCCGAGAGGTGTAAAAAAAAGTGTGGCGGACCGTCCAGTGAGGTCAGAGGTCAGAAAAGTGCCGTTTTCAGACAACAGTGGACACTGGACAGGCACCGGTGGACACTGCCGACACTTCTGACATACGCACGCGTGCGGGGACACCTCCCCTACAACGCCAGACTCTCGGATAAGCCCGAGAGGTGTAAAGAAAAGTGTGGCGGACCGTCCAGTGAGGTCAGAGGTCAGAAAAGAGCAGTTTTCAGACAACGGTGGACACTGGACCGGCGCCGGCGGACACTGCCGACACTTCTGACATACGCACGCGTGCGGGGACACCTCCCCTACAACGCCACACTCTCGGATAAGCCCGAGAGATGTAAAAAAAAGTGTGGCGGACCGTCCAGTGAGGTCAGAGGTCAGAAAAGTGCAGTTTTCAGACAACGGTGGACACTGGACCGGCGCCGGCGGACACTGCCGACACTTCTGACATACGCACGCGTGCGGGGACACCTCCCCTACAACGCCACACTCTCGGATAAGCCCGAGAGGTGTAAAAAAAAGTATGGCGGACCGTCCAGTGAGGTCAGAGGTCAGAAAAGTGCAGTTTTCAGACAACGGTGGACACTGGACCGGCGCCGGCGGACACTGCCGACACTTCTGACATACGCACGCGTGCGGGGACACCTCCCCTACAACGCCACACTCTCGGATAAGCCCGAGAGATGTAAAAAAAAGTGTGGCGGACCGTCCAGTGAGGTCAGAGGTCAGGAAAGTGCAGTTTTCAGACAACGGTGGACACTGGACCGGCGCCGGCGGACACTGCCGACACTCTGACATACGCACGCGTGCGGGGACACCTCCCCTACAACGCCACACTCTCGGATAAGCCCGAGAGGTGTAAAAAAAAGTGTGGCGGACCGTCCAGTGAGGTCAGAGGTCAGAAAAGTGCCGTTTTCAGACAACAGTGGACACTGGACAGGCACCGGTGGACACTGCCGACACTTCTGACATACGCACGCGTGCGGGGACACCTCCCCTACAACGCCACACTCTCGGATAAGCCCGAGAGGTGTAAAGAAAAGTGTGGCGGACCGTCCAGTGAGGTCAGAGGTCAGAAAAGTGCAGTTTTCAGACAACGGTGGACACTGGACCGGCGCCGGCGGACACTGCCGACACTTCTGACATACGCACGCGTGCGGGGTCACCTCCCCTACAACGCCAGACTCTCGGATAATCCCGAGAGGTGTAAAGAAAAGTGTGGCGGACCGTCCAGTGAGGTCAGAGGTCAGAAAAGTGCAGTTTTCAGACAACGGTGGACACTGGACCGGCGCCGGCGGACACTGCCGACACTTCTGACATACGCACGCGTGCGGGGACACCTCCCCTACAACGCCAGACTCTCGGATAAGCCCGAGAGGTGTAAAGAAAAGTGTGGCGGACCGTCCAGTGAGGTCAGAGGTCAGAAAAGTGCAGTTTTCAGACAACGGTGGACACTGGACCGGCGCCGGCGGACACTGCCGACACTTCTGACATACGCACGCGTGCGGGGACACCTCCCCTACAACGCCACACTCTCGGATAAGCCCGAGAGATGTAAAACAAAGTGTGGCGGACCGTCCAGTGAGGTCAGAGGTCAGAAAAGTGCAGTTTTCAGACAACGGTGGACACTGGACCGGCGCCGGCGGACACTGCCGACACTTCTGACATACGCACGCGTGCGGGGACACCTCCCCTACAACGCCACACTCTCGGATAAGCCCGAGAGATGTAAAAAAAAGTGTGGCGGACCGTCCAGTGAGGTCAGAGGTCAGGAAAGTGCAGTTTTCAGACAACGGTGGACACTGGACCGGCGCCGGCGGACACTGCCGACACTCTGACATACGCACGCGTGCGGGGACACCTCCCCTACAACGCCACACTCTCGGATAAGCCCGAGAGGTGTAAAAAAAAGTGTGGCGGACCGTCCAGTGAGGTCAGAGGTCAGAAAAGTGCCGTTTTCAGACAACAGTGGACACTGGACAGGCACCGGTGGACACTGCCTACACTTCTGACATACGCACGCGTGCGGGGACACCTCCCCTACAACGCCACACTCTCGGATAAGCCCGAGAGGTGTAAAGAAAAGTGTGGCGGACCGTCCAGTGAGGTCAGAGGTCAGAAAAGTGCAGTTTTCAGACAACGGTGGACACTGGACCGGCGCCGGCGGACACTGCCGACACTTCTGACATACGCACGCGTGCGGGGACACCTCCCCTACAACGCCACACTCTCGGATAATCCCGAGAGGTGTAAAGAAAAGTGTGGCGGACCGTCCAGTGAGGTCAGAGGTCAGAAAAGTGCAGTTTTCAGACAACGGTGGACACTGGACCGGCGCCGGCGGACACTGCCGACACTTCTGACATACGCACGCGTGCGGGGACACCTCCCCTACAACGCCAGACTCTCGGATAAGCCCGAGAGGTGTAAAGAAAAGTGTGGCGGACCGTCCAGTGAGGTCAGAGGTCAGAAAAGTGCAGTTTTCAGACAACGGTGGACACTGGACCGGCGCCGGCGGACACTGCCGACACGTCTGACATACGCACGCGTGCGGGGACACCTCCCCTACAACGCCACACTCTCGGATAAGCCCGAGAGATGTAAAAAAAAGTGTGGCGGACCGTCCAGTGAGGTCAGAGGTCAGAAAAGTGCAGTTTTCAGACAACGGTGGACACTGGACCGGCGCCGGCGGACACTGCCGACACTTCTGACATACGCACGCGTGCGGGGACACCTCCCCTACAACGCCACACTCTCGGATAAGCCCGAGAGATGTAAAAAAAAGTGTGGCGGACCGTCCAGTGAGGTCAGAGGTCAGGAAAGTGCAGTTTTCAGACAACGGTGGACACTGGACCGGCGCCGGCGGACACTGCCGACACTCTGACATACGCACGCGTGCGGGGACACCTCCCCTACAACGCCACACTCTCGGATAAGCCCGAGAGGTGTAAAAAAAAGTGTGGCGGACCGTCCAGTGAGGTCAGAGGTCAGAAAAGTGCCGTTTTCAGACAACAGTGGACACTGGACAGGCACCGGTGGACACTGCCGACACTTCTGACATACGCACGCGTGCGGGGACACCTCCCCTACAACGCCACACTCTCGGATAAGCCCGAGAGGTGTAAAGAAAAGTGTGGCGGACCGTCCAGTGAGGTCAGAGGTCAGAAAAGTGCAGTTTTCAGACAACGGTGGACACTGGACCGGCGCCGGCGGACACTGCCGACACTTCTGACATACGCACGCGTGCGGGGACACCTCCCCTACAACGCCACACTCTCGGATAATCCCGAGAGGTGTAAAGAAAAGTGTGGCGGACCGTCCAGTGAGGTCAGAGGTCAGAAAAGTGCAGTTTTCAGACAACGGTGGACACTGGACCGGCGCCGGCGGACACTGCCGACACTTCTGACATACGCACGCGTGCGGGGACACCTCCCCTACAACGCCAGACTCTCGGATAAGCCCGAGAGGTGTAAAGAAAAGTGTGGCGGACCGTCCAGTGAGGTCAGAGGTCAGAAAAGTGCAGTTTTCAGACAACGGTGGACACTGGACCGGCGCCGGCGGACACTGCCGACACGTCTGACATACGCACGCGTGCGGGGACACCTCCCCTACAACGCCACACTCTCGGATAAGCCCGAGAGATGTAAAAAAAAGTGTGGCGGACCGTCCAGTGAGGTCAGAGGTCAGAAAAGTGCAGTTTTCAGACAATGGTGGACACTGGACCGGCGCCGGCGGACACTGCCGACACTTCTGACATACGCACGCGTGCGGGGACACCTCCCCTACAACGCCACACTCTCGGATAAGCCCGAGAGATGTAAAAAAAAGTGTGGCGGACCGTCCAGTGAGGTCAGAGGTCAGAAAAGTGCAGTTTTCAGACAACGGTGGACACTGGACCGGCGCCGGCGGACACTGCCGACACTTCTGACATACGCACGCGTGCGGGGACACCTCCCCTACAACGCCACACTCTCGGATAAGTCCGAGAGGTGTAAAAAAAAGTGTGGCGGACCGTCCAGTGAGGTCAGAGGTCAGAAAAGTGCAGTTTTCAGACAACGGTGGACACTGGACCGGCGCCGGCGGACACTGCCGACACTTCTGACATACGCACGCGTGCGGGGACACCTCCCCTACAACGCCACACTCTCGGATAAGCCTGAGAGATGTAAAAAAAAGTGTGGCGGACCGTCCAGTGAGGTCAGAGGTCAGGAAAGTGCAGTTTTCAGACAACGGTGGACACTGGACCGGCGCCGGCGGACACTGCCGACACTCTGACATACGCACGCGTGCGGGGACACCTCCCCTACAACGCCACACTCTCGGATAAGCCCGAGAGGTGTAAAAAAAAGTGTGGCGGACCGTCCAGTGAGGTCAGAGGTCAGAAAAGTGCCGTTTTCAGACAACAGTGGACACTGGACAGGCACCGGTGGACACTGCCGACACTTCTGACATACGCACGCGTGCGGGGACACCTCCCCTACAACGCCAGACTCTCGGATAAGCCCGAGAGGTGTAAAGAAAAGTGTGGCGGACCGTCCAGTGAGGTCAGAGGTCAGAAAAGTGCAGTTTTCAGACAACGGTGGACACTGGACCGGCGCCGGCGGACACTGCCGACACTTCTGACATACGCACGCGTGCGGGGACACCTCCCCTACAACGCCACACTCTCGGATAAGCCCGAGAGATGTAAAAAAAAGTGTGGCGGACCGACCAGTGAGGTCAGAGGTCAGAAAAGTGCAGTTTTCAGACAACGGTGGACATTGGACCGGCGCCGGCGGACACTGCCGACACTTCTGACATACGCACGCGTGCGGGGACACCTCCCCTACAACGCCACACTCTCGGATAAGCCCGAGAGGTGTAAAAAAAAGTATGGCGGACCGTCCAGTGAGGTCAGAGGTCAGAAAAGTGCAGTTTTCAGACAACGGTGGACACTGGACCGGCGCCGGCGGACACTGCCGACACTTCTGACATACGCACGCGTGCGGGGACACCTCCCCTACAACGCCACACTCTCGGATAAGCCCGAGAGATGTAAAAAAAAGTGTGGCGGACCGTCCAGTGAGGTCAGAGGTCAGGAAAGTGCAGTTTTCAGACAACGGTGGACACTGGACCGGCGCCGGCGGACACTGCCGACACTCTGACATACGCACGCGTGCGGGGACACCTCCCCTACAACGCCACACTCTCGGATAAGCCCGAGAGGTGTAAAAAAAAGTGTGGCGGACCGTCCAGTGAGGTCAGAGGTCAGAAAAGTGCCGTTTTCAGACAACAGTGGACACTGGACAGGCACCGGTGGACACTGCCGACACTTCTGACATACGCACGCGTGCGGGGACACCTCCCCTACAACGCCACACTCTCGGATAAGCCCGAGAGGTGTAAAGAAAAGTGTGGCGGACCGTCCAGTGAGGTCAGAGGTCAGAAAAGTGCAGTTTTCAGACAACGGTGGACACTGGACCGGCGCCGGCGGACACTGCCGACACTTCTGACATACGCACGCGTGCGGGGTCACCTCCCCTACAACGCCAGACTCTCGGATAATCCCGAGAGGTGTAAAGAAAAGTGTGGCGGACCGTCCAGTGAGGTCAGAGGTCAGAAAAGTGCAGTTTTCAGACAACGGTGGACACTGGACCGGCGCCGGCGGACACTGCCGACACTTCTGACATACGCACGCGTGCGGGGACACCTCCCCTACAACGCCAGACTCTCGGATAAGCCCGAGAGGTGTAAAGAAAAGTGTGGCGGACCGTCCAGTGAGGTCAGAGGTCAGAAAAGTGCAGTTTTCAGACAACGGTGGACACTGGACCGGCGCCGGCGGACACTGCCGACACTTCTGACATACGCACGCGTGCGGGGACACCTCCCCTACAACGCCACACTCTCGGATAAGCCCGAGAGATGTAAAACAAAGTGTGGCGGACCGTCCAGTGAGGTCAGAGGTCAGAAAAGTGCAGTTTTCAGACAACGGTGGACACTGGACCGGCGCCGGCGGACACTGCCGACACTTCTGACATACGCACGCGTGCGGGGACACCTCCCCTACAACGCCACACTCTCGGATAAGCCCGAGAGATGTAAAAAAAAGTGTGGCGGACCGTCCAGTGAGGTCAGAGGTCAGGAAAGTGCAGTTTTCAGACAACGGTGGACACTGGACCGGCGCCGGCGGACACTGCCGACACTCTGACATACGCACGCGTGCGGGGACACCTCCCCTACAACGCCACACTCTCGGATAAGCCCGAGAGGTGTAAAAAAAAGTGTGGCGGACCGTCCAGTGAGGTCAGAGGTCAGAAAAGTGCCGTTTTCAGACAACAGTGGACACTGGACAGGCACCGGTGGACACTGCCTACACTTCTGACATACGCACGCGTGCGGGGACACCTCCCCTACAACGCCACACTCTCGGATAAGCCCGAGAGATGTAAAAAAAAGTGTGGCGGACCGTCCAGTGAGGTCAGAGGTCAGAAAAGTGCAGTTTTCAGACAACGGTGGACACTGGACCGGCGCCGGCGGACACTGCCGACACTTCTGACATACGCACGCGTGCGGGGACACCTCCCCTACAACGCCACACTCTCGGATAAGTCCGAGAGGTGTAAAAAAAAGTGTGGCGGACCGTCCAGTGAGGTCAGAGGTCAGAAAAGTGCAGTTTTCAGACAACGGTGGACACTGGACCGGCGCCGGCGGACACTGCCGACACTTCTGACATACGCACGCGTGCGGGGACACCTCCCCTACAACGCCACACTCTCGGATAAGCCTGAGAGATGTAAAAAAAAGTGTGGCGGACCGTCCAGTGAGGTCAGAGGTCAGGAAAGTGCAGTTTTCAGACAACGGTGGACACTGGACCGGCGCCGGCGGACACTGCCGACACTCTGACATACGCACGCGTGCGGGGACACCTCCCCTACAACGCCACACTCTCGGATAAGCCCGAGAGGTGTAAAAAAAAGTGTGGCGGACCGTCCAGTGAGGTCAGAGGTCAGAAAAGTGCCGTTTTCAGACAACAGTGGACACTGGACAGGCACCGGTGGACACTGCCGACACTTCTGACATACGCACGCGTGCGGGGACACCTCCCCTACAACGCCAGACTCTCGGATAAGCCCGAGAGGTGTAAAGAAAAGTGTGGCGGACCGTCCAGTGAGGTCAGAGGTCAGAAAAGTGCAGTTTTCAGACAACGGTGGACACTGGACCGGCGCCGGCGGACACTGCCGACACTTCTGACATACGCACGCGTGCGGGGACACCTCCCCTACAACGCCACACTCTCGGATAAGCCCGAGAGATGTAAAAAAAAGTGTGGCGGACCGACCAGTGAGGTCAGAGGTCAGAAAAGTGCAGTTTTCAGACAACGGTGGACATTGGACCGGCGCCGGCGGACACTGCCGACACTTCTGACATACGCACGCGTGCGGGGACACCTCCCCTACAACGCCACACTCTCGGATAAGCCCGAGAGGTGTAAAAAAAAGTATGGCGGACCGTCCAGTGAGGTCAGAGGTCAGAAAAGTGCAGTTTTCAGACAACGGTGGACACTGGACCGGCGCCGGCGGACACTGCCGACACTTCTGACATACGCACGCGTGCGGGGACACCTCCCCTACAACGCCACACTCTCGGATAAGCCCGAGAGATGTAAAAAAAAGTGTGGCGGACCGTCCAGTGAGGTCAGAGGTCAGGAAAGTGCAGTTTTCAGACAACGGTGGACACTGGACCGGCGCCGGCGGACACTGCCGACACTCTGACATACGCACGCGTGCGGGGACACCTCCCCTACAACGCCACACTCTCGGATAAGCCCGAGAGGTGTAAAAAAAAGTGTGGCGGACCGTCCAGTGAGGTCAGAGGTCAGAAAAGTGCCGTTTTCAGACAACAGTGGACACTGGACAGGCACCGGTGGACACTGCCGACACTTCTGACATACGCACGCGTGCGGGGACACCTCCCCTACAACGCCACACTCTCGGATAAGCCCGAGAGGTGTAAAGAAAAGTGTGGCGGACCGTCCAGTGAGGTCAGAGGTCAGAAAAGTGCAGTTTTCAGACAACGGTGGACACTGGACCGGCGCCGGCGGACACTGCCGACACTTCTGACATACGCACGCGTGCGGGGTCACCTCCCCTACAACGCCAGACTCTCGGATAATCCCGAGAGGTGTAAAGAAAAGTGTGGCGGACCGTCCAGTGAGGTCAGAGGTCAGAAAAGTGCAGTTTTCAGACAACGGTGGACACTGGACCGGCGCCGGCGGACACTGCCGACACTTCTGACATACGCACGCGTGCGGGGACACCTCCCCTACAACGCCAGACTCTCGGATAAGCCCGAGAGGTGTAAAGAAAAGTGTGGCGGACCGTCCAGTGAGGTCAGAGGTCAGAAAAGTGCAGTTTTCAGACAACGGTGGACACTGGACCGGCGCCGGCGGACACTGCCGACACTTCTGACATACGCACGCGTGCGGGGACACCTCCCCTACAACGCCACACTCTCGGATAAGCCCGAGAGATGTAAAACAAAGTGTGGCGGACCGTCCAGTGAGGTCAGAGGTCAGAAAAGTGCAGTTTTCAGACAACGGTGGACACTGGACCGGCGCCGGCGGACACTGCCGACACTTCTGACATACGCACGCGTGCGGGGACACCTCCCCTACAACGCCACACTCTCGGATAAGCCCGAGAGATGTAAAAAAAAGTGTGGCGGACCGTCCAGTGAGGTCAGAGGTCAGGAAAGTGCAGTTTTCAGACAACGGTGGACACTGGACCGGCGCCGGCGGACACTGCCGACACTCTGACATACGCACGCGTGCGGGGACACCTCCCCTACAACGCCACACTCTCGGATAAGCCCGAGAGGTGTAAAAAAAAGTGTGGCGGACCGTCCAGTGAGGTCAGAGGTCAGAAAAGTGCCGTTTTCAGACAACAGTGGACACTGGACAGGCACCGGTGGACACTGCCTACACTTCTGACATACGCACGCGTGCGGGGACACCTCCCCTACAACGCCACACTCTCGGATAAGCCCGAGAGGTGTAAAGAAAAGTGTGGCGGACCGTCCAGTGAGGTCAGAGGTCAGAAAAGTGCAGTTTTCAGACAACGGTGGACACTGGACCGGCGCCGGCGGACACTGCCGACACTTCTGACATACGCACGCGTGCGGGGACACCTCCCCTACAACGCCACACTCTCGGATAATCCCGAGAGGTGTAAAGAAAAGTGTGGCGGACCGTCCAGTGAGGTCAGAGGTCAGAAAAGTGCAGTTTTCAGACAACGGTGGACACTGGACCGGCGCCGGCGGACACTGCCGACACTTCTGACATACGCACGCGTGCGGGGACACCTCCCCTACAACGCCAGACTCTCGGATAAGCCCGAGAGGTGTAAAGAAAAGTGTGGCGGACCGTCCAGTGAGGTCAGAGGTCAGAAAAGTGCAGTTTTCAGACAACGGTGGACACTGGACCGGCGCCGGCGGACACTGCCGACACGTCTGACATACGCACGCGTGCGGGGACACCTCCCCTACAACGCCACACTCTCGGATAAGCCCGAGAGATGTAAAAAAAAGTGTGGCGGACCGTCCAGTGAGGTCAGAGGTCAGAAAAGTGCAGTTTTCAGACAACGGTGGACACTGGACCGGCGCCGGCGGACACTGCCGACACTTCTGACATACGCACGCGTGCGGGGACACCTCCCCTACAACGCCACACTCTCGGATAAGCCCGAGAGATGTAAAAAAAAGTGTGGCGGACCGTCCAGTGAGGTCAGAGGTCAGGAAAGTGCAGTTTTCAGACAACGGTGGACACTGGACCGGCGCCGGCGGACACTGCCGACACTCTGACATACGCACGCGTGCGGGGACACCTCCCCTACAACGCCACACTCTCGGATAAGCCCGAGAGGTGTAAAAAAAAGTGTGGCGGACCGTCCAGTGAGGTCAGAGGTCAGAAAAGTGCCGTTTTCAGACAACAGTGGACACTGGACAGGCACCGGTGGACACTGCCGACACTTCTGACATACGCACGCGTGCGGGGACACCTCCCCTACAACGCCACACTCTCGGATAAGCCCGAGAGGTGTAAAGAAAAGTGTGGCGGACCGTCCAGTGAGGTCAGAGGTCAGAAAAGTGCAGTTTTCAGACAACGGTGGACACTGGACCGGCGCCGGCGGACACTGCCGACACTTCTGACATACGCACGCGTGCGGGGACACCTCCCCTACAACGCCACACTCTCGGATAATCCCGAGAGGTGTAAAGAAAAGTGTGGCGGACCGTCCAGTGAGGTCAGAGGTCAGAAAAGTGCAGTTTTCAGACAACGGTGGACACTGGACCGGCGCCGGCGGACACTGCCGACACTTCTGACATACGCACGCGTGCGGGGACACCTCCCCTACAACGCCAGACTCTCGGATAAGCCCGAGAGGTGTAAAGAAAAGTGTGGCGGACCGTCCAGTGAGGTCAGAGGTCAGAAAAGTGCAGTTTTCAGACAACGGTGGACACTGGACCGGCGCCGGCGGACACTGCCGACACGTCTGACATACGCACGCGTGCGGGGACACCTCCCCTACAACGCCACACTCTCGGATAAGCCCGAGAGATGTAAAAAAAAGTGTGGCGGACCGTCCAGTGAGGTCAGAGGTCAGAAAAGTGCAGTTTTCAGACAACGGTGGACACTGGACCGGCGCCGGCGGACACTGCCGACACTTCTGACATACGCACGCGTGCGGGGACACCTCCCCTACAACGCCACACTCTCGGATAAGCCCGAGAGGTGTAAAGAAAAGTGTGGCGGACCGTCCAGTGAGGTCAGAGGTCAGAAAAGTGCAGTTTTCAGACAACGGTGGACACTGGACCGGCGCCGGCGGACACTGCCGACACTTCTGACATACGCACGCGTGCGGGGACACCTCCCCTACAACGCCACACTCTCGGATAAGCCCGAGAGATGTAAAAAAAAGTGTGGCGGACCGTCCAGTGAGGTCAGAGGTCAGGAAAGTGCAGTTTTCAGACAACGGTGGACACTGGACCGGCGCCGGCGGACACTGCCGACACTCTGACATACGCACGCGTGCTGGGACACCTCCCCTACAACGCCACACTCTCGGATAAGCCCGAGAGGTGTAAAAAAAAGTGTGGCGGACCGTCCAGTGAGGTCAGAGGTCAGAAAAGTGCCGTTTTCAGACAACAGTGGACACTGGACAGGCACCGGTGGACACTGCCTACACTTCTGACATACGCACGCGTGCGGGGACACCTCCCCTACAACGCCACACTCTCGGATAAGCCCGAGAGGTGTAAAGAAAAGTGTGGCGGACCGTCCAGTGAGGTCAGAGGTCAGAAAAGTGCAGTTTTCAGACAACGGTGGACACTGGACCGGCGCCGGCGGACACTGCCGACACTTCTGACATACGCACGCGTGCGGGGACACCTCCCCTACAACGCCACACTCTCGGATAATCCCGAGAGGTGTAAAGAAAAGTGTGGCGGACCGTCCAGTGAGGTCAGAGGTCAGAAAAGTGCAGTTTTCAGACAACGGTGGACACTGGACCGGCGCCGGCGGACACTGCCGACACTTCTGACATACGCACGCGTGCGGGGACACCTCCCCTACAACGCCAGACTCTCGGATAAGCCCGAGAGGTGTAAAGAAAAGTGTGGCGGACCGTCCAGTGAGGTCAGAGGTCAGAAAAGTGCAGTTTTCAGACAACGGTGGACACTGGACCGGCGCCGGCGGACACTGCCGACACGTCTGACATACGCACGCGTGCGGGGACACCTCCCCTACAACGCCACACTCTCGGATAATCCCGAGAGGTGTAAAGAAAAGTGTGGCGGACCGTCCAGTGAGGTCAGAGGTCAGAAAAGTGCAGTTTTCAGACAACGGTGGACACTGGACCGGCGCCGGCGGACACTGCCGACACTTCTGACATACGCACGCGTGCGGGGACACCTCCCCTACAACGCCAGACTCTCGGATAAGCCCGAGAGGTGTAAAGAAAAGTGTGGCGGACCGTCCAGTGAGGTCAGAGGTCAGAAAAGTGCAGTTTTCAGACAACGGTGGACACTGGACCGGCGCCGGCGGACACTGCCGACACTTCTGACATACGCACGCGTGCGGGGACACCTCCCCTACAACGCCACACTCTCGGATAAGCCCGAGAGATGTAAAAAAAAGTGTGGCGGACCGTCCAGTGAGGTCAGAGGTCAGAAAAGTGCAGTTTTCAGACAACGGTGGACACTGGACCGGCGCCGGCGGACACTGCCGACACTTCTGACATACGCACGCGTGCGGGGACACCTCCCCTACAACGCCACACTCTCGGATAAGCCCGAGAGGTGTAAAAAAAAGTGTGGCGGACTGTCCAGTGAGGTCAGAGGTCAGAAAAGTGCAGTTTTCAGACAACGGTGGACACTGGACCGGCGCCGGCGGACACTGCCGACACTTCTGACATACGCACGCGTGCGGGGACACCTCCCCTACAACGCCACACTCTCGGA
This sequence comes from Gymnoscopelus braueri, assembly GCF_963280865.1. Taxonomy (NCBI): domain Eukaryota; kingdom Metazoa; phylum Chordata; class Actinopteri; order Myctophiformes; family Myctophidae; genus Gymnoscopelus; species Gymnoscopelus braueri. Next base: position 58,516,432 of record NC_137604.1, read on the forward strand.
TAAGCCCGAGAGGTGTAAAGAAAAGTGTGGCGGACCGTCCAGTGAGGTCAGAGGTCAGAAAAGTGCAGTTTTCAGACAACGGTGGACACTGGACCGGCGCCGGCGGACACTGCCGACACTTCTGACATACGCACGCGTGCGGGGACACCTCCCCTACAACGCCACACTCTCGGATAAGCCCGAGAGATGTAAAAAAAAGTGTGGCGGACCGTCCAGTGAGGTCAGAGGTCAGGAAAGTGCAGTTTTCAGACAACGGTGGACACTGGACCGGCGCCGGCGGACACTGCCGACACTCTGACATACGCACGCGTGCGGGGACACCT